>NC_134532.1:108096819-108702444 GCF_050624435.1 Tenrec ecaudatus | reverse complement strand
CTCTTCCTTGTGAAGCTTGGGCCTAAACTGACGGGCTGGACCTCGGAGGCTCAGTCTCTGTTTCCATGTAAATTCATCAAGTTATCAACACAAAAATTTAATGGATGCATGGCCAAAGAGTCATTTCATAAGATAAAAGGTCTATACCAGGTGCTAAGAGGATAAATTGTTTGCATATCAATATTTATTTAATTGTTACCATGTGTTATCTCCCCAAATTCTACAGGTGAAAAATCATAATCCATAGCATGTATACATGACCCACAATGCCTTGCATCTTCTTATTGAAGGTCTTTGGATGAATGTATAAATTGTTTAATTAATTATTAGTGAATGAATGGGTATATAGACTTTGTGTGGTCCATAAAACTATAACTAGATTTAACTTGCAGAAATCTTTATCTAAGTAAAAAGAGATTCATTTTCACTGCTATATAAATCTTTCTTCTAACTTCCCCCCTAAGTTCTACAAAAACGCGTTCTCTTCGTATAGAGTAGCATGTGATTATGCGTGTATGTCTGCCTTTTATTATTATAAAAAAACACAAATAAACCTCCAGTAAAGGTGCTTATTGTTGGTTTGTGTCAATTATTTTCTTCAAACCAGACTCTTCCAAATTTCCAGAGCATGTTGAAGAAAACAAAGACAAATAAATAAATAAAATTCATGAGACTGCAGAAAGGAGTGCAACAGCATATGCAGTGGATCCTCGATGACCCTGGGAATTGCAATTGGGACATAAAGATGGACGTGAAATAAATCAAGGGCCTTACTCTAAAGAGAGAAAGGCAGGGAGGTCTGAAATTGAAAGTGTGACAGATTTCTGTAACCATAGTATCTACTTTGCAAATCATACGTTAATTACATGACTCTACCTTAATTTTTAGGCTAACAAAAAGTAAAGTGAAATGAAAAGCAGCATGAGTAACTTTGGGGAAAAATTCTACTATTTCTTCTCTAAATTGATGAAAATAAAAATAATGATATACTATTTTTATATAATGATAATGTAATATTTTGTATATAATTTTCCTCTTGCTTGGATCCACAATCAAGTCTCATGGAAGCAGCATCAAGCGATCACATGATATATTACGTTAGTATTACATCTGTTTCACACACTGCTTTAAAGTGTTGAAAAATGCAAGGGTATATTAATTTGGAGGACTAATATACCCTTGACCCTTGCCTCATATGCATGTGAAAATTGTACATTTAATATGGAAGACTGAAGAAATATAAATACATTTGAAAATTACCATGGACTACTAAAAGACAGCATGTTTCTATCATGGAAAAAGTATAGCCAGAACACTCCGCAGAGGCAAGAATGGTGAAACGTCATCTTACATACTTTGGACATGTTAAGAGGAGAGGTGGCCTCCGGAGAAGGACATCATACTTCAAAAGTGATGGGCCCTGGAAAAGAGGAAGACCTTCCGTAAGATGGATTGACACACTGGCGGCAACAATGGGCTGAAGCGCAAGAATAATTGTAAAGGGGGCACAGGACTGGTTGTGTTCGCTAATATTGGTCTTAGGTACCTGGAATCCTTCTCCAGGGCCTCATCTCTCCTGACGACATAGTCAAAGTATGTAAGATGTCATCTCAGCAACCTTGCCTCTAAGGAGCCCTCAGCCTCACTTCCTCCAAGACAGATTTATTTGTTCTTGTGGTAGTCCATGGTATTTTCAATATTCTTTGCCAACACCACAGTTCAAATGCATCGATTCTTCTGAGGTCTTACTTAATCAGTGTCCAATGTTCACATGCATACTAGATGTTTGAAAATATCATGACTTGGGTCAGGAACGCTTTAGTCCTCCAGTAACTTATGACATTCTAATACAAGATGTATTAAGAACTATGAACATGCCATGATATGTAATTCTCTTCAAGTAAATGGTGAACACTTTCCAAGTATTTCATACTTGATGGTGCAACTGCTCTACCACTAACTGAGAGGTCAATAGTTTGAACCCACTAGCTGCTCTGGAGGAGAAGAGATACACTCTGCTCCTGTAAGATTCAAAAGTAAAAGCAAACTCATTAGCATCTATTCAATTCCTACTCGTAGTGCCATTTAGGACAGAGAAATCCTTTACTTCATAGGGCTTTGACAGCTGACCTCTTTTAGTAGCCAGCACTTAACAACTACTTCCCCGGAACTCATGCACCCATGACGGTGCGTGACGGTGGCAGCCTAGGAAAACCTATGGAATGAGTCACCTCTGATCCAAATGTAAAGTTCAGATTTTACTATCATGGATCAGTTTAACTATTCTTTTTACTTGGGAAAAATGTACTGGATATAGTACACACAACAAATATTACACTCACCAAAGAGGATTATTATTTTAAGCTAAAATCAGCCAATCCTTCCTGATAGAGCCATGACAGTAGTAATAAACTAATAATAAGCACTGTTGGTGGAGTGAGGAGCCTTAGGGTCAGTTCCTATTCCTAACGAGTCTAGGCACAGCAGAAAAACTCTGCCAAGTCTCGCACTGTCTTCACAATCATTGTGCTGTTTGCCACTGTATCGATCCATTCCATAGAGTCTCTTTCTTTTGCTTCCCTCCTACCTTACCAAGCATGATGTCCTTTTCAAAGGACTGAATTCTTGTACCCAAAGTACATGAGACGAAGTCTTGTCATTCTCATTTCGAAAGGCAGTTTTGACTGTACTTCTTGTAAGGCAGATTTATTTCTTCTTCTAGTAGGATATACAACTTTTAATATTCTTCACCAACACTATAATTCAAAAGCATCAGTTTTCTTCAGTCTTTCTTATCCATGTGCAACTTTCCAATACATAAGAGGAGATTGAAATTGACCATGGCTTGGGTCAAGTGAGCCTTAGTCTTCAAAGTGACATCCTTGCTCTTCAACACCTGAAAGAAGTCTTTCTTACTCAGCAGATTTACTTAGAGCAATGTGTCCCTGATTTCTTGATTGCTGATTCTGTGAACATTGACTATGGCTCCAAGCAAAATGAAGCTCTCGACAATTTAAATGTTTTCTCAGTTTATCAGTATGTTGGCTATTGGCCAACTGTGTTTTTCTTTACATTAAGTTGTAATCCATATCAAAAGCTGAAGTCCTTAATATTCACCAAGTGCTTCAAGTCCTCCTCATTTTAAGCAAGCAAGATTATATCATCTTCATATCCCAGGTTGTTAAAAAGCTTTCTTTCCATCCTGATGCCGCATTCTTAGTGTAGTCCTGTTTCTCAGAGTATTTGTTCAGCATACCGATGAAATATGTATGGTGAAAAGATACAATCTTGACACACGTATTTCCTGGTTTTAGACCATGCAAAAATCCTTTTTATTGTTCTGAATGAGCAGAGTCAAGTGTCGTCAAAGTATTCCGTTCAATGTCATATATGGTTTGTAAGAAGCACACAATCATATATCTCTGTAGAGTCAGTAAAACACAAGCAAACATCTTTCTGAGATTCTCTGCTTTTAGGCCAAATCCTCTGACATTTAGTATTCCTTGTATAAATGGAAAATCAAGGAAAGTCAGGAAAAATAGCCAAAAGGTGGCTATTTTTGAAAAGATGTTTATTCTTAAAGTCAAAGAAAGACAAATTGAACAAAAAAGGCTTTCTCTTCATCAGATTTCCAAAACAGTCAACAAATAAGCAAACTATTCCCCACCAGTCCACTCCACGTGGCTACCTCGTATGTGTGTCAGAACAGAAGTGTGCACCGTGAGGTTTTCAGTAGTTGATTTCTCAGGTCATTGGGCCTTCCTGCTAAGGAGTCTCTGGGAAGACTTGAATTACCAGCCTCCAGGAAAGAACCAAGTACTTGTTGGAAGCAATGCAATAAATAAAAACAGTAGTAGTGGCTGTGGAAGTTCATAATCATACAGAGAGTATCAGGAGATAGCTCCCACTGCTCTGGAGTTTATTCTGAATCATAGCAACCTGATAGGACAGAGTAGAACTCCTCCTGTGGATTTTAAGGCTGGAAATCTTAGAAGGAGCAGAAAGCTTCATCTGCCTCTTGAAGCCCTGCTGGTGGGCTCCCACTGCCGCTCTACACAAAACCCACTAAGACACCAGGGCTCCTTATGCATGTAGGGGCAGATGTATGCAAAAGATAGACACATTGGCATTTAAAACTATGTGCTAGTAACATATTGACTTCATCTCTAAAAAAAATACTTTCAGGTAAGTATATATGTGAAAAAAAGTGAAAACTCTACCTGATATTTAAAATAGAGTACAAAATCATTAACTACTTGTCAGTGCATCTATAAACTAGAATACTTTTAGATGACAAAAATAAAGATGTTTAAGATACATTTTAAAGAATATGTAAAGAAGTACCATGTGGTCTCATTTTAAAACCAATAACATATGTACCAAACTGGTACATATCTGTTAGTTAAAGTCCCCATAGTTTGTTGGCTCTTTTTAATTTAGATTTATCTCTCTTCTGTTTTTAATTTATGATTATTTTTATGTAGACTGCGTACCATGTGTTACAAGTATCAGACTTTTTCTAAAGCCTCAAGCCACGAACACTTAATTGAAGATATTGTACCCCGATACATTCAGCCACATTTCACTCCCACCATTCTAGGCAGAGCGCATTGTCCTTCAACTAAAAGAGGAGGCAAATTCTGAAATAAATTGGTCGCTTCATACTACTTTTTAAAAGTGTATTTTCTTCCTTTGACTTGCAAATTCAAAGCTCAAATTGTATTATAATGCATGGATTTAACCATTCATGTTTTTCCCCTTTGGGTAAAATGTAGTCTGCACTTTTCTTTCCGCCTGTGATCAGTTCAAATTCCAGCTGACAGTGAGACCGGGCTGATGACTTCTCTAAGTATGATCAGTCTTCTTGTGTTACTCCCATTTACACCAGATTTCAAAGGTCAGTGAAGTAGACCAGCTTTTGTTTAGATTACATACCAAGTACAAACCCACTGTAATGTGCAGAGCTGATAAGAAAATGATCAATAACCAGATAGTGACTTACAGCTGGTACTTTAAAAAGGAAAGATGATCACAACTGATGGAACATTTTAAGCATTTGTTTACAAAATATCGATCACTTGCATAACAGTTAATGTATTCTAAATACCCTGACTGCTTCAGCTAAACTCCCCTTATAACATTATTACCAGATAGCAAATCAGGTAGTTCCTTTTGTCAATGTGGCTACAGATTTTCTGATTTACTATGTAATATATAATTTTGATAATGCATCGTGAAATTTTCCTTACAAGCACTCTGAGAGTAGTGTATTCTACACTATCACCAAAAATATGTCAATATCAGATCAGACATATCTCAGGTCCAAGTATCCCAGAGGATTAGAGGTCGTTCTAAAGCTCTGAATCTGATTCTGATATGGTGCATCCTTCTCATATGAACCTTAAACAACTCCATACTATTATTAACAAAAAATACCAACCTATGATTCCTGACCACATCGGGAATTTAGAAGTGGAATTGTGGATTCCGGGGGGGAGGGGGGGTCCAAGTGGTGGAGTGTGCTCGTCTGCTAGCCATCAATTTGGTGTTAGTTGTCCAGAGGTGACTCAGAGGAAAGGCCTGGGGATCTCCTAAATATCCAACCATTAAGAAACCCTATGGAGTCACGTTTTACTTGGTGCTGCCATAAACTGAAATTTACTCAAGAGCAACTGGATAAGTACCTTTGTGTTCAAGAACAAAGACTAATGTGTCCGGTACTAGCCTAATTTACAGCAACCCACGTATCATCCAAGAAACACCTCCCTCATCCTGCACCCCCTGCATGATCATTGGTGAGCTCACATCCATTGTTTCTGTCACAAGTATCCTCCAAACAAGAGGGCTCATTGTCTATCATAAGCATTATATGATATTATTTTGTGATTCATAAGATTTCCATTGCCTGGTTTTCAGAAGTTGGCCATCAGATTCTTTTCTTCCTAGTCTATCTTAGTCTGCACACCCTACTGAAATCTGTTCACAATGGAGAACCCGGCAGCTACTTGAAATATTGGATGTTTCCAGCATCACAGCAACATGCGAGTCAGCACAGTAACTAAGAGACAGGTGGTGATCATAGGACTACAGGAATAAAATTTCAAGTAATCTGCACAATAATAAACTATGGAGTGGGTATGACTTCCCCCCATTTTATAGAACGGGAATGTAAAAGCATATAAGAGGGAAATTCTGCACTCTTGACTCCAAGCTAAGAAGAGATGGAGCAAGTTCAAATCTGGGCAATCCAGCTCCAACGTTCATGTCCTGAACCTCTGTGCCTTGACAAAATTTTGCAAAACATTTTCCTGTATTTTATTTGTAGGTGTTAAGGTGTATGCCTGTAAGTACATAATTACAAATATTCTTAAAACTTAAGAAAATAAGGCACAGAAATAGCATTATGGGCATCTCTGTTTCCTAAAAATTATTTTATTGTTTCAGTCCATATGTGATAGATTCATATATAAGTAAATTAACACAGATTTTTCTTGCTTCGTGATTCTGTTTTCCTTTATTTTTTCCTTCTAACTCTCTACTTTCTTTCCTCTTTTCAACTCATTTACATAGATCCCAGAAGTTTCATTTCTTCATAAAGATTCTGTCTGTCCTCTCACTTAAGACCATCTCTCCTTTTTCTAAGTTTAGACTCCTGGAATTGGCTTCCCTAGGACTCCCTCTCTGGTCCAGCCACCTCCACTTACCAATGGCTTCTGATTCCTAGTGAGGGACTCAATTATTTTCCTTAGAAAACTCTATAATTACAGTCCAGTGCATCTTATCACAGAAACCTATGGTGTCATTGCTGTGAAAAAAGGAAAGATGCCTTCCAAACACATTTTAATAGTATTTGATATTATCTTTTGGAAGCCATGGAAGACATTTCTATTCCAGTTGTGAAATATTGAAATTTCAGTTGGATCCTTCTGATAGAAATTTTTATCATTAAATTTCAGTGTATTAACTGCCTAATTGTCAAGTAGAACATAAAAGAATTGGTCTGCTTTCAAACAAGCTTTATCTTACATCACGTTGTTTGACAATGCCTGCTCTCCTCTTAACCAGGAAAGCCAGCTCCTCAATGATAACTGACTGTCTGACAGTTCAGGAAACTTTATCAGCACCAATAAAATAAATAGAATTCTAAAAGAATAAAAGAAAGTGTGTGTTGGGGGAGGGAGCATGGGCAGAGGACAGTTTAAAGAATGCTAAACATAAAATAGAAAATCATTTTCAAATAAGTACAAACAGTGATTGCCTGTTAAATAGCTAAAAGTGAGATATTAATTCTGAGGACTTTTAAGTATTCAAAAAATGCTTCCTTTTAAGTATTCAAAAAATGCAATTTGAAGTATAATTATTTACACAAAAGCATGCATCAGCACAATGGTTAAATAGGAGTACAATCTTATATTTCAAAGTTGGTTAGGTCAAAAATTATCAAGTACCCGTAATGATGTGTGCGTGTGTGTTTATGCGTGTAGAAGTGCACTCTTACTTCCTTGAACCTATATCTGGGTGTTTATTTTGCATAATGAGCATTCCTCATCTGTCTTCTGCTTGGTGGGAGGGAATTTCACAGGGAGGGGGCAAACCTTGTCTTTCTCCTCTTAAAGAAAAGCCTGAAGTTAAATGGAAGGAAATGAAAAGGCTCTCAGTAGAAGTCACACTGATTCCAAGTTCTCGTTTGTGATAGAGTTCAGATTCCTTCGCCAGGTACGGGTCCCTGTTTGCCTCCTCCTCTAGCCAGGTAGGCATCTTGCCTTCTATTAAAAGTGTGCAGCAACGTTCTACTAATCTGTTTCCCAAGAGGCTAACTTCAGTGGAACTTTTCCACGAGCCTTGGAACATACCAGTGCGTCTGCTGTGGATGGTGATGCTGCAGGAGGAGAGTCTGTAATGCCTCCCAGCCCAACAAGAAGGTGAGGTGCTCTTCTTTGTGGATAAAGAGTGAGTGTTCTCAAGAGGCTTTTACCTCAGTGTGCTCCAGTGTTCCTCTTGATCAAGTCAATGTGAGGCATTTGCATGCCATGAAACATTAATATATATATTTACTCATGGGGAGGATTTGTGTATTCATCTGTTGATTGTGGAACCATTGGAGACCAATCTATAAACAGCATTCGAATCACTGTCAGGCATGAAGAATTAGTGTGTGTGCATATTCTTGGGGG
Organism: Tenrec ecaudatus; assembly: GCF_050624435.1. Taxonomy (NCBI): domain Eukaryota; kingdom Metazoa; phylum Chordata; class Mammalia; order Afrosoricida; family Tenrecidae; genus Tenrec; species Tenrec ecaudatus. The sequence goes on along the minus strand of NC_134532.1, from coordinate 108,694,270 downwards.
TGAGGCAGAGTATAAAGACAAGGTAAATTATGGCAGACATACTAGAAATTATCAACGTGTGAATATTTATAATTGTTAAATTGGGATTTTCCCCCTTTTTTGGCCACAAATTCTGTTTTGACAATATCGTGATAGCTGAAAAGAATCCATAAGCAATGATGTGGCTGAGGGAAGTGGTGTATATATTTTCAAAGCCTGCTCTAAGGGATTGAAAACGTTCCATGTATATCACATCTGCGTCTGTAGGACCTATAGTTGGGAGGAATGGTCATATGACTTTACTTAAGGATGTTCATAACCTGGGTTCCTTAAGGCTGTGGATGAAACAGATTTTGAGGGATCCAGGCCTGATTAAAACGGTTAGCCTGTTCACATCCTCTCTATTTACTGTGGATTACAGGAAGGGAAGTAGAGGTTAAGTCCCAGGTCCTCTTGCTTCCCCTGAGGTTAACCTGGCAGCTGGTTTGGCACCCACAGGAGGGCTGACAGGTAGCAGGATTTGTCTAAGCAGCCTGCCTGAGAGCCAACAAGGAAAACTGAATGCTCTGGATTAGTTCTGGATTATGTTGTCAGAGTGAAGGCTGATGGACAAACTGCAGAGGAATAAAATGCAATCTGCTTGGGGAGAGCGGCAGCGTGCATAGCTTTCATTTTTCAAGAAATGACAAGAAAAATCATTAATAATTTGTAAATCCATGTCCATTAACGTTTCTCTTTGCTATCCCAAGACAGCCTTTTTAGCATGAGTTTGCCACTGTCCTATATCTCTTCTGCCTAGTGACAGATGGCAAGAGAGATATGAAATTGTATTCATAAATTAACACCTCCCACTCTAAAAGAGACAGAGATTTGATTCTCCTGACACTACTTTGTCTCCTCAGTGCCCAGCCCGTCATCCCTGATGAAAGGGCACTTTGGCAGTGGGAGATAGCCTGGTGGCATGTGCTTGGTGCCTTCCCTCTGCAGCAATGCAAGACTGTTGTATTAATGACACCTTTAAGGCCAACAAGAATCAAGGAGCAATGGTAATACTAATACTTTTATTATTATATAAAATTCCGTGTGGGCTTTTTTTGTTGCTTTGTTTTTGCTTCCATGAAAGGAGTGGAGAGTTCCAAGAACGGAGATAATGCAGGGCCACAATATTGAATCCGGTTTATTGCAAGCAAATGCAAGTCTCTATAGAAGACACCCCCTTTTTCTAATAGAGAAACGCACACAACACTTTAAAGCTAGTCGCAGAATTGTTTGGATGGTAGCATTCTCATTTGCTGGACATTTTCACTTTCCAGGAAAATGAATGTGTTGCCTTAGAAGCTTTCTTTAGCATTTCGTCAAGGAAAGTTGCCTCATCATCAGATTGAAGCTGGCCGGTTAGACGTAGCTGAATTATTCTTACAGTATTTAAGAATAATTCTTAAGAATTATTCTTACAGTATTTAAAAATATATGGCATGAGAATGTTCAGAGATTTTGTTGTGCAGAGGAGCTATCCCGAGTACTTGGAAGTAGTTTCCAAACTGGAGTTTGGGGGACCGACGCAAAGATTCTTCACAAAGTCTAACACCAACATAACCGAATTCTCATTTCTGTCCTTTATTAAAATAACAGGTATACTATCCAAACATGCTCTTCTTCCACACCACTCAAATTAGTATAAATGAAGTCCCAATTCCGGGTAATAAAAACAAATTTGGTACTTTTACATCATTATTACAAAAAAGAAGCCATAGACCCAAAGGAACATTTTGAGGTTGGTAAGGGTTTCATCTCGATTTTCCATCGCCCTGTCACCTCACTGCCTTTGGCCAATAGCAGCACTCAGGGAACAGTTCGTCATGATAAATAAAAGTCCATTTAGATTTTTATGCAAACATTCAACTCACTGCCATCTGCTAGGAGCACACTATGCCTAATCAAAAACAATTTTTGCACAATAATACTCTATGGGTTCGGGTTAATGTATGAAAAATAAAAGAGTGATAATGATTTAAAAAAACTACTTCAAGTTGCTTATTTAGCTGCATAATATGTAAACAAGCTTTGTGTTGAGCTGAAGTTGTATGACTTTATCTTTAAACTTCAGTCTGTTCAGCTCGTTGATGTGCATAAACACAGTCGTAAATCTGTTTACTTGCAAGCCTGTTTGCTCATAGGCATCGTCACCCGATATATTTCGCAGAAAGAACAATCTGATGTAATGCTTCTCACATTTAACAATGAATTCCAAATTACTTGGTTCTAATAAAAAATAACCTGTATTTCATTCTTTCTGTATTAATATAGACATCTGCATACAGGGAAAAATATCTGGGTGTTTTGGAGTTTGTGGTTGTTGTTGTTGCTATAATTTGGAGAGTAATTTTCCATATAATTAAAAATGACTAAAATATACAAATGCTTCATGGTTATCTTCATGTCACAGTGTACCAATAAATGAAACTATGTATTTGCGCACAGGTTGAGCAAGAACAATGCTCTCAGTCTACTCTGCTCCTCCAGGTCTAGAGACACCTACTTCTGCACACCTTTACACAGTGGGCAGCAAAACACTGTGCCCCAGGATCCTGGGTGGGGTTGCCTAAAATTAGAGTCAAATTCCCCCCAAATTACAAGACAGAGAGGCATACATTTAGTTGTGAAAGTACAAAGACTTTGATTTCTCCTTGTTCTTTGAGAACCTTAAGCAATAAACAATAATGGGGATTAAAATATAATTATTCACTTTAAACAGTAAAACAGTCACAAAACAACCCTCCATGAATAATAGAAGTATCTAGAAAACATTCTGAAATAAAAATGAAGCTTCTGAAAAGTATGTTTATAGAACAAGAGAACTTTATTTCACTGTCATTCACATTATGTACATAGAAGTATCAGTGTTAAAACAAATAAACGGGCTGTGTGTTGGAGTTTTATAAACACTCCAAATATTTACCATTTTAAATATGTTAAAAGATTGGTGGAGGAAGGGGAGCTTTTCCAGACATTGTAGGGATGGCAGCGAGTAAGTCTTCCCAATGAAACCACCAACTGGTTAAATTGTCCCAGATTTCTGATTCTTCTCTCTTTCAAAAGCATAAGAATCCTACCAAATATTTTAGGTAAAATGGTTGTTTTTTCTATGTCTCATAACCCCTGAATACAGGCCTGGCTAATTGTAAGCATTCAATATGCATGTGGGGAGGTGAACAGTAATCATGGCACAGAGTCTCTGAAGTCCTTAAGCCAGATCACTGTTTCTCAATGTGGGAAAGTTACTAGTTTACTTTCTTAGTTTTCTTTTCAAGCATGAAAGCCCATCCTCCAGAAATAGGAGGGAGCCCGTGTTAGGGTTGTTCACCTGACGAATTAGAGCTTGGGTTTCTGGTGCAGATGGCTTTATTGTGTCTGTTTCTTTGCAAATATAAATTAGAACAAGTTGTATCAATATTTAAATTGCTGTGAATTTTTAAGCATGTGATGAAATCTTGGTAAAAGTCAAAGCAATTTGATATCTTCATAATCGGTGAGTTTCTGTGTCCAGTATTCAGTCTTTATTAATATCAACTCAAACCAACAAACTCACTGCCATTGAGTCAATGCTGACTCATAGGGACCCCGCAATAGGTTTGAGACTGTAACTGTTTGCAGGGGGTGGGGTGTGTGTGAAAAACCCATTCTTTCTCCTGAGGGGCCATTGGAGGTTTGGAACTGCAGACCACAGGGGATCAAAGATGCCTGATTAACATTATGTGTGGACTAGTGAAATATATGTAACATATATGAAATATATGCTAATTTAATCAAACAGGCGTGAATTCAGTGGTGAAGGAAGAAAGCAGATTTTGAAGAAATGCAAAGAAAATAAACTGAAGCAAGAAAGCCCAGACTATTTATTTTTATTAATTTGGATAAGAAATGCATAGGCACAAAATGAATATTACCTAAAGGGATCCCAGGGTCAAAGGTCATTTTATGAGGATGGTAGCCTTGAGTGGACCATGAGTGAAGGCAGGCTAAATGCATGAGGTGAGGAACTGAAAGTGAAAGTCAAGGGAAATGAGAAGGTTATGGAAGCAAAAGAAAGGACGCATGTTATATTAGACAGAGTTTGATGGAGGAGCAAAACCAGGGCATTCATGATTATATGTGAGTGGATACATTTATATAGTGAAAAGAAATTGCAATAGCAAATCAGTCCATACAGCAGTACAGACAGCTCAGTCTGGCTCACATCCATGAGTCAGATAATCCACTGAAGGCCTTTCCAGTGCCTGCAGAAGCAGAAAGTAGGACGTGGCTGTGGGCAAGTGCAGTGGAGGCCAGTAGCGCGGTGTGGAATCGCAAGGTAGGGATCGGAGGAGGCTGGCTGGCTATGCAGCTTTTGGAGGCATAGCGAGAGTGGAGGCAGCCCACTGGGCAGCACAGCACGGGTGATAAGGCAGGGCAGCTGGATTAGTTACTTCATGGCTCTAGATTTTTCCAATTTGAGGCCTAAACTGCTAGTTCAAAATTCAAAAATGTACAGAGCCTCCTTTTCTTCTTCAGGAGGCCTACAACTCTAATGGCAAGTCTTTTCAAATGTAAATGTCCGAGCACTGGGTGGGTGGGGGGGAGTAGGTGGGACTTACTTTCTCTAAGCCTTCAAACTTTGAAGGCAATCCCTATTCCCATCTAACAGATGGGATTGAATGGTGACAGCAGGAAGTTTACAAGCTCTCTTTAGTCATACTTCCCAATAATCATTTATTCCTATCACACATTACATCAATAACAACAGGAAGAAAAAATCCATATAATCCAAGTACAGCCAGATCCTAAATACAATTCTTAAGACAGTCACATTCGATCATTTCTTATCAACTATCCCATTCCATGTTCACTCTGGTGTAGGCCTCTGGCAGGGTCAAGCCTGAGCCCAGGCCATGGGATACGCAGCCTGGCTGTTGCCTCAGAGAATTTCAAGAGGAGCTTTCTCATCTTGAGCTGTAAGTTACGTCCTCTACATTCATATGTTCCATTTCAGAAGGGACTATTCAATGATAGCTTCTAAGACTCAAAAGGTTCACACCTCGTGGCCTTTCCAGACAAAAACAAAACAGAGTAAACCTTGGAACTGCATCTGACCTCTAGCTATCCAAAGAAAAAAAATCCAATTCCATCCAACTTCCATAAAGCAGAGGTTAGACTAACCCCCACTCTCCACCTTTAGGATGTGTTTTTCTATGACTCCACTCCCCAGGTACCACAAGGTTTTAGGCCAGGTTGCCTAGAGGAACAAATCCAATGACACTCACGTACATACAAGAGTGTACCCGCCCCCCAAAACTGGATTATTTTTCAAAGCTATGTTTTTAAAATATTTTGACAGAACAACCCTGTCACTGTCAAAGTAGTCTCCATTATACTTAATACGTTTGTCAAATCTGCAATTCCATTCTTGAAAATATTTTTTAAACTTATCTGCTTGGATGGATAAAACACCTCCCTCATTTTTTGCTCTATCTTTGCTATATTAACAGATCGCCGTCCTATCATGTCTCTGCATTCACAGAGCCAAAAAGATGTCTCACAGAGCGAGGTCAGGTGACTCAGGGCTGTGGAGCGAGAGAGACATGCTGTTTTCTGCCAAAAACTGGCGCACTGAGATGGGTGCACGAGCAGGTACATTGTCAAAACCCCGAGCATCACCAATCAAGTCTTTCTCAGCACACACTGCTGTGCTATCTTTTCAGAAACTCTTAATGGAAAGCTTGATTAACCGTCTGACCTGATGGAAGGCACTCCAAATGCCCTGAGTCAACATTTTTGTCTGTTCGGAAAGTTGACTGATGTCCCGAATGAGGTTTGTCATCAATCGACATTTTACCTTTTTTGAAATGAGAAACCCACTCATACACTTGAGTTTTTCCCATAACTCTGTTCCTATAAGTTGTGTTCAACACCACAACAGTTTCTGTGGCATTTTTCCCAAGCCGGAAACAATAATTTCACAGCTTCATGCTGTTCTCTTAAATCAGCCATCACCAAAACCTGGTTTGAGTGAAACTGCTTTAATGCAAAAAGTCATTGTGACCAGAGAGAACTTTCCCAGATGACACCACTGGGTACACTAACTCAGAGCGAGTTGCTCCATGCTCACCTAACTGGAAAAATACATACTATGACAGCTCCGGCAAACGGAGTTTTTGTCCATGTCTTAGGAGGGCACCCCTATTGTGTATAAGAAAGAGCTTTATATCAAGAAGTACTTATACATCAAATAGCATTCCAATCCAGTCCAACTGAAGTCCATAAGTCTGATACTCGTCCATAATTCCATCTTCAGGTTCAACCAGCCATATGCAATGATGCAGAATGCAGGAAGATCACAGGTTGGTGAGTTCAGAGTCTGGTGCATCCAAGGTTGGTAGAAACTTGGCAGGGATCCGGCAGCTCTTGGGGTGACCAGCAAGCAGAAAAGTGGGGTTGGGGGTGGAGAATCCTCCTTATGAGTCTGTGGCTTGATTAACAGATCTGACACGACCGTAGCCAGGAGTGTCTATTTGACACATATGTAACCACCCAAGATGGATATAGCTTCTAAGTCTAGAGAAGAGAAGCTTAAAATAAGTCTGGAAGTAGATAATTTATAGTTAGAGGAACAAGCAATGAAGAGAGCTTGCCACACACATATCTTGGGCATATTTTCTCACACAAGAGTTGATTAGCTGACAGGAAGAAAGGGCTGATTACAGTACATGAGAAATGTAGCACATGTCTGAATTTTCCACTGAAGAGAGAGTGATTGGGTTAGCATTGGTCCACTTATCACAAGGTCGGTAGTTCAAACTCACTAGCTATTCCTTGGGGAAAAGGTGAGGTCTAGTACCATACCTGACTCAGAAAACATACACAGGGTTTCACTGAGTCAAAACCAACTCAATAGCAGTGGCTTTGGTTTGGTTTGTCTTGTTCAACCAGTGGTTTTATAGGAGACATTTTCCATGTAAATATTAAATATGTTGTCTGATGAATAGAGCCAGAGACACCTTCCCTAATTTTAATCATAAAGAATTATTTGAATTAGATGAGTCTGAGGGACCTCAAAATGGTTTTCTGTCCACATCTGCAAATACAATGGCTCATTCTTTCAATAACCTTTGGGGCCTGACTGCAGGACACAATGCAATCATTATGGAGACATCAACTCGAGAGAAAGCAAGTTAATCTTTAAACAGAAGCATTTTCAGAGATTCCTTCAGACTTATTAACGAAATGCAATATTACACATCACAGGGAGCGCATAATATCTAAATCTAGGTGAATTTGAAGCAGGGCCCCAATCTTCCGGTGGAGGGATGTCTGAAGCCCCCGGAGCTAGTGGCGAGAAGGGAAGTCTAGAAACTCCCACATGTGAGGAAGAGCCCTCTTAGATCATCTCCATGGGGCATTCCTTTGAGATTCTAAGCATAGTGTACGTCATAGAAAATAACCTTATACTGTATAATTATAATTATTCAAAAATGATTGAACTTTTTAAAACAATACAACATACACGAAATCATAAGCATACAAAACTAAATACTTCAGTAAATGGGTTCATGTCAAACACTGCTTTAGACACTTAACAATGTACTTGGGATAAACAGTTTAGAAAAATAAAATAGATTTTACTGCTTTTTTCACAGTAAATTCAGTCTCCACTGTACAATAATGGACAATAAATACTTAGGAAATAAATCATAAACAATGAGAACCTATTGAGAAGAAACACACACATACTGTGAAGAAATATTTCCCCACTAGCCAATATTTCTAAAGGGACCATACAGAGAAGTTAATAACAGTACTAGGAAGTAGAAATGTATGTAATGTCTAGATATGAAACTCTATATAATAGTTTCACCACATACTGACACATAATCCAAAGGCATGTAAAGGAAAGATGTGTGTGAGGGTGTGTGCGTGTGTGTGTGTGTGTGTGTGTGTGTGTGTGTGTGTGAGAGAGAGAGAGGATGGAAAGGGAGATGGAGGTGATTGAGACGGAGACAGAGATGGAGAGGGAGACCGAGAGGCAATAGAGCGAGAATGATTCTACTATGCAGAGAATTCTTTAATAGGGCTCTTCTAGCCCTAGCCTTTGTTCCAAACTTGAACCTAACTCTGCCATGGAGTCAATTCTGACACATAGCCACTTACTGGACAGAGTAGAACTTCCCCCTGTGAGTTTCCTAGACTGTAAATCTTTAAGGGAATAGAAAGCCTCATCTTTCTCTGAAGGAGCAGCTAGTGGTTTTGAATTGCTGACTTAGTCGTTAACAGCCCAACAGGTAAGCCATTGTGCCATCAGGGCTCCTTTGTGACTCCCACCAAGTTCACTTTTTTTCTCTGATTGGTCTGGGTAAGAAGGTGGCGGATATACATGGTGCTTGGATTTTATGTTAATTGGCTTCATCGTGATTGCCATCTTTGGTTGTGTAGTGGTTATACATTGGCCTATGATCTGCAATGTCAACAGTTTGACACCACAAGTCACTCAGCCAGAGAAAAATGGGACTTTCTATTCCCATACACAGTCTTGGGAGATCACAGGGGCAGATGTACCCTGTTCTGTAGAATTGCCATGGGTTGGCATGGACTCAGTGGCAGTGAGTTTGGTTTGTTGGTTCCTTATGGGTATAAACTCAGTCACTGCAGAAGTAGGAGGGGTATATCTCACTACTAGCAAAAGAGAAGTGCCTGGAAAGGAGCAGGCCCATTGGATCTTAAGATTCCTTCACAATGAACCTGCTCGGTACAGGAGACACAGCTTTGAGATCAGGTAAATGATACAAAAGCAGAAGAACTAGGAAGCAGAGCCCGAGACAGAATGGTGGGCTTCCCAGCTCATAGAACAAGTATAACTGAGTGTGTTGGGGGTAGGAGGCTGGCTGACACAGTTGGCTACCTCTGAGCACTGAATGGAAGAGCTGAGCTTTGCTAACCTATGCAGCTGGAGCTTTGTATATTTAGTGAAGGCTAACAGGGGAGTTGCATGCCCTTTGGGTATGTATTGACAGCCACCAAAGAGCTCTATCATATTGCCTGAGCAAGGCAGGTGCCAGACACATGTGTTGAGAGACCTCCCTATGGGCATGGGAGGGGAGCTGTACTGACTGAACAAATGTCTCCTGCGCATTTCTCATCTGAATTATAACCAGTTATTGTCCCCGATAAGCCCCTTAATCCTGAGTCTCACCTAAGGTCTGAAGGCCACTCCAATTAAATATAAAATCCAACAGGGAAAGCAGAGTGCCATGGGAAAAATACTTGGCGTCATGATAGGGTTAAGAAGGATAGAGGGTGGAGGTATTCCTGGCCCCTTCCTCATGACAATCAGTTTGGGGGGCCTGCGGAGGTCACATGTGGCCCTCGTGCCAATTTTTCAATTTCTTTAGTAATATAATCCTGACTGGACTGGACTATTCAGGGCTGATCACATTGCAAATCCTACCATCAGTATGAAATACAGAGTCGTGCTTCAGAAAGAAGCTGAAGAGAGTAGAAAGCCTCATCTTTCTCCTGCAGGACAGCTGTCAGTTTCTAACCGCTGACTTTGCACCCGGTCATCCAACCTGTACACACGAGACCGTCAGGGAGCCCTGCCTGCTGATACGGCATATGAATTATTTTTCTCAACCATATGTCTTCACAGGAGCCCTACGGAGCAGTGGTTTCAAAATAGGTTGCCTACTGCATGATCACCAGTGAGAAACCAACAGTCACTCTGCAGGAGAAAAACGGGTTTTTCTGCTCCCCTAAACAGTAACGTTCTCAGAAACGCACAGGCGCAGTCTGCCCTGTGCTCTAGGGTCGCTCTGAGTTGGCATGGATGCAAGGACAGGGAGTGATAAGTCTTAATAAATATGACATAATCACCTCCATTTTGAAGGCATTCTCAATGAAAAGTTTCTAAGAAATAATTACTTGTCCTGAAGCAATTTTCCTTCAGACATTTCTTATGACTGATTTCATTTTCATGAAGCTGAACACAATTTGATTCTGACCACCTGATATCTAGCCTTTAGGGATTTGGCAAGGGGCAGATTCTAGTTTTGAGTATCAGTAGATAGTAACCCAAACTAGACGCACTACCATCAAGTCAATTCTGGCTCATGGAGACCTTATAGGACAGAGAGCTGTCCCTGTGGGTTTCTGAGATTGTAGACCTTTATAGGCACAGAAAACCATCATCTCGTGGTTTTGAATGGCTGACATTCTGGTGAGCAGCCAGATGTGCTTGGGGTTCTTTAGAAAATAAAGAAAACACATATTCATTGGCTGATAGACTACTTTGTAAAAACTAAGAATCCCAGTAGCTGTTATGGTGCTCCAACAAAAATATTTCTGGTCTTGTCACACATAGACATTAATTTGGAAATAAGTAGATGTGGTAGAGGAGGAAATTGCTACTCAAGTTCATCTCTTTTTCCTTTAAGGAGGTGCATTGAGGCTAGCAGAAATGCCAGAATGCAGTTGAAATTCAAGAATGAAATATTGGGGGATCAGAAGACAAAATATTCACATTTGACTATTCAATTCAAGAGAATAAACAAGTCCATCAAAGAAGAAATATGAACAAATCTAAACATAATAAGCTGGTGAATATTAAAGTGACAAAGATATATTCTAAAAACAATTAGTTCTTACACTGTGGTCCTGCCCTCATGATGAGATCGCTGAAGATACGGGTCTGATAGCAAACTGTGATGAAAAAATTAGATCGTGGCTATCAGAAAAAGTAGCAGATGGGGTCTTAAAGTATTGTCTTTAAAATAAGCAACCATCTAAGTGAGGTATCAGCTAAGTCCTCACAGAAGGAGCACACCTGCCCATGTGATCCAAGGATTATAAATAATAAAATCCAAGATCAGAGGAAAGAATTGGATTAGAGCTTAAATTCTAAGCACCAAGTTTGCAGAAGGATGCTATGACGGACAGTGAAGGCCCAAGATCTATTTGTAGACTCTCCACGTGGATTAAGTCTCCAATGAAGCCCCTGTGACTATTGACCAGGTATGCGAACAGTCTTAACTTCAGACAAAGTGCATTAGAAAATGGATCACTGCAGATAAAGTTAAGTTAAAATTGAACATATTATTGTTTATTTCCCCTTATGACCCATTTTAAATTTGTTCTAGTTTCCATTCTACTCCTTCAGGATTGAGGTTTTTCTTTATTTTATTTTGTTGTCAATGTTGGTTTTGTGTGGGTGTTTCTGTGTTTCTGTGTGATTTTCTTTATATGGAATCCAGGATTGGCAAATCTATAGAAAGAGTAAAATGCAATAACAGTTTATTAGGGGTTGGCAAGGGAGGTTTGAAAATGATGGTGGCAACAATTGTACAATTATGCTTAATCTAATTGAACTGCAGATTGTTATAATATCTGTAAGAGCTCTCAATAAAACAGGGAAAAATGGTACAAGATGAAGAAAATGTTCTAAAATTGTGCTGTTGATTGGAAAATTATTCTTCATATATTTAAACCATTGAATTGTTTGGTACAAGAATTGTGTCTCAATAAAACTGTTAAAAATGAAATGGATATACTATCTTCTCCCAAAGTGATGAGGATATAGGAGTGGAAAGAAAGGAGCCACCAAAAATACGAGAATTGTAACAATAACATAAAAGGAATTTCAAAGAAAAGTTAATTTTAAGACAGAGACGAAAGCCTAGGATCACTAAAGGATGAGGAAATATGGACAGAACGTATTGTTTACCAATCCAATAAGGTCTACTAAATTGGATAGTCTAAATATAATATTGGAAACAATGTCTGTGAAGAAAAAATAGAAAATGTAAACTCCCATTTATAATGGACATTAGTAAATGTAAGCACTGCACAAAATTCACGCCTTTGGCATAAAATACAAATTATACCTTTTGGATGTTTACTCCTTCTTTATATTAGCCACTCACCTTCTTGTACAAAAAATTATATACATCATGGAAATATTACCATTCTTCCCACCCATTCATTTGTTTGACCTGCTCAAAGGCAAGAGTATTCTTATCTACATGAAACATCGGAAGTATAAATTGCCTTATTCAATAGACTGATGAGTGGAGGCCCTGAGAAAATATCAATTCCTTCTGCATTTTCCCCATTCATTTGTAGTTTCTATATAGGTAAAACAATGATGGATGCGATAAATATGTGTAGAGATAAAGCGGCAGAGCTATGTAGACTCCAAAAGGTTTTTAGTTACTGGTGAAGGAAAACACCACAGAACAAGGAGAGGAAATGAGTAATGATGTAGAAACAAGAGCAGAAAAGAATTGCTGAGAGAGAAGTCTCTGTAACCCCATACTCATAATAAATCAAAATTCTGGTAATGAGCCACTCAAAAATGATAAACTATTCAAAGCCAATATAGAAATAGCATAAGTAATGTTAAGTATAAAACTAATAGATACTATACGTATGTGTGTAGACATGTGTACACATATGCACATGTATATTTGTGGGTATGAATTCAGCCATTTTTATTAGAAATGTTATTATAATAAATATATAATACCCCTCATTTACACCATCAAAATGGAGAGAGTGGAAAGTTTAATACATTTAAATGTATAAAATATATATATATATATATATATTTCAGATGAAATTCATAATAGATCCATTTGTAGACCCTAAGCACACCTATCAATGTAGTTCTATAAATAATAGAAAAGCACAATTGTAGCTTGCATTTATTAAGAGCTTTCTATGTGTTAGGCAAGGAGTGCTGATCATATGATCATTGGGCTGCTAGCCTAAAGGTGGGTGGTTCAAACCCATCAGGTGCTCTGCAGGAGAAAGAAGAGGCTTTCTGCTCCCATAAAGGTTTACAGTCTCGGAACCCCACAGGGGCAGATCTATACTGTCCCGTAGCGTCTCTGTGAGTCAGAATTGGCTCAATGGCAGCAATGTGTCTGTGATCAAATGACACTTTCCTATGTTATGGATGAAACTTGTTATAATTTGGAAAAGGAGTTTCCATTATGCTTATTTGCAGAGGAGGAAATGTCACCCGAACAAAAAAAATTTTTAAAAGTCATTTTCTATATGATGGAATCTTGTGATGATGATAACTGCAGAACTTCACTTTCCGTCCCCCTTTTGGAATCCCAAGGAGCACTGACGGTTCCTACCCGACCGCAGCCCAGGCGACACTAAAGAACACGCTCTGTCTGTCTGTCATGCTGTCATGATCCCATTCTATGTACAATATATTTAACTGAAAGAAAGGACATCAAAATGTTTATTTGAAAATTTTAATAACCAACCAAAATATTCTTTCTTTTAAAATAACTGTAATAACCAAGCTCAAACTACCCACTCAATCCCATCATGTAGTGATCCGATACACAGTGTTATTTCTTTTCCTTTTTAAAGTTTTATTGGGACATGCTTCATGTATCATATAATTAAATAGTTAAATAATGTCAAAAAGAAATGTACAATAATTACCACAATCAACTATGGAATATTTTCTTTTTCCTTGTACTCCTAATTATTAGCTCTCCAGTTTCCACAACCTGCTCTGCCAACCCCCCAAGAAATTATCCATACAGTGACTGCCTCTTTACATTCACCTATCCCAGAGTTCAAATACCAAAAAATACACAAAAGCAAAAATAGCTAACAAAAATAACAAAATAAAATAGAGGAAAACCTCAATAGAAAATAAAGAAAAGTATTAAAATCTAGAACAACTTTAATATGGCCCCAAAGGAATATCAAGTGAAAATGTGTTCCTATTTGACCTCGTGACTTCTGCTATGACCCACTGTCCAGTGCACTCTCTCCACCTCCCCCAGACAGCCAGGACCCACTCTCCAGTCCACTCTATCCACCTCCCCCAGACAGCCAGGACCCACTGTCCAGTGCACTCTCTCCACCTCCCCCAGACAGCCAGGACCCACTGTCCAGTGCACTCTCTCCACCTCCTCAGACAGCCAGGACCCACTGTCCAGTGCACTCTCTCCACCTCCCCCAGACAGCCAGGATCCACTGTCCAGTGCACTCTCTCCACCTCCCCCAGACAGCTAGGACCCTCTGTCCAGTGCACTCTATCCACCCCCAGACAGCCAGGACCCACTGTCCAGTGCACTCTATCCAACTCCCCCAGACAGCCAGGACACAGTGTCCAGTCCACTCTATCCACCTCCCCCAGACAGCCAGGACCCATTGTCCAGCACCGTATCCACCTCCCCCAGACAGCCAGGACCCAGTGTCCAGTGCACTCTCTCCACCTCCCCCAGACAGCCAGGACCCAGTGTCCAGTGCACTCTCTCCACCTCCCCCAGACAGCCAGGATCCACTGTCCAGTGCACTCTCTCCACCTTCCCCAGACAGCCAGGACCCAGTGTCCAGTCCACTCTATCCACCTCCCCCAGACAGCCAGGACCCAGTGTCCAGTCCACTCTATCCACCTCCCCCAGACAGCCAGGACCCAGTGTCCAGTCCACTCTATCCACCTCACCCAAACAACCAGGACACTCTGTCCAGTGCACTCTCTCCACCTCCCCCAGACACCCAGGACCCACTCTCCAGTGCACTCTCTCCACGTCTCCCAGGATCCCAGGGCCGACTGTCCAGTGCACTCTGAATGAGAGCAAGAGGACGCAGGTCAACCCAGACAGGGTTTCTGAGACTGTCACTCTTTATGAGAGCAGACAGCCTCATCTTCTTCCATGGAGCAGTTGATGGGTTTGATCTGCTGACCTTGGCGTTGGCAGCCCTACCTTATCCCACAGGGACACACGGACTCTAATTATAATAGAAAAAAAAGAAAAATGCAAAGGTATTATCATCCTTAAGAAACTGATGGCAACTAAAACAGAAGTTGATGTACACAATATAATCCATCCTAAGGGTGTAATTTAGGAAAGGAGATCATGTGTCGCTATAACTTTACATGCTCTTTTTAATAACAGTCTCTGTAAGAATGTTCATTGAAATGTGCTGTCTTTTTAAAACACGTAATGAGGAACTTTAAACATACATAATGGGAAACTCTGTTGCTTAATAAAGAACCTAATGAATAGGAGGAATTAGAATTTTGATAAATAGTGAAAACAAAAATAAAATTTGAAATCTATTCATCTTTTCATCTGTCATTGTTCTATAGATACAAAGTTCATTGTATTGTAGGTCCCACTAATCTCTTTATCTTGAGTCAAAAAATCCTTATTCTTTCTATTACCTTTTGCTGAACCTCAAGTTAAAGAAAAGGAGTACTAGAAGAAAAGTAAGGAAATACAAAGAGAAAAGAAAGCAAATGAATGACTACAGAACTATAGCCCTGAATGTATTGATTTTCCAGGACAGTTAAAATTTGATGTGTGAAAATGCTATTTCTAGGCTCCCTAGACCCAGAACTTCTAAATTTGATTTCACATAAATGAATAGAATAAAAATTGGAAAAATTCATATTTCATTACACATTCCATCCACTCAGTCATTGGATGTGAAATTTTGCAAACTACACTTGTTTGTATACAATAAAAATTTGTATATAAAAAGATTTGTATATAAAACTACTTGGTTACCCTTCTATTAAGAAATAGATGTGATAATCCTTGAATATTTTAAATGTGTGATGCACAATCAGTCCTCTTTTGATTATTTTAAAAGCTTTGTGAATGTATGCCAAGAGACAATTGTCAGAATGTCTTTTAAAAATGTCAACAATGCTTATTAATCTTCTTTTTAATAAAGAAAGAACAGATCTCTGATGTTTTTCTATGGGAAACAACACATCATAAAAGTTGATTTTAAGTTTTTCTCTAATAAAGACGAATATCAATAATTGAGGTATATATTTTCTTATTTCAATAAATCTTTATCGGTGGTCCAACTAATTAAAAAGTCCTGAATTAAACACTGTGGGTGTAGCTGTAGAGTGAAAAAAATAATAATTCCAGCTACTCAGTGTCAACTCCATCCATCCACTTTTTAGGAGATAACTGTTGATGTTCTAAAAGCCTTCAATATCACAAAGAAGAAAATCTCTCATGGTAGAACGCTTAGGATAAGGTTCACGATTAATGCCATAAAGCCTTGACCTGTCACCCTTGTGAGCGCACTCTGAATGTCATTACTATGCCTTCATATACAAGGTTCGCATTGCCTGAGACACACTTCCTTTGTGTAATTGCATAGATGGTTGTTTTTGCCAATTCATGAGCTGATACAATGTGGGAATTCCAGTCCCTCTTTCACCTGGATGCTAGGTATATTTACACACTAAGGAAAACTTGTCATAGATCA
The DNA here is from genome assembly GCF_050624435.1 of Tenrec ecaudatus. Classification (NCBI taxonomy): domain Eukaryota; kingdom Metazoa; phylum Chordata; class Mammalia; order Afrosoricida; family Tenrecidae; genus Tenrec; species Tenrec ecaudatus. Next base: position 108,677,998 of record NC_134532.1, on the reverse strand, counting down.
TTAAGGATACTGTTACAGGAAGACATTTGCAACTCAAGAGCATAAGGCTCATTCACGAGCATTTACTCTTTTTCATCCATTTATCAAAGATGACACTAAAATTACTTTTCTTTCTCTCACACAATTCTGAACTTATTTTAAATAAAAATCCCTTCAGTCATGTGTGCATTTCGTTGTTCTTATAGCTCCGTGGCCGGTTGACAAGGGAAATTGTCGATTCTTTGTAGATTGGACATTTTTGAGTCAGACAGTCAGCCCCATGGGAAAAGGGAGTCAGTGCACGTTATTCTTACCTGCTGTCACTCCATACCAAACTCATTGCCATCTAGGCAATTTGAGCTCACAGTGACCCTCATGGGGTAGTGGCACCACATTGGGCTGCTAATCTCTGAGTTTTTCAGTTCAAATCCACCCGCTGCTCCATGGGAGGGGGACAGGCTTTCTACGTCGGTGAGTAGCTATCGTCTCTGAAACCCACAAAGGCAATTCTCCTCTGTCCTCAAAGGTTGCTATGAGACGTCCTAACTAGTCGGAATTTTGGTTATCAGAACTTTATAACAAAATCACAGGAAGAGAATTAAGCCTTTTCCCCCTCCCTTCAAGTTTTGGCACTCAAAGACAAAATATCTGAGAACTACCAGCAATTCTACCACGATTACACACCGCACTTTTTGTACTTGCAATAAAAATGTCAAGTACCTGGAGAGAACTTATCGGACCACTAAAGGAACACGTTGATTTGACAAGGGGAAGCGAGGCGTTGCTAGCATGCCTTCTGAACACGTTTTCCTTTCCAAGGTTTTAACCCATGGAGTAACTCAATTGGCTGAGGACACTGCATCATGAGGGCTTCTGGACCAGCCATGGTAGGTCCTCTAAATGCCGCTCAAGTAGCAGCTTCGGAATGCCCCCCGTGACGAGGGCTTGCGAGGTTAATTCTGTCATCACTGTGTTGACACGAGGCATGTTGCAGCCTTCAGCACAAAATGTTACTCATAATCTTTTAATCCCAAATTAGGTCAATATTTTATCAAGTTAATCTAGCATGAAGATTAATTGCATTAGTTACACACACATATACGCACACAGGTTATTTGTTTTAGAGATACTTTTAATCAAGCAGCAAGCCCTCGGTAACAATCAGCGATTTTTCACTCCATCTGAAACTATAACACACCTTTTAGAAATCAACCTTTCCCCAACAATATTTATCTTTATAAAGGAGACATTTACTCTTTTCATTGATCCTCAGTCAAGTCTGATTTAAGAGAAAGGTGAATGGTCAGACAATTACTAAAAGAATGAACATTTAAAATACCCCTTTATGAAGGTCTGATAACTTGTGATAAGAATGTTTTAGAATTTATCTTACTCTTTGGTATTTTATTTCAATTTTGCTCTTATTAAAATGTGTGATTAGTCCTACAAAAAGTCATTTGTTTCCTCTATGCTTCCTTTTATCTCTAGGCATGTTTAAAATAATTGTGACAAGTGTGGTTTATCAGAATGTTGTTTTCATACCATGGTATTTTCCTCAGTAACAAAAAAATGTGATCATGACAAGTCTCTCTGTTTTTAAATCAAGGAAGTGGAGTTTGGGGCTGAGAGGTGGAAACACATTGATTTGAGTGGCATAAATCTGCTAACAGAAGTCGTTCGAGTGGACAAATGCCTTTTCCCCTGAGTTTCTTAGATAAGAACTATCTTGTAGTTTAAAATTCCCAGGCGTCGTCCTGGGTAGTCTTCCAGGCCTGCTCGATGGCAGGACAGAGTTCATGCCCTGTTTCATCAAATGTCCAATGACATTCTCCAGAGGGCAAGCTAATTATAGGTATTCCACAGACAACGCTTGAGAATGTTACATCTCAAAAGTTTAGCTTCTGTCTTCAAATATGGATTGTGTAGCATTCTCTGCTGGTGAAAAATGACATGTAAAACATCCCAGAGTATTTTCATGTGACTAGTCTTTAAATTAATTGACAGATTAAAATAAAAGATTCCATGTGAAGAATAAATCAATAGCAATCTGTAACCGACACCTCTGTGGAAAAGGATGATTAACTGAATGCGGAGGTAAAGTTCACAACAATGGTAACCCTCCAGTTCGGGCGATGTTCAGATAAACTCTGCTGACAGACTGTCAGAGAATGCTCTCATTTCCTATTCAGTCGATGGAGCATACTCCTCTTCTGTCGGCTTCTGCAGAGCCTGAGGAAGGGCCTCCTCCCGGGGAGACAAGCGATCTAAAACCTCAGAGTGTACCTTTCCCTCTTTCCATCCTAATTAAAAGCATGTACATGTAGACTCACTGGATTTTTGTATTTTTAATCATATTTTTCTACATTCCTTATTTTTTACTTAATAACACCTTGTAAATTGCTCTCCTACTCGATGGGTCAGGCACATCTAATGCATGTTATGCACCTTATTGATCAGTAGTTTTAGGAACCTTGTGTGGTGCAGTGGTTAAGCATTGGGCTGCTAGCTGCAAGGTCAGCCATTCAATGTCGCCGGCCTCTCAGTGGGAGTAAGATGGGGCTTTCTGCGCTCCTAAAGAATTACCATTGCAGAAAGTCGCCAGTGGCCCTACTACCCTATCCTGTGGGATCACTAGGAGTCAGCACCAACTCCATGGCGGTGAGTTTGGTTTGGGGTTTATCAAGTACCAGGCCCTACCTCGAATGTTGTGTGTCCTTACCTCATCTTCATCTATTCCTGCAGCAATGTGTAAGGCAGCCACCGCTCTTTCCCTCCTCTACACATAAGCAAATGCAAAGAGATATGAATGTTTCCAAAGGCCTCTCTCGTGGTAACTGGTGAGACTTAGGTTCCTTCCCACCCAGATCTGCCTGATTCTTCAATATAACTGCCTAGATACCAGACCACTTCAGAGCTGCTGGTGGTTTCAAGCTGCAGATCTTTCAGTCAGCCCAATGTATCATCATGATATGACTGGGTTCCTTTCTGCTACTTGATGAGTCTTTAATATTTTATTTAATGTGATTGTTATTATCATTGTTTATATAGACAATTCCCAAGAAGGTTCTAAGTTGTAAGATAAAGGTGTGAGTTCCCAGCACATAAGCTGGAATGCGTAACCATGCACATCTGGGAAAAGAAGCCTCGCCGTAGAATTGAAAGCAAAGAGTAAATGAATAAGGAAAAAGAAAGTTGCTTTTCTAAAACAGAGAGCAAAAAGCAAGGGGAACTCTGAAGACATCACAAAAGGCAGATGCAGACATTGTAGGAGGCCACTGGGAAGCGCCAGCAAGGGAGAAAAATCCATTCAATCACAGCATCAGATTCTGCCAAACTGTGAAAAAAAAATATGTATCCCCCACCTCCCAAAGCAAGTCAAATGATCCTGAGTACTGCTAAAGGAGAGGAGATTGCACGGAACCTTATAGGGAAGAACCCTTAATATTTCAGAGGAGGATTTATTTCTCACTCTTCAAAACCGTTATGATCCCTGTGGGAGGGCAGGCAGCCATTGTGCGAGTCATTCAGTTGAGGGAAATGGGGTGGGGCAGGAACAGACGCAGCTACAAGATTGTGGGGCTTTAGCTGTTTGTTTGTTTCTTTCTTTCTTGCTTTTTGAATCATCGTTCTATGGGATCTTAGAGTTGGCAGTAGCCCTAGATTCCACTAGTTCCAATTTGTCTACCGAGAAAATGGAGACAGAGCACACACAGTTGACGTCCCCTGCTAGTAATGGTCAAGGTTGGACCAGAATCCAGGTCCCCTGTCTCCGAGTTTGTCTCTTTGCTCTACTACATTCTGGTTGCCAGATTGAGGGAATAATGTGATGACAGCGATGCTTTCGGGAGATTGATCATGCTGGGTTAATAGAGGACAGCCTGGGGAAAGGGCTTGAGCAAGTGGGATATAGCGGTAATCCAATCATGAGGTGATGAGCACTCCTGGAAGGCACGGGGAGTGGGATCAAAAAGAGGGAGGCACTCCTCAAGGATGCAAAACCATCTGATGGAAAAGTCGGCTCCTCTTCAGAACTATTCAGCCGTAAGCACTGAAACAGTATCTTCGATAACTTAACAAAAGGTAAGAAAAGGCAGCAGGAAAGTAAGACCTAACTGCTCCGCCTCTCCTGTCTTCCTCCTCCGAACCCGCCCACCCTTCACATGAAAAAGTAGTGATTCGTCTCTGCTCCACTCAGCATCTCCATCTTCATCTGGAATTTCAGCAAATGTGACTTTAGGAATATGTGACAGTGGAGAATCCTAACTTCAACATAGTTATTTTTTAAAATCCACCCTCTGAATGTGAATGCCAATTATATATGTACTTCTCACTAGGAAAATGTCTTGAAGCAAGTTGTATGTTTATTTTTCCACACCGAGAAGTGACTCTTAAACAGCTGATTCAAAATCATGAAATGGGATTTCAGAGGCACAGATTTAATTTCAGATTAATAAACTTATTAAAAGACAATTTACAGGAAAGTGACATGATTCATGCTCTAGAGAGTTCAGAAATCAAGATGTGAGGCAAACAAAATTCCAAGATAAATCCTCTCTCTCCCAAATATGCCCTCTGGTGTATTATGCATGCCTTACTCCAGATATTCAATCAAACACCTAGGAACTGCTGTGAAGAAATTTGCAAGTACAATAAAAGTCTAAAGTTGACTTGAAGATGGGGAACTTCTGTAATATTCGTAATATTCCTTACATGCAGACATTTTAACTAGCTATAGAAGAATTCATCAGGGATTTCAAGTGTAAAACTTCAGTGCACCATTGTTGGTTGAAACATGAAAGGGACCGTGTGGTGAGGAATACAGGCAGTCTGCAGAACAGCAAGTCGTCTCCAGGTGATAGGAAGGAACGAAACCCAAAGTCCTACAACCACAAGGAACTAACATCCGCTCCTGGCCTGTGAGCTTGGAAGGTTAAGCTGAACTGCACATAAAAGTCAAACTCTGTCTTCAACCCGATTCCAACTTGTACCAACCTTATAGGACAGCATGGAGCTGCCCACTGCTGGTTTCCATGATGACTCCTTCCAAGAGTGGACAGCCTTAGCTTTCCCCTGCAGAGGAACTGGGAGATTTGAAAGGCTGATCTTTCTTAGGAGCCTGGTGAGTAACCCAGTACCCCACCAGGGTCCTTATCATAAACTGAGTTCAGTTTGAAGAGCCCTGGGCCGAGAATCAAATCAATCCGTGCCCAGACAAACAACCTATATTGTAGGAGCTAATAAATGAGTGTGATTTTAAGCCGTAAATTCATGGTGATGTAGTCTACAGCGATAGAATACGCATGCAAGATCCAATCACTTACTGCCGTCCTTTCCAGGGCACTGATAGTACATTACACCACTAACCAGCCACAAGCATACCTGCTTCCAACCTTGAATACTATATCATTTGGAAGAGAGTGCTTTGTAAACTTCTCTTATTCCGGAGCATATTCCACTATTGTTAATCCTCTGCAGAAATTTGAATTGAACATTTTTTTTTTGCAGGAGAGTTCTTCAAAGTCTTAAAAACCAAAAAGACCATTTTAAGACTAAGTTGTATCTGACCCAAGTCTTGACATTTTCAATCTCCTCATATATATAAGAAAGCTGAAGAATAAATAAGGAAGGTCAAAGTTTGAAGCATTTGAACTGTGGTGTGGATGGAGAGTATTGAATATACTATAAACCAAACCAAGCTCAAGTCATTTCAACTCATAAAAATGATCAAAACTCTCAGAAGTACAGCCAGACTGGCCCACACTAAAGATGGCGAGACTTGTTTGACAGACTTTCCCATATTAGGAAGAAGGATCCATTAACCAGAGAAGGAAATCTTGGGAAATAGACCGAGCAATACTGGGCTCAAACATAAGTCATATGAGGATGTATAGGGCATAGGAGTGTTTTCATTTTTCTGATTCATTGCCAATATGAGTCAGAACTGACTTCAATTAAAAATCCTGGTGGCATAGTGGTTAAAAGTTGGGCTGCAACCTGCAAGGTCTACAGTTTGAAACCACCAGGCGCTGCGTAGGGGAAAGATGGGGCTTTCTACCCGCTAAACAGGGGCAGAAACCCACAGGGGCCGTTTACCCTGTCCTCTAGGGTATTGCCTTGGCAGTGAGTTTGAGTTTTGAACAACAGATAGAAATATGAAATCAGCAAGAGACTAGGGAAAACGAACAGATTCCAAATTTACAGTTTCAATTGTGTAAAAGAAAGATCTTCGTAAAGGATAGTTAATGGATAATGAGAATGTGGATGAAGGAAGTAGAACAGTAATAAAGTTACTGAGTATGTTTAAGATAGCAGGTTTTGTACATGAATAACAGCCATCTGTTCAGGCGTATATATGTATATATGTGTGCTCAAATATTAACTTTTCCAATATCATTCATTATATTAAAATAATTATTATTTCATTTATTTATCCTACTTGAAATTAACAAGAACCCAAAATATGGCTACTCAGACATTTAGAGGCATTAGCTACTCAAGTAAGATTTATTCTACTTGATGCCTAAGTATTAAATAAGGATAAAGGAATTCAAATTAAAACAGGTTTCTGATATATTAATCTCATCATAATAAGGGCAATGATAAGTGTAATTATTAAGCTTGAAAAGAATGCCCTCCTCCCCTCCCCGCACACACCTCAAAGACCTCACTCAATTAAATCATTAGCCAATAAAGCCCAAAATTTATAACATTGATTTCCTCTCCCAGTGTTTGTATTATTATTGGACCAACCTAGAATTCTGTGATTAACCTTATTCATATTAAAATATAATTTCTCCATGAGATTATGGTAATGCCAGGACTTCCTCCTCGCTTTGTTCTTTAAAAAATAAAACTAGAAAGACTAACCATATGAAGGACTCCCTCACAAAAAATAAGTGTGTATTTGTGAGATGCAGTCAATTACTAGAGCTTGTTTAGCCATAATTCCTCATATGATGTATTATAATTCTGACTATGCCTGTGTCTGTAATCCCATTGTGGAGGGATTTCTCTGCGATGCTGATGGGCAAGAGTAAGATGGGGTTAACTCCTGACTTTAGTAGAGGTGTAAACCAAGTCACAGTCTTGGCTTCCTTCCCTCTGTCATCGAGGCAATCCATCAAGTCAATGCTGACTCATAGCCACCTCTGTGGGTTTCTTGGGAATAGAAAGCCATCTTTCTCTCACAGAGCTACTGATGGTTTTGAACTCAGACCGTGCCGATCACAGACCAATGCATAACCACTATACCACCAGGGCTTGGAGTTTCTTTCTTATTAATTTTTAAAATTTTATTTTATTAGGAGTTCTTACAGCTGTTATCACAAACCATAAGTATATTCATTGTGTCAAACACATCTGTACATATATTGTCATCATCTTTTCCAAAACATTTTCTTTTCTACTTGAACACTTGATATCAACTACTCATTTTCCCTCCCTCCCCCATGAACTCTTGACAGTGTAATTTTTTTTTCTTGTCTTACACCAACTGCTCTCTCCCTTCACCCACTTTTCTGCTGTCCATCCCCCTGGGTGGGAGGCCATCTGTCAATTGTTGGGAGCGGTTCCCCCTTGCTCTCCTCCCTTCCCTTACCCTCCTAGTATGCCACTCCCCTTATTGGTCCTGGAGGGGTTATCTGTCCTGGATTCCTTGTCGGGAGTTCTTATCTGTACAGTGTACATGTTCTGGTGTAGCTGGATTTGAAAGGCAGAATTGGGGTCAAGATAGTAGGGGTGGGGGGAAGCATTAAAGAACTAGAGGAAAGTTGTGTGTTTTGACGGTGCTATGCTGCACCCTGACTGGCTCCTCTCTTCCTTGTGGCCCTTCTGACAAGGGGTGTCCAATTGACTACTCATTCCCTTCCAACAGAGGAAGTGGCTCTCCCATCACGGCATAGAATAAGCTGGTGTGATCCCCTGGGTTTTATAGGCTAAATGTTGGAATTAGATGAGCAGGACTTTCGTTTCCATCTAATTATTCTGGAGACTCTGCAGAAACCCAGCAACCACAGATGACCACGCTAGTGTTTGAAATACCACGGGCATCGATTCTACCAGCCCTGTGATTCCGCCATGCCAACGCACTGCTACAAGCCAGCAGTCAGGCGGCAGTCCACTGTAAGTCGTGATTCACTTCTGGTCCTCCCCCTCTCATCACCCAGTTTTACTCTAAACTGTGTGTGGTCCTGGGAGGGGGTTGGTGAGAGCTGACTGGTGACCCTTAAGATCTTTAGCTGTACAACTACTTTAAAATGCATAACTGCAAATGCATGAAATTTATACATGGATCCAAACTGACTGCCACAGAGCCTCTTCACAGTGACCCTATGAGAGGGTAGACATGCCCCTGTGGGCTTCCAAGATGATGCATATGAAGCAAATGAATGCTTTCGTTTTACATCGGGCAATTACTATAGAGATACTTTGTGGCCATTATCATTATCAATCCAGGAACGTTAAAACTGCACAAAACCAAGTAGCTACTAATGCTGAAGTTGAGGCCAGCTCCATCCGTCGTATGGAGACCTGTGGGTCAATTGGCATAGCATATTCCAGAAAGGCAAGCTTGTATATCCTACTGCGGTGAGCAGGGACTGGATCTTTAAAGCTTGCAAGTGGTCACCTCAGTCACAGTGATTTGCCTCTTTCCATCTGGCACCAAGGAAACCGCAGCCCATTGCTCATACTTCAGCTGCATGGAAGACTGCTCTATGAAGCGAAGTGGACAATGACAAGCAGGTGGAACATTCTCCTCAGAAGAGCTGACTCTACAGGACCCAGAAGGAAGTGCTGATCCAAAAGCAAACTAAGACAAACTGGGGCAGAGAAACTGGGCTGGTGGAAGGGGGATAGGCCTGGATGGAGCACCCGACGTGGAAATGGTGAAGGTACTGACTACAGTTCATGTCATGGAAAAACCCATGTGCAGGTCGCTGAATGGGAAACTTCTTTGCTCTGTCAATTTTCTCCTAAACTATAATAAAATAGTTAAGTAAATAAAAATGAAAGTTGCCTCTGGATACTGATTTAGGTATCATTTCATAGAACAGAGGAGCATGTTTGTTACAAGTCAGCTCAAACTATTCTCTAATTTCCATTATGATTGGCTCTTGTTCATTTATGCTAATCCCTGTGATAAACACTCTAAAGCACAGTTTTTCTAGTTGTATTCTCACGTTAAGGTAAACAGCACAGTGGACAGAGAGCATGGTTAATAGTTCTCAAAATCAATGCATATAGAAAATCACATGACATGTGTATTAAGTGTGCAGTATTATTATTAAGAGGCTTAGGATAAGTACACTTCTAACAAGTTCCCAGATGCTGGAAATGCTCTTGTCCGTAGCCAGGCTATGAATAACAGATGTCTAAGCGGCTCCAGCCCCTCCGTTTGTTCGGATTTGGTTTGTAGCCCTGCGTATGGAGGGCTGATTCTTAGAAACGTTACCTGTGTGTTCAAACAGAACGTGCACTCTGCTGGGGTTTTTGTTATCCATTTAATTATGTTAGTTAGGTTGTTCAAATGTACTTATTTGAACGACTATTAAAAAGTGCTAGAAAAACATCATGCCTATACTATGCACTCTTTTTTCGTCTTTATGTCTGCCTGTTTGTATGCTGATACTTGTAAGAAATTGAGGTGGTTTCTATATTTTATTGCTGTTCTTTTTCTTATTCAGCAGGCTAGTGTACTATCTTTTGTCAACTAGATAAAAATCATTCCAGTGACTCATATAAGATTGCACAGACACACTTTAAAAAGAATCAAGAATTAATGTATAAGGTTATTTTCATCAATAGTCCTTAAGTAAGTGAAAGGAAACTCCTTATACAGTATCACCTTTATAAATAAGTATATGGATCAAATATTGTGACATGTAAATAGAGAGAAAACACTATGAAACAGAATCGAAGCCATCACTACTACTGAGTCACTCCTGCAGCTAAACTGCTGACGTCACTGTCTCCGGAAACACCAGCTCTCCATCTGCACCATGGCTGCTCAGAGCGTGTGGATGTGAAAATCATTTGAACACAGTGCATACGTCTTCACCATAAACAGGAAAATGATACTTTGCTGTTTGTCTGTATATGTAGGCGTAAGAGCAATAATCCTTCAGCCAGTGATTTAAAAAGTTCATGTACTAAAGCATCTACCCCCAATTTAAAATCAGAAGTAAAATTGTGCCAAACTTAGCCTTTAACAAAACAACCGTTTAGCTTAATTAGTAAAGAATGTCTGTCTTGAGGATGTGGCCTTTCAAAGATATGGATGGAATCCTACTGAAAGCAGTAACTCAGCAGGGTAGATAGGAAGCTTAGGGGTTAGCGGGCTTATAGCAGTGGGGTTGTGGTGAAAGGAAAATTCTTAAATTGGCACTTCTATCCATGTCTCTCTGAGAGCTCTGGTAATGTAGGGGGTTACAAGTGGGCTGCTAATCCCAAGGCCAGCTGTTCTAAACCACCAGCTGCTCTGTGGGCAAAGATGAGATCTTCTACTCCCATAAAGAGTTATGGTCTTAGACACCCACAGGAGTAGTCCCATCCCATTCTAGAGGGGTCTGTGATTCAGAGTTGACTCAATGACAGTGAATTTGGAGATATTATTCATGTTTCTGTAACTATCACTAAATATTTTGGGTGCGCCTATGCAAATAAGGGGCATGAAATACTAATAGGGGGGATTAATAATTTTTGATTGTCAGTCCCCTGGGTATAAAGAGCCATGACAGAAGCAGAAAGAGAAAGAATTCCCAGGTTCATCTTGAAAATCAAGGCACCAGCAGAGTATGTTTGAGATCCCTGCCTAAAGTGGCAGAAGATGAGACCAGAGAGAGGCAGGAAGAGCATGAGACAGAGCGGGGGAGCGGCACTGGGACTGTGAGACCATAAGGCACAGCAGCAGTTGGGCTTCCCCCCACCCCCACCCCCTGCCTAGAGAGGCTGAAGCTATGGGACCATGTAGCTGGGAGGCTGAGGGGACCAGAGAGGGAGAGACTTGGACTTGGTTGCTGGTTGAAGAGAGGTGTTTCAGGATTCGGACTTGTGGTAGACTGGTTACATCCTAATAGCCCCCTAATCATGAACACTGTCTGCGAGTGCTGTGTGGACATTGCAATAGATTGTTGAACCCAGCAGAGAAGTGGAGGGACATGGGAAGAACAGCTGATGTCAGAGTAAGGAGAAAGAATGGCTGGTGGAGGCACCTCTGAGCTCTGGATTGTGGAACCTGCCCTTGGATTGGTATGAAGTCAGATTCTCCTCCTCCCCTTTGTAGCCAGAAGAGGTTAGATGTGGCCTCTGTGTCCATTTATGAGTGAGGGGACGTGGGGGTGGATCAGAAATGGATTGTGAGAATGGTTGTGAAATGCTGTGAAGAATATAGTAAATGTTACTAAATGGTACATGTTAAATTGTGCATGTTTGATTGTGTATACCTTCAAGAACCAAGAGCTGTGAAATTACAGAAGAACAATCAATGTGTCTTCGAAGAAGCACAGCCAGCATAGAAGTGAGGATTGTGACACTTGGTCTGATGTACCTTGGACATGGCCATCAGGAGTGATGTCCAAGAAGGACAGCAGGCTGATTAAGGCAAATGGGAGTGAGAATGAGGAAGATGCGCCGGGAGTTGAATTGACACAGTGACTGTAACTATGAGCTCAGTAGACCAGACCATCCAAACTCACTGCCAGTGAGTCTATTTTGACTTATAGTGACCTCTGAGTCTATTGTTTGGGCTAATGCTACCTTCTTGTGTTGAGGGTTGCCCTTGTTTTCAATGTTCTTTTGATTGACCAGACATAATGTCCTTTTCTAGGGATTGTCATATCATTTGTAAGCTAGGTGAGTTCATTCATAATCACATTCCTACAGCTATATCTTACTGAGTGGCCAGAGTAAAATAATTTTTATACCTTTATTTTATACTTCAGCACATTGCCTTTGTCATAAGAATTTATGACAAAATTAATACAATATAAAATTCATAACTGAAAGAAAATTTTAGATTACCTTTGTCCCAATCATCTCAATGCTTTTTATTATTTTACATTTTTATTATTTTACTAAAACTGGGATCACTAACTGGCTGACTGGCTTATGCCCTTGTCTCCTGTCCCCAAGCTTGTTCTTCACATGGCAGAGTTCATGTAAAATGAGAATCAGATCATGTTATGACCTGGTCAGATTTCTCGGTTGCCTGTCATCTCATTCAGAATGAAGGTCACTGTTCTGAAATGCCCTAGGGGAGCCTACCAGATCTGACTCCCTGTACTTCTCTAATCTAACCTCTTGATATTCCTGAGGGCCAGAAAATCTCCAGTCTCGGAGTCTCAGCCCCCGCTAGTCCCTTTGCCTGGAGTATTCTTCCTCCAGTATCCTCGCAGCTGATTCCTTCTGCTTGTTTGAATCAAGACTTAAATTGCATGTTCTTGTCGAGTCTGTTCTTAATCAAGCCCGATAAAACTGTAAGCACTTGCCCAAGTTAAGCACACTCTCTGGCTTTCCGTACTGATGTTTCATTGCAAGCCCTTGTCAGCACCTAATGTATTATTTATTTACCTAGCTACAAGCTTCAATGGGACAAGTGTGCTTGTCTTTGTTTTCTGCAGTATCACTCACCAACTTTAGAATGGTATCTGGTGCCTAGGAGGGAGGTACCCTCCAAATATTTCTTGAGCGCACCAATGATACAAACTCTTTTTGCTTTTCCCAAGTCTTCCACGTGTTTTGAATCACTTGCTACACTTAATACCTCCCTAGAAAAGAAAGGGGGGAAAAAAGAAAAAAAAAAGAACACAGGTTGAAGGGGAATAGGACACTAACCCACCCAAGGGGAGGGTATCATCTTTATCTCCACAGGAGAGGGAGAGAGGGCCCAGACTTTAACCCAGTACACCCATGCAACATACCGGCATAAAGCAGTGAACCAATAGAGAAGTCTGTGGGGCTGACCCCAATCCCAACTATGTGGACACCCACCCCCACCCCTACCCCAGAAGAATTCACTTCAGAGGACAGCTGTGAAGCTAAAACTCAGGGAGAGGGGTACATCTGATCAGAGCGCAAAGGAGCAAAGGAAGAGGGAAGGAGAGAGAGTGGAGCACATCCTGGCCCCCCACACCCCAGGACGACATTCCTGCTCAGAGCAGCCAATGCACAGAGAGGACCATGGGGCCAAGCCCATCACAAGACTCAACATCCCTCACTGACCCATACTGCTACCGGGGACAACACTGCTTCTCAAATCGGAGTCAATCTTAATGATCTGAATGGAGCAAAGCTTTCAGGATCTTCATATGCTAACAAAGCATAACTCAAAATGAGAAGGCAAAGCTGCAAACATGCATTTGTATTCCCATATGATTAATAGTAATAAGTCTAAGAGAACCACAAAGAAAGAAAACATAAAACCAGATAAAGCCAGATCAGGACCAGATCTGCTCAGTTAGCTGAACTATTTAGCTTTAATGGATCTTCCAGAGATCTTTGCATAAATCCAGTGTCCAGCTGTTTCCTGTATGGTAGACTTTCTTGTTCTTCTCTGGACATTTCTGCAGCCTCATGATCTGAAAGGCATCTAGGACTCTCAGAATCTCCCTCCTCCCTCAGTCAAAACACAAGCAAGCTAACAAAACAGACACCTTGGGAGTCACATTGGTTATTTTCCTTCCCTTATGTGCCCAAGATATCACCCACTGACATACAAATGCTTTCCTATAACAATCACTTTCCAAGTCACATAGGCCCCTCCTGCTTAGTGTCCTCCTTCCCAAGCCTACTGCTCCTCTTTAGGTTACCAATCAACACCTTTGACAATGTCATGATAATCAGAAAAATGAAGTTTTCAAGGATTGAATTTTACTTGAATACACAATCAATTCTCATACAAACAGCAGTCAAGAAATTTGATGCCTAAATTTATTGGACTGCCCAAGACCTCTTTAAAGTATTAAAGAACAAAAATGTCACATTGAAGACTAAAGTGCACGTGACCCGGGCCACGGTGTTTTCAGTCACCTCAGATGCAAATGAAAGAAGCAATGAATCAGGAGGCCCAGAGAAGAACTGGTGTATCTGAATTACTGGGGAAGAATATAGAAAGGACAAGCAAATCTGGAAGTACAGCTAGCATGCTCTTCTGAGATGCAGATGGCGAGACTTCATCTCCTGAACTTTGAATATGTCATCCGAAGAAGTCGGATCCTGCAAGATGACAGCATTCTTGGTAAAGCAGAGTTCCAGTGAAAAAATAAGGAAGACACTCAGTGATATGAATTGACCCAACAATGACCTCCAACATAATAACATTGGTGAGGATGGTGCAAGACAAGATAGTATTCTGTTCTGTTGCACACAGGAGTTGGAATTTATTCAAGGGTATCTAAACACAAGAGTTATCTATGCTTGCATTAAAAAAATGACCTCCATGCTTAGGGACTTTTATAAGTGGCTACCATACTACCCAAACATTTAACAACTACAAACACAAATAAATATCATCTCAGATTCATTGGACCAGGAATCTGGGTTCAAATCAGCTGGGTGCCTTTGGTTCTCCATCTCATGAGGCGGCAGTCAATTTATGGAATGCTTTTGTATTCTAAGACTTTTCTGGAACTGGAGAATTTACTTGCAGACACACTCATGGAGTTGCTGGCAGTCCTTAGTTCTTCCCTCCATGGCCCTCTCTCCGTAAGTGGCATGGGAGCTAGGGAGGTGAAAGAGAGACAGGCAAGGAGGACTGCCAACACAGAAGCGCCATCTTTGGAAAATGTAATTGAATAATCACATTACCGCATTTCTGCTATGCTGTATTCTTTAGAAACAACAGACTCAGTCCAAGTCATATTCAAAGTTGAGGTACATGCTATCGTGCTTAGACTAAAGGCTACTCACTGAAAGGGCAGCACTTGGAAATCACCAGACACTCGGGCGAAAGGTGGGGCCTTCGACTCTTGTGAAGAGTGGCGGTCTTGGAAACCCACAGGAGCAGTTCTTCCTTGTCCTTTCAGGTCGGGGGGTCAGTACCAACTAGATAGCCATGATTTTGCTTGTTTCTTTGTGTTTCAGTAAGTACAAACGAGGATACTGTGCTGACACATCATTAAGTGCTCGGACACGAACGGAAACATCGGTAGTGGGAACCCTCCAGTGGCCCTTGGGGGTGTGCTCTTAAAACAGGTTCCTGTTACTATTGTTAGATGTCATCGCACCTTTCAGACGCACAGCGACCGTGTGGACGACCAAAGGCAACCCTGTCCAGTCCTGCAGCAAGCGCACCTGTGTTTGAGCCCATTGTGGCTGCCGCTGTGTCAGTCCATTTTTATAAGCCCTCCAAGCACGATGTCCTTCATCCTGGGAAGACGGAGGCACTATTTCTTGAGCAGTGACACGCGTACATGGACAAAGAAGCCATCCTCGTTTCTACGAAGCAGTCCGGCTCCTCTTCCTTGGGCACAGGTGTGCTCATAATTTTGGCAGACCATGGTATCTACTATTCTTTACCAATGCCTTAATTCAAATCCATCCATTTTTCTTAGGTCTTCCCGATCGTTGTCCAATTTTCCTGTGTATATGAGGTGAGTAATAATGGCAGGACTTGGATCAGGCTCACCTTAGTCTTTAAAGTAATATCTTTGAGGAGAACCCTGGTGGCATAGTGGTTGTGTGTTGAGCTGTTAACTACAAGGTTAGTGGTTCAAACTCACCAGTTTCTCCGTGTGAGGAAGAGTAAGTAGTCTTTGTACTCTCAGATAGTAACAAGAGATGCACCCAGTGCACTGCTTGATTTCCTTATTGGTACCTGCATGGTCACTGAGGATGAATCCAGGTAAAACGAAACCCCACAGCAGTCAGACTCTGGCCTCTTGGGTCCCAGTGATCAGGAAGCAACTAGACAGCATGAGCTGACATGTACCGGACACAATTTAAGAGCTTTAAATATATCATTGCTTTTAATAGATTAAAAAAACCTTACTATTCATACTGTATATATAAAAAGTATGAGGAACAGAAGGTTAATGGAACTTTCTAATGGTCCCACAGTGAAGAAGTAACAGAATTGGTATCCAAATCCAGTCAGCTGACTGGAGAGGCTGGCATCTTCTCTAGTGCTCCATCACACGTGCCTCTTAAACAATAATCACAAAAGCATTTGACTTTCTTCAGTTTGTCAACATGGCTTTGGTAAGCTCAATTGTTCAGCTTAACAAAGACAAGAGCTTTGCAATGTAATTTTGCACTTTCCTAGTGAGGAAACTGTCATGGGTAAAATTCCTCAGACAACAACCAAAACACATCAACCCCGAACCGTGCCCGGTGTGTGTACTCATTGCCAGCGAAAGAATGACAAGTATTTGTCCCGGGGTGGAGACGTTATCCAACCGCTGACGATGCAATTTCCACATGAACATGACACTCCTCTACCGAAGAAGTCAGAAAGCCGTGTAAGGGGTAGGCCAGCCCTTCCTCTCATTCTTTCTAGCTCATTAAAGTTCCCTTCCAAATGGTAATAAGTCACTTCAGAGAGTGCATTTTCTAAAGGCTGATTGCCCTTCTTGAGCAGTGACGCACTCAATGCAGGCCTGCAGTAGTCCCCAGAAATGCACTGCCTGGAGGGCCTTATTGCTTAATCAGAGCTGCCATTGGGCCACTTCTTCGTGGCCTTGAACCAGTGCAAGAGCCCCGAGAGGAGGCATGGGTATTAGAAGTGCTATTTCGGGCGCGGGGGGGGGGATATCAACGATTGGCAATAGTGCTGGTTTGTAGAAAACAGCGTCCAACACTCCCGCTACCACAATAAAAAGTCGAAATGCCTGAATCTACTGCAGTCAGAGATTAAACCCATCATTGTGCCAACGGCCAGGGCTTAAGTATGATCCCAGTTGTTCTGAAGATTTTACAGTCCTCACTCTGGAGACCACCGGCTGTAAAAGCACCTAGTAATTTGGAAGATACCACAGAAGTTAATTGCAAGAGTCTAGAAACTATATGTTGAAGAACTTTAGATCAAGGTCACAGAGTAGCCAAGTATAACAATAAACATAGCATCCCCTCCAAGTACTCGTTGAACAGAAGGAAGTCATCATTTCCATTGTGTAAACACAGTCTCTTATTTCCGAGCCTGTCATCGTGTTTTCTTTCTGTCTACCAGGACTCGGTCTTATCAAAGAAGAAATGGCTATTCCATACCAACTTCATGATAAAAATCTGTGGCTCCAGTTGATGCCCGCCCCACCTCTGCTCAAGGGACTCCTGGAGAAGTTTCACAAGCATCACCAACACTTGACAAGGTACAGTGAGCTTTACTTTCCATAAACCCTACATAAGTAACTTCCCAGTTCATTATTGAGACCGTCTGGCTTTGAATCCCAGCATTCCATTAACTAAGGCCTTTCTTCCCTCTTCATGATTGGGTCCTGCGTTTCCTTCTTCAGGAGCGCTGGTGGTGTCGTGCTTAGGTAGTGGGCTGTTAACCACCAGGTCACCCGTTCAAAACCACCAGCTGCTTTGCGGGAGAAAGACGAGGCTTTGTACTCACATAAGGAGTTATCGTCTCAGAAACCCACAGGGGGAGCTCTACTCTGTCCTATGGCCTATAGGTCGCTCTGCGTCCAATGGACTAAAACTCTATGGCAGTCTTCATGTCTTTCCTTCTCCATTTCTCGTGATAGTAAACTTTCCTTCTGATTATTGTACCCCTTCAAGGACTGAGGTATCAAACACACTCAATTAAGGCTCAATTAAAAGTATGTGCTACATAGGAGCGTTCTAAAGATACGTCTTGGTGTGTCAAATTAGCCCAAGAAATCAATCTCTCTTAATCAATCCAATAATAATCAAAGAAAAAAATGTGTCCACCCCCCCCCCCCCACCACCACCACCAAATCAATCCAAAGCCACCTATCTCATATCAGGATCATTCATCCTCGTGGGCTCACATCCGGATGGCAAAACTGGTGAACATTTTGGCACTGAAATAATTTGCTCCAAGATATAATTCAAATGAATTTCAGGCTGCTGAAAAGAAAGTTTCTTTGGTTTTTTATCAACTTTTGAAAGTAGAAGAGAGGGGCAAAGATAGGGTGGGTATATGTAGGGGAAGAATTTGTATGTCTCCATAGAGACAATTTGGAAGAAGAAGAAAGTTTACTTCTAGGCCCCAATAGAGTGCTTTATGACATCTTTCTCTTTTTGAATTTAGTTTCAAGTTTGAAATTCCATATTCACCATAGTTATATTCGAAAACATAACAAGTCTCCGCAGGTATTTATATTTCTTGGGTTTTTTAAAACAATATATATTTTTCCCCATTGTTTATCTGGGAAAACAATTGACATCAGTCTTGGCAGTGTTGGAGTGGCAGGTTAGAGTCTCCTGGTAGAGAGAAGCACAGAAAGTAATGCAGTACACTGTGTCACCTCATAACTAACACTTTCCCAACTAGGACTAGACTTAGATGCATGTACTGAGACATCGAGTAATCATTGATGTGCCAGGCAAGTGTCTCCAAAACTCCAATTTTACTGTATCATATCAAACAAGAGAAAAGAAACAGATGTATCTTTCCCAAATGAGAAAGAGAGAGAGAGGGAGAGAGAGAGAGAGAGAGCGAGAGAGAAAGGAAGAGAGAAGAGAGAGAGCGAGAAAAGGGTCAGTTATAGAAAGCAATTTATGTGTAGATGCGCCTGCTTATACCACAATGCCTTCCCTTTTGCCATGTACCTAGGATATCCCATTTACTCTAATGTTTATAAAGTGCTAGAGATTCTGTCCACGTGGTGGGAGAAGTGACTGATGCTAGAAATGGCATGATGAAATAACAGTGCAATTTGCTTATGGAGAGAACATTGGTTGGTTGCCCCAAGTTGTCCCTAAGCAGGCAGTGACTCCTGCCATCCTTTACCTTCGTCTAAATCTTGTCGTCAGAAATGACTCTCTTTGGGCACTTTTCCTTCTTCTTGACTTGGCACACATCACTACAATCTCCCCTTGCGACTTTCTTTTGAGAGCTTTTGAAAGTCTAAGAAAGAAATTTTTTCCCAGTGAATCAGTCATTTGAGAACTTACAGTATGCGAGAAAGCACTGAGATGACTTCCCATCGTTCGATAGAAGTTTAAGCTTTATCACTGGCTGGGGGAACAAAACGGTCAGATTTGAGCCAGACACTCTCGCCACTCTAAGCAGCAGCCCCTGACCCCAACCATTTTCTCCACTCAACAGTGTTTGTATGGAATGTCCCATAGACTCGTTTCACCATACAAACTATCATTTTAGAAGAGATTGTATCCAACTCTAGGCAATAAGAAAAAAAATAAAAACCCAAACTAGAGCTCTTTCTATTATACTGTATATCAAACATATATATAGTACAATGTATACTCATTCCTATTAGTTCCATAGTTTATAGAATTTCATCTCCATAGAAAATTTCCTTTTTACTTTCCTTCCCTCCCTTTTGTCATTCCTCCCTTGGTTTGTTCTCCTTCGACCCCCTCTCTCCCTCCCTCTTCTCTTCTCCTCCCTTCCTCTCTCACCATTTCATTTGTTTCTCTCTTTTTGATTTTTAGTGAGTTCTCGTGCGGACAAGGAGTCCTAGAATGGAATACACATTTAATGTGCCCAACTACTAGCCCAAAGGTTGGATGTTTGAGTCTAACCAAAGACTCCTTAAATGGAAGAAAGGTCTAGGGATCTACTTGTACACATTTAGGTATTAAAATTCTTTCAGAGTACAGTTGAAGTCCGGCAAATGTGGGTTAGAATGGGCTTGTCAGCAACTGGTTTTACAGACAAACTACTCTAGAGATCTTGTAATGCTCTGAGATGCTTCTGACTTCTCCCAGGCAGCTGGAGACGCACTGCTGGGATGGACACGGGGTCGGCGCTATTTGCATTCTCCCTTGATTGATAGGGTTATTGGGTAGCTTCCTTGCTCTTTCCTTAGTCAATGTCCAGAAAATCAGCCCCTATTAAAAGACATGTTCAATTAGATGTCAACAAAGTAAGCTGAAGTCACACAGCCATAAACTTCAATTGGCAACCCTACCATTGGCCCCTTCTGCCTTAAATTTCTTAAATGACTTAGACAACTATTTTGTTCAGGCAGTTATACAGCAGTACATGTTCTGTCTTGCATTACTATTTCAAGATGAAAATGAGCATGATTTTTTTTCCAGAGTAGCCATAAATTACTCTCTTTTTTTCCCTTAAGAAGCTTATGGAAAAAAACTGATTTAGTTCTTTTTCACTCTCTCTATCAATTTAAAAGTGTCTATTGTCTTTAATTTTATATGAACACTACTAACACTACATCTCACCACAGTTTTTCAACTGTAATGAGAGTTGATAAGTCGTTTCATCTAAGAGAGCATAGATGAACTAAATTCAGTTTTTCTTTCTCTCTTTCTTTCATCTTCTATATGAGCTACTGGATTTCTGGATTCCACTTGGAACCAGAAACAGATGTGCTGAAGTACATTCAGATTTTTAAAAGAACACTATTCCCATCAGGCTGTTAGGTGTTTTTGTTGTTGCTTCACTGACATGAATTTAGAAAAGTTTACTGCTGAATTTCAAAGTTGTGCTTTTAAATATTAAAGAAACTGAACATACGTTTTTAATTATAGCTGATTAGTGAGTTTCCATCAAGTCAATTTCCACTCATAGAGGCCCTATGTAACAGAGCAGTGCTGTTTTACCATTTTCTAGGATATACTCTTTCTGAGACCAGCTCACCAGGCTCTTTTCTCCTCTGGAGCAGCTTCATGGGTTAGAACCACCAACCTTTCTGTTAGCAGCTGATTCCTTAACTTCTGTGCCTCCACAGACACTTATATTGTAGACATTGTTGTTATTGTTGGGTCGTTAAGGCTCATGTCGAGTCCGTTCTGACTCACGTCGACCTTGCGTTCGACAGAAGGAAACACTACCTGGTCCTGTGCCAGGCTCACAATTGTTCTTGTGTTTAAGCCCATTGCGCAGCCAGGGTGTCAATCCATCTTGTTGAAAGTCTTCCTGTGACCTTTACCGAGGATGAGTGATGTCCTGCTCCAGGGACTGGTCTCTCCTGACAAGCATGTCCAATTATCATAAAATATTTGGTCAACTTCACAATTCACGGACTAATTAGGGATTGGATAAAGTCATTTTTTTTGTAGATGCCAGTTTGAGAAAGCTATCCTTATAAAATGGCAGCAGAAACAGCTTTGTAACGTCTGTAGTGTGCAGCTAGTAAGACCTTGGCTACGAACTCAGAGCCTGGGGAAGAAATACCTGGCGATGCGCTCTGTGCAGTGACAGTGTTGAAAGCGCTTCAGCAGTTGTACTCTGCAACTCAGGGGTCTCGTTGTTCCGTGCTTAGGGCACAGGCTGGTGCCGCCTTCCTTTTAGCACGCTACGAGCTTAAAGACGGTGGCAGCAAAGCAGTAACTCAAGTTCAAGTCCTTCTTTCCAAAGGCCAACGCCCGTGGAATCTGTAATTACATTTCCGGCCACTAATCTGCCAGAAAGATGTGAAAACCGCCAAAAGCCTGGAACTTTTATTTTTATTTCCATCTATTATGTGCATAGATGTTTCCATAGATTACTTTGAGAAAATAAGAAGCTAAGTTGTTTCTACGTTTCTGGAGATTTGGGATTGCAGCCAAGTTGGGAAAAACCTCAGTAATATCCTTCCAAGGTGGAAGAACTCCAGTGCTCTGTGGGAATCCACCGCGAGTGCGGGTGGGCTGGGGCCGGTACAGCCGGCAGATTTGGGGTTTGTTCTCTGTGCTTGGCAGGTTCCTGTGTCTGTGAATTAGCCTTGGTTTGGGTGATACACGCTGTTTCTCTGTTGAAGAAACACAAGATAGGATCCACCTGAAAAATAAACTCAACTTGCACCACCCACTGCTCCGTTCAATCAGTCAGGAATCTAGTGGTGTGTTTATTTCGGCCCCAGGTGAGGACGGCGGCCCCCAAAAGGACAAGATGAGGACAAGGTCCAAAAGGCAGGTGCTGCCATCTAGAGAGAGGGGCGGCCGCGGGAGAGCGGCACTGCGCTGTTAGCACTGGAACTCCATCTCCCCAACCTGAAAGCCGTCAGGAGATGAGTGTAAAATGATCGGAGCAGAGCCCATAGCTAAGAAGAAATCAGCGTTTCCGTGAAAGAGGTCATAACTGTAACTTGTATCTAATATGAATGAGATTTTTTCGGTGAATCGGGTTTACAAAACAGGGAGTCTTAGCGAGTGATTTTTTTTTCTTTGAAAGCAGAAACTTCAGAACTAATTCTAGAAGGACATTGGCAAATAACCATCGGACAGTGTGTTACTGGCCTGACCGATCACAAAGGAAATGGCAGGAGAGCGTTGTCTCTACTGTAGCTGGTTTATACATTTTTGTAAAGAAGGTCCCAGGAGGTTTCATTTCAGTAGTATGTCGTTTGGTTTATGTCGTTTTTCATGGGACAGTACAAAGACATTCTACTTACTCTTTCAAGTGGCTCTAAAGGAAGGCTGCAAAATTCAAACGGAGAGGCAAGCAACAAAGGCACCGCTGCGCATACCTGAAAAACCACGGGAGAAGGCAGGGATCTAGCTTGTCTCCATATATTACGTGTAAGGATGAAAAAGTGCATGCAGAGAAGCCCGGAGCTAAATAGAGGTGGGTAAATATGACCCCAGACAATTTTAGCAATTCCTAGTTGAGTATACTCGGAATTTTAGCAATTCCTGGTAGATTACTAGCAAACAATTAAATTCATATTTAAGAAATATCCTAGATGGTTTCAAAAGCAAATTTGAGCTGAACTTGGATTGACAGCTCCCTTTCCAGCTGCTCGGGGTTTTGCTCTGTGTGAATTTTGAAATGTACTATTTTATGATGGATTTCAAACACTTGCTTGTATTACTGAGATTATTTCTGAACCAGAAGACGTATACACACACAGTCTTGTTGTTGTAACTGCCAGTGTGTTGTTAACTGCCATCAAGCCCCACACTGCCACACAGTGACCTCTGGTAAATAGCTGCCTGGTTCTTCTCCATCTTTCTCATTTGTGACAGGCCTAGCCATTGTGGACCATGGATTTTCACTAGCTGCCTTTCAGAAAGAGATTTCCAGGCCTGTCTTCCAAGTCTTCCTTAGTCTGGAAGCCGTGCTGAAACTATATTATCTATATACACCCATTCCTTACTCATCAACTGCATCATTAGCTGACATTTTTCATTTATGACAATAGTAAAAAAAATACATTGTGTGACTATTGTATACATTAACCTAGACTGACTCACCATATCTAGCCCTGACAGCCCCCCATGAGTGTCAGACTCACAGCTGAGGGAGGCAGTTCTACAGAAGGCACCTGACAGCAACAGCAGCTGTATTTGAAATATTTAAAAAATTTTTAATCATATGAAAATATGACAATTCATTTAAATAGAAGGTAGTAATGTCACTACTCAATCAAGAATCCAAACCAGAACCAAACTCACTGCCAAACAACAACTCCCAGCCATTGAGTCAATTCTGACTCATGGAACAGAATTAACCTAATAAAAGTATAAGCATATTCATCCATTCAGCAAATATGTATGTCGCACCGCAGTCAGGTTCAAACCCACCAGCTGTTCTCTGGGGAAAAGATGAAAGTCTGGGCTCCCATAAAGCTGCGTAGGAACCTCAGAGTGGTCATGAGTCAGAATTGACTGGATATCAGTATTTTTTTAGAACAATTTATTGGGTGATCTTACAGCCCTTAAAACATTCCATCCATTGATTGTATCCAGCATATTTGTACATACGTTTGCATCATCATTTTCTAAACATTTCCTTCATATTTGAGCCCTTTGTCTCAGCTCCTCTTTTTTATGTGACATCCTGTCGCTACAGGCTGACAAAAACAGTTGTGGCCCACAGGCTTGGCTGCTCACAGAAAGGTTCACCTTTTTTTCTGAATTAGGCAAAGATTTACATAGCAGATCATCAGTTGTACATTCAACAATTCAGACACATTTGGTTTCAGCTCGCCCATTGCATCGCCCCACAATGGATCGTCACCCATCGTCCCACTCCCTCCTTTGTTTCCTATTTCCAGCCCACCTTCTTTCCTAACCCCCTGCCTTTAGTCCCTGGGTCAATGCTGCCCTTCTGACCTTCAACGCTTGATCATTTTACTACAAGAATAAGTTCAGTTCTAGAACTGAGGAGTGCCTCAGCCCAGAGTCTCAGGGACTCCGCCAGTCTCTAACAGCTCATAAACTTGATCTCCTTCATATTTGGGGATGTTGTGACGTATTTTCAGCTAATCTATACAGGACCTTCCATGTGGTCCATTTCAGATCAGTTGGTATCTACTTTTGAAGAAACAGCCACTAACAAATCCCATGAAGTATATGCTTTCTCTCACCTTCCTGAGGTCTCCAGGAATGGGAGTTGGCTTCATGAAAACTGGGTCAGGCATTTTTTTGAAGCACAAGGGCACAACTATAAACAAATACAGGTGCACAGCTTGGTTTATACTTTATAATAATGCATGAGCAGGATTGTCCCCATTTTTCTGACATTTATCCAAGATCTTACTGCTTGCCAATGAGGAAACTAGATTTCTATCTAGTCTCTGCTTACTTAATAAGTCACACTGTGGTGCCTCCTATACCCCTTCTGGTTCTCATGGAAATTTTGAGAAAGAAGTCTTGCTTTGCAATAGCTTGGGAAGCTGGGACATGAAGATTAGTGTGGACCTTAGTAAGTTTAGCAATCTTCTCTTTAGGAAACCACTGAAAGATGACAGAGGAATATTGGAATGTTCCGAGAACACTGGCAACCGGTGATGAAGAGAGGTGAGAGAAAATGTAAAGTGCTGCCTTGTTAACACTGTGTAGTGCTTACATTTTAGTCTGCGGACTACAAGTTCAGTAGTTTGAACCCTCTTGCCACTGGGAGAGAAAGACCTGGCTTTCTACTCTCAGAGGGTTAGAGTCCCGGCAACCATAAGGACAACCCTACTCGGTCCTATGGGGTCACCGTGAGCCAGAAAGCAGAATTAACTGGCTTGTGAGTGTGAAATAAATGTTTACCAATGTCACAATGTTAACAAGGCTGAACAGATAACATTAAATAAAATTCTCATAAATTTTGTTTTCCAAGTTTATACTACTAACCAAATGCCCTGATTGTCTACCTTGCCCTGCCCACTCCTCTGCATGTAAGAAAATGGACTTTTACTGAAAAGGAAGCATTCAGGACTTTAATTATTTTTTTTGTTTTTTTTCATTTTCTCAATGTGGTGCAGATTTTCTCCAACTTTCTCCCCTACTCACTCCCCCCGCCCACACACATATTTTCCCCCAGTAACTGTAATTAAGATGTCAAAAAGAAATGGTGTTCCAAAGAGTCTATATCAAATTGAGGCTTGGGAGGAACAATGCAAGTGCCCAGATGCAATGTTACCGCCTAAAGCGTGTTGTGCCGTAGTGGCTTGCATGTTGCTGTGAAGCTAGAAACTATGCCATGAGAATTTCATATGACCCACATTGGTCACCCATAGTGTGCCGATACCAGCAGACCTTTCATACTACAAACAGATTATGAAGAAGGAATGGCAGTCCACTTCTGAGAGATTCGCCACTAAAAATCCAAGAATAGCAGAGGGAAGTTGTCTTTTTCAATGTCTAAACATGAGCAGATCAGGTTGGAAGACACTCAAAGTAGGACTAGGTTAGTGTGTCTTCCTCGAAGTCCAGTCCAGCTTCATGCTGTGGATGAGCAAGGCTCTCAGTACCTTTGCTGATGGGACAGGACTCAAAAGGAGAAAACCACAGGTGTGCACACCCATGAATAATTGGAACGTCGAATGCTTGAAGTATGAATCTATGAATATTGGAAGTCATCAAAAATGAATTGTAACACATAAATATGGATACATATCCTATATGCATGTACTATAGAATATATATGCATCTTTAAACATAATAAATCTTAGTATTTAGGCTTTTCATATTCTCCATTTCTCATTCGATGGATTTAACAATATGATTCATGACAAAAAATTTTCTCAAAGTGATTCTGTGTTAGAGAATATTTGCCAATTTGATCTTGTGTGTTCAATATTCTCTATGTAGGTAGCTGAAAACGTGCTCTTGCTGAAGGCTGGCAACAGGAATTGTCTCTGAGGCTTGTGAGAGACCTGATGGCTTCTCCCATTACCATGGCACCCAGGAAGCCATGTGGGACCGTTTTACTCAGTCACACTCTGAGACAAAATCTACTCTGCTCCCATGAAATGACACCTCAGTGATCCAATAAGGCAGTTCTACTGAGTCACACAGGGTCGCTATGAATCAAAATCAACTCAACAGCACACAAGAACTATAGTAAGTATAAATCACAAAATAGCATGCAAACTTTATACCAGAACTTTCAAAAAGCATCTCCCCATGTGCCAATCAAGAGAAAGCTATTGCATCAATACAGTCAACCGGCACGTGACTGGCCACCAGGCACCCCCACTGTTGAAATCTACCTGGCCGTAATGAACCCAAAGAAGATGGGCAGCAATTCAATGCTAATTTCCCAATGGCTAATTCACAACTAAATTTATATTTTTTCAATGCCCCATATTTTATGCCCAAACCAAATTATATCAGATAAAATTAATTTGAATTTCAGTTCCCCTGTGAAGCTCTTCTCTAACGCTATGTTTGTACGTTTTGAAAAATCTTAGAGATTAACATTCTACATTAAAATATCAAACCATTATTGAGAAAGAAGTTTAAGGCCATTTCAGTCAAGCTGTTTGCCTCCATGTGCACCCAGCGTGCAGTGCAATTGCTGAGACATTTTAAAGCTCTTCCTCCTCTTTGTAAAATCACGAACACTTCCACCAGTCACTAATATTATGGAAAACAGCAGCAGTTTGCTCTGTAAAATATCTGTTGAGTGGTATTAGAATCTCAGCAAAAATCTCCTGGGTCCTAAAGCATCCTGGTTTTGATGTTAGTGGAAATGTTATTCTATGGGAGCTAACTTACACCAAAGGGATTTTAAAACTTCAATGGCTTTTCTAAAAATATATATGTACATATGTATATTCACTTAAATATTATTGGTAAAATGGAAATAGCCTTAGGTAAACTGTGAAAGAGCTTCTTGAGGACACACCTCGGTAAACAGAGTTGTTACAAAGCAAAGCAAATCTGGAGGCTGTTTCGTAACCTTGTTTTCTCCTGAGATTGACCAATGGTTTGCTTTCCTTGTTTATGTGCTCTGGGTTTGTTTGTTTTCTACTTATCATGGTGCGCCCCTCCCAGTGATAAACTTTGCATTCAGCTAATAGTATCAGCTACAAAAAATTAACCAACCTAGCTTTTATTGGCCTGTTTTCTTGGACTACAAACAGGATGAGATGAGATGAGAGGGGCACGGGACCATCACACCATGTCATGTGACAGTAGTGTTTAAAATCCATAGAAAGATCTATTGTGGGCAATTTGTTCAAATATGAAATGAAGAAATATTTACCACTTACTGTGAAGAGCTGCCGACTCGATGACAGTGAGCTTAATTTTTGGTACAAATAAAAATGACTTATTCTAGTGCGTACAGGCTGGACAACTATGAGGAATTAAAACTTTTTAAGGTTTGTTGAGGTGAATTTCACAGCTATCTAAAATTAAAATCCATTTTTAAAACAGGTTCTGTAAGGTTTTCATGTCTTTATTCTTCACCCTATACTTTACAGTGTTTGTCAAAATTATTTCTAAAGAAAAAGTTAATATATATATATATTTTAGTTCCTGTAGTCAAACTTTAATAAATAGACTTCTAGTTTGAAAGGGTGTGAGGAAGAGAAGAAAAAAATTAGAAAAAAAAATCCCAACTTGAGAAAACAACTAAACTGTGATAGAAAGTCACAACAGGAAATCAATACCCGGTTTTAAAAGAAAAGCCTGTCCATACAATGAAGTGAGCGTTAGCTCGACATTGCATATGAGTGAGTCCGAGTGAGGCTTTCCTTTTGGAAGTGCTGGCCACTTCATGATATCCAATCAGCCTGATCAGTCTTTCCTGGCACTCATAAAATCTGGCTTAGCAATAGGATTTGGCTTGAGAAAAGTTTAGACTTATAAAAAACTCATCACACGTCTGCTTTGAATTTGCCAATAAGGATGAAATATCTTCCAGTCCACGAGTTTTGATTAAAGAGAAAATTGTTATCATTTTTAAACTGTTACCTTTTTTGCCCACATACAAAAACTTCAATCATTCTTCAGCTAACACCAATAAATGTCTTTATTCCAATATTGGTTCAAGTCAAGAATTCTGTTCTAGTAGTCGGAAACTTGTGTGATGTTAACAATTCCCTGAACTGGCCATGAAAAAAAAAAAAAAAACCTCACTGCATGGAGTCGATGCAAACTCAGAGTGACCCTATAGGACAGAGTAGAACTTCCCCTGTGGTTTTTCAAGTCGGTGACTCCTTGTCAGGGGAGAAAGACCCATTTTTCATCCCTGCAGCAGCTGGTGGTTTCCAACATGTATCCACCGTACACCAGGAAGGCACAGGCGAAATCACTTCTGACATATGGTTGTTCGGATGTAAGAGAATGTGTCAAAAATGGTCTAGTTGCTGTGACTGGCCACTGAGTCCATCCCAGCACATGGCAACCCAGGTATTACTGTGCACGATTGCTCCAGAGGATTTCTTTGAGTGTAATCAGTGGGGCAGCTTTTCGGGATTGTTCTACTACTGTACAGGTTCAAATCCCCAGCTGTTGGCGTAGAAGTAGAGCACGAACCATTTGCACCACCCCGGAAACCTGACATCCCCCCGCTACCCTATTGCCCAGCGGTCAAGGTCAACTTAGAGCAACCTCATGAGACAGAATAGAACTGCCCCATAGGATTTCCAAAGCTGAAATTTTCTGGAAGCAGTCTGCCATGTATTTGTCCCATAGAGTAGCTGGTGGACTCAAACCATTGACCACTGATATAGCAGCTGAGTGTTTAACAACTGCACTCCCAGGGCTCCTTCAATTCTCTTTAGATACCTGTTCTATTCAGTTCATTTTATCTATTCAAATCTGGCCCCTGAGAATATCTAGTAAAAACAATGGGACCATCCCCATGATAACTTTGGAAGCAGTGGTAAAAACTGAATTAGAAGAGTGAGTGAGAGAGAGAGAGAGAGAGAGAGAGAGAGAGAAACTGGAATCATCTTTTAGTAAATTCCGTTATTAGAAATGACTATGATAATCTTG
Source organism: Tenrec ecaudatus (assembly GCF_050624435.1). Lineage (NCBI taxonomy): Eukaryota > Metazoa > Chordata > Mammalia > Afrosoricida > Tenrecidae > Tenrec > Tenrec ecaudatus. The sequence goes on along the minus strand of NC_134532.1, from coordinate 108,648,769 downwards.
ATTCACAATGTTTGGCTGGAAGTTTGCTAGTCTAAGGTCCAACAGGACTGACAACTGAGTCGGAGTAGCTGGGCAACACTGTTCAATCATTAGTAAATTCCTTTGGTGAACTTCGTGACATGAACTACTGGGGCGGCCTCTGAAAACTTCATTGGCCCACACAGCTGATGTTTACTTGTATGTCTTTAACACAAACTTAACAAAACCTACAACGATGATCTCAAATATTCTACTAACACCCCTTGAGGACTGAGGAAAGATGTACTATTGTATCTGCATTCTACCCCATGCCTGTCCCCTTGCTAATATTTCACTAACTCCAGTATCCAGTTCAGTATTCAAAAAGCGCCAAATAATTATTGACTAACAGAACACGTTGGCAGAAAGAGAATAAACAATGCAAGTAAAATAATAAGAGTTCTAGTCTGGGACAAAATGAACTTAGGGATATTTACAAGAGACACGCTGGCTGACGAGGAAGGATGAACAGTCATCACGTGCTGACTAAAAATGAAGACAGGCGATCCTGGGCTATGCATGAGAGCCCTTCCAAGAGTGCTTTTCAGACACACTTGGTAGCTAAACGGAACATGCTCGTGTGGTTCTTTATCAGTGTTATTTTAGTGCAAGGAATGGCTTGCTCCTATTCATGATTCAAAATGAACAATGGGAAAAATTGGAAGTGGTTGTGCTAAAGCATTTTCTGTGAGTAGGGGTTGCTTCAATCATTTCAAAACGAAGGCATCTTTCTGTAACATTGAAAGGAAAGTCAGTGGAGTCCTGGTGTTACAGTGGTTTTGAGTTGGACTGTGAACCAGGAGGTCAGCAGTTTGAAACCACCATTAGCTCCTCAGGAGAAAGGTGGGGCTTTCTACTTTATTAGAGTTACAGACTCAGAAATTCATAGGAGCACTTCTGTATTGCCCAGTTGGGTCACCATGAGTCGACATTGATAGGATTGCAAAGAGTTTGTGTATATTTTGTTTTTTTAACAGAATACATACCTCCTAATTATATATATGTGTGTGTATATATATCTATATATATAGATAGATAGATATAGATATATATATATATATATATATGCAGAATCCTCATAGCATAAGCCTGTGTATTAGAACATTTTTAAGAGTCAAGGAAAAATTAAAACATTTTTATGTCTTTTCACTATACTTGTCTGGTATTGAATTGCAAAATTCACTGCTCCCTGTATATCATACTAAGTCCATAAACTTTTCAAGCCATGCAAAGTAATCTTAGAAATAATTAAAGATAGATTATCAAATAAAATTAATCTCTTTTTTCACCCCTTCATCAATTTCAGTCGTTTGAATGACTTAGGGAAGCACTGTGGTAATATGTTGTCCCCAAATGTTGACAGCTAGAAGACATATTGATCATCAGATGGGTTGTTTTGGGCCCTTCTTCATATATATATATATATTTCCGTACTTTGGTGCATTTTTCCAGAGAGCAATGACTAGGCTATCTTGCAACTGACTTTACTCACTGACATGCAGACTGACTGATGGAAACTTCTAATAGCCTTAAGACTTTAAGCCTTGGTACAAGGGTTTACATCAGACCCTTTGCAGAAGAGGAAAGCCATTTAATCCTAGAAACTTGCTAAACTTCTTACAAGACAAACCAGAGATTTTATTAATTCCAAACCCAGTCCGATGTTCTCTCTCTCTCTCTCTCTCTCTCTCTCTCTCTCTCTCTCTCTCTCTCTCTCTCTCTCTCTCTCTCTCCCCTATTGTAATTGTGTGTTGGAAAGGACAAGTGCTTAAGATTGAGCTTCAGGTGGCAACCCCAATTTCCTCCTGCACCATGAGTCATCTTCCTATTAAGTGCTACTGCTTGCTTGAGTCCCTGAGAGTAATTGCTACCACTTCATTCTGAAATTACATGCGGATTGTAAAACAAGAGAGAAAACAAGAGACTGCCAAGGGACCCTTTCTGCTTATCCCCCTAAAAGAAAATTCAGAGGTTTCATAATTTAAATAAAAAGTGACCGGAGCTCAAATTTGTCCACATGCTTTATTCATTTATTGAACGATTTTTAAGTTTCTCTTCATTCTAAAAATCTCAGCATCAAGGTGCATTTTCTATGCATTTGTACTGAATTGGAGAAACACACACACATACACACACACCATACACACACACAGTCCCCAATGACTGCATACCAAAGCACAGAGCCTCCTGTTCCCTGAGATTGATGTATGTTTATGAGAAAATCCAGCATGCAATTTTCAGAACCTGCAGGTTCATTGTAAGTTAAACCATGTGGCCTCCATTCAAATCATTCCTCCCTTTCAAAATCACTCATCAGAGCTCCCAATTGCCCTCTTCCCTTGCTGCTTTCTGCACCGATCTGCTCCGGCACAGGTGGGGCCCACTGGGGGGAGTGGAGACACCAGGCAGCAGAGGGGAAGCCTTTTGTCACTGAGGAGCCACCAACCGCAATGCCCTCCCGCTGTGCTGAACGCAGTTGCCTTCAACCCCTTTCATTTCAGATATGAAATTTATAAATAAAAAGGGGATGGTCAACAATAGGAAAGACACTCGGTGATTTTAATTGTGCATCAAAATTACAACGTGGAGGGCTTGAGAGAAACACGGGCATTCTGGTCCTCAGTCTAAACTGGAATGGAGACATGGCTGGCCACATAGGAATTCACATTGTCCATGTGAGGGCTGCTTCTTGGGACACCAAGATGACTTTGTGTCATTCCAAGGGCAGCAGAAATACCGATCAAAAAGCCCAATCCCTTTTGCAACCAAACACAGATTAGATTTTACTAATTTTACACACAACTGATTTTACTGAAAAATTAGATGCCAGAGTACTCAGACTCACGCAGCTGGTAGGAATTTCTCTTTATTGAGGATAAAAATGAATAATAAAAAGAAACCTCAGCTTTTCTTTCGGTGCTTGATTTTTTCACCTATTCAGATGGCATCTTTGAAAGTCAGTGGGCTATTTGTGCCGGTTTGAAGATCAAACCAGCAGCACTAAGCCCTGCCATTTTACCTCTCAAAGCAAAGTCACCAAACACAACGTTGGGTCAAGAGTGTGCTGTCCGTGTCCACGGCTGGTTGTGTGTTCATGGTCACTCAGCCTGGGCCTCGCCTACCCCAGGACCTCCCGCATAAGAGCCTCCGAGCACTGAAGGGACAGTCTAACAGCTGATTTTGGATTAGACAACTGAGCAAAGGGAGAGCTGCCCTCTGATAGGGAAAGACCCCCCCCCCCCCCATCAGCTTGGAGGGAGGGGACATCCATCTTGTGAGGCCGAGCGGCTTTACCAGGATCCGGAAGAGGAGCGAGCCCCTACGGGTGAGCCATCTCGGGGAGATTACCTCTGGCTCACAATGACACCCAATGACATCAGCTTCCCCTGAGCCACCCAGGGCAGGAAGGAGCCAGTGCAGCAGCAGCAGCAGCAATGTATGGTAATCATTGCAGGTGGCTCTTCTCTGTATTCGTGAGCACTTTTTAAGGGAGGGTGTTTCTGAGTATTAGGAAGGAGTCACTCCAAAATCATGCTGGACAAGTGCACAAATTCACTCGTGGCATTGCAGATAGCGAGGTGTCTCTCATGTCCAGCACGGGCGAGGATGCTCCGCCTTGCAGGTGCCATGTCCTGTGTCTTAAATGCCGAGATAATTGTATGTGTCCATCCAGAATCAGCCAGGTTTCCCGTAAGGATTTGCTTCAGAGAAATGAGTTTGCTCTGGAAACTAAAAGGACCTTGCTACAAGGACACAGGGATGAATTTTGGGGTAGCGAGTATGCTGGACCTGTGAAAGGTTATCTCCTATATTTACCCTGTTGTAGATAGTGCATATTTCACAGAGTAGAGGCAGCAGGAGGCAGGGAAGGCATTAAAATGGGCAAAGAGTAGACAAGCATCTGTTTGCTCAGGAAACAAGGCTCTAGATTCCAAAGTGTTGCTGCTCTCAGTGTGATGAAGGAATCTGCAGCATCAGCATCGCTTGGAAGCTTGTGAGAGATGCAGTCCCTGGAGCTTCACCCTAGACCTACTGAATCTTCATGGGCATTGATCAGAGCCCCAGGTGATCTATGTGCGCATGAAACTGAGAATTCCGACTAGAAAATGGCAGCGGGGACAGCAGTGGGCGAGACTGAGAAAATATCCACAGCCAAATGAACATGGACCTTGATCTGCAGAACATACCTTTAGTTTGTAGACAAATTCAGATAAAGGACTGAATTTTGAGCAGGTATGCTATTTTAGAAAGAATTAGCTATATGATATTGTATAGTAAGATTTGGAGGATGCACACACACATACACACACGAGGGATCTTCAAAAACTTTGTGGTAAAATTTCACTCTTTACCTCTATTTTCCACAAAGATTGTAACCAATATATATGGAGTCTCTTGGTAGTACAAAGGGCCCTGGTGGTGCAGTGGTTATGCATCAGGGCTGCTAACTGCAAGGTCAGCAATTTGAAACCACAAGCTGCTCTGAGGGAGACAGAAGAGGCTTTCTGCTCACTTAAAGAGTTACAGTCTCAGAAACTTACAGAGGTAGTGTAATAGTTATGCGTTGGGCTGTGATCCAAATGGTTGGCAGTTCAAAACCACCAGAGCTCCACAGGAGAAAGCCTGAGCTTTCTCCTCCTGTACACAGTTACCGTCTCAGACACCCAAAATGGGTCCCTCTGAGTCAGTACTGACTCCAGGCAGTGAGATTTGAGTAGTACAAATGGCTAACACACTTGACTGCTAACGGAAGGATGGAAGCTCAAGGCACCTCTAAAGACAATCCTGGCCATCAGTTTTGTAAAAGCGATCAATGAAAACCCAGTGGTTCCCAGCCACACTCCAACACACATTGGCTCACCACCAGTCAACTACTGAGTGACTTATCATTATAATGTTATCAAAACCACTTACTTGGTAGCCTTGGATGGTACATGATCTGAAGGGTTTTAATGAATCAACCATTTGCTTACCTTTTCTTTGACATTGATTCCTAAAGAGAACCAACATTTCTTACTCCTTGATTTCAGGAGGGAAATGGCCCAGGAGGACCATTCTTAGGGCCCCGGGAGGACCATTCTTAGGCAACATTTTGACAAGAGTAATTGACCAGAGTCTTACTTCCAGGATGGTGAGGTCCCCAAACACACATCAACCTTGACACCGTGCAAATGGGGCTTACTACAGAATGGTGGTGCAGTTCTGAAAAACAAGCAGAAACTGGAAACATGAAATCATGGAGAACCGTTTACAAGAAAGCAAGGGAGCTGGAAAGAGAAAGAACGAGGAAGTGTGCAGGTACTCCATGCCATGCAAATCAGAATGTCAAATTTTAATCATAAACTCTGATAGGCTGGTGCTGTCATAGAACACGGGTTGAGGGGACGTATAACCTAGGAAATATAGCCAATGCCATTTACCCCAAGGCCATAGGTTGGGAATTGATAGAATAGTAGCATTTTTTAACCTAGCCATTCTCCCTCAGAGTGGTGGTTTTCATTGTTGTTACAGAATTGAATATGCCCATGTGTTAAGAATGTGACATACCAGGAACAATTGTGATCATGGCACAGGACTGAGTGCTGTTTTGTTCTGTTGTACATAGGGTCACTGTGAGTCCAAACCAACATAAGGGCACCTAACACCACCACCACCAACTCTCCACTATTTCTCTAGTCCTTTCCTCAAGAGCAAAGGCAGTCAGTTCAGTAGAGGCAGAGCTGCCTGGAAGATGATGGAGAGGATGGTGGAAGAAAGGCCATTATTCTTCAATCACTGAAAGAGGCATGAGAAATATTTTATTGATGATTTTTATTTATGCTAATCATATCTCATCCAGACATCTAACAGGACAATTTCCCTGCCTCAGCTGACCTGCCACATGAATTCCTTTAGACTCATGTGCAGTCAATGTGTTAGTCCATGATGGCAGCTAGTCTAACTCGAATATTCCTCATCACACCTCGCTCCTTAATTACGCTATAGTTCCATGAACTTCTCTTTAACAGAAATGTCTGTAGAGTCCTCCCAAAGATTTATCCATGGATTTGTCTTGATAGACTAGGAGAGATTTAGGCTAAGAGCCACATAGAAACTGTGTTGCCTGGGAAACCTACTTAATAGCTCTTTGGACAGCAGACCTCTTATGTATAATATCAGATATTATTGTAATATCCAATTGGCCAGGTGGCGAGAGCTTCCAAGAAAAGGAGAACCAAAGATCATAAAATAATTTTAGTAATTACTTCAAAGGATGGTTATGGGATTAAATTATATGCCATTATCTGACAGATTAATTATAAATACAAATGATCTATATATTAGGGGGTACAAAATAAAAGGAATTGTGCTGGGTGGAGCTTTCTTAGTATGCAATTTTCCCGCAAGGTGAGCATCAAGCAACTCACTCTGAGTTAGCGCACCCAGTGGTGTCTCCTGGGAAGGTTCTCTCTGGTCACAATTTTTTTCTTCATAAAAGCAGATTTGCTCAAACCCGGTTTTTGATAGCAGATTTAAGAAAACAGCATGCAGCTGTGAAATTTTGTTTCCTGCTTGGGAAAGATGCTGCAGAAACTATTGTGATGTTGAACGCAGCTTATAAGAACAGTGCTATGGGGAAAACTCAAGTGTATGAGTGTTTTTCTCAATTCAAAAAGGTGAAATGTCAATTGATGGCAAACCTTGTTCTAGACTTCTACCAACTTCCAGAACAGACAAAAATGCCAACTCATAAAGCAATTGAAGTTCCTTCCACCAGGTCAGACTATCAATCAAGCTTTCTGTTTAGGGGTTCTGAAAAGATAGTAAAAGTGTGCTACAAAAAAAGACATGATTTGTGGCATACGTGATACTGGTTCTGCCACCACAACAATGCACCTTCCCATCAAACCATCTGAGTGTGCCAGTTTTGGGGGAAAAAAGCATACCTCTTTTTCCAGATGCACCTTACTCATCTGACCTCACTCTGTGGGACCTTTTTTTTTGTTCTCACAAATGAAGAGGGACATGAAGGGACAGCTATTTGACTACATAGAAGAAGTGAATTAAAAAATGACAGAGGTGCTGTTAGTCATCCAAACAGATGAGTTTGAAAAAGATGTTTCCAAGAATGGAACCACAGATTTGACAAATGTATTAAGTGTAATGGAGAGTACTTTAAAGGTGATAAAGTTGTTTTGTAAAAAATATTAAATAAATAAGTACATAGCTTTGGGGGGAAAATTCCCATTGTAGGGTAGCCAATCATACTCAAGGGGGTTTCAAAACGTTCATAGAAAAATTCTATTTTAATTCAAATTTTCAACAAAGCTCTTTGAAGCCTCATGTCCACACTAGACTGGCACCTTTAGTTCAGTTGCCATCAATTCATCTTTGACCTATGCCACCCCGGCATGTGAGAGTAGAGCTGTCTCCTAGAGAGTGTTTTCAGTGTTAGATTTTTCAGGAGAAAATGGTAAGCCTTTTCTGCTGAGAAGTTTCTGTGTAGACTCAAACTAAGACCTGTCCATTAGTAACAGTGTTGAGTCCACCCCTTAGGATTCCACCTGCCATATAACCAGTATTATATAAATAGACTGACTACCATTGAGTCAGTGCTGACTCCTAGCAACCCCCAGCAGGTTTCGGAGGCTGTAATTGTTTGTGGGAAAAGAGAGCTGCTGGTGGTTTTGAACTGCTGACCATGGGCATGGCAGCCCATCCTTAACCACTCTACCACCAGGACTCCATACATAGTCACTATTTTTATTGTTGATGTCCAACTCCCGGCAAATTATTAGATGTGAGGATGGTGAGATTTCACCTCACATACTTTAGACATGCAATCAGAAGAGATCAGTTCCTAGGGAAGAACATCATAATTGATCAAATAGAAGGGCAGAGAAAACTCGGGAGCCTCTCAATGAGATAATTGGCTCAGTGGCAGCAGCAGGTGCTTGTACTGAAGGACACTTGTGAGATGATCCAATGCCAGGCAGGGCTTCCTTCTGTGTCCGTAGGGTCACTGTGAGTGGGAAATGACTGCCGGACCCCAACAACAACAGAACACATTCTCACACTATCGTTTGACGTTATATATTGTTAGGATGCAATTCACATATCCACCACCATATTATTAATACAGCCTGTTGATAAAACAGGCCTGACTTTATTGTTAAGCATTGGTAAAAGAGAATATCCACAGGGCAGAACTTTGACAATGGAGGAAAGAAGCAAAGTAGACATTTATTGAGAATTTAAACATTGGTTTAAGGTGAATCTTTTAAATTAAGGTATTTGATTAGGACTTCATAAAAATTATTGTAATACATTGCTGTTTGCTGTTGCTTTCCTATAAAAAGCAGTCAAGCCATTTGCCTGAGCTAGGAGTTTACAGAAAAGTCGTGTTAAGTGTTGTTTTTGTTAGGTGCCTTTGAATGAATTCCTACACAAAGCAATGCCAGGAGACAGAATAGAATTAACCCCTAGGTCTTCTTGGTTGTCATGTTTATGTGTGTGCGTGCAGCATGCATGATCAGCAGTTTACAACCACCTGCAGCTTCAAGGGCAAAAGACTGGGCTTTCGACTCCTGTAAACAGTTACCATCTAGGAATCCACAGGAGATCATCCTGTGTCTGCATACACTCGATGGCAGTGAGTTTGGTTAATGTTTATGGAAACACATCACATGGTCTTTCTCCCACCGGGTCACTGGATAGTTTCACAACAGCAACCTTTGGGTTACCAATCCAGCACCAACTGTGAGACCAGATTGCCTTATGCTAGCGTAGACAGTACATTCTGTTCAAGGGGAGAAGGGTGGCTGGCGTTGAGTGGGAAGGGTGCAAAAAAAGGAAGGAAAGGTCATTTCCATCCTCTGTGTCCAAGCTGAGTGTGTGTAGAGAGGTTTGGGTTCTCATTAATATTGATTATTCTTCTCGTTTTTCTCAGAATAGGTACAAGTTTCCTACCTCCCACATTAACCAAATTCCTTCAGTAGGATGCTCTGTGTTGACTCTTAGCCAACCAGGAGGCAGTAAGACTCTGAGATGTCAAACACAATGACACAACGGAGGGAATGTCTGAGAAGTCCCACCTCTCTAGGCAGTAATGTGGAAGACTCCCCTGGGTGGTGGCGGGAAGCGGAGGTGCCAAGGATGAGTGGTTACATGATATCAGCAAGAAAGTGCCAACACATTATAGTTTTCAATATCTACCCAATCATTTCCAACATCTTGTCCTTGAGTTTGATTTCTAGATGAAAGGACCTAGTGGCCATTGCTCTGTTTTATTTTTCCCTTTGTCATCAATAGGATATTAGAAATGGAATTTCTACTAGCAATTAGAATGGCAGTGATAGTTTCAGATAGATGCATGTACAAAGGTGCCCCGGTGGCACTATGGGTTGGCTTCATACTCGCCTCAAGGGAAATATGAGGCTTATGAAGATTTATAGTCTCTGAGCAGCCATATAGGGTTTCGATGAGACAGAAACAACTTGGCAGCCATCAGTCTGGGACCTGCAGATGCATTCAAGAGAGTCAATGCAACTGATGATGAAGGGCAAGGATTATACAAGGGTAGATCAGCTTTCAAATCCTGCTTTTACTACAAATAGCTCTGTAACTTTTGACATGATGTCCTTCTCCAGGTACTGGTCTCTCCTATTCATCATTCCTCTTAATTCCTATGTTATTTAATTACTATGTTACGAATTCCTCCTAATTCTTCATGGTTGAAAATCAAGAAAGCTGTGTCAGGGTTATAGTCTCTCATCTACTTATTCAATCTGTATAATAAACAAATCATAAGAGAAGCTGGGTTATATGAAGAAGAATGAGGCTTCAGAATTGGAGAAGGGATTATTAATAATAGTCCATATGCAGATCATTTAACCTTGCTTGCTGAAAGTGAGGAGGACTTGAAGCACTTGCTTCTGAAGTTCAAGGATTGCAGCCTTCAGAACTATGACTAAAGAAGACAAAAATCTTCACAACTGTACCAATAGGTAACATCTTGATAAATGGAGAAAGTGTTGAAGTTGTCTAGGATTTTGTCTTGCTTGGATATATGATCAATACTCTTTGGAGTAGCAGCCAAGAGATCAAAAGACGTGTTGCATAGGCAAATTTGCTGCACGCGACCACTTGGTTAGCAACTGAGGGCATTCACAATTTGCACTACCCTGGGATTCTCGTCATTGTGCACCACACCCTAAACCCACTGCCTTCCAGGCCTTTCCAACTCAGAACGACCCTGAAGGACATCATGGATCTCATTGTTTATTAGGTTCCCGAGATTGAAAATCTCTGTAGGAGCAGAGAGCCTCAACTTTCTCTCCAGCAGTGGCTGGTGGGTTCGTAGCCTTCACCACTGCTCCACCGTGGCTTTTGTTGTGTGATTCGGTGCCGTGGGGTCCATTAAGAGTCATAGTACAACACAACATGCACAACAGAGCTCGACACTGCCTGGGCCTGTGCCATCTGCACAATTGTTTTTGTGTTTGAGCCCATGGATGCAGGCACTGTCCCTCTTGGCAAAATTTCCTCTTTATCACCGCCCTGCTATGTTACCAAGTGCGAGGTGTCACTCCAGGGACTGGTATATGCACTTTATATATACTATGTGGGAATCAATGAATAGCTCACTTAGGTGAGCAGAACCAGCAACGCCCCCCTCTGGATTTCAGACACTCTGTCCCTCTTATCAGCAATATATAAATTTCTTACCCAAACCTTCTGGTTTTGCTTCTATTGACATGTAGACTAAAGGTCAGTATTTCTTCTACATTCCAGGAACTATTAGGAATAGGCTTCAAATTATAACTCTCTTAAGCAGTGGCAACTTGTAGCTCTTTCAAATTGGCCTTAATTCAGCGAGGTTCAACACACCTCTCAGTAGCATGCCTCAAAATGTTGTGCCTAGATGACGGCAAAGAAGCCAGGAATAGACATGCCCGCACAATGGCTTCAAATAAAATTGAAATCTTTATACTAATTATTACACATATATTCAAAATCATCAAATTTAGTTGTAATATCAAATCATAACTGATTTAAGGGTAGCACCTATTTTTCCTGTGTATCACATGGTTCTATTCTTATTTATCTTGAAAACACTCAAGTTCGGCATTACAATTTTCATTCATCTCCTTAGATATTTATTTTTGAACTTCTCCTTCTTTAAGTTTATGGAATATCTGCTATCAAAAAATCTCTAGATTGCTCTTTTTGGTTGGCTTTTTGATCACCATTTCAGCTACAGTACTTTAAAGAAGAAAATGCATTCTATTTATAATTGATTATAACCGATTAAAGATTTATTTGATTGGCTAGAAAAATTGATTGATAAGTAGATTTCCAAAGACATCATATGAAGTAATTAAAAGGCATACTATGAGTTTAATTTCAGAATTTTAGTGTTCCTTTAGTCTTTTTCAATGCCTCTGTCTTTTCAGCTGTTAGTTAACTACACAACGATCACCTCTGATTTTTATTTTCAGATGGAAAGATCTTGGAAGAGCTTGGCAATGAAAAGCGATGGAACTGCGGATCCTCCCCCCAGCAGCAGTCTGAACCTGCGTAACGCACTTCGTCCGAATACTGTTTTGAAGCTAAGTACCATCAGGGTCTTGTCTCCTTCTCTCCCCTTCGGTGGTGCCCAAAGAGCCCATACATCCAGGTAGCCTTCAAATTCAGTGTCAGCGAACCCCTATTTCTATCACTCCCTCATGATGAATGAGGTTCTTCTTCTAAACAAATAAGCACTTCAGAGGGTGACCCTTGACTGGGTTGTTAATCCAGAGGGCCTGCCTTATCACGCAGAATTCAAGGGCTGACGTTTCACAGGATCCCTGCACTGCCTGGCTCTTGGGCAGTTGTCTGGAAGGTACGTGGCACACGGCCACCCTTTTGAAAGAACAGCCAGTCTCTGCCTTCTCTGCAGTATTCCCTCTGCTTCAAAATGGGGTCTTATATGACCGTAATTGGGGAGTTTGGTCTTAGTAAATTCAACCCGTTTCTATTAAATGGAGCAGGAATTGCTTAATAATGCTATGTGAATTCAATTTTCATTCTCTCTCCCAAACAGCAGTTTGTCACCATAAATGCTCCTATGCGCCAAGGAAATGCAAAACAGGGAGATTAAATGCCTGGTCCTTGGTCTTAGGTGAGCAGAACCAGCTTCACTCCCTCTGGATTTCAGCAATGAAACCAAGGCACTCTGTCCCTCTTACCAGCAGTATATACATTTCTTACCAAACCTTTCGGCTTTGCTTCTATTGACATGTAGACAAAGCTCAGCAATTCTTCTACATTCCAGGACCTATTAGGAATAGGCTTCAAATTGTAGCTCTTTTAAGCAATGGCAGCTTATCCCTCTTTTAAGCTGGCCTTAATTCAGTGAGGCTCAACCAACCTCTCAGTAGCATCCCTCAAAATGTTGTGTCCAGATGACGGCAAAGAAGCCCGGGATAGATTGGCTCGAGGAGGCGCACACTAGCTCAGTATTTTGGAAGTATCAACATGTATTTTTTCAGTTAAAGCAGAAAGTTGAACATCGGTTTTGCCTCTGCAACTGATTAGCTCTTCAGAGCTCCTTCTAAACTCCTCTCTTCCTCCAGCCCCACAGAGGAGCCGCACAAGAGAGACGTGGCAATAAAGAATGCAGGCTTTTTATCCTGGTCTCAAGCTTACGTTTTAAAAGGATTAGCATAGGCATGTGACACCGTCTGTTTGGAAAACATAGCAGAAGGTGTTTTCAGTTGATCAATTATAAAATATTCAAAAGCACAGTCTAACACCAAGGAATTGGTGACTGCTAGATATATGAGGCTATTTTTTTCTCTGTTCTTTTTTTTAATCTGCTTTCTTTTTCCCATTCAAAGCCAAATACAAGGAACATGTAACTGAATGCCTGAGGCCTGGAAAGAGAAGAAAGAAAATATTTAGGTTTTTAAAAAGGGAAAGATGTGCGGGAGGGGGGTATTTTGGGCTATCAAACACACTATTTATTCACAAGGTTTTTATATTGACCCCTTCTTTTTTTTTTTTTTTTTTAATAAATAAGTAAAAATTACATTTAATATTCAATATTTAAACAGTCAAAGGACAGGAATTTCTCTAATCACTAACTGGAGTAGAATTGAACTCTAACATATGGACCTCACTCAAAAGATTGTTCCTGTATCCATATTCACATGGGCCAGAGAAATCACCTTAACATGCAAATGATTACTCATATATTCAAAGCAAACTTTCATCTGTCATATATCCCTAATTATCAATATCATCCCATATTCACTGAATGTCAATACTTGCTTGAGAATATCATCAAATGCTAAAAATGACTAGTAATAAAAGCACCATCCACAATATTTGGCTAAAGTCTTGTTTCATTTTGTTACCTTATTTGGTGATTTCAAAGGTGAGATGGCTATTTTATTTGGTGTCTGTGTTGTAGAATTTAAACTTGGTCCAATAACACCACTGTCAGAGATTGTTATGGTCTTGGATGGAGTCCCAGGAGTGGACTGTGAAAGAACCCGACCTGCAATGACTGGTGGTGATCCTTGGGTTGCCTGTCCCGTAACGGCTTTACTATTAATTGGTTTTGCAAAGATCAGCTTCGTGATTACTGGACCAGAGGTTGGTGTTCGAGGCTTCTTAGCAATCTGTACTGTTTTTAACTGTTGGGTCTGTACCACAGAGGGCTGAGTTGTAGCATTGATTAGTTGACTTCCTGGGGTCAATGCTGAGACACCAATGGCAGGTTTCACCTCGGGCCTCCCTCCAATGGTAACTACTTTAATTTGCTGTGGTGGTAACTTGGCATCTCCTGACTGGGCCTGAGTTGAAACTTTCTGAGCCTGGGGTAGTTGGCTATGGGGTAGTGCTAAAACAATTGGTGAACCAGACTTGCCCAAAGTTGTTAAAATTAACTTCTGTCCCTCTGGTTTAAGGGTTTGATTGCCAAGTTTAAGATCAGATGTCTGTGATACTTTGTTTAAAATGATCTGATTGGTTGAAATAGTCACAGGAGTCTGAGCACCAAGTTTTTGAAGGCCACTTGGAAAAGCTGGTTTCACTGTGGGATTAGAATCTGCTTTAGTAATTGTGGTATTCACTGCAACTTGGTTAGTGTGGTTACTGTATACTGTGATTGGTTCTGTGGAAATGGGCGTGGCTGTAGAGTCACAAGTAGAATTTATGTTGACAATTTCTTCCAGTTCTGTCTCCATGGGAATTGGGGATGAAACAATAACAGCCTCAATACTATCATCATCCACTAACGTTATACCAGTGTCCATTATCTCCTCTGGAAGCAAACTATTCACCTCGGCTGGTACCACCTCCATGATCGTTCTGCTGTTAGAACGTTGATCAGGCTCCAGGGATGCCTAAACTGGAAGTTCTCTTGATGAAGTAATGTGGAGGTTATTTTAGCGCCTCCCACCTCCAGGCCAATCACATAGAAGACACCACAGTAGTCCTCCAGCGCGGCCGCTTCCTCCGCCCTCGGGCTCCACGGTGGGGGCTCCAGAAGGTCCCGGGCCACTGCGAGCCCGGGCGGTGCTGGTTTTGCTCGGCCGGGGCCGGGCAGCTCGGGCCAGCTGCTGCCTTCCCCGGGGTGCCCCACCGGGAGCGCCCCGAGCTGGCCGCGCTCGGAGGAGGGAGCCGGGTGGCTGCGCCGCCGCCGCCTCCGGGATGTCAGGGGCTGGGATTGTATTTCGAAAGATCCGCCATTTTCACCTCGTCATCACCATCACAGCTCAGCAGCTTCCCCGACAGCCCGAGCCCAGACCCCTTCTTTTTTAAAGATGTCATCTGAGTAGCATGTTGCTTGGTTATTAAATTTGACAAACTTATGTTAAGCAAGAGCATGACTTTGGCTTTCAATTCCCTGCAGAAAGAGGCTAAAAACTACAATATTTATATACTGCTGCTCAATATAGAACGCTCGCTGAGTCAGATCAACTCAAAACTATTACCACACAAATGATCAACGAATGAGGGGAAGCCGTTCCAATCCTGCTACAGGCATAGCTTATTCTATGACGCTTTGCTTTCTCGCACACTGCAGAGAGGACAGGTTTTTAGTTTTCATAGATGGAAAGTTGTGGCAACCCAGCATCATGAAAATCTTGAAACCATTTTTTCCAACTTCGTATCTCCGTGTCACATATTGGTAGCTCTCCCAATATTTCTAACCTTTCACCATGCTATTGCGTGTGTAATCAGCTAGCTCATCGCGCCACCATAACTTCCGCATGCACTGGGAAACCAAAAACTTCCTACAGCTTGCTTTATGATCGGGTTCTGCAAACCAACCCACAATATCTCTCAGCTATGCTTCCGTGTGATTCCTTTCCATTTGCGAACATGAAGATCTAGAACAGTGCTGCCTCATAAGGATCATCTTGAACTTCCTAGTCCTTAGAATCCGGGTGGGTTGCAATTTGAGCCTTAAATTGGGATTTACAGGGCTTCCTGAAATTTAGCATAAATTATTGTGAAGCAACCCAAGGAAAGCTCACATTAAATGAAGAGTTTACTATTTTCCAATTGTAGGTAAATCTTAATACAGGTTTAATTGAAAAGAATCTCAGACTCAATTTTACTAAACACTCAGGTGTTTTCAGATTCATATAACAGTTTTTTATTTAAATAATCTGAACAAGTAAAGACGTGGTTTGCATTTATTATAGGCTAGTAAGGGAAAGTACTCAAGCCCATTAAAGGTCAGCGGTTCAAACCCACCAGCAACATCCTGGGTGGGAAAAAGACCCCGTGATCCCATAAAGATTAGTCTAGAAAACCTGCGGGGCAGTTCTACTCTGTCCTAAAGGATCACTATAAATTAGGATCATCTGAACAGCACCTAACAGTAGAGGAGAAACATCATTTAGAGATTAAGCATAACTACCGTAAAATACTACAACCATTGAGTTAAGCATAGCTACTTATCCCTCTCCTTTTTAAACAGAAAAAAAATGGCTCCCTGCGAATCCTGTGATTGTATCTGTAAATTCTTAGTTGTTACTGTGGGCCATCTAGTCAATTCTGACCCAGACCCAGAGCGATGCTATAGGACAGAGTGAGACCACTCCTTACGGTTTCTTAGGCAATAATCTTTCACAGCAACTTGCCAGGTCTTTCTTCCTACAGAGCGGTGAGGGGATTCAAACTGCTCACCTTCTAGCTAGCAGCTCAGTGCTTAACCAAAATGGTGAAGCACGTACCATCAAGTTGATACCGATTAATATCGACCCAATAGGACAGGATAGAACTGCCCCTGTGAGTTTCTGATGGACGGGGAAGCCCCGTCTTTCTCCTTTGGCTCAGTTAATGGTTTCAAACTGCTAACCCTGTGGGCAGCAGCCCAACGCATGAGCACTATGCCATCAGGGCTCTTCGCTATGTTACTTAAAAAAAACCCAAACTCACTGCCATCGAGTTGATGCCAACTCATAGTTTTTACATATACTCATATGCTTATGTGTGTGTGTGTATAGACACACACACATACATTAAAAAAGACTACTGACATCCAGTAGACACTGACTCATAGCAATACTGTGGTACAGGATAGAACTGCCCTGGTAGGTTTCTGAGACTACATTTACAGGACTAGAAACCATCTTTTTCTCCAGAGGAGGAGCTGATGGTTTCAAACTGTTGATCTTGTGGCTAGTGCTCAAATAATGACTATGCCACCAGGCCTCTCTATAGATAGATAGATAGATAGATAGATAGATAGATAGATAGATAGATAGATAGATAGAGATGATAGATAGATGATAGAGGTACAGGTTGAATATGTATATATATATATATATATGTCAAACTAATTTTTTAAATCTTAACTTGAGAATTCAAAACATCACCATCATTATAAATATACCATTGCTAGTGGTCTTTCTGTATTTTATGGATATTTTGAGTTGACATATGGAAATACATTATTTTATAGTAACAGCAAATATAGAAACTATAATAGCTCTACTTACAGGAGAAAGAACTTCATTTCTAGAAAGATTTTAACCAAAGTCCTTGTATCAAGATCAACAAGGTGCTACTGAAAGATACATGTGTGAGTACCCAAGTAACAAGTACATGCATAATGAAACTCTTAACAAGGATTATGGAAATGCAGGGCCATTCAAAGTGGATTTATCGAGTGTCAAATACCTTGGCTTTAGAGATTGTGACAAGAACTTTACTATCACAAAAAGAAAGTGAAGACAAGAACAAATTTGTTTTCAGAAATAGGTGATTGTAAAACTTGAAGTAGAGTTTATGAAAATAAAATGAACAAATGTTTTTTATAAATAATAAAACCATCTAAAATGATGCTTCAAACAAATCACTCTCAGTTTAAAGCTGAAATTTTAATTGACTTCTGAAAATAAGATGCACTAAGGTTTGTTCTTACATAACTCTACAATGGAGTCTTTGCTATATCCTGTTAGATAAATTAAGTTTTGTGCTGAAATTTTGCTTGTTTTAAACTTATTACTGTGTCTACCCTAAGTGAGTTTTCCGAAAGTAAATAAATGATTGGACAATTATATTCTTACCCTAAAAAATAAAAAAGTTAGTCACGAGGCATTTGAATAGAAGAAAATCTGATTGTCCTTTCATATATAAATGTATTTTCAATATGAAGGCAGATGCACCTCTTAATTGCCCTTTTAAAAACAGCCTATTGACTAGGACCTTCTGCTGAGGAACAAACACAGGGTATCCATGAGAAAGCTGTCCAGTGTGATGCATGCATCCCACTGAGGATGCCCCGTAGTTTTCCTGCTTCTGTTATCTCACTGGACAAATCTCCTCCACCATGGATTGCCTCCTTGACTGTGCAATAATTAACAGTTTGGGTTTGGGGGCAGGAAAGGGGGGTCTTTCTTAAAACAAACTGCAATAGATTAGAGGTTTGGAACATAAACCTACAATTTAGGCATAGAATTGATTGGCAAAATAGAAATTGCTTGGTAACTGCTATTAACGGGCAGCTTGGACCCTGCCGGAAAGCACTTAGATGGATCTGCGTGTGCTGTAAGGTGAGGATATAAAGTTGATTTCATTGATACAAGAGTCACTCTGAACATTTATCGTTAGATGCAATCTGTGCAGCTGGATAGCGCATTATCTTCTTTCTAAAACAGATGAGCTAACGTGAAAGCGATTCTCCCTTTTGTACTTCCCTCCAAATAAACATTAACTCCTGCTTGGAGACAGCAGGGGGAGGGGAGGCTGCCACTGGGGAACTCAGATTAGAGGACTCCCTTTAATCATAAAGTCAAATAAGCGCTGAGTGAGGTCATTCACTGGGCTGTTATTAGTTATATTCACACCCCCTGGGATGTGGGCACAGGACAAAGTCAAGTAGATGAACTGAACCAAAAGTTCTCCAACAGAATAAGGAGCTGACTTCATAACGGGGCAGCCAGGCTCGCAGTTAGGTCTAGAGCAGTGACTCCCCACCTTCCCCTGCCGAGACCCTTTTATACAGCTCCTCACGTGGTGATGACTGCCCCCCCCAACCATAACATTATTTTCATTGCTGCTTCCTCACTGTCATTTTGCTGCTATTATAAATCAGGTGACCCCTGTGAAAGAAATGTTTATGGAAAAAAGAAGCTAGCTTGTTATTGGAAAATAATTTCCAAATAGTGAAGCTGAGAACAAAGCAAGCCTTTGTAAGGAACACTTTAGAATGTTCATAATAAGAGACGTCTAAGAAGGATCTGTCGCATGAAGAGTCCTGGGGTGGCATGCTGTGTTAAGTGGACTGGCTATTCAAACCCACCCAGTGCATGTTGGAAGACAGGCCTGGCACCTGGGTGCTTCTGAAGGGGCCCGTCTAGGCACAGCCTATGGAGCACCGGTCGGAGGTGGGAACTGACTCAACAGTAACTGGCCGCCTGTTCTGGGCTCAGTTCAAATGA
Source organism: Tenrec ecaudatus (assembly GCF_050624435.1). Taxonomy (NCBI): domain Eukaryota; kingdom Metazoa; phylum Chordata; class Mammalia; order Afrosoricida; family Tenrecidae; genus Tenrec; species Tenrec ecaudatus. The sequence continues at coordinate 108,629,822 of NC_134532.1, read as the reverse complement.
AGGTCTGATCGCATGTTCCATTTTCCCAAGGAGAGGCTACGAAGTTATGTCTGTAGACGTTGTATGCATATGAAATCAGATATGAAGTTATATGTATAAAAACATTTGAGGCTTGTTTTAGATTGTGTTTACATATTACTGAGTAAAATCATTGTAATTTTAAAAGGATATAGAATTTTTACCATTACAATTATTCCGAGAATAATTTTTAGGAGGGAAAGGCCTTGAAGGACCGGATAGACAGCAAGCCTGCAACAAGAACTGTGAGGATGGGGCAGGACCGGGTTCTGTTCTGCTGTGCTTTGGATCTGTCCTGTGGGTTGGAGCTGACTCAATGGTACTAACAACTGCAACAATGGTGGTGGTGGTGGTGGTGGTGGTGGTGGTGGTGGTGGTGGTGGTGGTGGTGGTGGTGGTGGTGGTGGTGGTGGTGGTGGAGGTGGTGGTGGTGGTGGTGGTGGTGGTGGTGGTGGTGGTGGTGGAGGTGGTGGTGGTGATGGTGGTGGTGGTGGAGGTGGTGGTGGTGGAGGTGGTAGTGGTGGTGGTGGTGGTGGTGGAGGTGGTGGAGGTGGTGGTGATGGAGGAGGAGGTGGTGGTGGTGGTGGTGGAGGTGGTGGTGGTGATGCTGGTGGTGGTGGTGGAGGTGGTGGTGGTGGAGGTGGTGGTGGTGGTGCTGGTGGTGGTGGTGGAGGTGGTGGTGGTGGTGGTGGAGGTGGTAGTGGTGTTGGTGGAGGTGGAGGTGGTGGTGGTGGTGGAGGTGGTATTGGTGGTGGTGGTGGTGGTGGTGGTGGTGGTGGTGGTGGTGGTGGTGGAGGTGGTGGTGTGGTGGTTGTGTTGGTGGTGGTGGTGGAGGAGGTGGTGGTGGTGGTGGTGGAGGTGGTGGTGTGGTGGTGGTGTTGGTGGTGGTGGAGGTGGTGGTGGTGGTGGTAAAGGTGGAGGTGGAGGTGGAGGTGGTGATTGGTGGTGGTGAAGGTGGTGGTGGAGGTGGAGGTGGAGGTGGTGAAGGTGGAGGTGGTGGAGGTGGAGGTGGAGGTGGTGGTGGTGGTGGTGGTGGTGTGTGTGTGTCCCTGGTGGCATAATGGTTAAAGCACTCCGCTGCTAACAAAAAGATGAGTGTTTGAACCCAGCAGCTGATCCTTAGGAGAAAGCTGTGGCGTTTGCTTCCCTAAATATTTGCCGGCTTAGAAACTCAGTGTAGTGATTCCAATCTCTGCAGGAGCCAAAGGTTGCCGTGAGTCAGAATCAATGGAAAGACCCAATGTGTGTGTGCTGGTGTGTGAGTGTGAGTGAGTGTGCCGGTGTGTGAGTGTGAGTGAGTGTACCTGTGTGTGAGTGTGAGTGAATGTACCGGTGTGTGAGTGTGAGTGTCCGTCTGTTGATGTAAGTTGCTCAGGTTTAAAGAACCTCACACTTCGATGTTTGCTCTAAGTAGAGGGGCAGTGAAAATGAGGAGCTTCCTCGAGACGTTGGGTTGGCACAGTGGCTACCACAATGGGCTCACATAAGGGAAATTGTGCGATGGCACCGGGCGAGGCGTGTTTCCCTTCTGTTGGGTCGCTATGAGTCAGAAACATCTTGACTGCACATCACACCACCGAATTCACACTTTCTGAATTCTATCTTCAGCGTGAGTTGCGATTTAAAGTCTTCCAGAGATGGTAATATTCCATCCAATTTGGTCTGCATTAACAGTGCTCCTTGGGCTTCGAGCAAGTGGAGGGGGCCCAGACGTGGGCTCCGTGAAGCACTCAGAAGTACTCTCCTGCTGACCACTGGGGTCCCCGTTGGAACCACTCTCGGGCTGAAGGAGCACCTGAACTTGTGCTTTCTGAATCTGAAAGGAAAAGCACCTTGGACTAGAAGCGCTAGCTCTGAAATCGCTGAGGCGCACTGGGGATCTACCTACTTAAATTGTGGAGCCCACTACAAAAGGAGAACTCGGGGCACCCACAGTGCATGAAACGCAGGTGGGACCTTGGGTGACACACCAGGTCCAAGGTCCATGCAGCCAGCCCTCGGCGATTTGCAACTGGCGAGGAAGGGATTGCTTCATTTCCTCAGAGTAACTTCTGGAGCTTCATGTTATACGCCATCAACTAGCCTCAGAGAACAAATCTAGGTCTGCATTGATTGAATAGCCATCCAGAGACCTTTTACCTGGCCTCTGTTTGTGTGGCTTCATATCTTTATGACATGGAATGAACAGCTTGGCGCCACGTTGCTGTTATCCATTAACCATTCCTGTTTTCCTAATCATCTTGGACTCCATCTTTCCCGGTCCTATCTGTTACTGTCTTCGGAAAAGAGATGTGAGGTTTCCTTAGCCTGGTCTGGTTGACACGACATGATTTGTGGATCTGCCGACAAGAGTTTCTCAAATGAACCTTGTGCATGATCGGCCTCCCCCAACCCCTCCGCCTCTGAAGAACGAAGGAAAAGGTCCTACATCTGTAAAATGACAGCACTTATGAAAAATGAGAGCTCGGCCCACATGGCTCTCATCAGACACAGGCTCGTCTGCTGGGCCACAGAGACTGCCCCTCTCCTCCTGAATCAGACTGTAGTTAAAAACAGGAAGCCCCTAATAAATTGCCTGATCTACCAAATTAACAAAACCTAGGGAACCTGCGGGTAATCAATGGCTATTGCTTGTCTTAAATATATATATATATGTATACACACACGTATACGCCTATATGTAAATGTCCTACATTGCGGATGTAAAGACAGGGCCACGCGTGTCTCCATAAAACGATTCTGAGACGTCACCGCCGTTTAAACGGAGAAATAAAGAAGCTGACTCTGAGCAGGCAGAGGAATAACGTGGACATTCCACTACGCTTTCTGTCCCCCATGGACTGAAAGAATTCCAAAGGCCTGGAAAACTTTTATTGCCGTTTTCTTACAAGGATATAAGCAGATCATTTAAAAAGCAAAGCACTGAAATAAATGGACAGAGCTGCCTTCAAGTGGCCAGAGGCCCAATGTAGCTCCTTGTGTGTACAATTATTCGATTCCATTTCTAATGGGAGAGAAAAGGAGTTTTATTAAGATATTTTTATCATAGCTCTACATAATTGCCAAGAGCTGCTTGTTGATAAGGAGTCTCATTTGGAGTGAATTGCCTAGGGTGCATAGGCCATGAAGCAAGGATACCTTCTCTTTTTTTTTTTTTAAGGATACCTTCTTGAGATAGATTTTAGATTACAAGAATATCAGTCAGTTTCAGTTTGGTTGGAAATATGCCTAGACAATTATAACATGTCCTAGCTCTCTCTTTAATAAACCCTTTCTCCATGAAAACTTAGTTGGGAAAAGAGCTAAAAAACAGTTTCCCTCATTTCTTTCAGAGTGTTGGAAAATGTAGTCTCTTTTTCCTGCTTATGGGCTGTAGGGCTTATCCCTTTCTGGAAATGAGCTTCTAGGAAAAGGCTCAGGAAATAAAACATTTCTGCATTAACAGGAAAATAGCCCCAAAGTTCCAAATTTCACCACTGGCCTCATTAGGAAGAAATTCATTATGATTATTATTAATTATTATTATCTCAGGACATAGAATTCAACTGATCTCTCTCTCTCGATAATTACACAAATTAATTTTCTACTGCCACTCAAAGACATTTTACATTTTATCTCTCGCGGCAAGGCCAAGCCACCTGGAAGCCACCAGGAGTCGTACTTGGCCTGTGTGTGAGTGACCCCTTCAGGAGCTGGACTGCAAAGACTGGTTTCAAAGCAAAACGTGGCAGACGTCTGGGCACCACGTTCCTTGAGAACAATGCTTACAACCTTTCCAGCAATGCTGCTCTCCTTGAGCGCTGCATTTGCCCCTGCACTCGTGTGTGTTCATCAAGAGCCTTGTCTCTGAAGACTACATGCAAGGGACCAGGCAAGCCCAGTGGGCCGGATTCCGTTTCAGGTGTTATTGCAAATACTCCACTCTTTGAAGTTTCCTTATAAGGATACTGCACTGTACGGTATCATTCCAGTCAACGAGGACTCCCAGAAGCCTGCAGAGCTCAGAGGAGAGCCGTGCCCCGCAAGGTTTTCAGTGGCGCACTGTTTCGGGAACACAGCACCCGGTACAGCATTTTGCACACAGAATTCTGTGGGGTGGTCAGAAGGACACGGACCCGGAAGGTGGCAGGGCAAGGAGGTAGCATCCTGGATGAGAGTATGTAAAGATGTCTACAGGATATCATTAAATAAAAAAGAAAGGGATGCGTAGTTTGTAACAATTTTATGTTAACTAAATATTCGATTGATTAGATTTAAGGATTAAATAGCGTTCTTAGCTACGCTATCACAAATAATATGTAATTGAAGATAATTAGAAAAGAAAATAGTGATTTTAAAAGGATTGGATTGTGCCACTCATGAGAAGTTTCTTGCAGTGTTTGTATGAAAATCCCATGACAATACTACCATAGATATTAATTAAAACTGCGCCAACTCCTCACCTATTGACTGTCTTGTCATCTGACATTTCTCGCCGAGAACAATAGTGACAAATCTCAGTCCAACTGTTCTGCATATTAACAATGTGTGTCGGGCAGCAACAACTGCCAACGTGCCAGGTGGGAGTCGCCATGACTGTGATGGCTTCGTTCTGCATCAGCTCAAGGGACTGTGATTCTCTGTGAGTTGACACTTGCGTAACAATAGAAATTGGCAGCTAGATAACGATGTACTCATCTTCCATTTTGTGATCTGATGTGGCCAGTTTTCATTTTTGCATAATGTCAATTTTTGCATTAGGATCTAGTCGTTAGGCCCTAATCACATTCAAACAAATGTGTTCCTAAATCAGTAAAACTAGATCATTTTGAAGTCGTTCACAATTCCACAATACTTGTCTTACTTTATTTATTTAAACACCTGGTATTGCTGGATACATGGCCTTAACATTTATTGTTATTAATATACCTAATACTAAGATGACCATTCTTCAAGTCAAAGTTGTATATGCAATTTTCATTGTTTTGTGATAAATCCCTAGGTGTTGGTTCTTCCCAATAACCAATTTCTCTTTTTTTAAAGCAAGACTAATTAATGGATTATCTTTACAATCAGCTATTGCCATCAATAGTATAATGAGTTATCCAAAACTGAAAAAAAGGGTTTAGCAAACCGACATACAATGTGCTAATTTATTTCTATTGCTACCATATAACTCAGGGAACCAGAAGACAAAATTGGGCACAAAGACAGCCATCATTTCCAGGGTCCATAAAAAGATGCTTCACAGAGTGCATGTATCAGGTGGTTGGGTTTCTATGCTCCCTCGTTCCCTGAAACATAACAGGAAAATAAGAGAAAATTTTAAAGATAGAACCTTGATGTCAGAAGAAGAAACTGAGAATTATTTTGCAATTTATGTTGAAGTCTTAGATAGGAAATCAAATATTGTGACGCTGACTAGACAATGAAGAGATGCTTTTTCCAGCTGCATCCATTTCTACTAAGGAAGGATCATCTTCCCCATGCCATGATTCATGCATTCTGCAAACCACATGGTCCTATTAAGTTATCTGTTAATAAAGAGTACCTGTTGTTCACTCCCATTGCAGGAGGTTAATTATTCTGAACTAATTATTTTATCATTATAATAAAGTGTCAAGTAAAATAATCTTTCTGATAAAGTTGGAATGAGGTAAAAGTTATATTACTATGTAAATCAAGATGGTATTAATTAAAACCCACAGAATAAGTGGGCAACCCAACAGTTCTACCCTCTCCTATAGGATCACTATAAGTCAGGATTGATGGCAGTGAGTTTGGGGTTTTTTGGAGTATCAGTAAAAAGCTGTGATTTAATTATGTTGTGGTGCTTCATTGAAATATTAAATGTCAAGCCTTGAGTATTGTGTATATTTATGATTTGTTTAACTAGCTTTCTGTCTTAGATAAATGTTATGTTTTATTGTTCAGTGTGAAAATATCATCATTGAAATGGTACTATTTCAAGAAAATCACCTACATTTTCTAAAATTCTAAGTGGGAAAAGGTGGGGGAGAGTAGATATAATGAAACAGATGCATATAATCATAAAAGTATCTGTGAGTGTTTTACTCGGCTGAAGTGAAACGATGGATGTGAATAAGATAGATATGGGAGTTATTGAAGAAGCACACTCCAAATCCAGAAAACAAAAGGAAGAGAGGAATGTAAAACTGGGACCCTAATCTGAGCCCTCGTTCTGTCGGAAAGCAATGAATTCTCCCTTCTCTTGGGTGATATCAGGATCCCTGGTGGCATAGTGGGTTATGCAGTGGGTTCCTGACCGCAAGGTCAGGAGTTCAACTCCACTAGTACTTCTGAGGGAGAAAGATGAGGTTTTCTGTTCCAGTACAGATTTATAGTATCAGAAACCCAACGGGGAAATTCCACTCTGAAACCTACCCAAAGGGGCCTCAAAATCCCTGGCCTGGTCACCTGCTTCTCAAAGTGGAAAGGTTTGAAAACCCCTTGAGCTTTCTACTCGCTGCCCTTGGTGTTGCTGTGAGTCACAGTCACTGAGGGCCACCAACAATGACACTGCTGGGGAAATGCCCTCACTCCGTGTGGCGAGGACTGGTGCTGTGACCTTGACCTGCACGGTGCCAGGACATTAGGATCCACTCTCTACGCGAACTGATAGAGGGGGAACAAATAGGGACAAGGAAACACATAACTGAAGACCAATTAAGTGTCCCGCTCATAGAGCATGATGCAATGCGTAGGAAAGCTTACCATGTTTGTCTCCACGCCCTTATGCCATTACGCTCCAACTTCCCAGGGCATACCAAAGTGCGACAACGTGGATGCCATAAAAGAAGAGAGCTTTATCGCCGGGAGTTTGGGAAGCTACAAGTCTGAACTCAGGCCAATGGCTGGGCTAGGCTCTCTCTGGAGGCCCTGGGGAACATTTTGTCTTACTCTCTTAGCTTCTCAGACCTGGGAATGACTTGGCAGCCCTTGCCTCATCACTTCTCACAGAGTGCCTGACTCCTACTTGTCCTTCTCTTCATCTTTTATCTCCCAGGTGGCGGAGCGGTTAGGAGTTGGGCTGCAAACTGCAAGGTCAGCAGGTCGATACCACCATCGCTCCACAGGACAAAGATGAGACTTTCTACTCCCGTGAAGAGTCATGGTCTCAGAAACCCACAGGAGATTCTACTGGTCCTATGGAGTCCCCCCTATGGGTCCTTGATGGCAGTGAAGGGTTTGTTTGTTTGTTTGCTTGAGTTTTATTTTATCACATGCAGAAGAGACTAGGATTAGGACCCACCCTACTCTGGTATGATTTCACAGAAAATATCCTCAATGAAAAGGTAACCTTCATGAAAGGTTACCCTCCATTAAACCTAGACTGTTGCCAATAACTAATATCATGTCTTGAGTTTAAGGGGTGTGTGTGTGTGTGTGTGTAAACATTGCTCCCTACTGCTCTCAACAATTTTGGGTAGCAGATATTCCAGGGGTCTGAAGGAAGAAATTCTGGCCAAAGCACATTCCAAACAGCTACGGAAAGTATACATGTGATGTTTAAGATTTGAGTCATAAAATAATGTGCAAAAAGCTATTTCTAATTTTGTCCACGTTCCCAAGCCCCTGAACCGTGCACCTCACCGGAGCTTTATGATGTTACAAAGTGCAGTTACGCATAACAGATGCTCGTTTTGAGGAGCTCCAGACCATTATAAATCGTCATAAATTAATTCGCTCATTTCAAAGTTGGACAAAGCCATCCCTGGTCTGTGCCGGAGAAAAGGAAGAGTAAAAAAAGCAGCAGGTCGGGGTTCCAAGGAGAAAGCGTGTCCTCTGTGACGCTGTCACATAAAACTTATGTCTACTCTTAAGTGGCTGAACCAGCTGCATCCCATGTGCCACGAACGGGCCAGCCTCCTAGTTCTCCTGCGCAGTGATTGCGCCTATAAATCCAACAGGCCACCTGCACCACAGGCTCATGCACAAGTGCCCCAAAGGAAGCATTAACATATCAAGGCTCATAAAACACAAATCCTTAAATGTAAAAATCGACACTTTCATCCTCACAAGCCTACATCTATATAGATTTCTTTTTACCAAAAAAGAAGTGAGGGGGAGAGCCTTGTTTTTCTGCTTACAGTAAAACACTTATGGATAGTGTTTTTCAAGTCTTGATTGTATATTTAAATGTCTACTGTCATAAGTCTACCTACTTTTATCCTCCCCTGAAGCTGTGTGTCCACTCATGGTCAGAACGTGTATCACTATCGATAGCTCACCATCCAATTTAATCATGAGAAGGGTCTATGCCAAGTGCCTGACACACATGAACTCAGAAGGCCAATAAGAATCTACTTTAAGAGTAACCAGATGCATCTTTTTTCCAGGTTAAGTGGGAGGGGGGGCGCTCCTTCAATCCTCAATCACATTCATTTACCAGAGAATATCTATCAGCTGAAAAAAGTCTAGTAGAAAACACACTCCTCTAGTTTTCTCTTCTGTCCTGTGGTAGCCAAACTTAAAATGTATTTACTAACTTAAAAAAAAAAAACTTAGTGTCAATGACCAAGTCACTCAGCTACTGATCAAAAGACTGGGAATTCTGATCCATCGAGATGCACCTAGGAAGAAAGACCTGCAATCTATTTTGAAAAACCAGCCACTGAAAAAGCTATGGATGCCGCTTTGACACACACATGCACACCGTGAGTCCGGAGCAACTAGAAGACAACTCTTTTTATTGCTGTTGTTTCATAGCACTATCGCCTCACTTAAAAGGAGGTAATGATTATTTAGATGTCTCCTCCTTTTTATTAAACTTCTAAAATCACTGCTTTAATGTTGGTTAGAGAGGAGGTGCGTGCATTGTCTTGTGACCTTCTTGGATGTGAACTTGGATTCACGTTCCCAGTCAAGAACCCTGAATGCAGTTTTTAGGAAGGCAGAATGGGTTATACAGAATGCTGCTAGGATAGCCGTGTGAAACCACCGCCACGCCAAGGTAGAAAGATGAAGCTTTCCACTCCCATAGAGACTTAGAGCTTCAGAAACCCACAGGGACAGGGTCACTACGAGTCAGAATCGGCCAACTGGCAGTGAGATGTGTTCTCCGGATGGCTCCAGGGGAATCTCTCTGTTGGCTCTGTTGGCTCTCTGTTGGTCTGTTGACCTTCTGGGAGAAGGTCCTTGCCTCCCATCAGTTTCTGTTTCTTGGTTCCTTGGCGATACCCACGTGGCATCTATCTGCCCCAATTTACCAGTGTCAGTGACTACTGTACGGAGCCCTGGGGCACAGTGGTTTATTTACATAGTCCATCAATGTTCCAACCATCAGTTGATCCATGAGAGAAAAACGTGACAGCGTGTTCCCTTGAAAATGTATGTTTCAGAAATACTGACGGCACTAATTACAAGTGTGCTTCATACAATTGAATGATGGAGTGTCATAATCTGTAAGAGCCCCTCTAATATAATGCTTCATAATAACAAAATAAAAGAAAATGCACAGCCTCAGATGCTTTATGGGAGAGTTCTGCCCCGTTCTTTAGAGTCACAGTGGATTGGAATCAGATCATGGGTAATGGAGGTACTGACCCTGCTCCTTTTAAAACTTAGAAGTGATTAGCTCGTGATACGCCCAAGACTGATACACTTGCTAACATAGCAAAGAAAACGAAATTGCAAAATGGGATTAAACACACACACATTGGAGTTAGGATTTGCAATCTATATTTTGGGAAGACATAATTCAGTTCTTAGGGAAAGAAAATAGTTAGTATTGACATGTAAGGGCAAGATTGGTGTCATGGTCGGAAGCCTCTGCAGTTTAATGACTGGGTTGGGCCAGAGACTCGAGAATGCGAAGCAGAACACTTACCACTGAGTAAGTGTTTAAAACCTAAATCCAGGAGGTCACACACTTTCACCATTCCACTGCTGATAAAATATTGAAAGTTACTGTGGAAACATAGCAACTATGGAACAATAGACAACAAAATACCTCTCTTGTTAAATCCCAGAGGCTTGTCTCCCCTCCAATAGACTAGGGGGTGAGAGTCACTTAGAGAGGTTCCATTTTAGAGCTTCTCTGATCTGTTGTTGTTGCCATTGTCTTGAGAGTCACACACTCCCAGGACGCTACAGCATAGAGTGGAATCAACAACCGATCGACCGAAGTCAGAAGGTTCCCATGTCCCTTCTGGGGCTACAAACCCTGCCAGGTGCTTCCAGAATTCCTAACTCACTACGTACAGTGAGTGACTCCTGAGCAACAGTAAACCAGGGCCTCACAACTTTAGAAAAATACATCTCTCCAGACTGTTTTTCATTTATTTGAGAGTTGCCATAGTAATTATCTAATTGGCTGCTGAATAGGAAATTCAGTACTTTGTTTCTTAAGTACGTCCTGATCTACACTAAAGAAGCACAACTGAGCATAATTTCAGCATTTAAATGATCTTTTACCCTGTCTTGCCCAATGCGACCTGACAGAAATGACAATAGTAATAATAGCAAATTCATCATGGCAGGTTTATGCATACATACATGCACAAATCATGTTTATTCTGTGCCAGGGACTGCTCTGCGTGCTTTAGTAAATTAACTGTCAATCCTCAAAATCAGCTTACCCCCTATTATTATGGATCTTCACCCACTGATAAGCTTTTTACATGATGAAAAAGAAATAGAACCACTCTATTAGCAAAATTACTTAATCAATTGGTTTTAACTTTCAGCGGCATTTGAGGTGCTGATTGTCTACAGAGGGCATCTCAGGATCACTTATCTTGATCATGATGCCATTTCTAAACCTCGTTGCAAGGGAGACTTACAGGAAATCCAAAAAGGAGTGGTAGACATGGGCTTTGGGGAGGTAAGATCCTTAAAATTGCTGGACACACACACACACACACACACACACCACATTCTCTACAGCAATATGTGTGTGTGTGTGTGTGTGTGTGTGTGTTTTCAGCCGTGGCAGTTTTACCTTCTTGCTTCCAAGATGTGATTTTCTTACAAATCGCAGATATTCATGAGAGCTTTCACATGAGCTGCACAACAAACGCTTTCTTGCCTCTTACCTCTGGAATTATGTGAAACATTGTTGTAAGTCATTCTCCTGAGGTTGGTCCTCCTGATCTATGGACACATAACTATCCATCCCAAAGAGTGATTTGCCTCTTCAGTTCACAATGCTGCAGGGCCCAAGAGGATCTGTTCCATTTAATGTCAACTAAGTGCAGGCTGATGGTGCAGATTTTCACATGCATACATATGGTCATTGATGTTCGCTATTGGCTAGTACTACCTCAGTTGAAACTGTGATGCTTGACTAGTTCAAAGCTTGGTGGCTTCTATTCTAAGAGCAAGAAACCCAAGGAAAGCCAAGCAGAAGGCGTACCATGTTACACAGGCTCCGTTATTGCAGCTGCATTCGTCACTTATGGAGACTCTCACAAAGCCCCGCCATATCCCAGAGGAGGGCAGCTAGACCTCTGCTCTTGGCTGGGATGGGAACTTTCTGAAGAACCTGAAGAGTCAAAAACATTTCTTGGACCATCTTTGAAAAATATCAACTGCCACAGAAAGTTCTTTTTAGAATTTCATACTCATGACCTATGTTAAATTTCTCATAAGAAAAGAATTGCTATCACGATATGTCAATTTTATTTCATCAAAAATGTCCATCGTGCATGCAGGTTGACAACTTAAAGTTGAAACTGCCATCAAGTTATGAATACGCTTTCGTCTTAATCAAACACTTTGGCAAAATGAGTTGCTGAGCTGGGGGCTCCGGATCATAGCCTTGAGATAGCAAGGTTAATTGGCATGACATCACTAATTAACTTGCTGCCATCAAGTCCATGCAGACTCATTGCAGCCCTATGGACAGAGTGGACCTGCCTCGGCTGCACATCTTTACAGGTGCAGAACTTGCATCGTTCTTCCTTGCAGTGGTTGGTGGTTTCGAACTGCTGACCCTGTGATTAGCCGCCCACTGTGCCACCAGGGTGCTTTGGCACAAGATAGGCCATGACAACAGTGTTCTACATCTTGCTTTGAAGAGTAGTGATGAGGGTTTAAAAATGTGCAGGTGACAACTGATGTCAACGGCTGGTCCCTTTTTGCCCAACGTAAAGAAGAGTAAAGTAATTCTAAGATTGGAAATAATTCATCCACAGGACGACTGCAAAATGCAGCTGGCAATCTCCACGGCCCTCAGACCAGAAGTAGAAAGTTCTCCCTAGTGGCTACCAGTGCTGACTACGCAGAACGGATCGCAACAGAAGGTCCTGAATAGAGTTAGAGAAAAATACAAAACTCAAAACTATATACATATACCAAAAAAGAACCAGGCTTACTGGAATGAAAGAAACTGGGGAAACCCCCAAGAGTGTGCCTCTTCATCACTCTTCAAGCCTGGAACCGAACCCAATCCTCTGGCTCAAGCATTGCTGCGGTTTGGGTTTGGGTTTTAGGCTCCGTCGAGTTGGCTCGGACTCATAGGGAACAACGGAACAAACGTGTCACCCTCACAACGGTGCTTATGTTTAAGCCCTTGTTGCAGTTCAAACATTAGACTGCCCTGTGAGGTGAAAAATGACACTAGACTGGTACACGGTCCTTCGGACAATCAGCCACATGGGGTCGAAAGGGCAGGATCTGACCTGGGATGCATTTTTCAGGGTGCGTGTGCGCGCGTGCGTGGGAGTGTACGGGTGTGTTCGCACTGAGGGAAGAGGGACTGATATGGTGAACCCAGGCGATGTCCGCTTCTATGAAATGAATATATTTGATGATTCATGCAGTCTCCTCACATTCAGGCATATAAAATGCTTTAAATTCTATTCCCCTTTGAGAAGTCATCTCCATGATCAATTAATAATACTTAGATTTTTTCCATTTTAAAATAAGGGAACAAATATAAATCAATAGAGAGTAAATATGTCAAGAGCCCCTGAAAACTGTGAAACACAAATCCTTATTGCACGTTACCCTTCATTAGTCTACAGACTCTCAATTCTCTTAGATTATTAATCTGGAATTTATCTTTGGTTAATTGTTCAATTTGCCATCACACTTAGCATGATTCTATTATATATATATACATGAGAGCTTCAAAAATGTTTATGAAAAATATATTATCTTTTCATTTCCTTTTTCCACAAACTCGTTGAAGATCCCACATGTGTATATTTTTAATGTAATTATGCTGGTGGGTTTGGAACACCAACCTTGTGCTTTTATATGGAAACTACAAGGAATATATATATCTGTTTTAATTCCACACAAACATAAATATCTATAAATCATACGTGTGCATTAGTAAGCTGCATAAGAAATTCTGTTTGTATCCATTTGTTTAATTTACACACTAGTGATGAAGGATCTGGTGTCAGGCACAACGTACTCAATAAAGCTAAATGAGAAATGCTTACTGACCTTGGGAACCTCACACACCAATTGAACAGCAAACTCTGATTCATGACCAGAGACTGAGAATAGAGTGCAATAATTAGAAGTTTCTGCATATTTCTCTAAACACAAAACACAGAAAAGATGAGCGTTCCTGAAAGCTCAGTGCCCAGGTCTTCTCCTGAGTTCCTTCATAACTCATCCGCCTGGGACACCACCTTAGGCGCTGCGGCAGCCACTACACTCCCTGGAGTGCTGAATAGCAAACTTCCCTGTGGCTTCCTTCCAAAGAACAGCAAGCTCACGCTTCCTGCAGTGCTTCAGGACCTTGATGAGACGGGTTTAAAACATCCCCTACCACAAACGTATCTACAGATGGGTGAGCAAAATCGGTTGCTGGGGTTCCTCTCGGGCCCCACAAAGCAAACAAACTGTTCTTTACAGGGAGTCATAGAATGTCACTGAGAATCCTTGACTCAAACTCAATGGCAAGAATTCCCAAGGAGATTCCTTCTAAACATAGCTTTGACCAACACGAGCTGAGTCCTTATAGGACGTGACCCAGTCCCCAGCTGGAACGGGGGAGTCAGAAAGGAGTGAGCCATGATCGGTGCTATAGAGGAAAATGAAATCTCACAACTGATATTGAAATAAAGACATGAAGATCGAGGTATCTTTTATTTATAACAGAGCAAATAATTGCCAGAAAATCTGACTACAAAATAGAGTTCTATAAAAATGTGCTGACCCACTAACTTCTTAAAGGGTGCTTAAAGTGTGCGCAGGTAGGAATGCTTCCTCATTCGTTGCTGTCGTTAATAGCTGCCAGCAATTTGCCCCCCGCCCAGGAACTATTGCATTGTCCTGCATCAAACTGTGATCTGTGTGCATAGATTCTTGGCTTCCAAACCGGACAACCATTCCATTGGAGGATGGTCCGAAGTAGATCACCTGTCCTTTCTCCCTCGTCAGTGGTAGCGGCTAAGCTCCACTGAAAATGGCTCAGCATCCCAGCAGCACACAGCCTGCATTGATGTAGATGTGGTGGCCCCAGATGAGGTACTGGCCAGGAATTGAAACTGGGTGTCCTAAATGGAAGAAAAAAATTGATCAAGAACTACGACTGCCCCATATTCTTTAGTGAGCTGAGAAGAAGACATTTTTAATGGAAAATAAGCAGCAGATTGAGCACCAAAAATACCAAGGCATTCTGAAGGACATACAGCCCAACAATATTCATGAAGAATTCTCTTGATGCCAGGGCATAGGTTCAATTTTCATCTCTCCAACACCAGTTAAGCACCCAGTGACTAACCCAAAGGTCAGTGGTTACCACTGGCTGATCCATAGGAGAAAGATGTGGCAATATACATTCTGCTTAACCCTATAGGCAATCCTACTCTGTCCTATGGGGTAACTATGGGTCTCAGTCAACTCAGCGACATGAGTTTGTACTGGGGTTTGAATATTACACACATTCCTTCTGTCCAAGGGATCCCTGGAATCTAGTTCCATCGTTTCCATTGACAGTTCCATCCACCCCCCACACCCACGCCACCCCCCCCCCACTGGATGATATGAATTTACAGTTCTTAACAAAGTTCGGAAGCATCGTTACACTTCAAGTTATGTCTTTATTAATTATCTATTACAGTTTTCAAATTTACAGTTAACTCAGCAGAAATAGATAAGTTTGAAATTCTGTGTATTTCCATTTTTATCTTTATTTGCAGAGGCCAAGCCTCCAAAAGTACTGCCGTGGAAGAAAGGAAACAAGTAAACAAGATACAAACTCTCAACAAGTTCATACTCTGCTTTCCATCTGTTGTTTAAAAAGTTCCTTCTACCCAAACTATCGGGTTATTTGTCTATTTATTTTTGCCTTAGTGGGGTTCTTCATGCCCCCAATTTTATAATGCATAATTGAACGGTTTCTAAAGTCCCGGTGCTTGCTTTTGGTCGGGTCATTGGGGAATTTTTTCTAACCAGGAAATGAGAAGCGATTTTTGTGATAAGCATTAAAAGGGCAGTACCTTCGCCCCCCCTCCCCCACCACCACCACAAAGACAAGGCTGCAAACACAGGCCTGCCCTGCCCTGCCCTGCTCTTGGCAGTTGGTTTGTCCTGGGAGCAGTTGCAGGGGGCAGGTCGTCTGTCCTGCAGGCTTCACTTGCCACTTCCCTCTCCTGCAGCCTCAACGTCCCGCAGACAGTAAATCTGTCAGTGGGGCCTAACACTGCACAGCACCAGTTTCCTATCTCACCTTCTGAAGCCAGCCTCGGGATGATTTCTTCCCCTCAGATGGACCAAAAAGCTGACTTGGATTTTTTTAAAGGAAAAGGAGGATATCAAAACTTTATTTAAGGTGCTTTTCCTCTTGGGGAAAAAATACATGATTTCGTTTTATCAATTGAAACCGATAAGAACAAATTTCAAAGCCTCATCTAAATGTATCCATACTTGAAAAATCAAGGACACTCATTTTGTTTGGGTTTGCCTGTAAAGACTGCCTTGTGTCTAAAGAGCTGGAGATAAACTGAGGGCTCTGTGGAGAACAGGTCATTTGGCAGTTATGTTTGAAGATTGTGCTTCAGAGGCTCCATCAACGACTTCAAGTTAAAGGCCTGTGCTTATCCCCCTTTAACATGGAATGTTGTAGTTCCAACTTCTCTTTCTCCCATTAGTTCCAGTGCTATTATCAATGATATATTAAAATAGAAAGAGTGTCACAAAGTTGTGTGAGGGGCGGGGGACATAGACAAGATTCTGCATTCTAAATATTTCACTTGTTTAAAAAAGAACATCCAAACCCCCAACTAACTGCTAGCATAAAAGTCATTTCCCAAAGAGAATTGATTTGCACTATTATAAAGAAATACCTTATATTTAAAGAATAGACATGATTTGCTCACTCCATACTCATATGTACAAAATTGTTTTCATGTTGTAAGGAACACAATTTTGGAGTTGACCTGGGGTTCAAATGTTACTTGGCCATTATTTGTGGGTTAGGTGGATTAAATAAAAGAGTATATAAAAGTATCTGGAATGTGCAATATTATCAATAAACAAGACTTTATGCTTCCTTTTCACAAGTCAAAAATATTAGAATTAGAAATTGTTTAGTGTGAATTTAATACATATTTATTATTTTCAAGCCTTCTAGTGATATCTAATTTCTAATCTGATTTTGTCTTTTAATACTGTTTCAACCTTTAATAATAATAATGGTCTTTTTTATGTAATAAGCTAAATTCAAGACAAGTGTGGTATGCAGGTTCTTAAGATGATTCTTGGGTATACTGGTCCCCTGATGTATATGCTTTCTATAACCACCCTTACTATATGTGTAGAGCCTGTGATATAATAAAATAATGGTTCCCTGGATCGCTACATTATTGGAGCCATGTGATGAGGTAGTCACTTCTATGAGTTTGTTCCAGTGTGTAAGATTCTATCTTAGACCACTGAAGGGAAAAAGGATCCTCTGCTATCTTTGACCTTGAAGTGCAAGAGGCCATGTTCTAAGAATATCAGTGAGTGGCCCAGGTGTCAGCTTACCATTTGGCTGTGAGACTAAAAGCCAGCCATTTGAACATGCCTCCCGTTCTACAGGAGAAAAAGCTGGCAGCCTGTTTCCATCAGGAGTGTAGACAGGGGAAATGTCCTACAGGGGCAGTGTGAGTAGGAATGGATTTGTCAGCAACAGGTTTTCTTTGATATACACAACACAGATGTACATACCCACGTGTACAACCACAAAGGTATGTAAAAGGGTATTGCTACTTGGGTTCTAGTTTATATATGCATGGGTTTGGGCGGGGGGTGTTTTTTGGGGGGATGTTGCTTTGCGAAAGAGAAAGCATGTCTCAGAGATCAGCAGATGGCTGCAGACAAACGTCCTCTTGTACACGTATCTTTGGCTTGAAAGGAGCTCTGGTAGCAGAGTGGGTTACCCACTGGGATGCTAACTTCAGGGTAAGCAGTTTGAAATCACTGGTCCCTCCAGGAAGAAAGAGGAGGATTTCTGCTCCCATCTAGATTTGTAGCCTGAGAAACTTACATCGACAAGTCTATGCTGTCCTCTGGGTTAGAGTGTAATTCATGTCATTAAGTGCAACTTTTGTTTAGTCTTGTCAGTGTGATTTCAATTTAAAAGTCCTATCAAGACAGTAGCTTTGGGTTTGGTGGGGGTGGGGCAGGGGTCTGCTAAGCAAGTTCAATTCAAGACAAAGATATTGAAGCAGAAGGCTATGACAATTTTGGGGGGGGGTAGATTTCAAAGGGGTAATCTTTGTAGATATTTTGAAGGACATAGGCAATGTTTAATTCTATAATAGGAAAGATCACTTTGAGTTGGAGGTAACTTTACACCAATTAACAAGATAGCAAATGTGTGTGCATGTATCTTAGGAGGCTTCTAAAAGTTAATGAAAAAAATTCACCTTTAAAAAATTTTTTTCTAAAGTCCCTTCATCTGTATGCTTTAAGGCCATGGCTGGTCCTTGACTACTCCAATACAGATTGGTGGTTTAAACCCACCCGCTGGCACCCAGAAGGAAAGTGTGGGGATGTGCTTCTATTGAGTATTATCTAATGGTGTTTCAATAATAACACAATAAAACAAGATTATAATCTAGGAAGCCCAAGTAAGACATTTCTACTTGTGAACAGATGGAGTCACCAGGAGTCCGACTCAGTTCCATAACAGCAGGTTATCTGGATGATATTCGTAAAGGTCATTGCCATGGCTTATCACAGGTAAGGTGCTCCAAGTTCTTCTTTTCTGACATTTCACATAGCTGTCTACTACGATTTCCTCAGAGTCAATGACCAATTCCTCTGCTTCCAATCAACAAAACTGTGGGAGGAGTGGGAAAATCACACAGGATCATGCCTGTAAGTGTGAACAACCTTGGAAATGAAGTACAGCAGACATTTCAGTAGCCAAAGTTTGTCCCAAGTTCCCAATCGACCTGCAAAGGGAGCTGGAAAACATAACGCCAAATTGGAACTGATATGGGTGAACATTCAGCCAGCTGGGGCTACACATGTGATTTAGCAGAAAGATTTTTCCTAACCCTTTAAGGAATATCTTCAAGTATCAGACTCTCAGGGTTGCCATGCAGCATGATAGGATTTTGGGGGATCAATAATATCATTGCTAATACATTTTCCCAACAACGTAAACAGTGACTGTACCCATGGACCTCACCAAGGTGAACATACACAGGAATTAAATTTTCACCAATACCTGTGTGAAGTAACAACGGAGAAACTCAATTATCAGCAGCCAATGAAGCCAGAGCCAAACTGTAGAACAGATCATCAATTTCTCATAGGCAAATTCAGCCTCAAGTTGAAGAAAATTAAAATAAGTCCCTGAGAGTCAAAATACGATGGCAATTATATCCCACCTGAATTCAAAACATCTCCAGAAAAGATTTGATAGATTGAACACTAATGGCAGGATACCAGACAAGCTGTGTTAGGGCAGCAAGAACAGCAAATCTGAAAAAGAAAGGCATTAAAAAGATAAGAAAGAAAGAAAATATCAAAGTCGATGTCAGAAAAGACTCTGAAAATTGCTTGTGAAGAAAAAATGATGAAAAGCTAAATAGGTATTTCAAAAGGCAGCTCCAGGGAAAAGTGAAATGAAATATACAAAGACATGGCGTTGGAAAGCCAAGGTGAAGATCAAACAGCATATCTCACGCTGAAAGAATTAAATAAAAATATCAAGTCATGTTGAAATATTGGAGGATTATATAGGCAAAATATTGCATGATGTGGGAAGCACCAAAAATTGATGGAATGAATACACAGAATCGCTTTACCCACACAAACTGGTAGACATTCAAATACTTCAAAAGGCAGACTATGATCAAGAACCAAAGGTACTGAAGAAAAGAGTCTATGATGTTCTGAAGGCATTGGCCAAAAGCAAGTCTCCGGGAATTGACAGGATACCGATTAAAATGTTTCAACAGCTGATTCAGCATTAGAAATATTCACAAATTTTTAAGACAGCTACCTGGCTAACCATCTGGAAGAGATTCATATTGTATTTGTGCCCATTATAAAGAAAGGCAACCTAACAGAATGTAGAAGCTATATAACAATATAATGAATGCCAGATGTAACGAAAGTGTTGCTGAGGGAAGATAATTCAACAGTAAATAGGGAGCTTCCAGAAGTTCAAGCTGGATTCAGAAGAGGACTTGGCATAAGATACCAGAAATATATTTACTAGTATTTTATTAACTCTAGAATGCTGTTCAACTGTGTGGACCACAACAAACTGCTGGTAACATTTAAAAGAGTGAGAACTCTAGAAACCTTCATTGTGCTCATGTGGAAGCTGTGCATGGAATAAGAGGCAGTTGTATAAACAAAACAAGGAATACCACAGGGTTTAAAACCAGAAAATGTGTGTCAAGTTTGCTTCTTTTCACTGTACTTATTCAATCTTTATGCTGATCAATAATCCCAGAGGTTGAACTATATGAAAAAGACTGTGGCCTCAGTAAGAAAGCTTATTGAAAACTTTCCGTATTCAGATAACACCACCTTATTTGTTGAAAGTGAAGAGAACTTGAAGCACTTGCTGGAGATCAAGGACTGCAGCCTTCAGTGTGGAAAACAAAAAGATCCCCAGAACTGGAGCGTGAAAGGGTTAAAGTTGTCTAGGGGTTCATTTCGCATGGATCCACAATCAGCATATATGAATCAAACAATGAGTTGCTTTGGGAAAATCCACTGCCTACGACCACCTTGAAGGGTTGAAGACCAAAGAAGGCACTTTGAAGACGAAGGACTAGGGTGCACTTGACCTGAGCCATGGTGTTTTCATTGCCGCTGTGAATGTGAAAGGTGGATAATGAATAAGGGAGACTGGAGAAGAACTGATCCATTTGAATTATGGTGTTGTTGAGAAATATTGCAAGTACCTTAGACAGCTAGAAGAACAACAAGTCTGTAGTGGATGAAGCACATCCAGATGCCCCTTAGAAATGAGGAGGGCAAGACTTCATCCAATGATTTTTGGACATGCTGTCAAGAGAGATCATTGCCTAGTCATTATGCCCTTAATTGCTTTCCCACACTTCAGTATAATTATAACACCACATTCTTTCAGCTTAAAACACCTATCACCACAATGCAACTATGTGTGTGATGCCATCCAGCTATTAAGAGCAGTTCTCTATTACAAGTGCTCCGAGATAACTAAGCGTGTGACATGCTGTAAAACAAAGGATGGGCAAGCCAAACAACTCGATGAAATGTGTCTCTGTGAACATTTAGGAAGCAGCAGCTTCCTGTCTGGATTTCCAGATCTACGGTGTTTGTTTATGTGCATTAGGAAACAATAGATAAACGTTTTATCTTTCACTTTAAACTTTGTTTTGTTCTTTCTTAAAAAGTTAGTCATTTCAACTCACCCAGAGGCACCTCAAAAGACAGGCTTGGCAATCCACTTGTCAAAGATCACAGATTGAGAACGCTATCAAGAAGACTGTCTCTGCACACTAATGACTGCCCTAAGTTTGAATAGGCTCAACTGTAAATTTCAACAAGTGACCATTTTAATTTCTTTTCATATAACCTGCCCTTTCATATATTCTGTCTGTTTTTCTCTATTTTGGGTTTGTCATTATTTTACATATTTAGGGATGTTTTATATATTAGTAACCCCTAAAATATTTTAAGAATATTAACTCATTACATTGTATTTATTTTACCACAATAAAAGATGAATTATGAATATTTATAAATTGATCACTTATGTTTGGGCTTTGGTATCCTTTACTGTTGTGAATTTTAAATTTCATATTCAATGCAATTGTGAATTTTAACTTAAAATATCAATATTATAATGTGTACCTTGTGAGTGTTCTAGTTTTTCGTAGGACTTTTGCAAATGTTTTTCTAACAAACATGTAAATAGTTCATGTCCACTTCAAAGTTGTCTGCTGTATTAAAGTAGAACTTTGTCGACTGTTCAATATACTTTAAGTTAGTCTTTGTTTATTTGCTTGATCTACTCTTTTCCTGTGTCCGTAGTATACTGTTTTAATTGTGCTAAAGATGCCAGCTGATCATCAGAATCTCTTTTTTGCTCTTCTTCCCGGATACCCTGCTAGCTAACATTTCTTCATCTGTGCTCTTTAGTGGTGCCGCGTGATTAGGGACTAAGGAAGTTGGGGAGAGTGAGATTCATTGATTCTATATCATTTTTGCCAATCACTGGGTAGATGGAGAAGAGTCCTCAAAGAAGGGAAGGTTGAAGGAACCCAGGTGCGCCCATTAATGACTCTGCTCCACATCTGCCCGTCTTTGCCGTGCTATGCTCATATCTGTACGAAAGGTGGACAGTGGATGAGGAACACCAAATAAGAATCAATGTGACGAAACCATGGTACCGGCGAAGAGTCTTGAAAATACTGTGGACTGTCAAAAGAATCAACAAACCTGCCTTGGAGAAGTATGGCCAGAATGTTCCCAAGAAGCAAGGACGGTGAGACTTTGTCTCATTTACTTTGGCCATATTATCAGGAGAAAGCAGTTCCTGAAGAATGACAGCATGCTTGTAAAAGTGGAGGGGCAGCAATTAGAAGAAAAAGTCAGGGGTGCGGTAGAGAGTGCCCTTGAGAAGACGTATTGACACAGGTGGCTGCAACAATGGGAGGACGTCAGAGCAGTGTTGACCATGCCGCTGCCGCAGGAGCAGCCGGTGGTTCCTGATGTTGTCAGTAGGGCAGCTATGAGTCAGAACCAAGCCCGGGACACCTAGCAACAGCAGGTTACACATGAGCTAGATCCTGTAGGCCTTGCTCCTTCTCCAGGGAACGTGATGCTCAACATTGCCAAGAGAAGGCATAGCTGTTCTGAGGTCGTTTTTCTTCATGACTCGGAGTGCCTGCTAGGCTTTATCTTCCCAGCAAGGCTTCCTACATTCAGACAGACAACTCCCAGGCACCTTGGGGCAAACCTAGAAGGGAACTTCTTGGTGAATGTTTCCAAAACCACAGGGGGCTGTTTTCTGCATGCCAGCTGTCGCCAGTTCACCTTACCAAACTTGCACCTCCTTCTCCATAAAGAGCTGAATCAGCACACTGGTGGCTGAAACGGTTACCTCATTTTTTTAACCAAGGATATGATAACAAGCCATGACCCACAAATTATAAATTGTCACCTATGCCTTTTAATATCTAGAGTGGAAACCCCTCCTGGTGAGCATTCTGTTGAGGCACTTTCAGTAAGCATTCTGGGAAAGATAGTGAGACCACCTAAACTGAAGGGACGCATCTTCCTCACCTCACGGGGATTGAGGGGATTTCCAAGGACAGTTGAAAGGCCCTAATGGTCAAACCTCTGATCCCTAAGAGGGAAGCTGTTCTCCAAGCTAATGGGGAAGCCTGAACCTGCCGAGCGGACAGGGCTGCAATGTGTTAACCATTGATTTCAATTAGTGTTTTCCCAGGCCCTTTCCTCCGAGTAACAACATCTCAGTGGTTACCATGGTAAGCACCCTCAAGCACACCTTTAGTTCACTCTTGTGTCTTCAGAACCAGCTGAAGCTCAATCCCCTGTTAACTGGTTCCAGGGAGACTTTGGGCTAACTGGAACTGCCATTTGAAATTCACCCCAATTTTACTATTTCCTCCCTTTTATTCAGCAGAGAAAGATATAGAACAGTAATTAAAAGATGCTAGATGATATTCACCGGTATTAACTGAAAGGAATATCAAGGAAAGTATTATTAAAAATAAAAAACTAGATCTACTTCATTCGGTTTCCTGGGCAAGTTCAAAAACTGACGTGGGTTAATTGTTTTCAGCTATTCCCATAGATGTCCAAATCAACTATCCAAAACCCATTAATCGATACCCTCTAAAGCACAGCATGAGGGAAGCATTTGCTCCCATGACAAAGGAATTTTTAGAAAGGAAGTTGTTTTCCTTCTGCCAGCCTTTGCAATGCCCCAGTTTTTCTAATAAAGACAGGCAGCAAATAGAGGCTGGAGGTTTGTTCTAGACTTAAGAGGCATTTGCGCCACTGCTATTCCACAGTGCCCGTGGTACCCAATCTTCATTTGCTGCTCTCCCAGATACCCTCCAGAGGAGCAGCTGAGAATGCTGGTGTGCTTACCCTTGTTTATTTGGATGAGAAGCAATACTAAGCGTCACAAGACCAAGTACACTGTGCTGAAAAACAAGCTGGGGCATGTCGTTTCGGTTGAAATCTTTGTAGATCTTTCTCAGAAGGAAGCGATGAGTTGGTCCCCCATATCGGCTACAAAAAAACAAGTGAGAGACTTCCTCAGACTTCCTTGTCCTACTACAGCCATAACTGGGTCCCAGATTTTTCATTAACTGCCCAACCATACCGGAATATCTCATACCCAATACATTAAACTGCTGCTTCCAAACTGGAAAATTGGCTTGTGTGTGTGTGTGTGTGTGTGCACGCACGCACACTCCAACTTAAGAAGGCTCCTTCCTCTACATCTGATATAGCATTCCCTAATTAAATCTTGATTTGAATATGCATGTCTACATTTTTTTTTATTCTTTGAGGAGTTTACATAGAAATATGGGGACAACAAAATCTATAGACTATTTTAATCAGTGACTGGGTTGAGTTGCTCAAGCTTACCCATTTATTTCAGAGTGGTAGCTGCAAAATTCATAATAGCTGGAGATACCAACAGATTAGTTTTAGGAAATCAGTTTAACGCTTCATGCAGTTTTAGCTCTTTTAAACTCACACTTGACTCATTCAACATTTGTTATATAACTGGCTGATTAGTTATGATCTACTTTTCATCTTTACCCCTAAAATTAGATTACATACTTTGAAGTTTTTCAATTCAAATGGAGAACTAGTAGCAAATAGAGAATGTCAGAAGCCAATGGGGAATCTAGATAATATTAGCTATACATGCTTAGATTTATTTGAGACCCTGTTGTAGAACGCAGAGTTAGAATTATTTATGAGTGGCTCTTATCTAAAGCCCAAAGAGCCACCCTGGTATGAAGGCAGATACACCCCATATTTTCCCACCGGCTTCTATCTCAGTGACTTCTAGGATATTCTGCAGTCACAGGGGAAAATATTAGCTGCTGTTCCATCCACTCTGAGGCTCCAGCAAGCTGTTAGGTGATCCCAAGATTCCTTGCCCTAAAACAACACATGGTCAGTTCAAATTTCCAGGGTTCTTAGTATGTCAAGCAAGATAGAGGATAGGAGAAGGATGGACCCCCCTGAATTTTGCACAGTTATATAGACAAGTGTATGAGGTAAGAGCATTGTATGGAAAAAGACGTTCAATGGTATCACTAAAATAAGTATGCTGCTGAAGGCTCATGGAGAGGGTAATCTAAAGGGGGAGTATAATATAGGAAGAGAAAAACATTTTTCTACTAGCTTTGACCAAGCCTTAGCAATCAGGTTATGTCCAGTCTCACCGATGTGATGATGAGAACAGCAGCCAGACTTGTCAATGGAAGTGGAGGCAGCGGCAGAAGCTTTCAGAACCACAGTGCTTTGCAGCTGTGCACACAATTCAGAGAAACGCTCTAGGAGATAGGTTCATTTATCTAGTAGGTCATGGGGTAGAGGCTGCTGAACCAGACTTCTTAATGTGACACTATCTAAAGAAGTAATTAAATTACCACAAATGAATCACCTTTTAATGTGAAATTTGATCAATTCATGTTTTAAGTCTTTATGGTTGGTTCATTCATTACATAAATGAGTCCCAAGAAATTATACCTTTCTGATAACTGTGTCAATACTTATCACTTCCTACACTGACTCAGGGATCAGCTGTGATTTTTCATTTATGGGGCATGAACAAACAGCATGCATGTAGACCCTCATCCCCTCGAAAAGATGCGACACCTATATAAAGAAATTGGGATGTCCTGTACAAGTCTGTGTGTCTGGAGAAACAAAATTATTGACAATTATATACATAAAAGAAAAAAACATTATATCAAGAAATAATTTAATATCAAAAAGGCATCCCAGCCTAGTCCAATTCAAGGTCATGAGTCCAATGCTTACCAGAGCTCTCTTCAGACGCACTTAGCTGCAGGATGATGGTGCAGAAAGGTGAAGTGGGAAGCAGGGCGATGGCAGGTGCAGCATCGTTTGGATACAAGGTCGGTGGGAGCATGGCAGAGCACTGACAACTTCCAGGGTCAGTGGTCAACCTGGGGTCACATCTGAATGCAGACACTGAATCCAAGAAAAGTGGGTACCAAAGGGCTAAGAGAGAGTCTCTCTTAGATAAGAGGCTACACCCTGAGGAGGCATCACCAGGCGGTGACATTCTTGATAGCCTGGAATCCACCCCTACTTTCATACCAGTTCAAGTTGACATAAAACCTAACCATCACAAGCTGATGGACATGCCTTGTTGAAAAACAAGGGGCTCTATATAAGAGCCCGGCTAATCACAAAGCATATAAAAAAACCATACTAAACTGTCCAACCCTAATCATCCTTCCCAATGACTACCACCCTATGTGTAACAATAGGCATGACCAGCAGACAAGCGACCAGCAAAGCCCAATCAAAATTACAAGACAGTGGTAAAATCAATGATTTAGATTTTAATCACTAGGTATTTTAAGTATAAGAGACAGCATACGAGCAAGAATCAGTGTTGCTGAAGGAAGAAGTTCAAATTTCACTGAAAGCATTAGCCTAAAACAAGACCCCAGGAATTGATAGAACACCCATTGAAATGTTTCAGCAAGCTAAGCAGCACCGGAAGCACTCACTCGTCTGTGCCAGGAAATGTGGAAGACAGCTACCTGGCCAACTGACTGGAAGAAGTCTATATCTGTGCCCATTCCAAAGACAGTTGACTCAACAGAATGCTCAAACTATAGAGCCATATCACTGATATCACCCACAAGTAAAATGTTGCTTCAGATGTGCCAACAACAGCCACAGCAGCACATCAATAGGGAACTGCCAACGGCTCGGGCCAGATTCTGGAGAGGATGTAGAAAGAGGGATAGCATTGCGGGTGACGGGTGGATCTTGGCTCAAACAGAATATCAAAGAGATGCGTATTTGTGTTTCATTGGCTATGCAAAGGTATTTAACTCTGTGGACCATAATAAACTGTGGATAACCTTTAGAATTCCAAACCTTTCATATTGTGCTCAGTCGGAATTGTACGTGGATCAAGAGGCAATTGTGCTAACAGAACAAGGAATGCCTCATGATTAAAAATCAGGAAAGGTGTGGCAGGGTGGTGTCCTCTCGCCACACTTATTCAAACTATAGGCTGAGCAACTCATCAGAGAAGCTACATAATGTGAAGAAGAGTGTGGCATCAGGTTTGGAGGAAGGCTTATTAACAACCTGCAGTCTGCAGATGACACAGCCTTGCTTATTGAGTGTGAGAAAGAGTTGAATCACTTGCTGATGAAGATTCAGGCTGCAACCTTCAATGTGGATCACAACTCAGTGTAAGGAAGACCAGCATCCTCACAACGTGACCAATGGGTAACAATATGATAAATGAAGAACAGATTAAAGATGTCAAGGAGTTTTGCCTTTCTTGACTCTACAATCAATGCTCATGGAAGAAACTGTCAGTAGATCAAATGATGCATTACATTAGGTAAATCTGCTGCACAAGACCTCTTTAGAGTATTGAAGAGCTAAGATGTTGAGGACTAAGGTGTGCCGGACCCAAGCCATGATATTCTCTATCGTATCATAGGCATGCGAAAGTTGGAGATTGAATAAGGAAGACTGGAGAAAAATTGATGCATTTGAACTGCACTGCCGGAGAAGATTACTGGAAGTAGCATGAACCGCTGAAAGGAGACGCTGATCTGTATTGGAAGAAGTAAGGCCAGCGTGTTTCTTAGAGGCAAAGACGGCAACACTTCATCAACACTCGTTGGTCATATTTTCATGAGAGACCACTCCCTGGAGGAGGATATCATATTTGGGAAAGTGGAGATATGGCCAAAAAAAGAGGCAGAACCTTGATGAGATGGGATTGACGCAGTGGCTGCATCAAAGTGCTCAAGCAGAGAAACAATTGTGAGGGCGGGCAGACCTGGGCCCTGTTTCATTGTGTTGGGCAGAAATGATGTTGTGCATTGGGTCAGTATGGTCAGAGGCTGACTTGATAGCACTTAACAACAACAATTTTAAGTTTTGAGGCATTCATAAATATAGGTAGCTGCAAATGTTCTATGTAATTGAAAATAAATGTTTATACTGAAAATTCCAGAACAAAAGTGGTAAGAATGAATATAAAATAATGTCCAGCATGAACTGAGATGGTACTCCTTATCTACTCACTCCCAATCCCAAAGAAATAGGGAAAAAGTAAGTTAAGCATATCAGACTTGATTAATTACAAACACATTAGTCCAGAGTATTAGTATCTAATAAGCACAGAGCAAAGAGGGGCCAGGTGCTTTTTAAACAATAAAAAGGCAGAGATCTATTTCTATTGACACAGAGTATAAATTATGTGCATCAGATGGATAAATATTAATCCTTATGATAACTTCTGGAGTTTGTGGGCTGATAGGCTATAGCTCAGAATAAGTGTATTTTATTGTCTCTCTTTCTATTCAAGGACCCAAAACTTAACATTACCCCCATGAATTTTTATTTGCTCATTTTATATCAGAAGTCCTTGAAATTAGAGTTAAACACACCCCAGATTAAAAACTGGGTGATGTAGTCAATTAATATGACCCTCACAACCTTAAGGCCTTATGTGATGTGTTATAATTCCTGTGGCTGGCATCTCATTTTGGAGTGAGGTCTCTGCTATACTAATGGACAAGATTTAGGGTATATTAAGTCCTGACCTTAGTGGAGGGAATGAACCAACTCACACTCTTTGATTCCTTGGGGTTTTGTCTATATAAAACCACACCTCCATCAAAGCCATTCCTCTGTATGTTAGACCCATCTCGAACAGAGCAAGAAAGCCTAGGACCATCAGAAAGGCACAGTTGAGATGTCTGTCTGAAGTGGCAGACCCTGAATCCAGAGGCACCCGGGTTTATGCTCATAGAAGCAGCACTGAAATTATAGGGTAAATTCTCCTCATTGGCCTGAGACTGTGAAACTCCTCATTGGCTTCCTTGTCCACAGAATCAAAGGCCACTGGACCACATGTCTGAGAGGCTACGGGTCAGAGAGAAACTTGACTGTTGGCTGAGAAGGGGGCTTGCTGTAGGCCAATGACTGTGTCCTTCCTGCTCACTGATACGAATGTGTGATGATAGCCTGTAAACTCACCTATTACACTCCCTGAATCCTGAGTATTTCCTGTGAGTTCTTGCAGAGCTTGTGAGGAAATGCCAACCCCAGCCCAGAAGCAGCGTGCCCTGGGAGGGACGGCTGGTATCATAAAAGGATAAAGAAGGGTGGAGGGTGAAGGCACATCTGAGCTCTGCTTCTCAGCCATGAGGAAGTCAGAGAAGCTCAGATATGGCTTCCTAGGATACTTCCTGCAAGCTGGTTAAAGGCATCTGGGAGAAAAATTCAGTTTTTCTGAAACTTTAAAATATTCATGACTACTTTTTTGACTGGAGTTTGGTTATTTCTCTACTACAAGAAGTGTAAGCAAGAAAACAAGTCCCTCTGAGGGGAAAAAAAAGTTCAAAGTAAACGATGGGGAAAAGATGAAAGAAGCTCATCTATTGACCTAATATGCAGGCGCCTCCACCCAGGCTCAGATGGGCAGGGGTTGCTTGCCCTCAGGGAACACAGGGAACCAGATGACTATATAGCCCAAGTCACAATCCTAGTTTTCCACTTAGGTTTTTATTTGATTTTTGATTACCACTTGAACTTCTACACAGAGAAAGCTAAAATGTACACAGCATCCTTTGTACTGCTTCCTTAGAGAAATAACAGTAAAAGCAGCTGAGTGTATCTGGGGCAGACAAATACAAGTAAGCATCTTCCTGCTCACTGAAGGTTTGAATCTACATCCTTGGTATGAGCAAGGGTCTTTATCAAGAGTCGTTGTTTTTGTTAGGTGCCATCGAATCAATTCCAACCCATAGCGACCCTCTACACAACAGAATGAAGCATTGCCTATTTCTGCTCCATCCTTACAATTGTTCACATGCCTGAGTCCATTGTTACAGCCACAGTGTCAATGTACCTCGCTGGGGCCTTCCTCTTTTTCACTGTCCCCACACTCTACCAAGCATGATGTCCTCCTCCAGGCTCTGGTCGCTCCTGAAAATATAAAATGAGTATAATTAATTCTTTCCATTCTTGCCTTGAAGGGGCCCTCTGTCCAAACTTCTTCCAAGACAGATTGGGTTGTCTTTTAGTGGTCCATGGTACTTTTAATATTCTTATCTATCACCACAATTAAGTGAATCAATTCTCCTTCAGTCTTCCTTATTCAATGTCCAACTTTCAGATGCATATGAGGCAATGGAAAACATGATGACTTGTGTCAGACACATCTTAGTCCTCAGAATAACACCAGAGATGCTGTGCAGTAGATCTACCTAATGCAATGTGTTGTTTGGTATCTTGACTGCCTCTTCCGTGAACATTGATTGTGGAGCCAAGCAACACAAAAAATCCTTAACAATTTCACCTTTTTCTCCATTTATCATAATATTATCTATTAGTGAGGTTTTTCTCTTCTTTACATTGAGTTGTAATCCATACTGAAGACTGCAGTCTTTGATCTTCATCATCAGATCCTTCAAGTCCTCCTCAATTTCAGCAAGCACAATTGTGTCATCCATTAGCAAGTAACAAAAATTAATAAATAATTTCATAGACATACAGTTAATTCCCCATGCTGTTTTCTCCCACAGGCATTCCTATGTTTTATGCACATTCTCAGCCGTACTGGTAAGGAGACATTGGTACAGCTTGAAAGACCTAATATTTTCTAGGATTTTGACCCCAAAAGCACAACTAAGGACAGTGAAATCAAACCTCTGTCAACTAGCATTAGAGAAGAAAAAAATGACTTGTCTTAATTTTTTTAAAACATTTTATTAGGGGCTCATACAACTCTTATCACAATCCATACATATACATATATCAATTGTATAAAGCACATCTGTACATTTTTTGCCCTAATCATTTTCAAAGCATTTGCTCTCCACTTAAGCCCTTTGCATCCTCTTTTTTCCCCTCCCTCCCCACTTCCCCCTCCCTCATGAGCCCTCGATAATTTATAGATTATTATTTTGTCATAGCTTGCCCTATCCGGCATCTCCCTTCACCCCCTTCTCTGTTGTCCGTCCCCCAGGGAGGAGGTCACATGTGGATTTTTTAAGCATAAGATAGGAAACAAAAATTATCTACTAACAAACTGGCATTAATTTTGGCTAAATTTGTGAAATAGTCCATCATTGGTGGCTTATAAGCATTGTGTTAGTCTGGGTTCTATTGAGAAGCATAACTAACGATGCTTATATATGTGTAAGAAATAAATTTATATCAAAAGAAGAGACTGCATAGCTGAAGAAGCAGGCAAGCCAAGGCCATGGGGCAGATGATAAATTGGAGACCCTTCCTGACTCCTGAAGATGCCAGGACTGGTGAGCTGGTAGCAGGCCGATGGAAGCCTAGTCAAAACAATTAAGGTCAGTAGGCAACAGAACAGGCTGCTGATAAATAACTGTGCTTCAAAAAGTTTCTAATACATCAATTTTGGAGAAGCCAAAAATCGCCACGCTTTTCTTCTGAGGTACCAGTGGGCTTACTCAATCCTCCAGCCTTTTACATACATGTTGAGTGCATTATCAACTGCACCACCCAGAGACTGTTGATTTTGTGTGATGAGAAGTCAATCTCAATTCATAGCAACCCTCCCGCACAAGTGTCATCTCTTCAGAGGGTTTCTTTGGCGGCACTCTCTTTGAGAACAGATCAGCACTTAAGTTAGCAGCTGAACACCTCACCATTACATCACCAGGAGTCCTTCATCAGACTTCTGGAATAATTTATTTCTTAGGGAAAAGGAATCCTGAAAGAAAATATAAGAACTTAAAAGCGACGGTTCTATAAATGTTAAAAGGGGCAGGAATAAAACATTGAGTTTGATGGGAATGAGTCCATTATATATTCTGTAGAAAAAAATGACAACAAAAATTAAAGTAGGTAATTCATTAGGTGTCCCAGCACCCTATCCCCAATAGAGAAAAATTTGATTCAAGATATTATTTGCTATAGTAGCATTCAAAAAAATGGAAATTGGAAAAGTCTCAAAACGTAACTCACCATTCTCTACAACATGATTACGGATGGATAAGAGGACAACACATCAAAAGGGCACTGAAGACGGCAAGGTAACATCAGGATGATTCTGGCTCATAGCCACCCTATGGAACAAGGTCGAACTGTCCCCATGGGTTCTGAGGATGCAATTCTCCATGGGTGTGCAAAGCCTCCCCTTTCCCCAGAAGTGTTTTCAAACGAGTGAGCTTTCAGCCTAAGGAGGAGTCCACTGCATCAGTGGAGTATAGCAAAACACAGAGCCCTAGAACTATAAAATCAAAAGCAAAGAACATGCTCAAACGAAAGAACTGAAGAAATATTCAAATGTCCAGTTGCAATGTTGAAGAATTATCTGAGAAAGAAATGGAAAGAACACAAAAGCATCAAAAGATGAAATGCACAGAAGTTGTATCCCAAACTGATTGGTAGATGTTACACTATAACCCAAGGTGGAGTGAAGGCATTGACAAACAGGCAGGCTCCAGAAACGAATGGAATATTAAATGAGATGTGTTCATTAATGGGTGCATCGTTGGAAGTGCTCACTCATCTGTGCCAAGACCTTTAGAAGATGGCATATGGTCGTCTGACTGGAAAGGAGCAAATTATGGGCAATGCTGTGGAAGATGTGAATTCCAGACACTGCTCTGTGATCTTGCAGAAACTGTACAGACTAGCAGTTCTACCTTCCTCTCATGGAGAAACTGGTGTGATCAGATCATTGGCATTGTGGTTAAGCACTGCCCACTGGGGCTGTTAGAATATCAATAAGAAACTAAATTTCAAAGTCATGAAAAATAATCTTTTAAAAGTCCCAAAATATCAACATTCCTCATAAAATTCACCAAAGCAACAAACAAATGATAATAAAATAGCCTTAAAAAACACACACGCACACTTGAAGCACATATTTATTTAACTAGCTTTCCTTAATATCTTTCTAAGGTCCGTGTAACAACATTTAGTGTGATGGGGTAACTTAGAAATAATAAGCACCCTAGCCTTGCAGTATAACTAAAACTCACAGCCATTGAGTTGACCCTGACTTAGGGTAACGCTATAGGACCAAGTACCTTGGACTGCTCAAAAGACAAGCCAATTTGTCTTGGAATAAATACAGCCAGAGTGTGTACTGTATTAATGCCCCTAGAGGCAAGCTCAGTGAGACTTCGTGGCATGTAATTCGGACATGTTTTCCAGCAAGACCGGTCCCTGGAGAAGGACATCATGCTTGGTAAAGGCAAAGGGCAGCAAAAGAGAGGAAGACCTTCAACAAGGTGGATTAACACCGTGGCTACAGCAATGGGCTCAGGCATAGGAACCATTTCAAGGATGGCACAGCACCATGCAGTATTTTGGTGTGTTGTGTATATGGTCCCTGTGGGTCAGAACCGACCCTGTGGCACCTCACAACAACCTAGGGCAGAGTAGAATTGCTCCTTTGAGTTTCTGAGACTATAAATGTTTTTAATCCACTGACCTCACAGTGAGCAGCTCAATACTCACTGAGCCCACTGCATGCATGTGGCTTCTTGCAGTATGACTACACCTCTACATTAAAACTTAGGGTGCACTGATGAGACAGGGGGATGAAATGTAAAAGTTTGATGGGAAAAAGAGAAACACAAAGACTAAATAGAAAATTAAAATAATAAACCCAAAAGTAAAATAAGTGCTTAGGGACCTCTTCAAACACTTCCACGGTAAAACACCGCCTACCTTAGTGTTTGACTAGTCTTTATCTATACCATTCTCATTTCCAATCAGTTATGTATTACATATCAAAGCATAAAATGATCTTCTTTCAAGTAGTTCTAGATTCTGTCAGATGTTGTGGATTGTATATTTTTTGCATAAACTAAAAAATACATAGTAGCCATCTTACTTTTATGTGTTTATTTTTTTCTATTGAGTAAAAGGCTAAAACCAAAACAAATAAAGGAAAACATCTGTCATGGAAAATTCGGAAGGCTAAAAATATGTTTCTCTTAAGTTACTATTGAAATTGCCAAATCAGTAATTTTATAATGTTTTAAATTACATTGGCCACTGGCATCGGCATCACTTTGTTTCAAGCCATTAATAGTTGAAGAAAATATTATATAATCTTAAAATTTATATAAATTAAAATTTTACTGCTGGCATATGTAATACACTGACACATACAATATAGGTTAGATTTAAGCTTACCTTTTGAAAATGGCAGTGGGCTGGCAGACCCATGAATTGCTTCTCTCACCCTCTCCTTTGAAGTATGTTCATACTGACAGAATGTTACTGCCGGAATTTTGGAAGAGTTGACTTAACTTATGGTAAGGTTGACTTAACTGGATAGAGAGAAAATATTTCCCTACTGAAAAAGTAGAGGAAATAAATATTTTCTCCTCCACTCTTTGCCCCACAGATTCAGAGTTGTAAGAACTTTCCCTCCGTTCAAGACCCTTACCCCCTTAATCCTGTCCTATACCAATACTGGCAATGTTACTCTCCTCCTACCCATCTTGTCGCTATGGTTAAGTGACACAAGGCTTTGTCATCTGGCACACAGACTTACTCCTTGTGATTTTAATGCTCCATTAATTATTCATCAAGACCAAACCCTCTAAGTTCCTTGGTCTACTAATTCTGAGTAATGTCCTCTTCTGCTTCCAATGCAGTCATGCACAACCAGATTGTTATTCAGTATTTGGCACCATCCACAACTGTCTCACTTCCAAACACTCTCAATAGAACATCTGCTTTCTGCTGACTTGTTCGACGTCTACAGGGCAATGGTCTCCAGACAGCACCAGCTCATTGGCCTGTCCCAAACTGTGCTTCCAGTGCATCAGCACTCTCTTACTCAGGTGAAGTGCGCTTGACCCAGTTCTCATATCTTTTGTACCTCTGATATTTTCATCTCCTGGAAAGGTGCCACAAACAAGAATAAACTCAACTTCCAGCTCTCTTCTTCTCTAGCACTGGTGAACAGTCATATAAAAGGAAAAACTAGTATTTGTTAGGGATTCAGAAGAAGACATAGAACAAGGGATATCATTGCTGACGTCAGCTCGATGTTGGCTCAAAGCAGAGAATATTAGAAAGAAGTGTCCTGTGTTTCATTGAATACGCAAAGGCATTTCACAGTGTGGATCATAATAAACTATGGATAGCTTTGGGAGGAAGGGGAGTTCCAGAATATTTCATTGTGCTCATGCAGAACCTGCACATAGATCAAGAGGCAGTTGTGGTACACTGCGAGGTTTCAAATCAGGAAAGATGTATGTCGGGTTGTGTCTTCTCATCATACTTACTCAATCTGTAGGCTGAGAGGTAGGATTAAATGAGGAAGCATGTGGCATCAGGATTGGAGGAAGGCTTAAAGCCTTCGATACTTACATATAAAGATAAATGAAAGTATAAAGGACTGCTAAAAGGACAAAGCAATCTATCTTGGAGGAAGTGCAGCTATGGTGCTCCGTAAAGGCAAAGATAGAGAGACTTTGTCTTATACACGTTAGACATGATGTCAGGAGAGACAGTCTCTAAAACAGGACATCGTGCTTGGTAAAGCAGAGGGGCAGCAAAGGAGAGGCAGGCCCCCAATGAGACGGACTGACACAGAGGCTGCAACAATGGACGAGAGCACAGGAAGAGTGGTGAGGATGGAGCAGGACCGGGCAGTGTTATGTTCTGTTGTGCACAGAGCAGCTGTGTCTTGGAACTGACTCAATGGCACCTAACAACAATAACAACTTTCAATCATTGGAAAATGATTTAGAAAATTTGAATCTTGAGGAATACTTAATAACATCTATATGATTTTAGCATATTAGATAAAATAATATGCATTCATATGTCAACTTATAAATTTTAGAAAAAAGCACAAAGGAAATGAAATAAAATATTGATATTAATGGCATTAGTGACAAAAATTTTATTGGTGACAAAAATTTTATTGGTGTCAACAGTCTGAATTCCCATTACTAACCACGAGGACCATCAGACAATAAATGTCCATTCTTAGAAGCCACTGACTCTGTGGCACTTAGTTAGAGCATCCCTAAGAAACTAGTACATGAACTAGTGATCACTTCCCTTGGGGTACTCATATTTTAAAAAATCATTTTATTGGAGCAACATCATTATAAATGGAGAGAAGACTGAAGTTGTTAAGCATCTATTTTTTCTTGGATCTGTAATCAATGTCCATGGAATCAGAAGTCAAAAAATCAAAGAGTACACTGTATTGGGTGTGCCAGACAGGGTTCTCTAGAGAAGCAAAACCTGAATGCTAATAATTTTAAATATATTTATACAGATAGATAAATGTAAATGTAAGAAATAAACTGTTAATTAAATTATAAAGCAGTACAAATGGCTAAGTGCAACTCACTCCCATGAGACAGTTGTGAGACACTGGCAGTCCTTCAAGTCTTGAGGGCCGCCGGGCAGTCCTCTGTAGAGCAATTCAGGCTATCCCAGCACAGGCAGCAAACAGCAAGGCAGGTCACCAACAGTCAGCCAGATGACAGGGCCCGACAGTCCCCAGCTCAAGAGATGTAAATTTCAATGATGTGGCGAAGCAGGTCTTGAAGGAACCTCAAATTACAGCAACACAATCCATGGGTTAGATATCTCACAGGTAGTTTAGCTTGAAAATTAAGTCAAAGAACAAACAAGGCAGCTTCACATTGATCTGATGATCAGAGTAAGAGACCTAAGAACTAGAAAGGCAAGGCTCACCAAGTCATTTATCTATCTGCCCTTCAATTTAGTCCCACATGTGTTTATTGGCCAGGTTGACTCAATAAACTAACTAATTCATTGTTCCCTTGTTTGAGCCTATTGTTGCAGTTACAGAGTCAATCCTTCTCGACCAGGGTCTTCCTCTTTTCCACTGCCCCTTCAACTTTACTAAACATGCCCTTCCTTGCCTCTAAGGAGCACTTCTTCCAAGACATATCGGTTTGTTCTTTTAATGGGACTTCCACATTCTTCTGCAGCACAATGCAATTGATTCTTCTTCGGTTTTCCTTATTAAGTGTCTATCTTTCACCTGCACATAAGGCCATGGAAAATACCATGGCTTGAAGCAGGCACACTTTAGTCTTCAAAGTAACATCCTTGCTTTCCAATGTTCTAAAGAGCTCTTGTGAAACAGAGTTCCCTAATGCAATCTATCGTTTGTTCTCTTGACTGCTGCTTCCATGAGCATTGATTGTGGAGCCAAGCAAGACAAAATCCTTGACAACTTCAACCTTTTCTCCATGTATCATGATGTCACCTATTGGTTCAGTTGTGAGATTTTGATCTTCTTGGCTTTGAGTTGTATTGCATACTGAGGGCTGCCATCCTTTATCTTCATCAGCAAATGCTTCAAGTCCAATTAACCTTCCTCAAACAAGGTTGTGTCATCTGCACATCACAGATTGTTAATAAGCCTTCCTCCAATCCTGTTGCCACCTTCTTCATATAAGCCAGCTTCTCTGATTATTTGCTCAACATACAGATTTATAACTATGAGGAGATGATAAAACCTTGACCAACACCTTTCTTGATTTTAAACCTTGAATTTGTCCTTGTTCTAGATGTGCAACTGCCTCTTGATCCATGCATGGGTTCTGAGTGAGCACAATGAAGTGTTCTGGAATTCCCATTCTTCCTAAGGCTGTCCAGTTTGTTATGATCTTCATAGTCAAATGCCTTGGCATAGTCGATGAATCATATCTTTCTGGTATTCTCTTCTTTGAGCCAACATCCTCCTGACATCAGCAATGATATCTTCTGAATCTGGCCTGAACCCCTAGCATACTGTTGTTGGACCATCTTCAGCAGAATCTTATCCCAGTTAAATTATATCAATTACCACAATTTCACAACAAAATTTGCTATGGTTATTTCTTTCCAATGTGTATTCTGTTTTCCTTGGGTCATTTTTCTCAATCTGGAAAATAGTTTGCTTTAGTTGCTTTGATAAGTGGATCCTAAAGCTTAAAAGGCCCTTAACAAAGCAAGAAAATAAAGCTACACACACCTAACTCACTGCTACCTAGTTAATTCTGACCATCTGCCTACCCTGTAGATTTTCAGGAATGTAACTCTTCATGAAGATAGACTGTCTCCACTGTCTCCTGCGGAGTGGCTGGTGGTGTTCAACCGCCATCCTTGTATAACCATTAGGCCATCAGAACTTCGAAACTAACCTTAAGTGATCGAAATGAAGCACTTTAAAGAGCAGAGCATCCAGGAAACCAGAGAAACTCCTATCTTTGCTAAAAGCGTGACACCTGTTACTCCAGTACAGGTGCCCTAGTAGCACAGTGGTTAAGCATTGGGCTGATAACTACAAGGTCAGCAGTTCAAATCAGCCACTTTTCCTACTCTTGTCAAGAGATACAGTTTTGGAAACCCATAGAGGCGGTTCTATCCTGTCCTTAGGCATTGCTATGCGTGAGAACAGACTCAATGGCAGTGTGTTCCATTTGGGTTATTACTCCACTTGCTTGTAATGTTGACTCTTCTGTTTATGATGATAGTGGTATAAAGTAATAAACAATATAAAAATGTACTAGACTCTTTGTTTTGCTTTGTTTTTTCTAATTTAAAAAATTCAGTAATGTCAGCAATCTAAAGTCCCTGGGTAATGCAAATAGTTGTTAACAAGATTGGGTGCTAACCAACCAATAGGTCGGAGGTTCGAGTCTAACCAAAGCCACATGAGAGGAAATATCTGATGATCTACATGCTTCCAAAAAAAATCTTAAAAAGCTATTGGAAAATCTAAGGACACAGTTCTATTGTGACATATATGGAGTCATGACCACTTGACCATTTTAGACCATTTTAGACCATCTGACTCTAGTCAGACAACTACATATAATTAACCATGGGGAACTGAGCTAAATGACTGAAAAAAATGTATTCCTAGAACACTAAATGGAGAATATGAGAATGATATACTCATGAGAAAATATGATCTAGATATTTTGAATTTCTTCATTTTTTAGTTTGGTTTTTATTTATCATATGTACTGGGCAGATAGGCTTTTTTTTTAAGTGACTAGACTGTGACATTGGTCCAGTAAAATTTAAAACAAAATCCACTGTTTCTTTAAAGTACTTATTTTAATTTTGACTCATAGAGACCCTATAGGACAGAAGAGAACCACCCCATTGGGTTTCTAGGACAGTAAATGCTTATGAACGCAGACTGCCACAACTTTCTCCCACACAGCAGCTGGTGGGTTTGAACTAGCAACCTTTCCTGTAGACAAATGCTGGATGGCAGCACCACCGAGGTTTGAACTATAATCATGTTTGGTTCTCACATTAAGTATTACTAAACTCTCACTGGTTAAAGTAGACCTTTCTTTGGTCTTTATACAGATACCAGCCCAAGAAACTGCCTTAATTTGCTATTCTGTAACAATTGTGTGGCAGCCGTGATGGAAGCATAGCTTATTGTTCTTGTCTTACTTTCCCACTATGGCTGCCCTTTTCCAGTTATCCAACCAACATTTGTCTCAGTTGAATAAACAAAAGCCTGAAAAATAAAAATCACATCTGTCCTCATTCTTTCTCTGATATTCATGTGCAACTCCCATCTACCTCTAAATCAGCGGTTCTCAACCTGTGGGTCCCGGCCCCTTTGGGCGTCGAATGAACCTTTCACAGACCCAATTCATAGCAGTAGTAAATTTACAGTGATGCAGTAGCAACAAAAATACTGTTATGGTTGGGGGGGAACTCTTTAAAAGGGTCACGGCATTAGGAAGGTTGAGAACCACTGCTCTAAATCTTAAGATGGGACTCACTACTGAAGCTGGCAGAGGAGACTTCTTAGAATCAAATTTAATTATACATGTGAGGCTTGGTAAGAACTCGACATATTTTTTTCCACTGTGAGAATTTTAATCAACCTGAAAGTTTGAATTCTAGGAAAAGGGAAATAATTGAACCGTTGATCCACCGCCTTTGGAGTGTAACAATGCAAGTTTTTGCTGTAGAAGTTGACACAAGTAGAAAAACTAGAGATTTGTTTGCTTTAGACCATTTTAACATATAACATTCTAGTTACCATAAATGACATAAATGAGTATATGAACATAAATAAGAGTTTAAATAAACTATATAAAACCTGAAGGTGGTTTGTTTTAATAAAAGACCAGAATTGGAAATTGCAGTGACTTTGTTTAAAATGGCTTTAGCAATAATGTTCAAGTCCATGTACATTAAATTAAAACTCAGGTGGTCTAAAATCCAATGGTCATGACTCCATATATGTCACAATAGAACTGTGTCCATAGATTTTCCAGTAGCTTTTTAAGATTTTTTTTTTGGAAGCATGTAGATCACCAGACATTTCCTCTCACGTGGCTTTGGTTAGACTCGAACCTCCGACCTATTGGTTGGTTAGCACCCAATCTTGTTAACAACTATTTGCATTACCCAGGGACTTTAGATTGCTGACATTATTGAATTTTTTAAATTAGAAAAACAAAACAAAAAGCCTAGTACATTTTTATATTGTTTATTGCTTTATACCACTATCATCATAAACAGGAGAGTCAACATTACAAGCAAGTGGAGTAATAATCCAAACAGAACACACTGCCATTGAGTCAATTCTTACTCATTGCAATGCCTAAGGACAGGATAGATTCATTGCCATCGAATCATTTCTGACCCATAGCTACTATACAGGGCAGAGTGGAACTACCCTGTGGGTTTCTGAGACTGCATCTCTCCACAGGAGCAGAAAGCCTCCTTCTTCCTCAGAGTGTGAGGGTTTCAAACTACTGACCTTGCAGTTGGCAACACAAGATGCAAACCACTGTACCACCAAAGTTCCTCCTCTGCATATTGCTAACATCTAAAATGTGGAGCCCTGGGCACATAGTGGTTATGTCTTGTGCCTTGAAAGGCCAAAAAGGTCTCCAGTTCAAAGCCACCATCTACTCCAGAGAAGAAAGACAACATTTTCTACTCCTCTGTAAAGAGTTCCCATCTCAAAAACCTACTGGGGCAGGCCTACTCTGCCCTATGCCATCATCATGATTCAGAATCAACTAGGTGGCAGCGAGTATGGTTTTGGTTTTTGGTTTTATTGGGAAAGTAATTGATTATAAAGTCCTTGGTACAGAAGAAGACTTCAGCAAATGCTAGCTGTCACGTAATCTACTCCCCAAATGTTGATTCACTGAGACTATATTCTGCTTTGCACTTATTGAATCTTAACGATTGAGGTGAGCAATAGTTTCTATGATTAAGTCTGGCTTCCAAAATGGTCTGGTCATGGCCATTATGAGCCTGACATCGTTTTATCAAGAAATAAATCCAAAGCCGTTTTACTGAAATGATCTCTTAGGTCATAGAAATCAAGTACTATTTATTTTTTTGTCCTAAATAAGATTCTATCACTTAAGTTATAATACACATTAGTACAAAAGTAAGTCCAAAGGAATTGCTACTAGGATTCTGGCAGTTATATAATCTACTGTCAACTAGAGTGGAAGGGGGGAGTCTAGTCTATCAATCAGGTCATAGCCAATGAGGCCTCTGTGTGGGCATGACCTTCGTCAAGGAATTCTTGGAACTCCTGTCTTCTTCCCTGAATGTGGGCCACACACTCTCCTTGTGAGACATTCCTGTTGATACGCCACATGGAGTTAAGCTGATGGAGCAGAGCCCTGGAGCTAGCAGAACCATGTTGAGACCCAGCACTGAGATGCTGCCACCACCACTGAATGCACAAGATTTTCCACCTACTGGCCTGTGATCTTCCTGCATTCTGTATCATTGCATATACTGCGTGAGTCTAAAGAGGAATTTATAAACTGGTATCAGACTTATGAGCTAATATAGGACTTATGGGCATGATCTGAACTGGGCTGTTTTCTTACTATACAATGACTCTTTGATAGAAAGCTATTTCCTATACACATCTGAGTGTCTCTGAATTTGTTTCTCTATTCGACCCGGCCAAACACAAGGGTTCTCGTTCATACGTGTAAAGTTTGGAACATGACTCCGCAGTTGTGGGTGGCTGCAGACAAGTTTCCCCAGCAATATAATGGCCTTAGTCTCATTAGATGATTTCCAAAGAATGGCCATTCAAAGAGTAGCTTCCAAAGGGCTCCATTGGGCCAGTCCAATTCAAGGCAAAAATAAACGTGACAGTCTTCTGAGTGTGCCAAAGGTACAATATGGACAGATTTCCTCCAAGATCTTTATTATAAAGATGTTGTTTGAAATGTAAGAAAAAGACAAGGCACCTATCACCAAGGGATGGCTTTCTAGCAGGTGACTGCACCTGCTCACCCTTGGAGGGTAGCAAGGGCTGTCCTCTGAGACTTTGCAGGAAGACCTTACCCAACCACGCTACCAGTCGCTGGGCTTCCTTCTGCTTGCAGAACTCAAGCGAAAGTTCAGAAGGAACAGGTTTCAAGCTGCCCACACTGATGTTCTGATATGGGACCGCTTGAAAAGCTCAGGCTTCCTCAGGAAGGGCTCAGAGAGATGGAAACTCCACCTTCAGAAGAGAATAGACCTGGGTGGAGGTTATGTTGAGAAGCAATAACTTCATATTTTGATATTTTTGCTAAATAAAGGTGCGTATGATTTTGTAGTAAATATATATATACATATATATACTTATCTTCATATATCATTCACATAAATCTGGTACAGCACAAGCTGATGAAATTTTTATTATTATTCATCAAAGAGATAGCTAATTAGAACACATTAAATGCAAATAAAGACAAGTTTTTGAAATGTGGTCAAATGCATGTTGGGAAAGACTGCTACCGTGGTTGAAGTTCTTGACCGATGGAAGCTGTTGATGTGCTTGTCTACTAACGAACTGAAGATACCAAAAGTTAAGTCCACCCCAAGGTGCCTCAGAAGAGAGACCTGGCAATGTGCCTGAAATATCAGCCATTGGGAAACTTACCAAGCCACCATGGGTTCTTATCCACTTGAAAGCAACTTGTATTGTATCATGTATGCAACCACAGGATCGTCCATCTCGGGCTCCTCCTCACATGTAG
Source organism: Tenrec ecaudatus (assembly GCF_050624435.1). NCBI lineage: Eukaryota > Metazoa > Chordata > Mammalia > Afrosoricida > Tenrecidae > Tenrec > Tenrec ecaudatus. Next base: position 108,587,136 of record NC_134532.1, on the reverse strand, counting down.
GTCAAGCCATAGGGTTCCAGAAGTACTGGTGCTTATGTTCGTGTCACATTAATTAAGACCTTCAGTTAGTGCATTAACAGCATTCTTATGGCCCACATCAACTTTTTCTCAATATAGATTTGACCCCTTTCCTAAAAATAGAGAAAGAAACATCTTAAAATAGACCATAGTTTCTGAGGTGGGGTGGCATGCTTTATTATGTTTCATGTGTTGTAATTTTTAGATCAGGGTGCTCAAATCATTCACAGAACAACCACTGTTAAAAACTGACAGAGTGGAAGCTTTCCCATCTCCTCCAGGGACCCTTACCATAAGCAGTATTATCTCATGACTCTGAGACCTAGATTGTTTTAAGATGATGAAGTTAAAAAATAAATCCAATTTAAAGATTGCTGAAGGATACAGAACAAAGAGAATGAAATTAAAAACCTGCCCCATAATGATGTTTGTTTAATCCTGCTGGAAACTACGGTAGCTCTGACATCCACAACATGCACTTCCGACTTAGAAGTGTGAGAAATGTTAACCACCCCACAGCTACACCCTCAGAGGTACATGCCAAAAAAGGGAGAAAAGAGGACAGTACTTTGAAAGCATATCTTTTATTTGATAGATGTATTTCTCCTTTAAAATGTCTCCACAATCTCTCAGGACAGACACAAGGGAAGGTCACTGAAATTTATAAATTTAAACCCACCACATTGCCAACTGGGATTGCTGCTGTCTTTCCAAAGGCCTTAGGCAATATCCAGTTCATATTGGTCACAAGCTGAACATGAGCCCAGCTTCCATAAAAGGTACCCTGCTAACTCTGAAAGAATATGAGTGTGTGGCTCCCCTTAGTGGCTGTGGAGAAGGTTGGCAGCAGTTCACAGTCACAGGCAGGGAAAGAATGATGGGGGAGGATTGCCAGGGAAATCCCACTGCCCTGTCTCCTTCGCCACCTCATAGGGCTGCAGTGTGGGTTCAGGTGGGACCAATAACTGAGAGAGGTCAGATCCAGGAGGGCTTTCCTTATACAGAAAATCATTTCCAAAGAACAGAAGTTCCAAGATAAATTTTTCAAGGGTTTCTGAAGCTTAGAAACATGCCGAGATTAGGGGAGACGAGATGGCAAGGGAGGCGACAGAAGGAAGGCCTCACTGCACACGGGGCTTCATTAATAACTTCAGGTTTGAAAAGTAGGAGAAATACTTTAGCGCCAGGGACCAGGCTAACACCACAATATTCCTGGCCTGACATGTAATTTGAAATGGGACCCGAAACAATAAAAATACTTTAATGTACAGAATATATTCCAGCCGAGAGCCTGCAATATCAGCAATTCCCAGAGTCTCTGGACCGGCATGTTTGGTAGCTCTTGCATGCAGAGTCTCTGCATTTTGAGAGTCACAGCATCCGAATCCCCGGGCCCTGGGCCAGGTTTCAACCACGCCCTGCATATGACATTGCAACCTTCATTTTCTTAAGGGCTTGCTTTCTTTAAAAAAAAAAAGAAAAAAGGTTGCTATCAAGTTAATTCTGGCTCTTTTGTCATAGTGGAACCATCTTTGGAACATATTACATATCATCCGTTTTCCTCAAGTCCATTCTGACTTCTGGTGACATCATGCATGTCACAGTAGAAAGGCCCTCCTCTAGGTTTTCCATGAAGATTTTTTAGAAGTAAATCTCCAAGCATGTCCTTCAAGACTCCCCTCCATGAACTTGAACCTTCAACCTTTTCAGTTAGCAGGGAAGGGTGCTGAACCAGGGGACCTTCAGAACAGCTTCTAAAGAGCAAACAGGGTGAGGGGTTCAGAAGTGTGCACCTACCCACATCCAGCCGTAGCTTTTGCAGAAGGGAAATGGTTTAACTCCAAGATAAGAAGATGTATCTACCTTCAAAATGTGTAACTCTCTACATTCACCAGAGCCAGCCAGACCGTAAGCATGAGACACAAGCAGTTTACAAACAGTGAGGTAACCACGCAGGTAATTGCCAAGGGAGAGATACTTGGCTAATCCTTCTCTTATCAACAAGCATGGCTCCCCCATCGTGTCACCTCATCCCCTCTCTTACTGCTTATCCTGAACTAATTCCCTCCTAACGCCCCTTCTTCCTTTATCTCAGTTTCCCTTCTTCCTTCGATCATTACTTTGACCTGGCCTCCGCTTCTACTTAGGCGATCACCTCTTTCAGGGCAGCTTCCTTAAACTCCAAATACTGTTCTCTCTAGCGGCCACGCTTGATTTCTCACTTGGATTGTATTTTTCTTAATCTTCTAATAACCTCTCCTCAGTCTCCTGGTATTACTAAAATGTTCAACAGACTCTGATAAGGAATGCACTACTAAAGGGGCTCCTAGGACAAATGACTGTGGGATCGTGAAGCTTACAGAGGCCCAGTGGGTCTCAATATAATACTGCGACGGAGCCTTCAGTCACAGGTTGTTAAAGTGCATGAGTTTTCAGAATCTGAAATGGCATCTTGGTGCAAGCAAGTGTGCTGTCCACTGACGATTAATCTGTAATTACATCAGTCATCATTTAAGACAACCCATTACAGGTAACCACAAAGGAAAAGGTTTTGAAGAAAGGGTTAGGTTTTTGGGGTTTTTAAAAATACTGTTACATAAGTAAAAAAGCCTCACCTCACATGCATGTGGAAGTCAGACATTGAACGAGGAAGGTCAAAGGAGAATTCACGCATTTGAATGGGGTGCTGGAGAAGAGTATTGAAAGCACCGTCAAAAGAACAAGTCTGTCTTGGATGAAGTACAGCCAGAAGGCTCCCTAGAGATGAGGATGGCAAGGCTCCGTCTCACGTGCTTTGTACATGTGGTCAGGGGAGACCGGTCCCTGGAGGACAGCGTGCTGGGAAAAGCCGAGAAGCAGCAAACAGTGGAAGATCCTTGAGAAGCTGCGGAAGTCCAAGAAGCACTGAAGCTGGATTGTCGTGTGGCAGAAACCATAGCTTCCACCATTGCGAGGATGGCCCGGGCCTGCAGGGCTGCATTCTGTGGTCCGGAGGGCCGCTATGAGTCAGAACCGACTCGACAGCACATAACAACCACCACCAACAAAAAGCCACCAGCCACCATGATGTCTGAGCTAGAGTCTTAGGGAAAAGCTGTTTTGTCATCGTGACTCTTTGTTTCTCCCTCCTCCCCTTTCCTCGGTGAGGGATTGCTGTGTCTCATCAAAGTCTCTTCCCTGGCTGTTGCGTATGAACACAAACTCTGTTCTCATTTTTAGGTGTAGCGTTTCCACCTGCCATTAAAAACCAGGTGTGAAACAAGTGAACTTTGCTCACAGTTGGTTTTTCTTTTGCTTTCCTTTCTGTGGGCTGGAGCTTGCGGGGAGGGGGAGGGTGGGGGCAGAGGAGTGTCTTGTTTTGCTAGTACAGGTTAATTGCAGTTCTGCTTCCATAGCTTCCTCACTAGTGCAGAGTTAACCATGGGTTTCACATACTGGGAAAGGTTTATCAAAGGTCTGGAATCCCAAACAATGCTCATCATAAACACCAATTAGATCCAGGCCCTGTGATCCCACCGTCTTCACAGACCAAGGCAGAAAGCTGAGCTTTTGACTGGACTCTCACACCAATGGGAGAGGCTGGGAGGATGGCAAGGGTGACATGCGGGTGCTACAGGGCAGTATCCACAACTATTCTGGACTTGCATCTCCTAAATAGCTTTCCTTGGATGCTTGCAGTGACATTAAACTCACTGCCATTAATTGATGCTGACTCCTAGCGACTGTATAGGACAGGGTACAGCTGTCCCTGTGGGCTTCTGGGACTGCATCTCTTTACAGGGGTAGAAAACCTCATCTCTCTGGCCTTGTGGTGAACAGCCTAACATGGGACCACTACATCATCACTCAATGAAGGCTGGGTGTGAGTGTAAACCTGTGGCTTAAAATTTATTTTGTCACAGGGCAATTTGAGAGACTGAAAAGAAGACTTGACTATAAAAGATAACATCCAAAACCAAGTGAAAACTGCATTTGTGTCTACTTTGGGCAGAATGGTGTAAATATGTTCCTCACCTGTCATATAGTTCCCTTTTAGAAGTTATTCATTAGAAAACATAAATATATACCTGAGTTACATTAGAAAGCATCAATATAGACCTGTGTGTGTATCTCACTGGGAGAAGGGCGGGCTTTCACTCTCATAAAGACGGACCGTCTGGGCAGCTCACAGGGGCGGTGCTACCCTGTCCCACAGAGGAACTACCAGTCGGGATCAGCTCCATCACAGTGAGCTTCTTTTCCGGGTTCAGTGTATTGCATATAAGTAAGTACACATTTTATACATGGCTTCTGTGCCTACATAATCGATATTTTGTGATTTGTGTACAATGTATGTGTGAACGGTGTTGTTGTTAGATGTCATTTCATCAGTTCCAACTCATAACAACCGCACACAATAGTGCCTGCTCCTGTGCCATCCTCGCAATTGTTCGAATGGTTGAGTGTACTGTGCAGCCCCTGTGTCCGGGCATCTAGTTGAAGGCTTTTCTCTGAGTCCCTGCCCCTCTGCTTTCCCAAGTATGATGTTCTTCCCAAGGACCCGCCTTCTCCTGATAACACATCCAAAGTATGCAGGACAAGTTTCACCATCTGTGCCGACAAGGAGCATTCTGGCTGTACTCTGCCGGGCCAGATACGTTTGTTCTTTTGGACAGTCAATACTCATAGCCAGCACCATAGGTCAAGGCCGATTTTCCTCTGGGTTTCTTTGTTCAGTGTCCCACCTTCACATGCATATGAGGCAATGGAAAATACATGGCTCAGCTCACTCCTCCAAGTAATATCCTTGCTTTCCAACACTTTAAAGGGGGTTTGTGCAGTAGACTTAAACAATGCAGACCTACCTTGTGATAGAAACACATTATATGTGTGTATATATATATATAATAGTTTGTCACATTAAAAACTTAGATTCCCTTTAGTGTATGTAGCTGTTGAAGTAAGCAGAAAATCACTAATTATTTAACAAGATCACTGAAACTGAGAAAGGAATACTAGCCTTAATCTTTCCTCATGGAAGATGGCGACAGTGCCCTCTAGTGCTCTTGTGGCTGAACAATGCACAGTTGGAAAAGCAACTGCTTTTCTCTATCAAGGAGAAAACTGAAACAAGCTCTGATTTGGGTATCACAGGGTGGGCTTAAGGTGCCTTTATTCATTGTGGTTGGTAAATATACAATAAAATTATAACCTCTGAAAATTAAAATGATCTCACTAAAAATTTTCCTTTGCAACGTACTCTCACTATAGAAAAGAAGACACGATACTAAAATTAACGTTTGTTGAACCACTATCATCTCAACGATGCTAGGGACACCATTTGAATTTTTGCCTTGGACCTCCCAGTTCAATGACAATTCATTAATATAGTCGCCACTTAGCATTCTGTCCCGCATGACATGGCCATTCAAGAAAAAAATATGTTCTTGATTCTCCACTTAGAAACCATACGCTCTTAAACAAAAGTGGCTGAGTTTAACAGTTGAACCTTGGTAACTGTTAATGTCATATGTCAGTCCCCTGTGTGGTATGATTGTAGCCTCATCTTCTATATTATATACCCTGCTATCCATGATGGATATCACTAAACAGTCACTGAATTTTGAAATTAATTTGCTAGAAGCTAGAGAACAAGCACATCGTGGGAAACTTCCTAAACCAGGAAATGCCTGCAAGCCTGGTGCTCAGGTTCCAATGATCTGCAGAAGTGGCAAATCAAGCCATCTGCCACAGTCTGTGCCAAGGTGAACCTAGTCTGGCAAATGAAAACTCTTTAACCATGAGATGCATGATTATTTTAGCACAAATGAACTTGGTAAAAACTCCCATAATTTAGATATCTTCAAGGAAGCAAGTGTAGTCCAAGCAGGTCCTACAAACTGATATTCAAAGTTTCAAATGATGAAGTAAAGCATTTCTGTTTCTCTGCTAATACATCGTGGAGCCCTGGTGGTGTACTGGTTATAAGTTCAGCTGCAATGTGCAAGGCCAACAGATGGAACCCACCAGATGGGGCTTTCTACTCCCACAAACAGTTGCAGTCTTAGCAACTCACAAGAACAATTCTAGCCTGTCCTACAGTCAGTACTGACTCAGTGGCAGTGAGATTGATTTTGCTTTGTTTTTGAGTCCTAATACATCTTATCTTCCACAAAGAAAAAAGGAGAGACTGAAAACAAACATTCCCAGTGTGTCTGCTTTTAGGCCTTTCCATCCCTCCCAGCGTTTTTATCTTATCCTTTTCCAGGGAAGCATCTGGCACATGATCTCAGGATATGATGACTAACTGGGGTTGATGTATGAGTCAGGCTCTTGTTAGCTATGGAAAAGCGATAGCTCATCTGTTTCAGAGGATACCTCTTTAGCTCATATTTCATGAAATATTACATTCCCATCATGTCCTTTTCATGTCTGCTAATATTATGGGTGCAGGTCCACAGAAAAGAGAAAGATAAGAAATAATCAAACTTAAGTTATACTATGGGCTCCTTCATGACTCTCTCAAGCCAGTTCTCTCACTGCACTCCCCACTTCCTGGACTAAGGTTGACTCTTAAGCATCCAAGCTTGGAGAGGCTAACACATGAGAAGAAGAACTAGCACCTATATGCCCTTTCAAAGGTAAAGAAACTCTAGGTGAATTCAACACTATCTAACAAGAAGGTTGTAAACATTGAACCACAAAAGAGATGAACACCAGAGACTAGACCAGCTGTTCTTAACCTGTGGATCGCGACACCTTTGGGAGTCAAACTGACCCTTTCACAGGGGTCGCCCAATTCATATCAGTAGCAAAATTACAGTGAAAAAGTAGCAACGAAAATAATTTTATGGTTGGAGGGACACCACAACATGAGGAAATGTATTAAAGGATCACAACATTAGAAAGGTTGAGAACCACTGGGCTAGAGAAAGAATGGTTTTCTTCTTTTTTCCTCTCATAAACTGACAAGTAAATGACAGGTTAAAACACACAACTGAGCCAATAATAAGATTGTTTGGGAGAGTCAGTTACAAGTGCTTCCTCAAAGGGTTTACCAGAAATTGAAGATGGGAAACCGAATGAAAGACTGAGTATTAGGAACAGTATCCGAATGACTAGGGGACTAGGGGGTGTTGCTGCTTCTGTTATTAGCTCCCTATTCCCTCCAACTTCCCCTATGATAATCGTAAGAAACTATTGATCCAGTTGCTGTCTATAGATTTTCCTGTACTGAAAACCATACCATAAAAAGAAAGGAAACTGACAACATAAAACACAGAAAGCCCATCCAAAAGGAAAAGGAAAATGTTAAGAACCAGAAAAAGTTTAAATGGGTCAGAAGGGAGAACAAATGATATGCTGTTACAGTTTAACTGAACTACATCTGCATTAATCCAGTTTCCAACACACTCTGTCTGTAACAAAGCTCTTCACATCCCTGGCCAGTGGGCAGAGCGAAGACTCTGGAGACTTGATCCACATGGGGACCACGCAAATGGACCTTGGGCTTTCACTGTCATCAGTCACCTCCTGCAAACCACACAGGTCCTTCCTCTGATCTTATTTTAATCATCAGACACAATCTGGTTTTCCTTACCACACATTGTTGTAGCTGCAAATTCTATTGCATATCTGTTTAATAACTGTGTAGTACAGAATAAACTTTAAAGAAAATGTTGCCTCTCCATTAAGCAAACACTTCTGAGAATACAGAGAAAATAATACCAAGGAGATATTTTTTAATCGTTCCATTAGGGGCTCATAAGCTCCCATCACAATCCATTCATACATCAATTGTGTAAAGCACATCCAGGGAGGAGGTCACATATAGATCCTTGTAATCGGTTCCCCCTTTCCAATCCACCCTCCTTCTATCCTCCTAGTATCGCCACTCACACGACTGGTCCTGACCAGATCATCCACCCTGGATTCCCTGTGTTTCCTGTTCCTATCTGTACTAGTGTGCATCCTCTGGTCTAGCTATACTTGCAAAGTAGAATTGGGATCATGATAGTGGGGGGTGGGGGAGGAAGCATTTAGGAACTAGAGGAAAGTTGTATTTTTCTTCATTGCTACATCACACCCTGACTGGCTCATCACCTCCCTGATACCTTTCTCTGTAAGGGGATGTCCAGTGACCTACAAATGGGCTTTGGATCTCCACCCCACATTCACTACGATAACATTTTTTGTTCTGATGATGCCTGATACCTAATCCCTTCGACACCTCGTAATCGCACAGGGTGGTGTGTTTCATCCATGTGGGCTTTGTTGCTTCTGAGCTAGATGGCCACTTGTTTACCTTCGAGCCTTTAAGACCCCAGACGCTATGTCTTTTGATAGTCGGGCAGCATCAGTTTTCTTCGCCACGTTTGCTTATGCACCCATTTGTCTTCAGCAATCGTATCATGGAGGTGAACACGCAATGATATGATTTTTTTTGTTCTTTGCTGCCTGATAACTGATCCCTTTGGCACCTCCTGGTCACAAATGCTGGTGTGTTTTTTCCATGTGGGCTTTGTTGCTTCTGAACTAGATGGCCGCTTGTTTACCTTCCACCCTTTAAGACCCCAAACGCCATATCGCTTGATAGCCAGCACCATCAGCTTTCTTCACCACATTTGCTTATTCACCTACTTTGTCTTCAGTGGTTGTGTTGGGAAGGTGAAGATCATAAAATGCCAATTTAATAGAAGACGGTATTCTTGCATTGAGGGAGTATTGAGTGGATGCCCAATGTCCTTCTGCTACCTTAATATTAAACCTATAAATATATTCACATAGATCTATTTCCCCCTCCTAATATATGAATATATTTGCATATGTGCATGCCTTCATTTAGACCTCCATAAATGTCCTTTGCCTCCTAACTCTTTCCTCTATTTCCCTTGACTTGCCTCCTGTCCCACCATCATGTTCAGTCCCCACCTGTGTTTCAGCAATTCCTTTTTGTTAAACTACTCTCGATCATGCCTACTAGGCCTCCCACACCCTTCTCACCACCGATTTGTATCACTTGTTCCCTTGTTACTAGGTTTGTTAACACCACTACCTTTCCCTGCACCTCCCCCTCTCCCAAGGTCCCCCGGAACTGTCAGTTACATTGTTTTCTCCTCCACATTGTTCATCCAGCCTATCTTATTTAGACAGACCTGTGGAGATAATAACATGCACAAAAATGAGACAGAGCAAATCTAAGCAACACCATGCAACAAAACAATGACAGCAAACACAAGAGAGAAAAGTTTGTAGTTAGTTCAAGGATTGTTTGTTGGCCTTTAGGAGTGCTTTCCAGTCCAGTCTGTTGGGGCACCACACCCTAGCCCCAAAGTCCACTTTCAGCATTCCCTGGGACCTCGGTGCTCCATTCCCTTGCTGTTCTGTTGCACCCCCTTAGAGATTTGCCTCGGTGTGGCAGGATCATATTGGGTGCAATTGCCACACTGTCTCTGGTGTTGTACCCTGTAGGGCTATGGGCCTGTGAGGGGTGTCATGTCTCACAGTGGGGCCAGCCATGTGGTCCTCTCTGTGGACTGGCTGCCCTAATTGGGAACATCGTCCTCAAGGCCTGGTAGGCCAGGATGTGCTCCACCCTCTCTTCCTCCTACTTCAACTTCCCCCCTTGTGCTCTGAATAGATATGTCCCTCTCCCAGAGCTACAAATTCAATGCCAACCTTTGAAATAAATTCTTCTGGGGGGAGAGGCAGGTGTCCATGTAGTAGTTGGGATTGGGGTCAGGCCCCCAGACCTCTCCAGTGGTTCCCTACTCCATGCCAGCATGTTGCATTCACATCTAAGAGCACTGGGTTGTAATCTGGTTCCTTTCCCCCTGTGAAGATATAAACAATACCTTCCCCTAGGGTGGGTTAATGCCCTGTGCCCCGCTACCCATTCCGTTTTTTTTTTTTCCTTTCCCTGCCTCCTTTTTAGTTGTCTACCATGTGTATCCCTGTATTTGGTCTGGTCCCTGCCATAATACATGGTCCTCACCCAAGGAATGTCTGTATACAGTAGCTTTTTCCCTATGCCCCTTTTGCATTTTTTTAAAGCTTACCTCAACGGACTCATGTTGTACTTGTGCTCTTGTAGTTGACTTACTTCACTTAGCATGATTTCCTCCAGTTCTTCCTATGCTGCTATGTGCCTCATACGTTCATCGCTGCTTTATAGTCATGCGTAGTACTCCATTGTATGTAAATACCACAGCTTTTTAATCCACTCATCAGTTGATGGAAATTTGGGTTTTTTCCAACTCCTTGCCATTGTGAACTGTGCCGCAATGAAAACTGGAGCACAGATGTCTGGCCTTGGTTTGTTTCTTGCCTCTTCTGGGTATATGCCCAGTAGGGGATTGCTGGGTCGTATGGTAACTCGATTTCCATCTGTTTTAGATATCACCAGATTGATTTCCATAGTGGCTGTACATACCTACAGACCCACCAGCAGTGGAAGAGAGTTTCTGTCTCCCCACAGCCTCTCCAAACCTTGTTGCTTTCTGATTTTTTGAATTGGGCTACCTTTGAGGGTGTCAGGTGGTACCTCATTGTTGTTTTAATTTGCATTTCTCTTATAGCTAAAGATCAGGAACATTTTCTCATATGTTTGTTAGCCATTCAGATTTCTGCCCCTGTGCAACTTCTCTTCAGGTCTTTTGCCCACCTCCTCAGTGGGCAGTTAGGTTTTATTCTTTTTGGAAGCTAGTAGAGTATTGTAGATTTCAGTAATGAGGTCTTTGTCTGATGTGTCATTGTTAAAGCTGTTTTCCCAGTCCATGGGCTCTCTTATTACTCCCTTGGAAAATTCTTTCAATGTACATAGGTATTTATTCTTCAGTATATCACATTTGTCAATTTGTGCCTCCTCTGTGTTTGTGTCCTTCCCTATTTCTAATATCCGATATATTCCCTGTGCCAAAGCTCTCAAGTTGGTCCCAATTCCCTCAATGATGGCCCTAATAGTTTGGGGTTTAACTTCAAGGTGTGCGATGCGCCTTGAGTTTATTATTGTGCATGGAGTGAGATAAGGGTCTTGCTTCATTTTTCTGCTGGTAAATATCCATTTTTTTCAGCACCACTTGTTAAAGAGGGCACCTGTTTCCCATTGGATATATTTTGGGCCCTTATCAAAGATCAGTTGTCTGTATACTGATAATTTTATTTCTGGGTTTTAAGTTCTTTTCCATTTATCTGAGTATCTGTCATTGTACTAAAGCCATGCGGTTTTGGCAACTGTGGCTGCATAGTATGTGTTAAAGTCAGGTAACACAAGCCCTCCCACTGTGTCTTTCTTCTTGAGGAGTTCTCTGCTAATTCTGGGCTTCTTCCCTCTCCATATGAAGTTGGCAATCTGTTTTTCCATTTCTTTGAAGAAAGGTGAGAGTAATTGTATCATGATTGTATTAAACTTATATAGTGCCTTTTGCAGAACTCGCATCTTCACTATATTGAATCTTCCAATCCACGAGCATGGAATATTCTTCCATTTGTTGAGGTTGCTCTTGGTTTCTTGTAATAGTGTTCTGTAGTTTTCCCTATATAGATCTTTTGTTCTTTAGTCGGATATATCCCTAGATATTTCAATTTGTGTTTTGCTATTGTGAAGGGTACCACCTTTTTGATCTCCCCTTCTGTGGTCTTATCAAATGTGCATAACAGTTCAATGGACTTCTGCTTGTTGATCTTGTATCCTGCCACTTTACCAAACTCCTCTATTGCTTCCAGTATTCCCCTTGTGGAACATTTGGGATTTTCCATATATAAAATCATATCATCTGCAAATAACGATAGTTTCACCTCTTCCTTCCCCAGACGAATACCTTTGATGTCTTTTCTTTGCCTTATGCTGTTAGCTAAAACCTCCAGCACGATATTAAATAAGCGTGGGGACAAGGGACATCCTTGTCTGGTCCTCTTTTTCAGTGGGATTGTTTTAGTCTTTTCTCCGTTGACTACCACGTTGGCTGTTGGTTTTTGTATAAAGCTTGTATTGTCTTGAGGAATTTTCCTTCCATTCCTATCTTTTCAAGTGTCTTAAACAGGAATTGGTGTTGGATGCAGTCAAATGCTTTTTCTGCATCTATCAATATTATCATGTGGTTCTTATAGTTTTTCATTTCAATGTGATGAATAATACTAATGATCTTTCATTTGTTGAACCATCTCTGCATCCCTGGTATGAATCCCACTTGGTCATGGTGGATTATTTGTTTTATAACTTTTGTATTCTGTTGGCTAGTATATTGTTAAGGGTTTCTGCATTGATATTCATTAGGGATATTAGTCTGTAGTTCTCAATTCTTGTGGTATCCTTTCCCAGTTTTGGTATCAGAGTTATACTAGCCTCATAGAAGGAGATCAGGAGTTTGTCATCTTTTTCTATGTTCTGGAAGAGTTTGTGTAGGATTGGTGTTAGTTTTTCCCCAAATTCTTGGTAGAATTCTCCAGTGAAGCCATCTGGTAAAGGGATTATTTTGTTGGTAATCCCTTGATAACCATTTCTATTTCATCAATTGCTATGGGTCTGTTGAAGCTCTTGAGGTCCATCGAGGATAGTCTAGGGAGGGATAGATTTTTTTAAGAATTTAGATCCCTGAACTAACTACAAGCTTTTCTCTTGTGAACTGTTTTGTTCTGTTCTTTTTCAGTGGTTTGTTTTGGTTGTTTTGTTGTCTGGTTGTATACTGTTGCTTTGTGTTCCTCTGTCTAGTTTTCGTGCATGTTAGTGACTCCACAGGTCTGTCTGAATAGGACAGGCTAGATGAACTATCTGGATGAAAAACAACGGGACCGACAGTTCCGGGGGGACTTGGGGTGGGGGGGTAGGGGGGGGGTAAGGAAGTGGTGTTAACAAACCCAGGGACAAGGGAAAAACATGGGACCCCAAAGGGTAGAGAAGGGGGAGTGGCAGGCCTGGTGGGAAATGATCAAGGGTAAGGTTGCTTAGAGAAGAGGTATACTCTAGCCCAGGTGGCGATGAAGCATGGTAGTAGGGCAGGAGGAAGGTCAAGGGAGATGGAGGAAAGAGCTAGGAGTCAAAGGGCATTCATGGAGGTCTAGACAAAGACATGTACATGCAAATATATATAGGAGGTTGGGGAAATAGATCTTTGTGTCTATATTTATAGGACAAGTATTAAGGTGGCGGAAGGACCTTGGGCCTCTACTCAAACACTCCCTCTATGCATGAATACCTTCTTTTATTAAATTGGAACTCTATGATGCTCACTCTCCCGACACAACGGCTGGAGCCAAAGTGGGTGAACAAGTAAATGTGGTGAAGAAAGCTGATGGTGCCCGGCTATCAAAAGAGATAGTGACTGGGGTCTTAAAGGCTTGAAGATAAACAAGCGGCCATCTAGCTCAGAAGCAACAAAGTCCACATGGAAGAACACACCAGCCTGTGTGATCGAGTGGTCCCGAAGGGATCAGTTACCAGGCATCAAAGAACAAAAAATCATATCATTGACTGCACACCTCCATGATAGGATCGCTGAAGACAAATGGGTGCACAAGCAAATGTGGTGAAGAAAGCTGATGGTGCCCGGCTATCAAAAGAGATAGTGTCTGGGGTCTTAAAGGCTTGAAGGTGAACAAGCGGCCATCTCGCTCAGAAGCAAATAAGCCCACATGGAAGAAGCACACCGGCCAGTGCAATCACGAGGTGCCCAAGGGACCAGATATAAGGCATCATGCAAAAAAAAAAAAAGATATAAGTGTGTGTATGTATGTGTATATATGTGTATATGTATATATGTATGTGTATATATATATTATATTAAATGAAGGGGGAAATGCAGAGTGGAGACCCAAGGCCCAAGTGTCGGCCAATGGAGATCCCCTCATAGAGGGGCTTAGGAGAGGAGATGGGTTAATTAGGGTGTGAGGTAGTATCGATGAAGAACACAGCTTTCCCCCAGATCCTGGATGCTTCCTCCCCCCAACTACCATGATCCAAATTCTACCTTGCAGGGCTGGATAGGACAGAGGCTGTACACTGGTACATATGAGGGCTGGAGGTACAGGGAATCCAGGGTGGATGATACCTTCAGGACCAAGGGCGTGAGGGACGATGCTGGGAGAGTGGAGGGTGAGTGGGTTGGAAAGGGGGAACTGATTACAAGGAGCCACATGTGACCTCTTCCCTGGGAGAGGGACAGCAGAGAAGGGGGGAAGGGAGACCCCGGATAGGGCAAGATATGACAAAATAACGAGGTATAAATTACCAAGGGCATATGAGGGAGGGGGGAAAGGGGAGGGAGGGGGAGAAAAAAAAAGAGGACCTGATGCAAGGGGCTTAAGTGGAGAGCAAATGCCTTGAGAATGATTGGGGCAGGGAATGTATGGATGTGCTTTATACAATTGATGTATGTATATGTATGGATTGTGGTAAGAGTTGTTTGAGTCCCTAATAAAATGTAAAAGAAGAAAAGAGAAAAAAAATGATTAGGGCAAAGACTGTACAGATGTGCTTTATACAATTGATGTATGTATATGTATGAACTGTGAAAAGAATTGTATCAGCCCCAATAAATTGTTAAAAAAAAAAAAAAGAATTTGTCCATGTCTTCCAAAGTGTTGATTTCAATGAAGCACAATCTTTCATAGTACTGTGTAATTATCCTTCTGATTTCATTAGGGTCTGTTGTAATGCCCCCCTCTCATCCTTTATTCTTGCTATTGAAATATGTTCCCTCCTTTCTTTGGTTTGGTTTGCCAGTGGTCTCTCAATTCTGTTTATCCTTTCAAAAAAACCAACTTTTAGCAGCATTAATTTTTTGTTTTCTTATTTTCCCTCTCCTGAATCTCAGCCCTGATTTTTATAATTTCTTTTCTTTTGATATTAATAGGATTGTCCTGCTGACTCTGTTCTATTTGTTGTAAATTTTGTGCCAGCATATCAATCATGAGTCTTTCTTCCTTTCTCAGGTGTGCATGTATTGCTATGAAACTTCCTCTGATAACTGCCTTTGCTGTGTCCCTTAAGTTATGGTACATTGTGTGCTCATTCTCAGTGGTTTCTAGAAATTTCCTAATTTCATCTCTGATCTGTGCCTGTATGCACTTTATTTGCAGTAAATAGTTATTCATCTTCCAATTGTTTGCTTGTTTTCTTCATCTTATTTTTGTTGATTTCCAGCCTTATGGCACAGTGTTAAGAGAAGGGTCTGTATGATATCAATGAGCTTAAATTTATGTAGATTCGCCTTGTGCCCCAGTGTGTGGTCAATCTTCAAATATGTGCAATGTGGGCTTGAGAAGCATGTGAATTTTTTGTATTTGGATGAAAAGCTTTGTAAATATCTATCAGGTCAAATTGTCCAATTTAGATCTCTAGCCTCCTTGCTGAGTTTCTTTCCCTGTGATCTCTCTTTCTCAGAGAGTGGTGTATTGAAGTCACCCACTATAATTGTTGAGGCTATGATTTCTTTTTCATCTTTTGGAGTGTTTGGTTGACATATTCAGCGGGTCTCTCATTTGGGGAATATATGTTTACAATGCTTAGTGGTTCTTTGTCTACCATTCCCTTGAACATTATAGAGTGTCCCTCCTTATCTCTTTTTCTAGTTTTCACTTTGAGGTCAATTTTATCCAAGACTAGGTTTGCAGCCTCTGATTTTTTTTATTTCTTATTTGCTTAGTATGCCTTTCTCCAGCTTTTCATTCTCAGCCTATTTTTGTCTGTAGTCTTGAGATGCGTCTCCTGTAGGCAGCTGATTGATGGGTTATGTTTTCTAAGCCAGACTGCTAGTCTAAGTCTTTAATACCTGAGTTCAGGCCATTGATATTCAGGGTTATTATCTTGATCTGTGGACTCTGTGATGTCATCTTATAGCTTCTGTATTGGGTATTTTCCTACTTTCCTTTCTCATTAGTGTGGTGTGCATGTGTGTGTGCGTGTGTGTGTGTGTGTGTGTGTGCGCGTATCATTCTTGACTTCTTTCCATCCTTAAACCATTCCTATTTTGAGGTATGTTTTCTCTTTTTTGTCCTCTGGGTGAGGTTTTTCTATGGGGTGGTCTCTTATTTATGCTTGGTGTGTGTTGTTCTTCTGCCCATACTGGGTCAGCAAGTATCTTCTGTAGGGTAAGGTTTCTTCTAATGTATTCTTTGAGTGTTTACTTGTCTGGGAGGACTCTTCTCCATCTATCTTGATCAATAATTTGGCTGGGTAGAGTATTCTTGGGTTTGTATTGTTTTCCTTCTTTTTTTGGAATACATTACTGCACTCTCTCTTCTTAATAGTTTCTGCTGATAGGTCTGAGCACATTCTTATTTTGGAACTTATATATGTGATTGCTTGTTTTGCCCTAGCTGCTCTCATGATTTTATCCTTTTTCTCAAAGTTGGATAGTTCAACTATTTTGTGCCTTGGTCACTTCTTCTTGGGATTCAGTGTAGCTAGTGTTCTTTCTGCCTCCTGGATGGTTGCCTGGTTTTCAAATGTTTCTTTGAACTGGTTTTCATAAACTGGGGAAGCTTTCCTCCAAGAATTCTCTCACTATTGTTGCAGATAACTTCTTTGTTGTGTCTTCCTCTGGTAAGCCAATGTTTCTAATGTTGTTCCACTTCATAGTATCAGATATAGCTCTTAGGTTTTCTTTAGCTTCTCTGATGATCTTATTATATTTTTGTTCATATTTGTTAAAGTCTGTTTCGCTATCCTCCAAGTCACTGATGTGGGTCTCTGCTTTCTCCAGTAGATTCTCGAGGTCCATGTTTCTGCTACTGGTTTTGTTATCTTCTCCCTAAGCTCCTGCATTTCCCTTTGGTGAATGGCCTTTATCTCCACTATTATTTCACCCTTTTTCTGTATTGTTTCCCTCATAACCTGTGTGAGTCCAAGCAGCATTCTGAAAATTTCTTTCTGAGGCAGCTCCAGGTCTGTTTCTTCTATGCATTATGCTATGTTAGGGAGATCTGCCATTGCCTTTTGTTTCTCCTGTTTTTCATTGATGTCGTTGGGGCTGATGCCTGTTTGCATTGTGTTGTTTTAGAGAAGCCAGGTGCCATTTTCCAGGGAGTAGAAGAGCACCGGCTCTCTCTGGGAGACTTGTAGGAAAGTTTCTTTGAACTTCCTACAGCTAATTTCACTATGGAATTAACCTACCACTTTATCCTCCTGTGCCTTCCCTCTCAGGGGAGTTCCCCATAAGCCTTGTGGGTTGCCTGCTTTGGTGTTGTGGATGTTGGGCACAGGTTCCTGTAGTAGCTTGGAATGCTGACAAATGTTGGCTGAGCTGCGTTAGCCCCCCCCAAGCACACAGGCAGGAATTACCCTGCAATAAGTTGGGCAGAGTATCCCCTGGTGGAGATCAGCAGGGATTTCCCCAGCCTTGGGCTAGTTGCACAGAGTGGAGTTCACCTAGCTGAGTGTGGCATAGGCATAAATTCCCTAGGCTAAGGGGAGTGCCCTGGAAGTCAGCAGTGGAGTGTGAGAGAACAGGAAAGACACAATGTAGAAAAAAATTAAAACTAAGCCTGCTCAGACTGTGAGGGGAGATAGAGAAGAGTAGGAAACAAAAACAACAATGTAGCTGAGTCCAGATCCCAGTCCATGGAGCTGCAAGGGTTTAGTTCCTGCCAATCAGGGGGTGGCAGAAAGCTGTGGCTGTGTTGAGAAAACGCCCCTATGAATCCCTCCGGGATTGTAGGGGGTTAGGGAGAAGGGATGGAAACAAAAGCAACAATGTAGCTGAACCCTGATCCCTGCCTGTGGAGTTGCAAGAGTCCAGTCCCTGCCCCAAGGCAGGTGGAGGCAAACTGGGGCTGTGTTGAGATCAAGCCCCCCTACAGGCTCCAAATGGCAGAGACAGTGGCAGGACCAAGGTCCACTGAGGTAAGGCAAAAGCCCCCAGCCTCTCAAAACCTTGTGGGTCTGTGCCTACTTATCTTTATGATGGTCCCCCTGCATTACAGCAGCATTGAATTTCCCTCTAAGTAAATCTCCTGGGCTGAAGTCTGCAGATTTCTTCTGGTATGTGTCACACCATCACCATCTCACCTCCCACCACCACATCAAGGAAAGAGGGAGGACAGGTGGACTGGCAGTGCCACTTGCTGGCAGCTCTGTATTCCTCTGCCCCTGGGGCCCTCTGGCCACCTGACCCCGATATGCTCAGCCGCTGCACAGTTGGTGTGAGAGCTAAGGCAATATTTATGAACTAAGACATCTTAGAATATTAGTGGAGCCAAGAAAAGTTACAATCATATCTCCAAAAAATGTTTTAAAGATTAAAAAAATCCTTAACTTTTATGTAAACTATTGAACAGTTTCACCTATTTGATATTTAGTTATTTTAGTAAATATAAAATATAGTCAAGGATGACCTTCCTTCAGTCAAGGGTATACCAGTAGTTGGGCTCCCCTGCTAGAGCCTTCAAACAAGCCTCAAGTTTCAAAATACAATTAATAATAGAAGTACTTTAACCAGTAAGCAACAAAAATACCATCATAATCAAAGATAAATTACTGATGAATGTAAATAGTTTGTTCTACCAGCTTCAGAAAACTTTTTGCCATCAACCTAGCCTGAGTTGAGTGGCTAGTGTAGTGTGACATGGGGGGTGGGTGGAGCTCTTAGGTGGCTTCACCACCACCACCATCACCACCACCCATACACACATGCCAAAGGCAGGAATTTCCCCTCAGGTGGTCCATGGGTAGGAGGAAGGCCTCTGCTGAGTCTGACCTCCCTGAGCGCCAGATGGGCTGCTTCTCTAACTACCCTCGGGGCATACCATGACCCAGGGGCCAGCCCAGATGCTCCATGCCTGGGTCCCAGCAGGCCGTGAGAGAAGCTAGGCAGGTTAGCTCTTACACTCCAGCAAGTCACCTTAGCAAAGGTCTGGAGTGCCTTGTTCACCTACAGTGCTGTCTGAACTTCAACTGTGACCATGGAGAACCGTGGAGTCCTGCTGGTGACCACAGCCTCACTGGCTCCATCAGCAGCAGGCACCGCTGCAGGCCCTAGTTAAGGGACATGTTCTTGGGGGACTGTGTGGCAATGGACAGATGCTGACAGATACAGCGGAGCATATCCAGCTTCCACGCCAGCAGCATGCCCTCTGCCAGCTGGCCCAGGACTAGGGCATGGTGCATTTCACCAGATTCCAAGTCCAGCGCTTGTGCTAGGTGGCTTCGCAGTCAGTTGAACAGTGGCTGGCAGACCTCCTGCTGGGCCCGGCAGTCATGTTTGAGGAAGGTATCACGGTACAGGCTACCCAAGATGGACAGCTCCCTTGAAGTCAGGGATGGGACCAACCTGCCCACGAACCCCACCCCAGTCACACACACACAGGATACCAATGTTCACAGACTTCTCCTGTTTGATGTCGGACGCGCTTTGCTACACCCATGAGTCATGTCACCGAAGCTATCTCTGCTTCCCTGACCCTGGCAGGTCGGCACCCTGTGCTGTCTGCTATGGCCACCAGGTCTGCAGCATAGAGGTAGCTGGAGGTCCTCCCAGCTCCCAGATGCACCTAAACCTATTCTCTCCAAAGGGCCTGGTTCCCTTTGTAGTTAACAGCCCTCCCCAGCTTTAACCAGTGGAATTACTGGTCTTCCTTCCATTAGCCTATCCTAGAATGTCATACAATAAAAATATTGAGTATATATTATGTTGTGCCTAACTCATTTTGCTTAACGTGCTTTTGAAATTCATACATGCTGTTCTATTAGTAGGTTTGTTCATATTTCTTGTCAAGTGGTAGCTGATTGTACCAATGTACCACAATACATTTTGCCCATTCTTCTGTGAATGGCATTTGCTCTGCTTCCAGCTTTAGATGAGGATAAAAAGAAAAGAACTTACTGAGATGTCATTGTGGAAGTCTCTGTGTAATCATGTTTTTCTATCTTGGATAAATAGGAATGGAAATGTGGCTTTAGCACTAAAACTGTTCATAACACCTGTAACTTTGTAGGAAATGGTCAAACTGCTCAACAAAGATAATATTGTTTACTCTTGGACCAACTAAGGGTGGATGTCCCTACTGCTTATCACGCAACATGTAGAATTGTCCATCTATTTACTGTTAGCCACTCTCACATGTGTATCCATGGGGGATACAATAGTTCAGAGCTGCACAATAATCAAAATATTGCCTGTTTGAACCCCCTAGAGTGGCCTGGAAACCTGCTTCTGAAACGTGACAACCTGGAAACCCCAGTGAGCAGTTCTACTCTTCACACAAAGGGCTACCACAAATCAGCACGGACAAGATGCCAACTAATTGCAACAGTTTGATTTCAAGGTGGTTTTAATTTTGGATCTTTCTGTTGACTAACAGTGTTGCCCATTAGCACAGGAAGGTCCTACAACTTGGCTCCACCTGGTGGACTGACACAGTGGTTGACCGGTGGGCTCAAGCATGAGGACAATGGTGTTTTCTCTTCAGGTTTCCAATTCCAAATCTTTACCAATTTTTTGTTTTTTTTTATAATACATTACATTGGCTTCTTGACCTGCCCTTTGAAATTTCACTTCATCATTTCTTGCATCCACTTTAGCTCTCTACACTTAACGACAAGTTTTAAAGGCTCTCTTGATATGTTCTTTGGTCTCGTTTCCCCTTCCTGTCTTCAAGTGAACTCTTGTTTTCTTCAGGGTGCTGTTCTTGAGGCCATCCCATCTGTTATCCAGTCGTTCATGTTCAAGATGTCAAATCTGTTCTTAAAATGCTGTCTAGATTCCCCGGGTATCTATTCCAAGTCATATTTATGCTGTCATGGGCTTGTGTTAATTTTCTTCAGCCTCAACCTGAACTAGGATATGAACACTGGTCAACGTGTATTTTGGTGCCTCAATGCTTAAAATTGCTTCTGGACATATTTGATCTGCTAATTCTAAAAATGGTACCTATTTTCCACTGTCAACCCTAGTTTTGAAGCTACAGAACATATGCTACATACTAGTCTTTACTCTGCTTGCCCATTAAAAAAAATCAAGATTTTTAAAATACACATCTCTTAATAACTTCATTATAGTGTTAGCCCACCTGAGATAGAGGAAGCAAATTCTGGCTTTATTTAGTTATAATAAATATTTAGGTAGAGCTATATGTCCTATGGTGCTATTTGATCCAAAAAATATAGTTGAATGGTGCAAATTACATGAACTTGGGATTTCCCCCAAGTATCTCTCACTTCACTTTTGTTAAGAACTGAACAGCAGGCAGTTCCAATGTGTTATTTTAAAAATCGCTGCAGAATAAATTAGGAGTCTGATGGCAGAGTGGGGTGTGTATTTGGCTTCTAACCGTAAGGTCAGCCACTTGAGCCCATCAGCTGCTCTGCAAGATAAAGCTGACACTTTCCGTTCCCATAAAGATGTGTAGCCTCAGACGCCCACAGGAGAAGTTCCACTCTGTCCACTCGAGCTGCTATGAATCAACTGAGTGAGTGGTAGTGAATGTGGGTCAATAGATAGTGATTCAAATGTTCTGAAACCCTGGCAGAGTTAAAACCTCTTTGTGAAAATTAAAATATTCCAATCCTATTGTAAATTGGCACAACTTTTACATATGTGCACAAAAGCTTAATGGTTAGAATTTTTCTTATAAAGAAGCTTGGAGTCAACCACACCTCTGAAGCATTTAACATGGATTATCCTTTGACTTCTATATATTCAAATGGGTTCTAAAATGTTTACTGCATAAATGGATAAAGAAAAATTCAAATCTTCAAAATATTTATGAAAATTGCTATGAAGTCTTGCATTTTCAACATCCTAAATTACCCTCATGCCTTCTACATATGTGCCTTTTCAATTTTCTTTTTTATCTTCCATTTTCTGCCAGCTGTATCATGAATTTGCAGCATTCGATGTGTATTTTCTATATATAATGCATAGCCTCTGTGTCCAAAAGAAAAACCCACTATCACCTAGTCGAATCTAATTCATTATGACCCTTTAGGACAGAGAATAGCTGTCGCTTTGGACTTCCAAACCTTTGAATCTTTTAAAAGCTACAGGCTTTTAACCACTGACATTGGCAGCTCTAGATGCAGCTAACTAGCCAAACGGGGCTGTCCATATATAGCTTCTTTGGAAGTCTCTTAATAACTAATTCTTTTTCAAATATTTCTAATCTTCTTTGTCTTACCCTATAATTTGTTTATCTTAATTCTTCTCATATTTAAAAGTAGGATAATAAATTAATAAATAAATGTACATTAGTATCTGGAAATACAGTGAAATACCTTTTCTAAAATAACTAGAGCTGATATGATCTATCCAGTGCAATTTTCTGAAGCAAAGCACCAAATAACACCAGAAAGAGGTCTAAAAACTAAGACACCAAGAGAAAGATTTTTTTTTTCTTGAGCTGTGTAATGATTGTCTGTTCCACAGGAAATCCCTGACCACGTTTTGGCTGATAGTATTGAGCTTCTCTATTGTCTTTTCCCAACGATGTAGTCAGTTTAATTCTTATGTGTTCCATCTGGCAAGGCCCAGGTGCATAACATTGTTGGGTAAGAGTATTCATTGAAATCATTGGTCTTAAAATTGTCAATCATATGATTTCCAGCTTCACTTCTATCACTAAAGTCATATTTCCCAGCTTCAGGTCATTCCTCTTTCTTTCCAACATTTTCAGAAGCAGCTGGCCTCCTCTTTCTGTGTTATCTGTCTTGAGTTTAGAAGCTCTGCTAAAAATATTCAGCGTATGTGACCCTTCATCACAGCAACATAAAAGCTACCACAATAGAACAAACTGAAAGAGAATCATGCTCTATATCAAATGGACAACTAAAATTAGCTTTCATAAAATTGAAGGTTAAAAAATCATTCAATTGTTCAATAAGAGTATACTGATATAGAAATTGGAAAAATGCAATGATAACATCAAAAAGGTGAGAATAATTTTTAATAAACAGAAAATAGCTAATTATTTCCATAGATATGTCTTCAAATTTAACCAACTTTATTCCACAGAAAAAGTTAGTCTTTGTGTAAGTGAGTTAGATAAGTGGAAAAGGTTGCCATGAAAATAGACATGCTTAAGCTCTTTAATTCGTATTCATCAAAATACAAATTAAAATCACAATGAGTTTACCATCTATATCCAATAAACTGGCAAAAATCATAAAGCAATGCAAAACTAACTATTGATAGAAACATGATGCTATAGACACATAATAGAAATAAATGAAAAATAAATAGACATATTTTAAACAATAGGGGAGCCTTGCAGAATCAACGGTGATGGGCAATTTACCATCAAAAGAAAATCAAAGAGAAAATGGAAGAAGAGAGGAAGAGAGTTTAGCTCTGTTACCTTCAGGAAAAGACCAATGTTGTCTCTTACTCATTGTTTTAAAAAATAACAATTTTCTAAATCCATTACTGTCAAGTAGAGTCCTACTCAAAGTGATCCCCTTATGGGATCAATATATTCCTACCAATAATTAGTGTTCTATTGCTTGGGTGATTTTTGCCAGTGTATTGACTATAGAGTGTATCCTCCTTGTGATTTTGTTTGTTGTTTACAGAGTACAGTACGGTTTCCAAGTCTGTAATCATTATGGAAGCAGACTGTCACATCTTTCTCCTGATGAGCAGCTGGTGGTTTTGAATTCCCAAACTTTCAGTTAGCAGTCAAGCACTTAACCATTGCACCATGAGGGCACCTTAAAATACTTTTTGCACACTGATAAACCAGAAGCAAATTTTTTAGGAAGAGAAACAAATTTTCTTTGAAGTACAATGACAAAGAAGAGGAATGGTTTGTATTGCATTGTTCTTAGGATTCTTCTTCCCAATTCTTGATCACCACCAGACAAGGACATTATTTTAGTAAGTGCATTTAAGAAACCTTCCAAGTAAGGCCCTCTGCACTTCTTTTAGAAATAAATATACAAGACGTATATTGTACACAATAAATCTATGTTCATCCTGGGTAATAATATCACCCCCCAGATCAAAACCAATTGCCAGGTGCCTGTACATTTCAATACAGATGTATTTTCAATACTATAGAACATTACTCTTACCTGTTTATTTTGTAAAATGGAAATAACCTTTGGTCATATTTAATAAAAATAATGATTGAAGTTTATCTTAGAGAGTATATAGAAAACAGAAACTCGAGTTTAAAAGATAAACTGAAATATTTGTAAATATTCCATCCTTGAAATAATCTATCCCATTTAAGATCAATCTGATAAATATCAAAATCTAACCATGGAAACTTATAAATAGAATACCCTTCCTTCATTTCAGAGATGTTAACATAAACTATGGAATAAATGAGACTCCATAAGAGAAAATTAAACAAAGTTACATATTTGATAAACTAGGACACTGGGGAGTCTATACTATGAGAACGTGAACTATGAATACCCCTGTCATATCCGATGCAGCATTACTTGACCTTATCCAAGTATGGGCTGCAATCACTGGGAAGCATTTTGGGAGGTGAATGCTTTTTCATATATATTTCACAAAATGCTAGTCTAGACCAAGTATTACCCAATCCCACTGATTATCAAAATTATCTAGAATACAACCTTATCACCTTCAAAGTACTCTCCATTACACTTAATACATTTATCAAATCTGCAATTCCATTCTTGGAAACATTTTTCAAACTTATCAGTTTAGTTGGCTTGACAGCACCACTCTCATTGGGCGGGCGGGGGAGGGGGTGGCGGGTCACACATTGTTATGCTATTTTTTTCCCAGAAACTCTAAACAGAAAGCTTGATTAACAGTCTGACCTGGTAGAACAAACTACAAATGCGCTAAGAGTCAACATTGTCATCCATCCGGAAAGTTGACAGGCGTCCAGAATGAGGTTTGTCATCAATTGACATTTCACCTTTTTTGAAATGAGAAAACCACTTCTACACTTGAGTTTTTCCCATTGCATTGTCCTTGTAAGCTATACTCAACATCACAACAGTTTCTGTGGCATTTTTCCAGATCAGGAAACAAAATTTCATATCTGCATGCTGTTCTCTTAAACCAGTCATCACAGAAAATGAGATGCAAGCAAACAGCTGTTATGAAAACATTCACTGTGACCAGAAAGAACCTTCCTAGGTGATGCCACTGGGTGCACTAACTCAGAGTGAATTGCTGGATGCTCTCATAGCAGGGAAAATGTATACTATGAAAGTTCTACCCATTGGAGTTTTTTTCTGGTGGATTTTTTGTGGGGGGGTGGGGGCGGGGGGTGGGGCGTGACTGCCTCATATGTTTGTAGACGGTTGAGTAGACAAGAGCATGACAACCAAATGTAGTGTTGCTGTCTCACTCCAATAATACTAGTCTATACCAGTATTATTACCAGAAGGGGATTTGCATGAAACGATACAGTATCTTAAATGTGTGAGATACAGTCTCCACACAGGAGCCCTGAAAAACACAGATAAATAACATCAATTCTAGCAGATTATACAGTTGGTTGATACCCTAGAAAATTTCACTTGTCTATAAATGCACTCTTCATTCACAGAAAAAATTGAGTAGCATTTTCCTAAGAGTAATAATGATCCCAAACATTTATGTGAAATTACCAAGAAAAGATTGTGAAATAGGATAAAGAAAACTTTTCTAAACTATCGGTAGTAATTTTAAAAATTGAGTTATTATGCCATAGAAAAGATACAATTAACCTCCTTTTGTTTCTATATAAATTGATATTATATTGTCCTCACATGAAGGGCTATAAAAAAGTGTATTTTTAATATGGCAAGAAAGCATATTGTAGTGTGGCAGGCAGATAGCTAATTATGTTATTAGATTTTTAAAAATATTTCCCATATACACCAACTTTATTAATTTTGCCATTTTTAATTGTTCTACTTTAAATAAATACTTGCTTTTTGTACTTAACTAGGTTTTAGTTTTGTAAAATAGAACACTCCCACCAAAATTGTGTGAAAACAATCACACAACTTGTCTTGCCTCAGTTCCATGATTATCAGAGTAGTACTGTGCTGCATCGGTTTTCAGTGACTGATTGGTTATTAAAGTAGATTGGCAGGCCTTTCTTCTGAGGTGTCCTTGGATGTATTCCACAACCCCAAACATTTCATGTGCTTTCTAACTGTGTTCATACGTTATACCACCCAGGGCTGAGTGCTTCTAATGATTACTTCTGAACGCCCAGAAGAGCTACAGAACAGCAAGCACTTTGATGCTGCTGCTGCTGTTGGGTGTCGCTGAGTCAGTCCCAGCCTACAGGAGCCCTATGAACAACCCAACAAAACACAGCCCCATCCTGTTCTAGCCTCTCAACTGTTCATAGGTGTGAACCCGTGGTTGCAGCCACTGTGTGAATCAGTCTCACACTTTGTCACTGCCCCTCCACGTCACCAAGCATGACGTCCTTCTTCAGGGACTGCTCTCTCCTGGCAACATCCAGAGTATGTAAGACGATGTCTCTCTTTGTGTTTCTAAGGAACACTGTGGCCGCCAAGACAGACTTGTTTGTCCTTTCAGCGGTCCATGGTGCTTCGAATACCGGCACCACGATTTCAATGCATGTATTCTTCTTCGGGCTTCATTTGAACAGTAGTTGCTCCGATTGGCTTTCCTTGAAGGCTTCTAGATATAATCCTATCACAGACAACATTGTATTTTGGGAATGATTTTGAAATGTCCTTTTTGACAATGAATGAACGCAACACCATTTCTCTTGATTGTGTCTTTCCTGGCATAGTAACGCACGCGATCTTCTGATTCCAAATGGCCAATACCAGTCCATTTCAGCTCACTAAGTCCTGGGATGTCGACCTTCATGCCTTCCATTTCATTCTTGCCAACTTCCAATTGTCCTAGTTTGTACCTTCCAAGTTCCAACACATCCATACTCTGCATATTCCAAGGGCTGAGCATTAGCCAGTGTTTTTTCAGTTGGTTCTTCTTACTTTGAGTCAGGCCCCATCAGCAGATAAAGATCCCAAAAGTTTCATTCTCACAGGCTTTGCCTCCATTCACATCACGAAGGCCGACTGCACTCGGAGTAAGAAGCTTCTTCTCAGGCACATTCCGAGGACCCGCCATCCCTAGGATCCCAGCCTCTGTCACTATCTCTGACAATGGTTTGCCTGCATCCATTAGGGCCTCCGGACCTGACAATGCTTCCAAGCTATGCCCAAGGTTTACATTGGCTCCTTCCTCTGAAGTGGACAGCTGGGTTGTTCTTCGTTGTCTGCTCTTAGTCTGGAAGCTCCACTGAGACCTGTTCACTTTGGGTGACGCTGCTGGTAATTGAAATACCAGTGATGTAGCTTCCAGTATCACACTGACACACAGCCACCCAAGTAAGTCAAACTGGCAGACAAGTGGTGAACAGTAAGTAATGAAAAATAGAGGTGACCAAATGCTAAAAAGTATAAGGCAGTCTTTCCCTATAGTGGGGTCTGTATTCTATATTGTTTTTAGGGACCACTGAGCCAGTTCTGACCCTGGGTCAACAGAATGAAGCATCACCTGATCCTGCTCCATCTGCACAATCATTGCTATGTTTGAGCCCACTGTTGCTGCCACTGTATCAACCCATCTCCACGAAGCCTTCCTCTTTTTGTTGATCCTGGACTTTGCAAGATGATATCCTTCTCCCGAGGCTGGTCCCACCTGATGACATTTCTTAAGTGCTTGAGACAAAGTCTTACTTCTTCTGGATGTCCATGATACTTTCAGAGTTTTTCTCCAACACCATAATTCAAAGGTGTCAATTAATCTTTGGTCTTTCTTATTCATTGTCCAACTTTCAAATTCATTTCAGGCTATTGAAAGTACCATGGCCTGGGTCAGGCATACCTTAGTCCTTAAAGTGACCTCTTCAACACTAAAGAGGTCTTATGAAGCACATAACCCAAGGCAATGTGTCTTTTTTTTTAATTCACTGTTGCTCCTATGAACATTGAATGCATATCTTCATCATATTGTCTAGATCTTTAGTACCTCTGAGTGAATGTTTCACCCCTCCCCCCACCCCTGCAGCCCCTCACCCTCTGCCCCAAGTAATGTGGAGAAACATTGCCCTGTTCTTCCTGGAAGGGTAACCTGGTTAAATGTTGGATAAACCTCAAATGTGTGACTGAATGTGCCAGGAACCTGGCACTAAACACTGACCGAAAAGCAGGTTCCTTAGGTCAAAATGTATTTCTGTGTTTATGTGCCAGAGCATTTGATAGTTGAAGAACATCTTGCACCTGAAGGTGTGCTGTAGTACAGCTCCTGCATTTGAAACTCCGGAAACTTCCTCTGGCGTGTTAGTAAACTGGCCAGCAGAGAAGCTCAGGAGATCTGTCCCTTGAGTTCTTCTCTCTTTCCCTCTAAGTGACTCAGTCTTGCATCTTGAGTAGTTATTGTATGTGCTTCAATTAGCTAGCTCCCAGCCAGCTGGAGTGCTACAAAGCCTCTAGCTCAGATTACCTTGAATATGTAATTCCAGGGAAATCACAAGGAGTCCCAGAACAGGAAAGTTGCTTGGTAATTCTATGACCGTGGCTTAGTTTATTGTATAGGAAATTTTATTTTCGAGACCCCACAAATCATCAGATATGAATGCCCAATCAATCAGATAGCCAATTAGAAATGAATATCTCTTCTATGTGCAAGGCTCAGGGGAAGTCAGTAAAGATATATTAATATGATGAACCTGTCTCCTTATGTTTCATATTAGTTTAATACTGGGTTAAGATAAAATGTTGAGGGTTAGTAATGAAGCATCTGTTAAAATCAGGTGCTCATTTCATATTTTCTAGGTTGCACAGAGTGGATTCTGATTTAGAATGATGCTACGTGCAACCCAACACAGGCAGGGCCTGCACCATACTCAAAGTTTTTGCTTTCCTTGAGCCCATTGTTATAGTCCAGTGGTTCTCAACCTGTGGGTCAAACGACCCTTTCCCCGGGGTCACCCAATTCATAAGAGTAGCAAAATGACAGTGATGAAGTAGCAATGAAATAAGTTTATGGTTGGGGGGGGGGGTGTCACCACAACATGAGGAACTGTCGTAAAGGGTCGCGGCTTTAGGAAGGTTGAGCACCACTATCATAGTCCCTGTACCAATCCATCTATTTGATGGCTTTCTTTATCACTGACCCTATCCTTTATCAAACATGACATCCTTTTCCAGGGACTAACATTGCCAAAGTAGATGAAAAGAAGTCTCACTGTCCTCACTTCTTGGAAGCATTCTGGCTGGACTGCCTCTGCTGACAATTTCTGGTCTTTTCCATCGTCTTCACCAGCACTGTAGTCCACGGGCTTCAATTCTCTCTGGCATTCCGGATTCACTGTCCAGCGCGTATCTTTGTTCTCTGATGTTCTCAAAGTGAGATCTTTTCTCTTTAAGGCTTTTAAAGGGGATTTTGCAGCAGATTTGCCCCATGTCCTCCATCGTTGATTGCTGCTTCCAGGAGTGTTCAATGTGGATCCAAATAAAATCAAATTCTTGATGACGTCAATGTTTTCTCTATTTATCATGGTGCTGTCCATTGGCCTAGTTGTGAGGATCTGGGTTTTCCTCACCACACTTAGGTCATTTTTGTTGCTGTTGTTACGTTGCTGTCAAGTCACCTCTGACTCACGGTGACCGTACGGTGCCAACGTGCTCTGCTCCACAAGGTGACCTTTCAGAAGCAGTTGGGAACCACTAGCCAATGCTCTGGAGAACTATGGGGCTTCTGTGATGGGAGCAGCTCAGAAACTCACAGCAGCAGTTCGACCTGTCCTTTAGGATCGCTAGGTCAGCTCCAGCTCAATGGCAGAGTTTGCAGTTTATGAGAAAGCATAAGAATGTGTTTATGACTTCCTGTGAAAGCAAACAAAATGCAAATATGTCAGAAAAAAATGATATAGCATTTGCTCATACCTTATCATTTTCAATGACTGTCTCATTAATTTTTTAAACATTTCAACAGTATCCTTTTTGATGTATATTTTAAAGTCTGAGTAATAAAAAATATGAGATCCTAGGGAAAATATGGACTTTGGCCTTGAGGAAGACAAAGGCAACACGTTTTATTTTTTTGTTTTTTAATTATTCTGTTAATATTTAATATTAATTTTAATATTCTGTGATTCCTTCTTTCAATGGACTCATGAGAGCAATGTGACATCAAGCTAATCCACCAAAAATCCAGCTTCAAAAGTTGGAAGAGATTTTGCTTCTCCTAATCTAAATGGAAACACTGAAAGGGACAGATTAAAAGGAATAAAAAGACGTCAAGGAAATTTCAAAATGATCCTGTCCTATGTTACCTGTGAGACCCCCTCCCTGGCCTACCTTACCTCAGGAATGCTTTACAATATGTATTCAAATGGAGCCCGGAGCGCATTAACCTTCTAGAAACATCACATCTGTCTGAAAGCTAGGAAACGCTCCAGGATCACAGTCTCTTACCCTTTGGTTGTTGTGTTTTCGTGCATACTGTTCCCCTTTTTTAGGGTTTTGCAAACAGAAGAAAGAATAGGTAGCTCAATGGACAGACAGACAATTGCTTGAAGCCAGCTTACTAGTAGCTTAAGTAGTAATCTTTTAAGTGTATTGCCAAACATACCACAAGGAGATCTGAAACATCTCTTACCTGGAAAAAAAAAACAGGTGACATGCAAACAGCACACCTTAACCATTTTCTCATGGCCTGACACGTTAACACGTTACTTTCATCTTGCTAAAAGGTGCATGAGCTGTTGTAAAGCGTGAATCTTCCCTCTGGAGTGTCTTCCCCTCCCCACTCTTTTTTTCAGCTATAGCTGGCTATGCCTACAGATATTAACTAGAAATTGTTTGTATATGTGTGTGTGTTAGAATGAAAATTATTACCTCAAGGATCAAGTTGTGTTCACATAAATCCACAGCCATCACCAGAATGAGATGGAATAAATCCACTCTTCCCTTTTTCTTGTTTTTCAAGTCTGAGGATGCACACTGGACTCAATGATTTCAGACGGTCGTATTGACCTCTCCCTTTACCATCTCACGGCAAGAAACCTTTCAAACAAGCAGCTTCTGTTTAAAACCAGACAAATGCAAATCTCCATGGGAAAAGTCAAAACAATAGCAGAACAGTAAGCCGAGACTTTGTCAAAAGAATCGTGTTTTAAAAACAGAAACGATTATTAGGGGCAGTTCTACCCTGTCCAGTGAGGTCACGATGAGCCAGAATTGACTCAGTGGTCGTGAGGGTTTGATGTTGTTGTTTTACTGATATCAAAAAAGAAGCAGCAGAAGCATCAGCAACAACAAATATGCAATAATTCCCAGGGCTAGCATAAGAAATTTCACATCTCATCTTTCCTTTAATAAAAAGTCACAAACTCTAAACCAAATTGTCTCTGGCACAGCTGTGGCATATGGCAAATCATTCTTTATTTCGTTCATTCTGCATCTTTTGTGACTTGGGGGTAGGGTCTTGGAAACTGAAGTTGTCAAGCAGTTTTAGTCCTTACTTAAGAGACTGTGAGAGAGCCGTAACACAGGAGAGAATGAGTGCTTTTTAGTATAAAATGAGGGGAAAAAAAGAGAAGCTCTTGGTGGCTCCAATCCAAGGTACACATACGGGAGCAGATTTCTCCCCAGCCGTGTTTATCGGCATGCCATTAGCGCACTGTTCCAGGTAAAAACCATCATGGTAAGCATCCTGAAATTCAAGCAGCCAGGCAACCTTCAAAGAGAGAGAAATGTGGAAGCACCATTTTCCTTAAGGACTCAGATGTGTTCGCACTGGGAATTCTTAGAAACCTTGCCCGCCCTCACCACTGGGCCCACCTCCAGAAAATCCTCTTTGCAACTTGTCGCAACAAGAGCATTGCCAGCTCCAGCATGGGCTTTGCGGATTGTCTTTTCTTTCTTTTTTTCCTTCAGATTTCATAAATCTCCCCTTGAACTTAACCCTGCTTTAAGTTCCACAGCGATCCTTGCACATGGATTCTGTTAGGTACAATGAAGCACATTGTCTGATGCTACAAGCTCTAAGTTGTGGCTTTGCTCTCCTTTGTGCCAGCAACCTGAGTGTGACGCAAATGAGCAATTACTTGTCCATGTGTCATTGATATGGCAGCTCCTGTAGCTGGGTCGCTAGTGACATGGAGTGGCTTAGAGGGGATTTAGATGGGACCTGGAGCCAAGTGCTAACTGCTGAAACTCTTACAGGGTGGCTGGATATTGTTAGATGATTCATTGAGATGCTAAATCTCTTGGAGCCAGGGGTGTACTGACAAGTAGCAGGAGCCCTGATGGTGTGGTGGTTATGGCTTGGCTGCAGTCAGCATGGTCGTCAGTTCAAAATCACCAGCAGCTCCACCAGAGAAAGATGGGCTTTCTCCTCCTGTAAACAGTGACAGTCTCGAGGGTCTGCACTGAGAGTTCTGGCAAGTGGCCTACAACCAGTTTGGGAGATGAAGAAGGAAGCGTTGATCCCGGTTACGCATTGGGCCATGATTTTCAGGGTCGGCAGTCCTTAGCCATCAGCAGCTCCGCAGGAGAAAGACTGGGCTTTCTACTCTCATAAATAGATGCAATCTCAGAAACCCGCAGGGGTCATGATGAGTCAGCATTGACTCGATTGCAGTGAGAGTATTTTTATGTTGACAGCTGTGTTTCAAACCCACCAGCTGCTCTGCAAGAGAAAGATGAGGCTGTCTGCTCTCATAAATATTAGCAGACTCAGGAACCCTACATAGTCTCTGAGTCATAACAGATTTGATAGCAGTGGGCCAAAGATGAAGAATTCTACTAGGGAGGGCAGGCAGGGGAGGGAGGGGGAAGAAATGGAGAACTGATATCAGGGGCTCAAGTGGGAAGAGAATGCTTTGAAAATGATGGCAGCTTATGTGCAAATGCGCTTGACAAACTGGATGAATGTACGGATTGTGATAAGAGATGTAAGAGCCCCCAATAAAAGTATTATCAAAATAAGTTTACAGCCTCAGAAACCCACAGGGGCCATTCTGGTATGCTCCATAGGGCCCCCCAGGCATATGACTAGACAAGATGTCAGTGAAT
The DNA here is from genome assembly GCF_050624435.1 of Tenrec ecaudatus. NCBI lineage: Eukaryota > Metazoa > Chordata > Mammalia > Afrosoricida > Tenrecidae > Tenrec > Tenrec ecaudatus. The sequence goes on along the minus strand of NC_134532.1, from coordinate 108,554,162 downwards.
TTGGCTTTTTGGTTCATAGGTCAGGGGAAAGGCAAATTCTCAGCAGAGGGTCAATTTGGACTGACCCGGGTTAAAGCCCTGCTTTAGAGACACTAGGAGAGCTTCCATATGGTAAGTGCAGAGAAGAGTGACTGAAACAGAGAAGTGATCAAACTAAGTAAAAGAACAGATTTACTGTCATCTAGTAGATTCCAACTCATCGTGACCCTACAGGTTGGCATGGAATTTCCCCCGTGGGTTTCTGAGTCTGCACATCTTTCTGAAAACACAAAGCCTCATCTTTCTTCCTCTGAGCGCTGGGGGACTCAAACTAACCACCTTAGGGTTAGCTGCCCAACATGCAAACCACTATTTTACCAGGGCTCCTTAGAGAGGTAAGAAGTATATGTTCTAAAATAAATAACAGAATATTTATCTCATCTCAAGTCCTGTGAGGCCCTTGTGGACTTAGAAGGCAATATCTGTAATATGTGTGGCTGCATAGGTGTCTTCAAGGAAACTTGGTGACACAGTAGTGAAGTCTCAGGCTGCGAACCACAAGGTCGGCCATTCAAACCTACTAGTTGCTCTGTGGGAGTACGGTATGGAAGTCTGCATCTAAAGACTTAAAGCCTCAGAAACTTTGTCTGTATGGGTTGTGATAAGAGTTGATTTTTTTTTAAAGAAAGAACCTTTGTGGATCAGCCCCACTCTATTATACAGAGTGGCTTAGGAGTCAAAGTCACCTTGAAGGCAGATATTTTACAATGCAAATAATGCAAAGGCAATTGATATGGAAAGTATGACAGACTTGTTTTCTGAATATAGCAGTGGGAGGATTAAACTGAAGGTAAGGGAAAACACTGTCTCTAAAATTGTCCAAAATCTTTTCAGTCTGCACCGTAACTGCACATGCAAACTTCTGGACCCAGATTCTCTCAGGGAGAACCTATCTGGGCTCCAGGTGGACAGGTGAGAATCTCAACAATGGCAAGAAATGGAAGCACCTGTCTCAGCATTGAGCCAAACACTTGAGGGGGAAAAACAAAAACCACCTTACTTCTCTCCCAGGACTTTCCCTGCCTTTTCCTCCTCATCAGCACCATAATCACATGTTTCCTAACAGATTTAATCTCTACCAGAAACCCGGCGCCGTTGCGAAGCAATGTCACAGATATGTGGATCTGTTCTTTCTGGAGCTGATATAGAAAACAAGGAAAAGTTTTAAGGTAGGCGTAATTTTATACTTACATATGCCGGATTTAAATAAAAGTCTATTTCTTAGGAAATATACTTACTTAGACTGTCTTACCAGATGTGGAACAAGAGATCTCATTGCTGATGTCAGATGGATCTTGGCTCAAGGCAGAGAATACCAGGAAGATGCTTACTTGTGTTTTATTGACTATGCCAAGGTGTTTAACTGTGTGGGTCACACAAAACTATAGATAACTAGAGACGAATGTGAGTTCCAGAACATTCCATCGTGCTCACGAGGAACGTGTACAGGGATCAAGAAGCAATTGATTAAAAGGAACAAAGGAATACTGCGTGGTCTCAAATCAGGAATGGTGTATGTCCCGGTTATTATCCTCTCACCACACTTACACAAACCTCAGAGAAACTGGCTTCTATTAAGAAGAATAAGGCATTTGGATTGGAGACAGGCTTTTGAATAACCCGAGATATGCAGATGACACAAGTTTGTGTAATGAAAGTGGGAGAACCTGAAGCACTTACAGAATTACAGTCTGTCAGGAAAGACCAGACCCTGGAAGGACATCATATTTGGTAAAGGGGAGGGCACTGAAAAAGAGGATGGCCTCAGAGATGGATTAGCACAGTGGCTGAACAGCAGGCTCGTGCACAGATGCCATTGTGAGGATTGTTCCTTCTGTCGTGCATAGGGTCACTCACTATGAGTTGGAACTGAATCGACGGCACCTAACAAGAACCACTTGTCAATAAACAGCTCTTCGTCCAGACAGTCCAGAAAGATGTTTCCAGTGCCTGAAACACAAGGATGAAACACTTAAGGAATAGATAAATAGATCGTGAATGATGCAAGATCAAGATCATCATTCTGGGGCATCAATGTTCTTTGGTGCCCCATCTGATTGAAAAGTGCACTTAGGGCACAGCTTGGAGATTGAATACATTTGATAAAATTTCATTCAGTTCAGTACCTTGCTAGGAAACAGAAAATATAAAGCTTTTCCTCAATTTGCCAACCCAAGATTTTTTCGTTTGTGAGTATAGTTATTGTTGCAGTAGGATCAGATAATCTTTTCCTGGGGAGCTTTCTCGAGCAAATGTTAAGTCTTGGTTAGCACTATTTTTAACTCAGTAACTTCCTTCAAAATAGAGAGTTTCAAATAAAATACCAGAGAGCACAACACCTCAGGGGTTCTTATGATGGATCTAAATTTACCAGAATAGAGACTAGCCTGTAGAGGTCCTTCTAATCTCACCGTTACAGAAAGATAATAGACTCCGGAAGGACGTTATCCATCTATTACCCCCGTAAGAAAGTTCATTTCAGAGTCCCAGGGCAGTTCTACCCTGTCAATATGAGTGGATCAATTCAATGACAGTGATTTGGGTGTTTTTTAAATGATCAATATTATATTTTTTTAGTTAAAAATAACACTAAACACAAACATGTTTTCTCCAATAGCTAATACTCCCTTCCATACATTTATCTAGATTTATTTTAGTGGTATCAGTGGTCTCAGAAATGAATTACAATGATCTATACAAAATATGGGCATGCTCAAGGTTTGGGTAGTGGATCAAAAATGTCTATTACCTATTCTTCACTTTTATATTATTTTCAAACATTTTAAGTAGTAGTAAAAATAAGTGAAATTGAAAGAAAAGAAAGAAAGAAAACTGGTTGATTTACACTTCAGCCTGCCTGCAAAATTCCCAGAGTAGCGATGGTAGACCTTAAATCACTTCACCTCATTTCCGTCAGTGATTTCTGATGACAAGAGTGCCAGCCAGGTGGGTCAAGTTTACAGTCAGATTAGTAAGAGATTTAATCCTCTACTTCCCCAATATTAGTATAGTACAGCAGTTTCTCTTTCCACAGGGTGTAATTAATAATCATTTCTCACTCAAGTAGCTGAGACATAGGACCGCCATTAGATGGGATTTCTGCAACAGCTGAGTCATCTCTTTCAGTTCGGTGTCAATTAGGCCAATTAGTGGTTAGCAGCCCCGGCTGCCCTTCAATCACTTGGAAAGGGCTTTCCACAGAAATGTCACAAGGTTGCTTGCTGTAAGGTTGTTTTTCACATACTAATGATACCTACAGCTTGCCTGCTAAGACAGTAGCTGCCAAGATGGTATTTGATTGGTAACAATGCCTGTCTGCCCACTGTCACGAAATAGAGCCCTTGGTGACCACCCAGTCATTCAATGGTCTCTGTTCAGTCCTGGCAGTTGGAGCACAATGTGTTGGCCACCATAGAACAGAGTCCTATTATCTTTTCATCTCACTAGCTAGGTGGTCGGGGCACGCTCCCCCTGGGGGCATATGTACCTGTTAAAACACTACTGCTTTTGGCTCCGGTTCCAAACTCAGGCAAAGGGGATTAGAGACCTGGCTTTTAATTGTGCTTGCCTTTCTCTTTTTCTAATGGCAAACCTCCTGTAGCACCTTTTGTGATAGGAAAATGAACGCTGGATGAAAGCATATTTTTGATGCCTCACCAACCATTTCTAGTCTGTCGGGCACCTTCCTTAAGCCGCGGTGGGTGCGTTTATCAGGCAACTCAGCTTTGGCAGGCGGCAAACAGCGAGCAATTTCAAAGCAAACCGGGTTTCTACTCCCAGAGAAGAGTAGCAGGAGGACACTCACAGAGCATGCAAAGAAATATTTAGCATTGCTCGTTCCGTTTGTCAAGTTCAAATCTTGACAGTTTAGATGGGATAATGATTTCCTATGTGAGATTTAATAAACACAGTACCGATACCAAGAGTCCTCCTACTCTACAGAAAGGCATAAAGCATGTTGGTCTACAAATGGGACCTTCTTTTGAAATATACCTGTTTAAAACTAAGGTTGTGCTAATACTGTCAAAACATCAGTATGCTTGTTGGCGTGCCTTTCAGTGTGCCTTATAAAATGAGACAATTTCAACTCAGATAATTCCATGATTGTGTTTCTTCATAATCGTTAAAGTGTTTGAGAAAAGTTACCTGGTTCTATTATTTTATGTTACCCTTCGATTCTAAGAAATTTAATCATGTAGAGTAAGATAATACATCTAATTTGGAATGTGGTGATTCTAGAGAAACCTCCAAAAGTCAAAGTAAGTTTACAGATTTTGTCAATTGGATGGTGACAATGGCGTTAAAAAAATTAAGAAGTAAGCCCCATATCCGGTTTTATGCACACAACTTTCAAAATACATCATTTGGACGAAAGACATGTATGTATAGCTTAAGGTTATATGTGATGTAAGTTAAATATCATATATACTTTCACGGTGAGCATCATATAAATATGCATAATCACTTACATTTTCTACTAATAATTTATATATTTTTAGAAAATACTGATATATGAATATGAAAATTTTACTATATATTTGAATTTTTGCCAAAATATGTTATAGGTATTCATACATCCTGATATTTAAGACAACATGATATTCAGATGTAGTAGAGAAATGGGTTTGATAAGTGAAAAGATGCATGATGAAGAAAAGGTTAAGCAAGTTAAATAGTACAATGCTTTATAATTTTAGGCATTTTAAAAACTAATTTCTGGTGGTTTTTCTTTGTTGTAATAATCTAAAGACAAAAATGTTGTACATTTTGCTTGTTTTTTTTATATCAGTAATATAAATGCTTGGGAGTGGGAAAGACTGTCTTATTAAGTATGATATGTTTCAGGGGAGCTCTGGCAATGAGGTGATTTCGTGTCGAGCTATTAACCACCAAGTCCACAATTCTAAATGACCAGCTGCTTTTTCAGAGAGACTGGGCTTTTGACTCCCGTGAAGTTACAGACTCTGAAATTCACAGGGACAGTTCTTCCCTGTCCTATTAAAGGGTCACTAGAAGTTGACATCCACTCGACGGCACAGAGTTTGAGAGTTTTTTTGAAGTTCCATATATGTGAATAATTGTGATTACATAACAAATTATGGATCAGAAACTTGTTTTTCTTTTCATTTGCCATCTTATTAACTATTAGTAAGACTGTATCATATATTTTCACCTAAATAGAAAATGATTATTTTTATATATTATATGATTACATTTTATATTTACATTTTTCATATTAGGAATAAAATAAAATTGTATATACTAAAATCTGTAAGTTAAATATATAAAATAAGAATAAAATATTATATAATTATATAGAATTTTTCATATACTTCTTGTGGAATGTAAATGTACTCCTACAAATAAAAAATTGGGATGGAAAAATCCTTTATAATACTTCACTACTCTGACTTATCTGACACTTCCAAATTGTAAAGATTCGACGTTTTTCTTTCTTCCCTATTCCCCTGTGAGAGAATAGAGGCCCCAGGTTGAGGACTGTGGCAAGGAAGACAATGTGAAACATGGGGCAGTACAATTTGAAAGCCTAAATGGTTTCTGTGTTTGAGAAATAATATTTCTATATGTAATTATTTTGCTTCATTTATTGTGCAAAAACATTAACAGTAGTATCACAGTGCGCAATAATAGACATCAATGTGAAAAAATACACTCTAAATAATGCATTTTGTCCCAACAATTTTCAAAATATGACAGAGTTAATGGCATGATACAAGAATCAGGGGAAAATCGATCACATAAAATAGGTAAAGTAAAACTTTCCATTCAAAGAGGAAATAATTCAACCACAGAAAAGGTAATACTTACTAAAATGCATACCTAATCAAAATACAAATTGATCTTGTAACTTTTAAATTTTTTATATTTTTAAAAAAATCATTGATTTATTTATTTTCCCTCAAATGGTATAAACATGTACTGCCAAATATGGCAGCTACTACCCACATATGCCTATTGAACCCTGTAAATCTATCTCAGTCTGAACTTGGGTGTCCTATAAATTCAAAATTTATACTTGATTTTAAAATTTCAGTACAAAATTAAAAATCCATCACCAAATCTTTAAAAATGATTACATAAAAATGATAGTATTTTTACTATAATGGATTAAATAAAATTACTATGACTTATTTTTTCTGAAGTATCTATGTTATACCCTAAATGTACAGTTTATTATTTTGAAAAATGGGACTGATAAAATCAAGCAAAGCAACGAGAATAGAAACCGGCCAAAGCTGGTCAATCAAAATGTAATACAGGAAATAAGTAGACAGGGAATTTGGACACATGTCACCTGGTTGCGTCATCAAATCACCAAGGATTTTATGCTTTTGGATGTTGCTTCAATTTGTTATCCAAATCATGAAATTCATTCAACTAAAAAATGTTTTATATACCTGTTACTTTACACACACACACACACACACACACGTTATTAGATACCATCAAGTTTGTTCCAACTTAGCAACTCTATGTTCAAAAGAATGAAACACATCCAGGTTCTTCATCATTTTGCAATTGTTGTTATGTTTCAGCATATATATATATATATATATATATATATATATATATTTCACATATGTATGGGAATATACATGCATATACATATATTTGTATACAGCTCTATTTGGAATATATATACATATACATAGTCTTAAAAGGCATATATATTTTTCAAAGTATATATGTGTGTGTGTGTGTATTCTTTAGAAAGTTTGTGGCAAAATCTATTATCTTTTAATTTGATTTTAAAAACATTCTTTGAAGATATGTGCGTATGCATATTCTTACATGTATAGATCCATATATATTACCATGTATATTTGTACATAGTTCTCATATATTACTATGTATTTACGTAGAGATTAGCCATGTTTTGTTCTAATAAATATTACTAGAATATTACACTTTAAAGCATGAGCATAGTAATGCTGACCATGCTTACAACATAGAAAGCACCATCAGAAGAAATCCTGGAATTTATCCACTAATTTGTTATTTTGAAAGACCATGGATTCACTCTATCAACAATCAGTAGCATAGTAATTCTATTGGAATGTATGTTTGAGTATAATGACATTAAGCTACATATTTGAAAACTAACTGGCCATTTTATATAGTGAGCAGATCTTATCTAGCCATCGCTATCCAGTCTAGTCATACGGTGAAGCTGCAGAACATATTGAAACCATTTGTGATATTAATTAATATGGGAAAAGAAACAGCAAGTAGAATTGAAAAAAGCATCACAGCTAGCCGAGAAATTATAATACTTGTACTAAGCTTCCATTTTACCACATGCCTCCTCTCACACTCTGTTCTCACTAGATTTGTCACTTAAAGTTCTGTTCACATAGAGTTTGATGAAATCCCCAGCAGACCGCAAGATTGGTAAACCTGTTCTAACGGCTCTTACAATATCATGGAACAGAGCTTGAATTGCCAATCCACCAGAGAAGCTAATGCAATTATGAGTGTTTACTTACACCATGTGTTTCTCACTGAGCCTCCCCCTCTGTGTCAGGATGAAGCAAAGGGAGCTCATGTTTTATAGATGGTAAGACTCTGTTTGTTTTCAGTAGGGCTAAGTCTCCCAAAGCACTCAGACACACTAATTAAAGTAAACTGCAGAGGCCCATAATAAAATATATGTGTTTGGAGACTGTGAGATGAACCCTACTGGCTTATTAAAAGTCAAAAGAAAAATATACATTATTTATGACTTCAAAGGGACACATTGTGAGCTCTAGTTTATTTAAAGGATTAACTAAGCAGTGGTTATTGGTGACCATCTGAACAGTTCTTCTTTCACAGTTCATTAGTTCTGTCATAGATGTGAGAAGTCATCATTTGGGTTCAAATCAAATATTATTAATCAAATAAATTACAGAGGGTACACCAACATTATTAAATGAAATCTTTGTGAAAATAGCTGCTAATAAATCCGGTACTTACTTTTCAACAGTTGCCTAGTTGCAACAATGTGATTTAGGTTTTCAAAATGTGTTATCAATATTAAATATACATTCTTCATAAATTTGGCCCTTGCAAAGCAAGTGGCTTTGTGGAAACCTATTCCCACAGTGGTTATCCTGCAGTTCCTTAATCTGAAACCCTGAGACCCAGGCAAGGAAGTCCATGTACTCCTTTCGAACACAAGACTACACCAGGAGAACATGCAAGACTCTTGAAAATAAGTTTTTTATATTTTAAAAAGTTGGAATTATTATTACTTGCTCGAAGTTGAGCCATACAATTCAACCAAGGGATATTATTCATACTTTGCATACATTACGTTTGACCCAAGGATGATCAAGACTAATCAGTGTTACTGTGTCTGTCTCCAGATGTGTGAATAAGCACAAAGCCAGTCATCAGTGTAGTGTCCATTAATGAAAATTGAATATTATTTAATTAACTATTCCAACACATCTGAAGACTTCTGTGTAAATAAAACATTGCAAAAACAAATTTTAAGTTTAAAAATTTACATATATCGCAGGGTATGATGCTAAAAGAATGTGTTTCTTATAGCATTCCAGGTCACCTTGAGATGTACTTAGAAGAAGAGAGAGAATCCTCCCCAAAAAAGCTTTCCAGCAAGCAGGCGTCTCCACCGTTTTCTCAAGACGAGAGAGGCGCTCCTGTAAACCCGACACTACTTTTCTGATTGGCTCATTACAGGTGTAGATTTCTCTTCTTTTCTTTTTTTGTATTCTTCTCATTCATATCTGTTGCCTCGCTTCCTCCTCCTCCTCTCCCTCCCTCACTGCTTCCCTTACTCCTGCTCTCTCTTCTGCCCTACTACCCTCTCTTGATCTTTCTTCCTCTCCCTCTCTCCCTGAATCTCTCTATTGGGCATTTGTTGCCATCTTTCATTTGCCCAGAGTGAGTTATCATTAAGATTTAACGGACAAACATAGTAAACTATGGTATGAGATGACATGTTTGAAACACGATGGGATTGCATTTCCAGCAACTGGGTTAAAATTGTTTAAAGAACTAATGATAGATTATTAATTTTAAGTTCCTTTTAACATTTACTTTAATAGCACCACATTACACGATTTAATGGACAAGTGACAAACCGAAACAAAATGTCAGTTGAATAAGCTGAATTTTACCTAAATTGTGCTTGTTGGTATTATTTGAAATCACACTTATTGATAATATTTTTCTAGCTTCACCTCAGTAAGAAGATGTATATATTTCTTGAAATAAATTTTAGATTTCATGAAAATAATTGGCAGCAAAAATTATAGTATTTCAAAAAATTATAGTATCATACACTATCATTTCAGTACCATACTTATAGTATCAATAATATACTCTTATTGGTAGGAAGAGTACATTACTCGCCTTGATTTATAGAAAGAATGCATATTATAATGGGAAGATATCTTCTCTGTTTATTATGATGTTACCTATTGGCCCAGTTGTGAGGGCTTCGAAGTTGTTCATGATTCTTACCTGCGTGGGGGGGGGGGATCCCCAATCAGCACTCATTGGAAGCAGCGGTCAAGAAATCAGTTGATCACACTCAGGCACCCCTTTTGTCCCAGACCTCTGTAAAGCGTTTCAAGAACAAGAACGTCACTCTGCGGACGATGGTATGCCTGATAGAAGCCATGGTAGTTTCGATTACCTCCGATGATTTTGAAATTTGGACATTGAATAAGGAAGACCAAAGACGATCGGATGCATTGGAATTATGGTGCTGGTGAGGAATTTTGGCAGTGCCACAGTCTGCCAAACGATCGAACAAAGTGAGCATGGTGAGACATCTCACCTGCTTTAGAGGTGCTGTCAGGAACCCCATTCCCTGGAAAGAGACGCACTTGCCCCTCAATGAGTCCGAGGGTGGCCCAGGACGGGGAGTGAATTGTTCCGCTGTCTGTTGGATCAGATGAATCAAGACTGTCGGCTTGCCAGCACCTCACAGCAACAGCAAAAATGGGAAAATGCACTATAAAGATAAATTATTTTAAAATTATGGACTAAGGACTAGTTTTCTGTCTTCCTCCTTTTTATTTTTTTCTCTCTTTGTGTTCTCTTACCCTATCGTGAGGCTATATTTCTGTAATCCTCAATTTTTAAAGTTTCTTTTTGTTTTCAAATATGTGAGATATTTCTGTGTCTCTTATCAAAAATATGTTACATTAATCTATCGTACCCCATTTAAACCGGCACCAAGTGATAGTTCTGTAAGTGAAATAAAGACGGTGTTGTGAAGACACTCAGCTTATTCAAAACCCACGCTCCTCTGAGCAGCAGATCGCAGTTTGGAGCATAACTGGATCAAGTATGTGTAAACTCCGCAGACTGCAGACAGATGCTTTCAGTTTCATCACTTTGTGCTAAACACTAGCCACCATGCCTAATCCCCTTTTAACCATCTCTGCTTTACCAGAATCAAGTTATCCTCACTTCTGGATCCTATTGTGCTTTCTTACAAACAAAATGATAGCCACTCATTTTCAAATTGAATATTGGTTGAAAAGCAGACAAGTAAGAGATGCATTACTTTTGCATTTAGTACGAGGTAGATGTATTATTACCTCTATTTTACAGACAAAGACACTGAAATGTAGAGAACACTTTTATTCTCTCTCTTAAGTTACCAAACAGCTCATAAGTAGTAAAACCTCAGTCTGGACGCATATCTGAATCTAGATTGCTGAGAAGTTAACCGCTTCCTTGTACAACAGAAATCCAGTTGTCTACCTATAACACCTTATTCTTAGAGCTATGGGCAAAACAAACATTGGAGTTAAGAAAAAAAAAAAAACAGTGAACAATCCCAGAAGACCAATCAAAGTGTTTTACTGAAGCATCTCCATTTCCCCTAAAAAATAAACAAACAAAGAGAAAGAACGCTCTTAGGTAACAGATCCATGAGGGGTGGATCAAATTCCTCTGGCCAGAGCGTCCCTTAGACATTTCATTATCTTCACATCATGAGAACTTAGGATGTAGTTCCTTAAGCATGTTGTAAAGTGTATGAATTTATATACATAAACTCAGCAAAGCTTTCATATTTAGATCTGGCCTGGGGATAGTACAGGTATTTGTTTCTGCCTCTCCCCGCACTGGACCTTTCAGATGGTATACATTCATGCTCAAGGCCCACTAACAGTAAAATCCCAGTAGGAAACCAGTAAGTGTTTGTTGAACTAACTCAAGCTATTTTTTAATATCAATAGTTCCCTAGACCTAGTATTAAATGAAAACATATTAGAAAAAAAATAAAGACCTCTATAAATATAAACATGGCCATCTTGCTCAAAATATAGCAAGGAAAGCAATTATTTTAACAAGGCACAGTTTAAAACCAAAGAATAGAAATAGGAGGGGGGGAAAAACCACCCCAGAATCAAGCGCTATCCACCAAATTGACCTCAGAACTCGACTTGCTCAAATTAATTCTGATAATGCGTATGACTCATCATAATTCCCTCACTGCTGAACTTTGTAAGCAGCAAGCAGCGCAGGAACATCCCAAACTGTTTAGTTCTAAGGCAATCCTGGGGAACCCTAGTGACAGAGTGGCTAAAGGGCTCTGCTACTAACAGAAAGGTGGGCAGTTGAAAGCCACCAGCTCCCCTCAGGAAGAACGGTGTGACGGTCTACTTCGGCAAAGGTTCCAGCTTTTGAAACTCTCTGGAGCAAGTCTAGTCCATCCTATTGCGCCACTGCGAGTCAGCATTGGCTGGATGGGAATGAGTTTGGCTAAACTGTAGGGACACCTTGACTACGGCATTTCTCACCCACCCACCCCCCAAGAACTTCTCCTGTTTTATCACTATTAGTTCAGAAGTTAGATAATGCTGTCAGATTTGAGTACTAGGGCTGAGATTCAAGTAATAATAAAGTCAACAGAGAAAAGACAGACATCATTTTCATTTGTAGAATTTAACCCAATTTCCAACTAATCATCCATGAGACTGTCAGGTACATTCATAGAGCCATTGAGCTCATTCTGACTCATGGCAACCCTATAGACAGAGTAGAACTTGCCTTTGGGAGTCCATAACCCAGGACTGCTATCCAGAGGAACTGGCTTGATGGCAGTGGGTTTCTCTTGTTTTTTTAGGGTTTCAAAGGGATGCAGTCTTTAGTGGTTTGCCATCTCTCCAGTGGAGCGACCAGTCGATTCTAACTGGGCCTTTCAGTTCGCAGCTAAGGGCTAAACCACACTGCTCTTCATAAAGTGTGAAGTAAATGCAGCTCTTGAAATGTTTCCACTACTCAATTGTTTCAAGATTATTTCTTTTCAACAAGGAATTGTTCAAATTTAGTGCTAAAATGATTTGAGATCATCTTGTCCAAATCCTGTCTTTCATGGTATAGGAAATGGAGGCTCAAAGAGATCAAATGACCTGCCCAAGTTTGCAAATCCGAAGCTGCCGGAGAATTTCCTGACTGCCAGTGCAATTGTTCTTCCTATTATAAATGCGTTTCTCCCTCAAGATGACTCTTTAAATTAAAAGGAATTAACAAATTAACAAATAGAGAATACAGACCTTTATTGCTATCTCGCTAACTGAACAGTAACCTTATTTAATAGATCTTCCCTGCTACACAGACATCCCACTGAAGCATTGTAATAAATGTAATAAAAGGGAAGATTAGGGCAAACATTGGTGGGAAGACATTAATTAGAGGAGGACCTCACCAATTCTCAGTTGACTAATCCTCAAACCCTGTAATTCTCATAAGAAAACTGGCAATCTTGCTTTACTTCTTATCATAGATTTCCAGCCAAAGAGAGTGGTAGGCTCAAGTAATCAGAATCTCATTAATTTTATTAAATATGCTATAAAGTCCCATAGTAAATAATTAAGCCCTATTAAACACATATCATAGCATGTTTTATCCCTTCTTGTTTATAGACAATAATAAGATGACAATGCTTGCAATGAAATAATAAGCCATAATTGTTGTTATTGATGATAATAATACCTTATGTTTGTTTTAGAGTTTTCAAAGCTTTTCTGAGTATGTCTATTATATCATAATTGGCATACAATGCATTTATGTTCTAAGCTATATAAATAAAATTAAGTTTCCATCTGCTGGCTGTGACAACAACACTTGAAAATGAGTGGACATGTTATTACCAAATTTGGTATGCTGTTTAGGATGGCCTGGCTGAAAATCTAAAGTCATAATTGTTCAACAAATACAGCAGGGAGGTCTCGGGCAGGGGGCATTCAAGGGGAGAAGGAGTGACGATCAGGACACGACTGTTTGAAGCTGCAATGTTGTTGTTGTGATTAGGTATCATGGATCAGGCTCCAACTCATACGCCAACCTGTGCACAACAGAAGGAAACATGAATGCACAACATAAAAAAAATGAAAAATAAAAAAACTTCTCATTCCTTTGCCTTCCTCAAAACTGGTGTTACAGTTGAGCCATCCTTGCCTCCACTACGTCAATCCACCATCCCATTGAGCCGCTGCCTCTCTCGTACTGAGCCTCTACTTTACCAGCCTTTTCCAGGAATTGGTCTCCCTGATCGTATGTCCAAGGTCCAAAGTTCAAAGCCTAGTAGCCTTGCTTCTAAGGACTAGTCCAGCTATCCTTCTTTCAGGCCAGCTGCCATTGACGATGTCCACTGACATACACAGATGCAGTTTTTCCTTGTTTATTACAGCAAGCACAAAACTTCCACTATCCTCTATTTCACGATAGCTAAAAGTACTACTGTCGCGTTTGATGTGTCGGAATAGAACGGTACTCCAGAGGGCTCTCAACGGTTGACTTTTCAGAAGTGGAACAACAGGCTTTTCCTGCAAGGTGCCTCTGGAGAGACTCAGCCCACCAACCTTTCAGTTGCCAAGACCAAACCACCTGAGCATTGCGGGGACCTTCCATTATTCATGTGGCTGCTGTTGTTGCCAGGTGATGTTGAAGCATTTCTGACTCATAGTGACACTCTAAAACAGAAGGAAACATTGGCTAATTCTATCCCATCCTCAAAATCATTGTCGTGCTTGAACCTGCTGTTGTAGTCCCTGTGTCGATCCATATCATTGAAAGGCTTCCTTTTTCACTGGCCTTGAACTTCACCAAGCATGATGTGTTATCCTTCTTGATAATGTGTCCAAAGTCTATGCGATGACATTTCATCATTCAAGCATCTAAGAAGTATTCATCTCTACTTATTTTTAGATAGATTTGTTGGTTTTTCTGGCAATCCATGGTACATTCAATATTTTTAATCAACATCATAGCTGAACGATATCACTTCTTCTCTAGACTGCCTTTTCCATTGGCCAGCTTTCAAAGCCACATGAGGCATCTGAAACTACCATGACTTGTTTCAGGCTCAGCATAGTCTTTCAAATGACTATTTTTAACTTATTAAGCACTTAAAATAAGGACAGATTTCCACAATGGAATATAGAGGGCCTTCAACATGATCTGGGAAAGATGGAAAGACAAGATCATGAAAGTTTTCCCATAGCCTTTGAAGCCTCTTTCATGCCATTTGATGTCTTGATCCATGGAGTTTGATCACCGATCTGAGTTAAGGTAAATCTTTAAAAACTTCAATCTCCTCTCCACTTACCATGATATTGTGTAGTGATCCAATTATGAGGACTCTTTTTTTCCCCTTCAGTTCTTTATACTGATGTATGATCCATACTGAAGACTGCGGTCTTCAGCCATCAGTAAGCGCTTCACGTTCCCTTTGGCAAGCAAGTGTGCGTCATTTGCATACCATAGATTGTTAATGATTCCTCCGTTAACTCTGATGCCATGTTCTGCTTCATGTAGTCCAGATTCTCAAATTATTTGCTCAGGGTATATAGTGAATAAGTATGGTGAAAGGTCACAATGTCACAATGCACAAAGACGCACGCCTTTCCGGATTTTAAACCATGCACTATCCCAGTAATTCTGTTGAGGCTGCTAATTGGTCTATGTATAGTTTCTGTACGAGCACAAGTAAGTGCTTTGAAATTCCTATTCGTTGCAAGGAGATCCATGTTTTGTTATCATTCACATAGTTGAATGCCTCTGTGTTTCAATAAAACACAGGTAAATGTATTCACGACATGCTCTGCTGTCAGCCCCCGTTTCCATCGATGGTGGACTCTACTTTGACAGGGCGGTTCTTCCTCAGTCAGAGTTGAGTGCCTCTCTATCCTGAGAAGCTCATCTCTGGCACTCTATCTGACAGGGCTGCGCTGCTATTCGTAAGGTTTTCAGTGGTTATTTTCTTTGAAGTGTAGCACCTATACCTTCGTAGTAGTCTGTCCTTTGTCTGAAACCTCTGCTGAAACCTGTTCATTTTGGATGACCTTGCTGGTCTTTGAAGTACCCGTGACATCGTTTCCGGCATTATAGCAACATGCAAGCCACCACAGTCTGACAAACTGAACAGGCAAATGGGAATGGACATCAACGGCAGATTAAATTGATCCTTTAAATTTTGATATGTTACATAATTAGCTGTGTTGTTTGAAAAGTAAATGAAATTTACTAAAAACAAACCAAACCACACAGCCTTTGAGTGAATTCTAATCCTCACTACATAGGGCTTAGGGCTTTGATACCATAAATCTTCATAGGAGTAGACAGCCTCATCCTTCTTTTTAAGGGTGGCTGGTGGTTTGAACTTTTGACCTTGTGGGTAACAGCCCAATGCCTAACCCACAGCAGCAATGTGAATATCCTGTGAGTGAAATTGTAATATTTCCTTTTCCTCTTGAAACCCAAAGATTATAGGTCAATAAAAAGTAATTGAGTGAATGTATATGAAAAGTCCCTACCATGTGTCAATTCATCATAGTGTGATGGCTGGTGTCTTGCTGTGATGCTGAAAGCTATGTCACTGGATTTCAAATAACAGAAGGGTTTTGGGTGGTGACCACGTTTCAATCGAGTCCCGACTAAGAGATGACTATGAAGACAGAATCCACTTTTTAAGGCATAGCCACTAAACATCTTATGAATAGCCGCAGAATACTGTGTGACGTAAGGTTGGTAGGTGAGCCCCTCAGGTTGGAAGGCACTCAAAATACAACTCAGGAAGAGCTGCCTCCGCAAAACAGAGTGAACCTAATGACATGCGTGGAGTGAAGCTGCCAGGGCCTGCATCTGCTGATAGGGCAAGGCTCAAAATGAGAATAAACAGCTGCAGATATTCACTAATATGCATTATCCATAAGTTTATACCTGCACCATGCTTTGGTGAACACTCTTGGAGAAAAGGAAAAGTATTTAAAAATATATTCAGACTTAGAAGTTCAAGAATCTTTGAGCTCCATATGGGACCATCTAAAATGATTATTTTAGTAATCTAATCATAAGACGCTTAAGCCATCGAAGCATGAGCAAATACAGAAAAGAGAAAACTATTGAAGATTAGCAACGGGTGTTCAGACCTTTTTAACGTTTGTTAGTATTGATATTGGCAATATATTTCAATCAGACTTCCGATGTGCTTTGCAATTGCATTGATCTTCCTCTCTGGGTGTCTTAAACATAGAGGAATGGCTTTAACAAAGGTGTGGTTTTGTCTTTGAACAGATTACACCCCCAAAGAAACAAAGACTGTGACGTGGTTCATAGCCTTTACTAGTGTCAGGACGTAATCCCCACCTTGATCCTGTGCATGAGCAGAGCAGAGCGATCCTCCGAAAATGGGATTGCAACCATAGGCTAAGAGTCCCGAGTTGTAATACATCACAGAAGGAGTCATGATTAGAACGGCCACAGTAATTAGCGACAGCTCACAAACTAACAGCAATGGGTTTGATATTTTGTTTGGTGGGTGGTCCCAGCAGCAATGTATTCATTTAAAATATCCAATATAAATGCTATGAATTTTCCTTTAAATTCCACTTTAGGGCCACCCCCTTAGTTCTGACGTCATTATTTTCATTGTTTTTCACTTCAAAATATTTTTAATGTAATATGATTTTTCCTTGATCAAGACTTAATTAAAAGTGTTTTAATTTATAGACAATTAGATTAACCACCTCTTGTTTATTAATTTCATTGTCTTTAAGGGAACATATTCAAGTGTTTGAAATTTATTAAACTTTTTATGCTCCAATTTATGATAAATTTGACAAATAATCCATGTTCATTTGTAAAGACTCTGAATTCTGTGATTAGTGGTACAGCCATCTATATATGTCAATTAGTCAAATTTTAAGCTTTTAGAAAATTCATGAATTATAAGCTTTTAGATCTGGATTTCTACTAATATGCTGTGTGACTTTTTCTCAGATATTGGAATAATTCCACTAAGGTCTTTCACTTTGCTTTTAACTGTGTGCATTTACCTTTTTAGTTCTATAGTTTGTGCTTTGTATTTTAAAATTTATAAAGCTATTATATTCCTAAAGAACTAAGGTTGTGATATTGGATTGTTGGCTTGATGATTTGCCATTTAAAATATCACTGGAATACACTTCAAAAGTATTAACATTACAGACAATCCCTGATATATGAACAGCTAACTTAAATGGACCCTGATCATTTCCTTTTAATGCTGTATAAAGTTGCCCTTATTTTGAAATGATTGAACCAACTCCTCGCCTCACAACAAATGCTTCACTACATTCACTTCCAATGTTCGCATGTACAGCTTTTGAATCGTGAACAGGCCCAAGCCTTTTCTTGCATGAAAGCAAGACTGATAAGAACCAGATGAACCTGTAACAATTTACCTACCAAGTTTATCTTAAAACTACTCTAAATAAGGGCTCTCATGCATAACCCAGAATCTAGCACTTACATGTATTTACTTGTAGGCAGCGAGCACATGCTGACATTTTTCATTTTTACCATCAACCATTGTGTCTCTTGAAAATATCATTTAGTTCATTTGTCCCAGCCTAGAAATGTTTTTCTTACATTGTTTAGTAGATTTATGTTGATTTAAATATTGACATAACTGCATTTATATTTCAAATATTACTATGTTTCTTCTACTTTTCATCCATTTTACATTCATTATTTTAGTCTTCTTTTTCTTCTGGTAGATAAACCAAGCATTTCTGTTTGTTGTACTTTCTGCTTTGTTAACTTAGTTACACATTCTTTTAACCATTACCCCAGGAATTTGGAACAATCTTCCTTAACTTACGTTCTGTGCAAATTATTCCACTTCCCTAAAAAAAGTGCTAAAACCTTGAAGTATTTTAACTCCAGTAAAACATTTTATACCATTTGTTATTTTAATTATGAATATATATATATCTTAAATTCAAAAAGGCATTATTTTATATATTTAGTAATTTACCCTCATGCTTAGCTTTCACAGTACTCGACATTTCCTCCTGAATTTTTGTTGTCTGGGATCATTTCCTTTTTTCTAAAGAACTCTCTCTTTAGTACTGATTTTTTTTCTTTTTTATCATTTTTTGAGGGCTCTTACAACTCTTATCACAATCCACACACATCCATTGTGTCAAGCACATCTGTATATTTGTGGCCATCATCATTCTCAAAGCATTCCTCATTTTCCCCTCCCTCCCAGCCCCAACTCCCTCACAAGCCCTTGATAATTTATAAATTATTATTATTTTGTCATATCTTACACTGTCCGATGTCTCCCTTCACCCACTTTTCTGTTGTCCGTCCCCAAAGGAGGGATTTATATATAAATATAACACCCTTTCTGTCCCATCTTCCCCCTTACCTTCTTGCTATCGCTACTCTCCTTATTGGTCCTGAGGGGTTTATCTGTCCTGCCTTTCTTGTGTTTCCAGTTCTTATCTGTACCAGTGTTAACAACCACCACAATAAACACTGACAAAAAGAAAAAGAAAGAAAAGCCTGTAAATAGTTCAAGGTCCTTTTGTTGGCTTTTGGAGAGTTTTCCAGTCGAGTCTGATGAGGTGCCAAGCCCTGGCCCCAAAGTCTATTTTTCTTACTCCCTTGGAACTTCCTTACTCTGCTCCATTTGCTGTTCTGTTGCATGGCCTTAGTGTTTTGCCGTGGTGTTATGCGGTCAAAATGGGTGAAATTCCCACACCGTGTCTCCAGTGTTATCCCCCATAAGGCGATGCGTCAGTGAAGGATTTCCTTTCTTACAGTGAGGTTGGCTATATGGTCCTCTCAGTGCATTGGCTGCTCTGAGCAGGGATATCATCCTCAAGGCATGGTGGTCCAGGATGTGCTCCACTCTCTCTTCCTCCCCTTTGTTTTCTCCTGTGTGCTCTGATCAGACGTCTTCCTGTTCCTGAGCTATATCTTCAGTGCTGTCCTCTGAAGTAAATTCTTCTGGGGGGAGGGGGGACTGTCAACATAGTTGGATTTAAGCCAGCCTCTCAGACTTCTCTATAGGTTCCCTGCTTCATGCCTGTAAGTTGCATTCACACCTTGAAGCACCAGATTGAAGTCAGGTCCCTCTTTCCCTGTAGAGATATGAAGAATACTCTCCCCTTGGATGGGTTAGCGCCCTGCTCCCCTGCTACCAAAGTCTTTTCTTTTCTCCCCCTCCTTTTCAGTTAGCTAACATATGTAGCCCTGGATTTGGTCTGGTCCCTGCCACACTACCTGGACCTCACCCCAGAGATGTTTTATACAGCAGCTTTTTCCTTATGCTTCTTTTGCACCTTTTGTAAGCTTACCTCAGTGCACTCGTGCTGTATCTGTCCTTTCGTGCTTGGCTTACTTCACGTAGCATAATTTCCTCCAGTTCTGCCCATGCGGTGATGTGCTTCATGTGTTCATCACTGCTTTCTAGGGATGAATAGTACTCCATTGTATGCATGTACCACAGTTTCTTGATCCATTCATCTGTTGATGGAAATTTGGGTTGTTTTCAACTCCTTGCAATTGTGAACTGAGCTGCGATGAACATTGGAGCACAGATGTCTGGCCATGGTTTGTTTCTTCCCTCTTCAAGTATATGACAAGTAGGGGGATTTCTGAGTCATATGGTAGCTCAATTTCCACCTGTTTTTGATATCTCCAAATCGATTTCCGTAGTAGCTATATAAACCTATAGGTCCACCAGCAGTGGATGAGAGCTCCTATCTCACGACAGCCCCTCCAACATTTGTTGCTTTCTGATTTTTTGAATTGGACTGTCTTTGCGGGTGTTAGGTGGTATCTCATTGTTGTTTTAATTTGCATTTCTCTTATGGCTAATGATAGGGAATATTTTCTCATACGCTTATTGGCCATTTAGATTTCTGCCTTTTGAAACTTCTGTTCAGGTCCTTGGCCCACCTCTTCAGTGGACAACTAGATTTTTTTATTTTTGGAAGCTAGCAGAGTATTGTAGATTTTAGTAATAAGGCCTTTGTCTGATGTGCCATTTCTAAAGATGTTTTCCCAGTCCATGGGCTCTCTTACTATTCTATTGGTGAATTCTTTGGATGTACACAGGTATTTTATCCTCAGTGCATCTCACTTTTCAATGTGTGCCTCCTCTGTGTCTGTGTCCTTCCCTATTTCTGATAGCCTGTGTATTCCCTGCGCCAAGGTTCTCAGTTTGATCCCAATTCCTTCATTGACGCCTTGAGGTCTGTGGTCCACTTTGAGTTTATTCCTGTGCATGGACTGAGATAAGTGTTTTCTTCATTTTTCTGCAGGTAAATAACCTTTTTTTCCCCCAGCACCACTTGTTGAAGAGGGCATAACTTCCCATCTGATATTTTTGGGGCCCTTATCAAAGATCAGTTGTCTGTATGATGATTTTATTTCTGGGTTTTCAGTTCTTTTCCATTTGTCTGAGTATCTGTCATTATTCCAATACCATGCAGTTTTGACTACTGTGACTGAATAATATGTGATAAAGTCAGGTAAAGCAAGCCCTCCCACTCTGTCCTTCTTCTTGAGGAGTTCTCCGCTAATTCAGGGCTTCTTCCCTCACCATGTCGTCACTTTTCCCATTTCTTTGAAGAAAAATGAGGGCAATTGTATCATGATTGTATTAAATTCATATAGTACCTTGGTCAGAACTGATATATTCACTATATTGAGTCTTCTAATCCATAAGCATGGGATATTCTTCCATTTGTTGAGGCCACTCTTGGTTTCTTGTAATAGTGTTCTATAGTTTTCCTCATGTAAATCTTTTTGTTCTTTTAGTTAGGTATATCCCTAGATATTCCCATTTGTGCTTAGCTATTGTGAAGGGTACAACCTTTTTGATCTCCTCTTCTGTGATCTTATCCAATGTGTAGAGCAGTCTAGTAGACTAATGTTTGTTGATCTTGTATCCCACCATTCTGTCATACTCCTCTATTGCTTCTAGTACTCCCCTTATGGAGTTTTGAGGATTTTCCAAAGAGAAAATCATGTCATCTGCAAATAATGATAGTTTCACCTCTTCCTTCCCCAGGGGAATAACTTTGATGTATTTTCTTTGTCTCATGCTGTCAGCTAAGACCTCCAGTACGATGATAAATAAGAGTGGGGACAAGGGGAATCCTTGTCTAGTCCTCTTTTTCAGTGGGATTGTGTTCATCTTTCCTCCATTAATAACCATGTTGGCTGTGGGTTTTTCACATATAGCTTGTATTATCTTGGGGAATTTTCCTTCCATACCTATCTTCTAGAGTGTCTTAAACAGGAATTGGTATTGGATGTTGTTGAATGCTTTTTCCACATCTATTGATATTATCATATGCTTCTTAGAGGTTTTCATGTCAACGTGGCAAATGATACTAATGGTCTTTTGTATGTTGAACCATCCCTGCATCCGTGGTATGAATCCCACTTGGTCATGGTGAATTGTTTGTTTTATATACCTTAGTATTCTATTGGCTAGCATTTTGTTAAGGATTTTTACATTGATGTTCATTAGGGATATTGGCCTCAATTCTTATGGGATCCCTGCACATTTTTACTATCAGAGTTATAATAGTTTCAGAGTTCGGGATTTTGCAGTTTTTTCTATGTTCTGGAAGAGTTTGTGTTGAATTGGTGTCAGTTCTTCCCTGAATGCTTGGTGGAATTCTCCTGTGAAGCCATCTGGTAGAGGGGATTTTTTGTTGGTAATCCCTTGATAGCCTTGTCTATTTCTTCTATTGCTGTGTCTGTTGAGATTCTTAACATTTATCAGGGATAGTCTAGGGAGGGTTTGTTTTTCTAAGAATTTGTCTTCCAAGTTGTTGGATTCATTGCAGTACAGTCCTTTGTAGGAATGTGTAATTATCCTTCTTATTTCATTAGAGTCTATTGTAATGTGCCCTCCTTCATCCCTCATCCTTGCTATTGAAATTTATTCCTTCCTTTCCTTGGGTAGGTTGCCAGCGGTCTGTTGGGTCTGTTTATCCTTTCAAAGAACCAACTTTTAGCAGTATTAATTTTTTCCATAGTTTTCTTACTTTCCCTCTCCTGAATCTCGGCTCTGATTTTTATTACTTCTTTTCTTTTGCTATTAGTAGGATTGACCTGTTGACTCTGCTCTAGTTGATGTAACTTTTCTGGCATCATATAAATCATGAGTCTCTCTTCCTTTCTCAGGTGTGCATGTATTGTATGAAGTTTCCTCTGACAACTGCCATTGCCGTTTCCGTTAAGTTTTGGAATGTCGTGTTCTCATTGTCATTGGTTTCTAGATATTTCCTAATTTTGTCTCTGATCTTGGCCAGTACACACTCATTTTTCAATAGAGAATTATTCATTCTCCAATTGTTTGCTCTTGTTTTCTTCATCTACCTTTTGTTGATTTCCAGCCTTGTGGCACAGTGTTCAGGGAGAGATGGCTATATGGTATCAGTGTACTTAAATTTATGCAGATTCATCTTATGCCCCAGCATGTGGTCTGTCTTCGAATATATGCCATGTGGACTTGAGAAGAATGTGAATTTTTTAATATTTGGATGAAGAGCTCTGTAAATATCTATCAGGTCAAATTGTCTAATTGTAGTGTTTAGATTTCTAGTTTCTTTCCCTGTGATCTATTTTTCTCAAAGAGCAGTGTATTGAAGTTACCTACTATAATTGTTGAGGCTTTGATTTCTTTTTCATCTTTTGGAGCATTTGGTTGATGTATTCAATGGGTCTCTCATTCGGGAAATATATGTTTAAAATGCTTAGTGGGTTTTTTAGTCTTCCATTCCCTTGAGCATTATACAGTGTCCCCCTTATCTCTTTTTATGGCTTGTACTTTAAAGTCAATTTTATCCAGGATTAGGATTGCAAAACTTGCTTCCTTAGAATTGCTGTTTGCTTGGTATATTTTTCTCCAGCCTTTGATTCTCAGCCTATTTTTGTCTGTACTCTTGAGATGTGTCTGCTACTGGGTTTTGTTATTTCCTCCCTAAACTCTTGTATTTCCCTTTGGTATATGGTCTTTATCTCCTCTATCATTTCATCCTTTTTCTGTATTGTTTCCTTCATATTCTGTATGACTTCCAGCAGCATTCTGAACATTTCTTTCTGTGGCAGCTCAATGTCTGCTTCTTCTAGGCATGTCGTTATGTTCAGGACATCCTCTGCCATTGCCTTTTCTTTCTCCTCTTTTTTTTCATTGAGGTCAATGGGGCTGATTTCTGTTTTCCTTGTGTTGTTTTGGAGGAACCAGGTGCCATTTTCCAGGGAGTCAAAGAGCACTGGCTTTCTCTGGGAGATTCCCAGGAATGCTTCTTCGAACTGCCTGCAGCTAATTTCACTATGAAATTGGCCTAATGATATATCATCCTGAGGCTTCATTTTTCCCTAGTTACCTATTATTCTGTTATTTGGAGGGCAACTTGGATGGTCCTCTCAGTGGTCACTGGTTGGGTGCTTGTGGTCCTGCAAGGATGGTACTATACTGAGTGATCTCACAAGAAACCATGATGGTGTGACCCTCGGCAGCTTGAGGCACCGCAGAGGGCATGCAGGGGTGCCTGATGCAATGGGAGCACCACAGAAGGTTGGTGGGTTGCCTGCTTGAGTGTAGAACATTGTGAATGGTGAGCAGAACTGCCCTGGTCAGGTAGATTGCTGTGGAGGTTTTCAGAGGTTCCCACAGCAGCATGTAACATGGACAAGTGTTGGCCAAGCTGCCTTAGGCCATGTGAAGCACTATGGCAGGTGGAAGGGAGTTTCCTCAATCACATGGGACCACAGAGGACATGTAGGACCTCTCCTAGCCAGGTAGGTAGGATGTCCCCTGAAGAAGGTGGGTGGGACTTCCCCAGCCATATGTTAAGCACTGCAGAGGGTGGGTTGGGGTAGAATATCCCCCAGAAGGAGGTGAGCAGGATTTCCCCCAGAAGAAGTTGGGCAGGATATCCCCTGGTGGAGGTTGGGTGGGATTTCCCTAGGTTCCGGTTATGCTGCAGAGGTTGGAGCTCTCCCAGTTGGGTACAGGGCAGGCATAAATGCCCTAGGCTAAGGGGAGTGGTCTGAAGGTTGGCAGTGGTGTGTGGGAGAAAAGAGAAGAGAAAAAAACACAAAGAAAACACACAAAAACTAAGCCCACTGAGACTGTGGGTCGACAGAGAGAAGAGAGGGAAAATGAGTAACAATATAGCTGAGATCCAATCCCTGACCATAGAGCTGAAGGGGTTTAATCCCTGCCCCAAGGTGGTGGCAAGCTGCGGCTGTGTTGACATAAAGCCCTAGGTCCTTCTCCAAATGATCCCGGCCCCGGGCAAGACACTGGTCATACTCTCACTGGCCTCCACTGTGGTAAGCCCTTACTATTATGTTTCTTATTTGTTTTAACTCATTAATCATGTTAGATTTGCATATGCACATTTGAATATTTACAATTGTTTGGTACATGAAAGCCAAGATAGATAACCCTTCAGAAACAGTAACAGGAGTAATGGCTCCCTGAAGGTACAGGAAGGGGGTGATGGGTTAGAGGGAGATGATAGCATTGATGAGTGTATAACCCCACTTGGGTTCAAACAACAAAAATAATTATATGTTAATTAATATATTGGATCATGTAAGATATGGTAAAAAACTGTTATAGAGAAAAATAATTGAGGTCGTTTATTGTGATAACCTGACTGATAAACACATGTGAGGTTAATTGAAGGGCAGAGAGATAAAAGGCTTGGTGAGCCTCGCCTTTCTAGTTCTCCGATCTCTTGTTTTCTGATGGTCAGACCAGGGTGCAGCTGCCTTAGCCAGTTCCCTGCTTCAGCTGGTAAGGGTCACTTCCTGCAAGACATCCCTGAGAAAAAGCCACATGGACCTACTCCGGCACAGCCCTGGGTGCTGGAGCAGCCCTGTGGAGACCCCTGGCAGTGCTGAAATGCTTACACACTCACTAATTTGGCTTTCTTACTGCAGTCGGCATCACTGTGTGAGTTTTGTGAGATGGAGGAGGACTTTGTGGATTGTTGTTGGACATATTGGTTAATGGGTTAATTTTGGACTTGTGGACTTGGGCTGCACTGGGTTGGGATGTTTTCTTGATGTGCACTTAACCTTTATATAAAACTCTCTCTTATACATGAGTTTCTGTGGATTTGTTTCTCTAAAGTACCCAGACTGACACAATAATAATAATAAGGGTTTCTGCGTGGGGGTAGGGTGGGGAAGGGATGAGATAAAAGGGAGCTGATATCGAGGAGTTCAAGAAGAAAGAAAATGTTTTGAAAGGGACTGTGATAGCAATTGTAAAATACTGCTTGATATTATTGAACTATGGGTTGTTACTAAATCTATAAAATCCTCCAATAAAATGATGAAAAGTTTAAAAAATTAAAATTAGTCAATGTGGATCACATAAAATATAGTGTGATAGACTGCTAGAAGATGAGCTCCCTCAGTTGGAACACATTCAAAACACCCATAGGCAACAGCAATGAACTGGAGCACACCAATGACCTTGAAGATGAACTAGAACCAGGAGGCTAAAGCAATGAACTGGAGCACACCAATGACCTTGAAGATGAACTAGAACCAGGAGGCTAAAGCAATGAACTGGAGCACACCAATCACCTGGAGATGGAAAAATTCCAAATCAACCAGGATCGTTTTCATTCTGGTGCACATGGGGTCGCTATGGGGTGGAGGTGACTAGACAACAACTAACAGCAGCAAGTTAAAAAAAAAACTACAAATGTGCACATGAACATATATACATAGTAATGGATAAAAGGTTGATATATATACACATTAAACTTGGGAGAATACTATTGGGAAGGAAGTAAAAAGAAAAGATTCACTTTCTGTTATATGTGTGTTTTGATTATTTATATAATAAAACAATATGAGGGGTACCACCCCAAAATGGAATTTTTTTCAAAGTGATGCATTTAAATGGAAAAAAAAAAACGTTTTCACCTTCAGTACTCTCCATTACACTTAATACATTTTTCAAATTTGCGATATTTTCTTGAAAACATTTTTCAAACTCATATGTTTGGATGGCTGACAGCACCTCCCTCATTTTTCCTCACTTCTTCCAGGTTATCAGATTGCTAGCCTTTCATGTTCTTCTTCATTTATGGAAACAACAAGAAGTTACACAGAGGAAGTCAGGTGAGTCAGGTGCATGGGGCAAGAAAGGCATGCTGTTTTTGAAAAAAAAAAACTGGCACGCTGAAATGGTTGCTTGAGCAGTTGCATTATTGTGGTGGCAAAACCAGTCCCCCGCCAGCCACAAATCAGGCCGTTTTTGTCTCACACTGTTAAATCTTTTCAGAACCTCTAGATAGGAAGCTTGATTGAGTTAGACCTGGTGGAAAGAACTCACAATGCACTAGAAGTCGATATTTTTCTCCATTCAGGAAGGTGGCAGACATGCAGAAGGAGGTTTGTCTTCAATTGACATTTCACCTTTTTTAAAATGAGAAAACCACTCATACACTTGAGTTTTCCATAACACTGTCTTTCTAAGCTGTGTTCAATATCACAACAGTTTCTGCAGCATCTTTCCCAAGCAGGAAACAAAATTTCACACTGCATGCTGTTCATTGAAATCAGCCATCATAAAAACCGAGGTTCCAGTGAAACTGATTTTATGAAAACATTCACTGTGACCAGAGAGAACCTTACCAGGTGATGCCACTGGGTGACTAACTCAGAGCAAGTGACTTGATGCTCACCAAGCAGGAAAAATGCATACTTTGAAAGTTCTGCCAAGTGGAGCTGTTCTCCAGATTTTGGGGGGTACACCCTCATATTCATATATTACTTAAGCACAACTTTTTTCCCAAAAACAAAGCAATCCTTAAATCTATTCACCAAATTTCCATGTGGGCAACAGTGTCTGCAGTCCTATGCTCTCCAGAGTGCTAGTGAGGCTTATCTTACTCTCCATGCAAATGTTGTTGTTCGCTGCCATCCAGCTGGTTCCAGGCCATGCACCACATAAGGAAGCTTCACCTGGTCCTGCATCATCCTCATAATTCTTGTGTTTGAGCCCATTGTTGCAGCCAGTGTGTCAATCTTGTTGCAAATCATTTTTTACACCCTGTCTTTACCAAAAATGATGCCCTTCTTCAAGGACTCGTCTTGTCTGCCAGTCCGTGTAAATGTAGTGTGTCAGTATTAGGGCATCAACAAATTTGAGATACCTAGCTATCTGGCATTAGCCCCCAATGCCACACCCCAACCCTCAATCAGCATGGTCAACCCTGCTACTATGTGTAACCAGTTATTTATATTTTCTGAAGTTCTGGTTCTTCAACTGCGATATTATACTGCCTTCTTGGATTGTTGTTAAGCTCTTGGATGTGAAACATATTGTTGGCCTTCTATTACGATCTCAATTAATGATATATATTATTGTTATCTTCATTTTTCTGATTAAGCCATCTCTTTCTCCACTTCAGGGAACCAGAGGAACTCTGTGATCCATCAATTTCAAAGCTCCCGATTACCTCATATCTACTTTTAAAAATTCTGCTGACCTCACTGGGGAATAATGGCTTCTACTTTCTGCCCGGATTTACATTGCTCAGTCTGAACTCTCAAGTCCTGTGGCAGCAGTATCATTCTGCCCGGTGTCATCAAATGAATCTGAGAGTTGAAAGGAAAGCATATTTATAGACAAACTATCCTAGATCTTAACTGTATCTTGTTTATAACCTATCTGGTTTGCATTCTCTGTCTCTTTGTCAGTAAAGAGACAGGCACATAAGTGAGCAGAAGGTAAACAAAGCCTCTTTTTTATAAACCTGTGCTATGTGCTTGGTGTTGCTGGAACAGAAAAGGAACTCTCATGAACTGCAAGTTCACGGTCCATACCCCGCAGTGGCTCTGCGGGAGCAAAACGGCTCCCATCAGCAACCCTTTATAGAGTTCCCTGTGCCGGACTCCACTCGGTGGTCGCTGGCTTCCGTGGCTTTAATAGAAACACTGCAAGTAGTTGGGTGGCCGTAACAAAGAGAAATGTATTCTCTCACAATGTAGGAGACACGAAGTCTGGATGCGGAGCCATGACTCTAGGGAAGGACTGGTGGACAGTCAGCTCTGCGTGAAGACCCCTGTGTCTCTTCAGCTTCTTTCCTTGATTCTTGTCAGTTGTCATGTGGGGCCTCCATTTGCCTTTGCTCCCTTGGGTACCTAGGCTGCTCCTTTGTATGTCAAAAGGAATTCGTTTAAGACACGCCCAAAGGGAGCAAAGAAGATCTTATTTCCAGGTGGGATGATATGATTGGGAAGAAGGAGTCCTGGTGATGAAGCTGGTTAAGCAGTGGGTTAAGCATTGGACTACTACCTGCTCCCATCAAGATTGATACCCTGGGAAATCCTTGGGGGGGGGGCGTTCTGCTCTGAGCTACAGGGTCCCTGTGATTCAGAATCAGCTTAATAGCATTGGGTACAAGGTGGGGTTAAGAGTTAAAAGACATATTTGGGGGTGGAAGGCACAATTCCTTCCACAATAGACCATAGAAAAGAGATAGTAAAAAATCAAATCAGGATTAAGAAAAGAATCGCTAAGATGAATAAACGTTTTCTGGATCACATTGTATGGAAGCAAATGTAATTCTCCTTTTTAAAAGACTATTTTCCTAAAACCATATTACATGTAAGCTTCCCACTGCTCACGGTAACTCTGGTGGTCCATGCAAACACATTTGAATTTGATTCTATAAAGCATGTAATTTAAACATTGGCAAAACTCTCTACATGGACCCATAAAATCTATATTGTGGGGGTCTAACTTACAGGTGAAATCATGCTATAATGGAATTCTTCCAATAATTGTGATTTTACCCCAACCCACACTGCCCTTACTATGATATTAAGGTGCTGTTATTCAGTGGAGTAGGATTCCTCACTTACCCTTGTTATTTTTGCTGTAAAGAAGTTTAACAGCACTGCATTCTGAAATAAATGAGTCCTCTTTAATGTTTACCTTAAAAATCCATGTTTAAAATAATGTTGGATTTTTTGCGGCCACTGTAATTTTTCAAACCACTCTAGTAGTCTCTGTGTGATTCACAAAGAGGCATGGGTTGTCAGTGTTTTAAAGATATGACAGTAGCATTGAATCAAATGGGAATCCTGTGGCTTACAGATAAATGGGAGTTTCCAAAAATTCGTGGAAAAATGGCATTACAAGAAAATGAAAATGTTTCCACAAGCTTTTGGGAGCTCCTTCATTTGGGTTCCCAGGCAAGACGGAAGGAAGGTCATCATTGGTCCTGATGCCTGCTCGCTGCCCCGGCGTGCTTTATAAAACTGTTATAAGAACTCCTACTTGTGAGAGGCATTTTCATTCGAAGCTGCCTTTCAGAAATCGTATCTTGTTTAATAGATTAGCTCTGAATCTTTTCTGTTCAGCTAACTGCTTTAAACATTATCATTAACTTAAATTATTTTTGTATAAAAAACAAAACCAGAAGTACTTCTCCGAGACCATTTTATTCCTCCCTTCTTCTCCCGACCCCTCCTAGCTATAATAAGCTATTTCTGAGGTAATACATATAATTCTGTGACAAATCCACTTCAGCCTTGGTAATGCCCTTCGTTTTGACTTCAAAACATTCACTGGCTCTCGTGGATTTGTACTATTTAACACCCAGATAAAGGTAAGCTGTCTTTTTTAATAACGATGGATTACATTTTCTCGTTACATGCTCTTATTCAATTGGATTTTTTCAATTTAAGCACATCTTTTCTGCAGGAAAAATGTAATGTCAGTGTGAGAATAATTGTAGTTATTAGAAAGGTAAACTTGATGAAACACTAAGTAACATAAACTGAAATTACCTGATTAAATTAGTACAGAAAGACTAGTATTTCCATGGGAAAACAATAGATTCTGTAGATTTTCTCTCTCCCTCTCCCTCTTTGTTCTAAGACTATTGTAACCTATACCTTATCATACATGACTCCATGAAGGTTGTTTTAAATAGTCTTATAATTGGGGGACACGTGTGACTCAACAGATAAGCATTCCATGCTCAGAGGCTGATCTGAACATTCCAGAGCTAACAATTTCTGACCACGTGTATAGCTATTCTTTTGGAATTCCAATTTAAATCGCTTGTTAAATTCGCTCATTTTTATAACCAAATAATATGACATAAGCACACGAAACATTTTATTGTGCAGCACGTGTGAATACAACGACAACTCACTCCCTTTGTCCTTTAATTCCATTTCCCATCAACCCTTTGAAACCCCTTCATAAAATCAACTTTACCACTCAGTTAAAAGTCATTAATATGTGTTCTTATGTTATTGGGGAAAGGAGAGTGTAAATTTACTTACCTCAGCATAACTATGTCATTGGTTTTCCTAACACTATAATCAAGCAGTATTATCCACAATAATAACATTTGCTATAACACTTTGAGCACATATATGTGCCCTCAATAGTACCAAGCATTCTAGCTGAATTTCCCCTAAACCTTACAAACATTCTGCAACATTGGTACACTGGCCTATTTCCCAGGTGGGAAATCTGAGACTACTCAGAGATGTGAAGCGATTTGCTTCAAACCTCTTAGCTAATTAGATTTGAAAGTGAGAATTGAATCTATGTCTTAGATATGTGAAGTGTCTTAACCTAAACCAGTCAGTTAATTAATTTTGGAAAGAAGGGTGGAAGCCTGGTCAACCAGATTCCAAAGTGCATGATTGGCCCCATCAATATCTGGCCACTTAGTCTCTCACGTACCTGGTCCTCACATACCCTGCACAGTGTCTGACACCTACAGCATGTTCATCAAGGGTTCAATGAATAAATAAACATATGAGTTAGGCTTGGAAGAATTCAAAGATATACAGAAATTCAAAATATACTATCATTTTTCTTAAAGCGCCTATAATATATAAAATCATGAGTATGAATCAATGGCATAAAATTCATTAAAATAGCATTTATGATGGCTCATTTCTACTGAAAAAGAGGCCTGGAGGCAGTGGCTTTCACACTGGGCAACAACGAAAGTGCGTACATTTTCAAGTGCCAGAATAGGTCATTTTTGTGTAAATTTAATTTATATCGTACTAATATATTGTTGTGTGTTATGTATTTAAGGTTTAGTATTGTCTTCATTTTAATCTGTTATTTTACTTCTATATGTACATTGTAATTTCAGGAATTAAAAATATTGATGTCTTCCACTCTTTTCATACAAGTATCTACTATGCATTATCATCATTATTAATACTATTACTATTCATGGAACATACACATTTTGCTTTTTCAGAATCATAAGAATGCATTTCATTTCCCTTCCTTTTATCAGATAATTCAATATTTAAACGTAACATTTGGTTTCAAATGATGTTTCCAATCACAAACTTCTTCGGAGAGAGCTACACTCGGTGGAGAGCCCCGACAGTGCTGGATCTGGAAGGTTATCTGGATGAAGAAACAAGAGTTCAGGAAAGACAAGCGCTGAGAGAGGAAAGAGAGACACATTGCATTTCCTTTAAAATGTCACAACAGTCATATGGGGTGGCATAACCCTCTTTGGATAGGATTATTTTGTTAAAATATTAGGAATATTGTATTTGTCTTCTTTAAAAACATTTCACAAAGGTACACCAAAAGAAAGACCCTCCTGTTTCATTTCCTGCCTCCATAGAATGCTGTGTTACTAAAATGTTTTTATTACAGCAGAACCTGAAGCAATATAAAATATTTGCTTGCAGATTATTTGTAGTCCCTTTAAGCTGAACTTCTGTAATGAAATCTATTACAGATATTCCACAGCGCCCTATGGTTACTAGTTTATGCAAATGAAGTGTGACCCTGGGAATAAACCTTTGCCCCCACATCTTCCTCTCTGGCTTCGAAGGTCTCCAGGCAATCACTTTTTTAAGTAAAGAGATTTTAAAACTGAATTGAAATAGAAAGAGTGGGAACATAACTTGATGCTAACAACTGATACAAAATCAAACCATTTACTATCCACTCTTTTTCCATAAATATTTAGACAATAATTTTATAAATCCTTTTGGGATAAACATGTTATTATGTAATCTTTTTTGCCAGCCTCTAGTTACTTTGAATCCTAGCAACTAGGGACAAATATCAATAAATAGTAATTTACTTTAACTTAATTTCTTACTTTTTTACTTAAAACCATAGATCAGTATATTGGGGAAAACTGGTTTAAGAATAAGAAAACTGTTGCCTTTTATTATAGTATCATTCGCAATTATTTTGGAGGTGGGCACCAGAATAATCTGAGTGATCAGGAAAATGTATATAATTCTGTGAGGACAATACTATTCTGTTTAATATGTTATTTCTATATCCCTGTATTAATAAGAAATTAAGGAGAAAATAATGAATCTGGTTTTTAAGAAGAGGACAAGAGAACCAGGTAATTGATCACACTATTAGATGTGTACACTAACAGTGGGGAAGCACTGCTTAACTATTTTAAATGATAATTACCTTAACAGAACCTTATGATTCCTATTTGAAAAGAAAGTTATTTTTAGAGACAAGTTGTTCAAAGTAAGCCAGATTCAGAAAGCAAGTGGATTTAAATAGACCAGCGGTTCTCACCCTGTGGGTTGTGACCCCTTTGGGGGGTGAGGGGGATTTGAACGACCCTTTCCCAGGGGTCGCCTGATTCATAACAGTAGCAAAATTGCAGTTATGAAGTAGCAATGAAAATAATTTTATGGTTGGGTGGGTCACCACAACCTGAGGAACTGTACTAAAGGGTTGCAGAATTAGGAAGGTTGAGAACCACTGAAATAGACTCTTGAATGCCTTAGGATCTCAGGACTTAAGTGCTATCTCAGCATATTGCCACCATTTAGAAAAAACACAGGATAACTCTGGGACTTGACGGTCACAACTTCTCCTATAGAGCATGACAACACTACATGTGACATTTAAACTACGGCCATGTAGCATGACAAAATTAGATCGGAAGAAGACACCGGCAATTTCCTTTTTAAAGAATTCCCTAGGATGGACATGTGACCTCCTCCCTGGGGGGTGGACAACAGAAAAGTGGGTGAAGGGAGATGTCGGACAGGGCAAGATATGACAAAATAATAATTTATAAATTATCAAGGGCTAAGGAGGGAGGAGGGAGCGGGGAAGGAGAGGAAAAAACGAGGACCCGATGCCAGGGGCATAAGTGGAGAGCAAATGATGAGAGAATGATGAGGGCAATGAATTTGCAGATGTGCTTTACACAATTGATGTATGTATGCATTGTGATAAGAGTTGTATGAGACCCTAATAAAACTATTAAAAAAAGAATTCCCTAGTTGAAGCCTGCTAACTAGTTGCTATTTTTAATAAGGTACAACATTTTACTGAGATTGCAGCAAATGTTAACAATTAAATTGTTATCTACCCTCTTTTTATAGAAATAGTTATCAAATTTATCTCATGGGGTTTTATTTTAAGTGGTTTGTATGGAGTAATGAGTAATTGGCAAAACTGATCACTTTGGCATTGAAATGAATGACAGAAAATCCTCCATTTATAAGTTTGGTGAAATATGAATAAGGTCCAAAACAAGTGGCAAAAGGACTGGAAATTTATTGTCCAAAAGTGGATACTCAACTTGATAGCTAACAGTTGAATACGATTGAAGGGGACACATGTCTGGATATCGGAAGAACTAAAAATCTGTAGCTCAGAAGAAACTGCAGCATAGCCAACTAAAATTACAGTGAAAACATAAATCTCTATCAAGTACAAATGTGAGAAAAAGTAAGAGTCTAATAGAAAAGGGTTTAGAAGCCCCATTCCAATCCTATGATTGGGGTGAAAGATATAGAAACTTAGAGGAAACTGCAATATTTGGGGAAAGTCTCCTGAAAAAATCCTATTTCCAACTTAGTTATCATAAAGACCAAAGATGGTCTCTTTCCAAAGTATTTTCAAGAGAGATCCTACCTGTCGACCCTTTAAATTTCAAGAACTACTACCGAGTTTACAAACATTCAATATTTGAGAATCATTCTGGCTGTGAACACTGCTTCTCAGACTGCAGATCAGGGGATGAGAGGATATGAAAAGATTAAGAGAAGCTCTTTCAAGTGCTACATATACACGCAAGTTGAACTTTATTAGACTAATATCAATCACACATCCATTCATTGTTTCAATGAATATTTGTCAAGATTTATTATGTCAATTACTATATTAGGTGCTACATATAAAATGCTGGGGAAAACCGGACCCCTTTCTGCTTTTGTGGAGCATGAAACCAAGTGGTGGAGGCAAGTAGTAAGAAGAAATACATAAATAACTGTTGATTGTGATAAACACACTCAAGAAAGAAGGTACAGTGAGAAAATAATTAGGTGAGAGATGTTCTCCATTTTTTCTAAAAATATGAGACCTGGAGGGTGAGTAAAATCAGCCTTATAAAGAGGGGTGAAAGTCTTCAAGGCAGAGGATAAGTGTGATTGAAAGAATTGAGGAAGGAATTAAATTAAATTTTCAGAATTAAAGCAAGCTGAAAAGGGACTAATAGATGAATTGAAAGGGCATTAATCATAAAAGGAACAAACGTCTGCAGGAAGGAATTTGGACTTCATATCATTTGCAATGGAGGTCTTTAAATAGTTTGATCCAGGTCTCACTTGAGAGCAGATATACCAATGTACTCAGCTTCCACTTCAGGGCCACTCGGGTTCTTTCCAAGTTTTGGCAGAGTCCAAGCAAAGTGTTCACGGAGTCCGATGTTTACACACACACACACACACACACACACACAAAATGATAAGTAAAAAAAGTATTGCTATGAAGATTCCCATTCATATACGCGCAAGTTCATTTTATAAAGTGTTAGACACATCTCTGAAATCAGTGTGTAGCTGCAGACAAGTTCTCTCAGCAATGTGTTTATACTGGGTTTGCTAGGGCATATGTATTTATTTTTAAAATATCTTATAAAAACAGTAGATTTCGGGGCCAGTTAAATCAAGGTCGTGAAAACGGTGATGGGGGACTCCACAGGAATTATCGTGCTCATGGTCTAAAAGGACGTAGGCCAATCGCAGAGAGTTATTATGCAGAAGTTCTAAGAAGATAAAAATCTGCACTAGCGAGAAGACGACCAGGAAATTTGCTCCGAGGTTTGTTTCTTTGTTTGTTTGTTTGATGAAACATGACAGTGCACCTGCTCACGAACTCCCCAACGAACACCCCTGTGGGAATGTTGTTGGGAAACCTTACGTGCCCCCTACCGCCCTGGGTTTGCACCATCACAATTCGGGTTCCCCAGACTCAGAAAACATAAAAATAATACAATGGAACCATTTGAATCCCCGAAGAATTCCAATACTGCTGTTTCCATATGCTATGAATTGAAAAGCAAGAATTCTTCAGAAATGGGTTGGAGAGATATAAACACCACCTCCAAAAGATATAAACATAGAGGATACATGAGGATACATATTCATATAAAATTCATATTCATTAAAATATATTCATATAAAATTCATAGGATTCATAGAAATATGTGAAACTGTTTTAGCTATTTTAAATGTATATGTTTAAAATGGCTTCACATTTTCTATTCTGTTTAATAAGTATTTGTGTTATTTTATAAAAGTACTTTTGGCTTACCCATCACTGGTCAGTTTGTGGTACTCTCATGACCAGGCTGTAGTGTGATGCGGGCAGCTAGGCTGCTGGTATTTCAAATACCACAAGACTTAGCAAACCTTCCTCTAAGACAGTCTAGGAAGAAGGCCCTGACGAAATACTTCTAAAGCAAATTTTCCAGTAAAAATCCATTGACAGTAGCAGAGCAATGACTGGTTGCGTGCTGGGGGATGAGCCCCTCAGATTCGAAGCACCTCCAAAAGAGAGTAGGGAAGAGCTGTCTCCTCAGAGTAGAGCTGGCCCTCGGGACACGGACATGGATGGAGGAGAGCTTTCAGATCTTCATTTACTGAGGCGGCCTTATTAAAAATGAGAAGAAACAGCTGAACATATCCATCAAGGGGTGTAACATCTAATGGAGGAAGTATTAATCTACAAAAAAAACAGAAGTCATCAAAATGACATGAAACATGCAGAGACCAACATTAGTGAGCTAAAATGGTCGAGTTTTGAGCATTTTGAATCTGGCAAGGATTGAAGAGGAACGGTGTCGCTTTCCTCATCATAAGATGCATTTTGGGATCACTGTAAGGTGCAGCACTGTCAGAGATAGGATAATAACCATATGCCTACAAGGAAGGCAATCATAGTATGGCGATGGTATATACTTACTCAGCAACCACTAATGCAAAAAGCTGAAGAAATTTAAGATTTTCTATAGACAACTTCTGTAGTCTGAAATTTACCAAACAATCCATCAGGATGCCTTGATAACTATTGGTGATTGGAATGTGAAAATTGAAAATTGGCAACAAGGTAGAAAGATCAGCACGTGGAAAATTTGGCCTTGTTCATAGAAACATTACCAGATATAACATGATAGAATTTTGCCAGACCAGTGAGTTACTCCTTGCAAATACATTTTTATAATAACATAAATGATGGCTATATATGTGGAACTTACCTACTGGAATATCACCTGCACTGAAGACATCGGTAAAATGCAAGGTTTCAAGAATTAATGGTATACTGAAATGTAGTGGATTATTTAATATGACTCTTTTAGCCATAGCTTTTGTTACTCCCATCAAAGGACCTTCAGTTCCCTGATGTACCTAGGAAAGAAGTGGGAGAAGGTACTAGTGGGATTATATGATTCAGTTGTGGGTCACTGTTAACAGAGTTTACTGTGCTGGCCACCCAGCTGGGTATACATTCAGCCATCTCAGAAGCAGTAGTGGGGTTTACCACCAGCGATAGAGACAAGCCAAGAGGAGAGCATGTCCTTTGGATCCAAAGATTCCTGTGTATTGAGCATTTTGTTCCGGAGACGGCTATGACACCAGAGGCATGATAGAGGAATAGCAACAGCAGAACCAACTCAAAGCATGAAGCAGAATTTCGAGCCCGTTGTTGCAGCTATGGTGTCAATCCATCTTGTCTAGGGCCTTCCTCTTTTTGACTGTCCTATCCCCTCTCCCAGGGGAGCCCTAGTGACATAGTGGTCATACATCAGGCTGCAGTTGGCAACCACCAGGTGCTCCTCTGTAGTCCAGAAAACAGTTGCTCTCCTGGAAACTTACAAGGTTAATTCTACTCTTTCTTATAGGACCAATCTGAGTCAGGACTGACTCAAGGGCAAGGAGATTGGTTTTTAGTATCTACTCTACCAAGCATAATATCTTTCTCCAGAGACTGGTCTCTCTTGATAACATGACAAAAGTTATGTGAGACAAAGTCTCGCCATCCTTACTTCTAATGGGCATTCCAATTAAACCTCTTCCAATTCTGATTTGATTGTTCTTCTGTAAGTCCATGCCCTTTCAGTATTCTTACCAGCACTATGATTCAAATGCATCCATTCTTGTTCAGTTTTCCTTAATCAATGTCCAACTTTCACATGCAGATGAGGCATTTGAAGATAGCATGGCTGGGTCAGGCACACCCTAGTCCTCATAGTAACATCTTTTCTCCTCAACACCTTAAAGAGATCTTGTGCAGTAGATTTACCCAACGCGATGTGTCATTTGATCTCTCGGCTGCCTCTTCCATGTGTGCATGTGCAGTGGTGGTGCATACACCTGGATGAACACGAAGGACATTTGCTGAGTGAAATTAATCAATGACAGAAGGACAATTATGGTATGATACCAATGTGGTAAAAAAAAAGTTTTAAAAAATATTTATTTGTACGCCGAGCATATCTTCACAGTTCTAAATTTAAAGATAACTATAAAAATGACCATCTCCCTTGGATTTTGTATCGAACTCCTTGCTCCCACGGAGAACATGTGCCTTTCTATACCTCTACATCCCACCAAGATCAGACTTGCCCCAGAGACCTATGAAGTAACCCAAACTGTTTTGTGTTTTTAAAGACTAGTAGAGGAGACAGCAATAATTCGGTGTCCTCAAAATTCTGACCAGAGGTCTGACATCATAGCTATTTCCAGGAACCATTTCAACATCTGACCAACTCTTCTTCTCATTGAGTAATGCTGAAAGAAATGCATGATCCCAATAATTACTATCCTCCACAACCTCAAATTAAGCATGTTATCACAACATGGCACAACTAGGTACCTGTGTATGATGACAGAAAAGACAAAAACAATTCTTCTTTCAAAAGGGTGAAGGGGAAAATGTAGAAGAATGCTGGTACTACAACAATTATACCATAAATGTAAAATAAAAGAATATTAGATGATGTATTTTGTAGCCATAGGGAAAAAGGTCTATCATGCTTTATGAAACACTAACACCCCTTTTATCACTTTTACTCCCTTTTGAAAACTATAAAAGCAAACCTAAGCATAGTTCTAAGTACCAGAATTAAGTTATGTTTAGATTTTAATTTCTGCTGCATTGGCATTGCATCCGTTCTTAAAATGCACAATCACTACTAAAAGCAGCATCTCTCTAAAAGGTTATTTCGACCATGCATATGGCTTGTTAGAACTAGTTAATATTGCTCTGTAAACCCAAAACCTTTTAGAAAGTTTACATGAAATCTCTCCTAAGGTCTTCACAAAGTCTGTGATGGCGATCACGCAAAGCAGTAAAACCCAAGGAGAATGGTCGATGGCAGCTTTTCTCAGGTTGACAAGGTCTACGACTCCTTACAAGATTATAGAAGGCTATTCATTTCATTTCCCTGAACTTAAAGATAACTTATCCAAATCCCATAACAGTAGTTAATGGTTCTTAATTATATGATGTGATAAAATAGAAGAAAGGCAGTATTCTTACCAAAATTGTCCAATTTTATAAGAGCATGCAATCAAAAGATGACACAGCAAAGGGGAGTACCCCAACGGAGGGGTTGAACAACCCCCAAGCTTTCACTTCTCTCTTCCAAGTTTTACATCAGAGAGCAAGTCTCAATGGTATAAAGATTTTAGGGAAACATGAAATGAATTTTTAAGTACATATTACCGTAAAGAATTGCATCCAAAATTGATTTGTTGACTTATATAAGTAGTGTATTTTGATTAGTTGCCTAAATCTATTGGGATTCTCCATGATCAATATTTAAGTCTGAAACTGAAGAGGAGCATAGGGCATTTTGAGTAATCCCATTGTTCTAACAATATACTCAATAAGAACAAACCTAAACACCTTTCCTGTCACAGTGTGACATTAATTAATTGTAACTAATGCCAAAAAAACATAATGTGTATGAATTGTTTCACAGAAACTGAGTTTACTCTGTAAACGTTCATCAAATCACAATAAACAGTTTAAAAAGGAGGAAATGCCAGTCACAGACACTTTCCAAAGGGAGAAAACAAAGATGACTGTCAATTGATTAGAACTAAAATGGGATAAAGGATAAAATTAAAACACAAAAGATTTTAAATTATTCAGTCTATTCATGTTTTCTATTAAAATTATAATTAAAAGTTGATTATACTTAGTCACATAAACCATTTATTTCTCTATCACAAGGATTTTTATACATGCATGTATACTATTATCCACCTGTTAGGTTGTTGTGCCGCGATAGAAACTTGTGCTTACAAAGAACTGATAGCAAGAATTTATCAACATGGACAATTTTCATTCTACTTATAGAGGTAAAAAATGAAACAGAATGAACATCTCACTTTCAAAGACTGTAAGATTTAGGACAGGAACATGACAATACAAGTGTATCAGAGGCAGTCTCTACATTTCCTTTGGCGACAAGAACTACATTTCTTTCTAATAGTATAAATTCAGGTCAATATACTGGATATTAAAATAGTTTCCAGTTCTCATTTTTCTTCGAAGCTCAGACACAATATGAGGCTAAGTACAAAAGTATTGCTAATCAAGCCTCTAGTTGATACACGCGTGGGTGTATTTCATGTAGAATATATTTAAGCATGTTTCTGTGGTCACTGAATGACGGCAGTGAAGCCTTCTCCCGACTATGTATATTTGTCTTAGTTTCTTTACCGAACCCCAACCCACTTCCGGCAACTCAAGTCAAGTCGGCTGCTAGCAACCCTACATAAGGCTTCGGAGGTGGTGGATCTTTAAGGAAGCAAATGGCCTTTTTCTCCTCCCACAGAGCAGCGAGTGGGTTTGAACTTCAGACCACGCAGTTAGCAATCTGATGCTTACCTGAACTGACCACAACAATTCATTTTGTCTCTTTAGGGTGCCTTCAATGTTCATTCAAAACAGCAACTTTTAAAGGAATCGGCTGGGACAGTTAAATTCAAGGCAGAGAAGAAACTCAGAAAGATCTGGCAACTGCTTTGGAGTACTCCAGAGGGGGAATCTTTCTCAAAGGATATAGGACTTATTAAAAAGAAGTTTTAAGAAAACTTTAAAGCAGTACTTGAGGGAGGAAAGCCAAGAAAGTTGAGTGAAGGATTTTTCTTTTTTTCCTCTTGACAGTGTACCTGCTCCCAGGGCATGGAGAGCCAGCGCTGGAAAATCTGACCTCATCCACTTTATGGAAATGATTGCGAGGTTTTCGCCTGCAGAACTGCTGAGTGGGTTTGAACCACCAACCTTTTAGTTTGTAGTCCAATGCTGAACTGTTATGCCTCTAGGCCTCCTTTGGACTTGACTGGGCCATCACATTTCAAAACAGGAAGAAATCATACAATCTAGTTGAGTGATTTTTCATTTAGTACTTAACAGGAGATCAAAATCATGCTCGGATCCTCAGGCATAAACCAATTTCCAAATATTCCGAGAGTGAAGGGGCAGGTTCTGGGATATAAAGAGTTCAGGTCTGCCTCCTGTACTACTTCCCTTTGGGCCTCAATGGAGTCCAGGGACCTGAACAACACAGTTCTACAAACTCTAACATAATCTAAAATCCATATCTCACAAAATAGGAAACAGAAACATCTGTGATTTTCCCAATATCAACATGCAAGATCTGGCAGGATCTTGGCTCCCAGCCTAGGTTCCATTGTGTCACACTCCTTGTAGTAAGAAAGCAGCTGAACTTCAGAAGCCCCACAAAGATAGCCCTGTCCCTTATGTAAAACTGCTCAGGGGGCAAACAGTAGTATTGGGAAATAGAGACACTTAAGAAACATTAGAATGAATATGAATTTTTAAAAAGCATATTGCCTGTAATGTTGATGCTGCTGCCGGGCCGCCAGAAGCATTGGTTCTTTCTGCATGTGCATGCCTGTCACCCTGTGCGTGTAGACAAGGTGTGCCTCCACTTGAAGCAGCCATCAGACTACTCAGAACGAGACATTTATGCCCACTGACATCAGCCATGCTGTGAATGTTATAGTCATCATTCATAGAACGGAACATTCAAGACACTTACATAGTAGTGGCAATGTGAAAACCATCATGATTGTGGCTGGAAAGCACACATTAAGTGATGGCAGCACAGTATCAAAGGAGGACTGCTTAATCTTCTAGAAATTCCTTATGTCCATTCATGAGTCATAGCGAGCCATGACTAAGGTCAGATGCTATGCTTATGTCACTGCTGCCACCAGCTACCATCATGCTGAGCATATCTTCCAAGGCTTCTGATCTGCTCCTGGGCCTCGCTGGGCCTCGCTGCTGCTTGGATGACCCTTGTACAGCATCTCTCAAGCCTTTACCTCTGGAACCTTCTGAGCCCTTGCACCCACCTCCCACCATGGTACACAGAGTACCTCCTACCATGGTACACAGAGCAGACACCTGCTGTCCAGGAGGGAGCCATTTAATTCCTGAGCAGCTGTTTGATCTCCTTCTATAAGCCTTCTGCACAAACACACTCAGCTCTCACTCAATGGGCAAAGCAGACTCTCTGACTCTGTGTCTCATTAGCTTCAGCATTTCCTCTTTCTTCTGTGTCTAGAACAGTGGCCCTCAACCTTCCTAGTGCCACGACCCTTTAATACAGTTCAGCATGTAGTGGTGACCCCCAACCATAAAATTATTTTTGTCGCTACTTCATAACTGTCATTTGCTACTGTTATGAATTGGGCGACCCCTGAGAAAGGGTCATTCGAACCCCGAAAGGAAGGTCGCGACCCACAGGTTGAGAAACGCTGGTCTAGAAGGTTCTCAAAGCAGGGACCCCAGTCCTTTGTCCAAAAGACCTGCTCTACTCCAGACTCGTATTGATAGTAGGGAGTCCCCTCCCTTCATCTTTATGAGTCTTTATAAATCTAGCAGAATGGCAAGCTCATCAATCCCTTTGGAAAGTTACAGTCACTTATTTGCATAGTAAACTGCACTTTATTTACATAGTTCCAGCCAAGAATTTTATGAGAATTATGAGGCCTTGGCTAGAAAAACCATATAAGAGCAATTTGCTGAACACATTCACTCAAGGCCATAACATGGCTTATTATCGCTATCTTATCTTCCCCTATAAAGCACTAGATGAAAAATAACGAGAGCACATGAAAAAGATTCACGTGACAAATCTCACTGCTGCGTCTCGTCTCTGAATCTGCAGTACTTAGAGGAGCTGAATTAGAGTTATCAGGCATCAGTGGACGATGCCCCTTAAGTAAGTAATTTAGTTTGGGACTAGGTCTTTGATTGCTCTTAGTTTTGGAAAATTTTCTCTATTGTCTAAATGAGTAATCCATATGCCAAAATTAAATGTTCCAGTTAAGACAGAAATAAATAAATAAGGGGAAAAAACATTGTCTTTGGAATTTCAACAATTTGGTTATATAAGTATGCAGTGGGTAAATCATGTTTAGAATCATAAAATATGTAGTTCTCTACTACAAAAATCAATTATATCCAGAGCCCAGACATATTACTCGTCTACGATATTAAATGGCATGTAACTAGACACCAAACCTCATGGGCTTAGCATATTCCCTTTACTTCATTCTATCGTCACCTGATGGCCACATGAACTAGCTCCCTTTCCACCTCTGGGGATAGACAACATTATTTTTGAACCCGTACAGGAATGCACCACGTAGGGCCGTCTCTGCCTTCTGAG
The DNA here is from genome assembly GCF_050624435.1 of Tenrec ecaudatus. Taxonomy (NCBI): domain Eukaryota; kingdom Metazoa; phylum Chordata; class Mammalia; order Afrosoricida; family Tenrecidae; genus Tenrec; species Tenrec ecaudatus. The sequence continues at coordinate 108,510,804 of NC_134532.1, read as the reverse complement.
GACAAAGGTGCCAGGAGGAGGACGCGTCCTTGCTTGGAAGGATGCCAGGAGATGGGCCTGTCTCCAATGGCAGCACTACGGCAGCCACTGCTCCACTTGCACAGCTGCCGAGGCTCAGCAGGCACGAAGCTCCCCGTGACTTGCAACTCCTAGGCTGGGGCTGCAGGGAGACTGGTCTACGGCCATTCCATCCCTCAGAGCTTCAGATGCAGAGCAGGCTCCCATTGGCTGCCCAGAGAGGGCTACAGGTTCCCTAGCAGCCAACCAACAGGAGCACGTTGCCCACGTGGAGGCTTCTAAAGGTGACAGACCCCAAAAAGCTTGCAAGAGGTAGGAGATAGGGTGGGGAGGACAGTCTGATGTAGGTGCTTCAAATAAAAACATTGTCCAGGCCTTCAAAAAGTTCATGCAAAATTTTTATCCAAAACCTTTGTGAAGCCCTCTTGTGTGTGTGTGTGTGTGTGTGTGTGTGATGGTGTTTACACATTGTCCAAATCACAAAACACTCGATGTCACAGAATGCTTAAACTAAAAATCAAGCCACTGCTGTTAAGTCTATCCCAATGCAACATGACCTTAGATAGGGATTCCAATGTGGTAAATCTCTATAGGAACAGATATACTCACATTTCTCTTGCAAAGCCACTGGTGGGTTTGAACTGCAGACCTTGCAGTGTGCAGTCCAATACTTACCTGACATTAAATATAAATACAATTAACTCAGTCATGAAATAAATGCATAATCACAAATAATGATAAGCACTATCAAGAAACGATAAATAAAACAAATTTCTTCTATGAAACAGTACCTTTAATATTTCAACTTTTTCTATAACTCATTACAGTACAAAATAAAACAATAATGTTGGCAGACATCATGGAGTAAATGATACACAGTTCCGTTCATCATATGACTATTTTTTTCAAAATCACTTTATTGGGAGTTAATACAGATAGCATAACAGTCCATAGTTCAATCACATCAGCAGTATTCTACAATTGCTGCCACACTCAGTTTCAAAACATTTTTTTTTCCTTTTTAAGCTAACACCTCCTTCGTCTTCGGATTATCTGATTTAGCATCCTTCGGTGACTGGTGTTGCTGTGTGTCTTCCATGTGGATTTAGTTGACAACTCGCTTAGAAGGCTGCTTGTTTAGCAATAAGCATGCAAGACCCCAGGTGCTATTTTATCTGCTAGCCTGGCACCATCTAATTTCTTCACCACACTTTGCTATAGCACCCATATCTTCTGTGTTCCCTTCCTGAGGGCAAGTATCAAGCAGGGACATGATGGGCCATGATGTAAGAACTAATGGTTCTTAAACTGGAGCTAGGATTTAGTGAAAACCCAAAACTCATTTCTGGATCTATGTTGTTATTGCTGTTTTTAAATCTGCTTTTGGCTCCATTTCAAAATGTCCCTGTTAATTTATGGTAGAGAATCTAATCTACCATCATGCTGGCCATCAAGACTTCCATTAATACTGCCTTTGCTTAGCCCCTGGTACTAATTTTCCTAAGCACTGTTGAGAAAGGCATATTGAGCCAACTATATTCTGTCTCTCTTGTAAATTGACAGAAAAAAACTAGCTTACTTTGATCTAGTTTCTCCTACACTGTTCATAATATCATGCACAATCAATAATCACAATGCTTCATTTATTTTATGTTCAATATCATTATGGTGTACTATGCCACGAACAACAAACTGAAGAGGAAGAGGGCCACACACATTACCGAAATGAACATTTCACGATCCATTCTGAAGTACAACGCTGTTAGTTACAGGATAACATCCACATTATCCACAAGGAAGACTAGTTAATACAACGATCATAGAAATTTATGCGCCAAATACTAACATCAAACACAAAGAAATTTAAGATTTGAACTCACTTCCACTGTCTGAAATTGATCACATATGAAATCAAACGCTTTGGTAATCATTGGAAATTGGAATGGAAAAGTTGGAAACAAAGATGATGAATCAGCCCTTAGAAAATAAGATCTTGGTTCTGGATTATTTTTTCCATATCTTCCATCGTCCTCCATCAACCCTCACCCACTTTTCTGTTATTCCTCCCCCTGGGAGGGGATTCTAGTTTGATCCTTGTGATTGGTTCCCCCTTTCTTATCAAGGGTTTGTAAGGGAGAGTGGGCAGGGGAGGCAGGGGGAAGAAGTGGGGAGCAGATATCAGGGGCTCAAGTGGGAAGAGAATGCTTTGAAAATGATGATGGCGGCATATGTGCAAATGTGCTTGGCACACTGGAGGAATGTATGGATTTTGATAAGAGATGTAAGAGGACAATAAAAGTATTTAAGAGAAAGAAAATAGGGTTTTGGTTGTAGAAAAGAGGAACCTTGGAGGAGCAGTGGGTAGTGGATTACACATTAGGCTGATAATTGCAAGGTGCGGAGTTTAAATCCACCAGCCACTCTGAGGAAGAAAGGTGAAACTTTCTGCTCCAGTACAGAATTACAACCGCAGACACCCACAGGGGCAGTTCTCCTCTGCCCGGTGGAGTTCTTATGGGTCCGATTTGGCTTGAAGTCAGACGTTTTTGGGTGAAACAATGCTAGAGATTGCATGTTAGCATTTCATAAGGCTACTTATGTATTCATAGGAAAAAATTTCAACATCAATGGAGAGAACAGCATACACATAGACTGTACTGGGTGGAATAAACAGGAATTAAATTAGCTATATCTGTGGAAAGAGATGATAGAGAAGCTTAAGTTCATTAATCACAATATGTTTAAAGGCTGACTGCAGATGAGACTACCAATTGCTCATATGCAAATTCAAGCTGAAGCTGAAGCAAATTCAGGTAAGGCCATGATGTCCAAAGAGTCACTGAGTATCTCCCATCTGAAGTGAGAGATCTCCAGAATAGACGGATGAACTGAACACCAGGAACTGAAGGTCAGACTAGTTGTGGAATGGCATCCAGGACATCACACATGAAAAAAAAATAGAAGGTCATTAAATGCAGGAAAGGAATGTAGAGTAGCAAAATTGAGTGGAAAAAGAACAAAAAAACTGCATAAATGAGCTGAATAGATTTTAAAGGGAGGTTCAAGAAGACAAAGCAGAGTGTCCTAAGCTATGTGTGAAGACCTGAAGTCTGATACCCAAAGGGACTGAAGCAGCCAGCTTCTATTAAGCTGAAGGATGTCACTTTGAATACTCATGTATGCCTGATTCAACCCACGGTATTTTCAGTTGCCTCATCTGCACTCAAGAAAATGGAGAATCAACAAGGAAAGCTGAAGAATTGGAGCTTTTGAATCATGATGTGGGTGAAGCGCGTAACATATACCATGAACTTGAAGAACGAGCAAATCTGTTTTGGAAGAAGTCATGTCAGAATTCTCCTTTAAAGTGAAGATGGGGAGATTTTGTTCCATGTGCTTTGGACATTTGATCAAGAAGGCAAAGAACATCATCCGCTTAGAGTGTCAGCAGAGAAGACTCTCAAGGAGAGGAGTCGTCACAGGTTGACAAAATGGTCTCCCACGTGGCAACCATTGTGAGCAGCAATGGACAGCGTTTCGCTGTGTTGTACACAGGACATTGGCTTACCGTGAGCCAGAACCAATTTGATAACCCTAACTATACCAACATATAATTATTATATTGTTTACTTTTTAAATCATTTTGTTAGGGGTTCATGCAACTCTTTTCACAATCCATCCATACATCAATTGTGTAAAGCACATTTGTACATTCCTTGCCCTCATCATTCTCACAACATTTGGTCTCCACTTAAGCCCCTGGCATCAGGATATATTGTTCACTATATCATCATATAGACCGTACTGAATGTCATTAGAAACACACAGAAATTTGGATGGAATCAAATGTAAGATTTTTTTACTCCACTGTCCTTGAGGGTGGAAAAAAAATCTTATGGCAGAATCATGAGATCATATTTAAAAGGAGTCACAGATACAGCATTCCGTTTCTTCTAAATAACTCTGTGGAAAAGTATTACCTAGAATGCTCTCTTTAGTACAGGCAGATAGCAAAAAATATATAACATCACATACGCATTCTTATTCTTTGGTTTACTATGTGAAGAAAAAAACATGAATTTATTTTAAATAAGACGTTAGCTAGAAAAGACTGTTTTATTCTTTGGAAAAGGCTAAATCATACGTCTGTTTAATATCTAACAATATGTGAAAATGAAATATGACAAGATGATATATATTCATGATATTGTGATTTCTCTGATAATACAATGAACATTACCCTATTCCTATGAGTATACAGTTGAAGCATTGAGCATGCCTATCTATTTCAGTAATGACCAGTTTATCTGCTGTTGGAGAATTTTGGGAAAATATTTCTTTTATAACAGTTTATTGGAACATAATCCATATATCCTATAATTTAATAGTTCAATTTATTTGTGACACTAAAATTATGCACTTTTGACTTTCAATCAGCTCAATAATAATTAACCCAGGACACTCGGCTTTTCATTCTTGTGGTCAAATTTTATAATCAACAAGATTTGGTCACTTTAAATTCCATCCTCTTCACCACAATACATTTCTAGATTCCAGTGGAAAATTACAAGTGTTTCCACTGGATTGCCCCAAAGAGTTAACACACGGCAACACATTATACATATATTCATTCATAGGTCCAAAGGGATGCCATTCTCATTTTTCATCATCAAAGCATTTATAAGACTTCTATCTTCGTTTGCTTTTGTGACCTCTAGTCAGAAAGGCCAGAGTAAATAAAGGTCAAGACAGATGTCAAATCAAGCAATTACTAACCAGGGAACTTGACTGTGACCCTCAGATTAGAAAGGGTGACCTGCCACCGCAACAGGGAAAAACCTTCCTGCAACTCCTGTCTTATGAAATACCATCTAGATTTGCAGCCTGGGTAGGAAAAAATTGATTTATTTCATTTGCGTTTTAATCTTTTCCACCCTCCATATTGGGCTTGTCCTCCCATTTTCTTCTTGGCTGTGGATTCTGAATTATCGGCCCTGGAGATGAAAAATTAGTGGAGATCGAGGACAGGAAGCACAAATACCTACTATGAAAAATAAGTAGGATCCAGGAGAGCACCAAATAATCCCTTTTATTTGTAAAGTGTTATTTTGAATGACATGAAAATTAAATATCTTCTGTAACTACATTAATTGCAATTAACTATATGTGTATGTATGTATGTATATTTTCTAGGAATATACAAGAAACCTTATTAAGGATATGAAAAAATATTTAAATGCATTTATATACCTGGACTTGGATGCATGGAATGCATAGAATTCCAGTCTCTCTCTCTCTTTCTTCTTTCTGGTTCCAGAAAATTGATACTCTTCATTCCACATCCTGGTTCCACTTTTAAAATATTACCTTGGTTCTCCGTTTTTCATACTACAATTCACATTCCCTCCTGCATTCCTATACCACTTTAGACTTCCTATAATTTTTCAAAAAGAAAAACAAACAGAAAAAAATTATGCTCGTGCATTTTGAGTCAAGACAGAGTGCAAGAAGAGAACTCTAAGTCACAGTCATCGGTTCACAGTGGAGTCTTGCAACATGATTTTATCCTTTTGCCACAACTCACAAGGGAATATTACCAGTTTTTTTTTTAAAGAAAATCCTTCGGTCATCTTTCCAAGAAAATTATTAAAGACTGCTAAACTAATAGATTTTGACTATTGAACATAATTATTCCAGTAAAATTCATTGAGTCAAAGAACTTACCACATTTGAAGAAAAAGCTAATGGAAGAAATATGAGGTCCAAGGGGTAGTTAAAAATTCAAATAAAAAAAATAATAACTTAACAATGATATAATCATAATCCTGTTATGGACAGACAGGACTAGAAATTCACTGAAAAAAAAAGAATTAATTACCCAGAAAATTTTCTTTTGAAAAGTGGAAGTCTTATTTTCTGAAAAGTATTACATTAGCAAATGTTAAAGGTTGACACTACAGGAAGAATATAAACACATTTTTTAAAGTCACCTTCATGTTATAGTCAATTCAGATTCGACTCCTCATTGAGAATCATTCAATAAGTTATATAATTCGAAGATTTTCTTATTGTCATACTTCAGATAAATGAAATAAAAGGAAGAGTTTTCATATCAAGATAATTAAAGTACTTTAAAGTTTATGTAAACTGAGCCTTTGAGTCATATTATTTTCTGATTTTATGTTTACTGTTTCTACTTAGCCCAAGAATTCAGATCAAAGACCTTGGGAGTGAATGATTCTTCTAAAGTTACACACGTGCTTTAAGAAGATCTGTTCACACACTACACTAATTTTGGAATATTGGTTTTTTTTAAGAACCTCAATAAAAGGGAGTGGGGAAGAGAGAAAAATTCCTCAAAATTCCAATTTTTTAAAAAGAAAACTCAGATCACTATTGCACACGTTTTTGTTTACAAAATTCCCAAAGTTGAGGCTCAAAAAGGGGGACGGAAAGACTATATCAAGCACTTTGAATTACTACACCTTATTTCTTCATTGTGTCTGTGGTTAAGAAAACTGTGAATGAATAATTCTGAAGATATGAGCTGTGAAGTGTGACGTAGTTTCTGTTTTCCCAAAAGGTGGGACCAGATTAGGGAAAAAAAGGGGTGTGTACTGACAAATGATTGTCTAGTAGCAAGAACCTGGCATTTTCTAAATAGAAGTGGGTTCTTCTGAAATTCATCCTAGTGGCTCCAATACATGAATCACAGAAAACGGGTCACTCCCTGCGGCTAGCGATCTTTCTCCCCTCCCTTGATGATGTCAGTTGACCTGGGAGAGGCGAACATGTGGTTAACCTGACACATGGGACCACTTTTAGTAATATGTTTTCTGCTTGGCAGAGGTCTGTGGGATTCATACAAACTAAAAATATAATTAGTTAAGGATAAAGGAAGTGTAGCCTGTAAAGTTACAAGAAAGACTAAAACTTGCCTCACTGGTATTTGTTCGTAATCATTGTCTTCTTTTATTCTTGTCGCATATTTTGAAATAACCCAAGAGTGTGTAAGAATGGCGTATGGGATCCACATTGTGCACTGTGAATTTAAAACGCTTGCTTGAAACCTTTCTCCTCTCTGGACGTGTACCTCTCAAGACACTAGGCCAGGAACTGGGCGAGTAGTGGAGGAAGATTGGGAGTGGGGCTACAGGACACGTGTGCAGTGTATCTAACAAATGGGGACGTCTCATTCACCAGAATTACTCTTGGGAAAGCAGAATGTTGACATTGGAAGATCTCTCTTGGGATACATAGTAGGAGACTTCTTATTCTCCAATGTAACAAAATCACCTTCTAATGTTTGACTGAGGGGATCTGCAATGGCCTTTTGCTGGACACAGTGATGGATTTAACCCTCTAATCAAGCTGAAGGGGTGCATAGGGCAAAACAATTTTTTTAAAGTAGCTGATGTGGCTGAGCCTTGTGATGAGAAAGACAGAGAAAACCCTTCAGTGGCAATTACTCAACAAGGAGTCTTTGTGAATAAAGTGGACTGGTGTCCCCCGGGAACCTCTTCCTCCACCTCTTACACAGATATCACTTTCAGCAACACCTAGATCACTCATGCAAAAGAGTGAAGAATAGCTTTCTTATCTCAATGAATTTAGAAGACTGAATTTCTTTGTAATCAGTCACTTTTGTATTGTCATCGGGAAATATACTTATTAAATAATATAAAACCTACAACAAATATCATTTTCTATACCATTCTTTTTTAAAAATCTACAGGTTCTCTAGAAATCAATGCCTAACCTTTGTCAAAACATCAAGTGACAGATAAATAGGACTATGCCTTGAAAATCTGTAATTTCCATCATTCTGAACAGCTTCAGGAGACCCTTTGGATTCTTCAACAACTTTATGAGGTGATGAAGTTGGGACTGTCCTCCATGTTAAAGATGATCTTATCTGGGGTCTCAATCTAATTATTGGGAGAAAGGCTAAGATCCCGTCACCTGGGTTTCCGTATACCACTTCACACTCACTCAGTCATTATGTAATTTGACCACCCCAAATATCATCCGGTCTGACTGTGCTTTAAGAATTCAGAGAAAGCACAGATTCATCAGGTAATGCTTCATAGGGGCGGCTCGCTTCCAGCAGTGGGATTCACAAGGCTGGTGGAGAGGTGAAAGAAATGCATGCCTGAATAGGAAAAAGAATCATTGCAAGAAAAACAGTAACAACCACATGAAACACAAGATGTTTTCAAGCACTCTTTTTCAAAACCCACTGCTAGCAAGTGGATTCTAACTTATGATTAATTGCCTTATATGGTGTTTCTGAGGCTATACATCTTTATAGGCACATATGCCTCATCTTTCTCATGGGAAGTAGCTGGCTGGTTTAAACCAATGACCAAGTTGTCCAATGCTTACCTGACAGCATGACCTGGGCTCCTTGTCAGACATTATACTGAATATGTCATACTCATTGGATCCTCACAATAAACCCAAACTCATGCCACCGAGCTGATTACAACTTGCAGTAGCCCAATCCATAATCAACTGGACCACTTGAGCGCCACATGGCAGGTTAAGAGACGAAGGCTAAGAAACCAAGCAACTGCCCCGCACAGAGCTGGCAACGGACAGAAGCAGGAGCTGGATCCCAGGCCTGACCTTTTTCACTCCTGAGGTCAAGTTCTTAACTTTTATTCTTTGCTGCTTTGGGAGCAAAAGTACAAGAAAGAACTGGAAATGTGTGAAGATACACTTTCCAGGGAACCACTATCATTGACGTTGTAAGACAATAAAGTGGTAAATCAGCACCAAGTTATAAAACTCACAAAAACCACATCCAAAATAAAACCAAAAGGGTTCCCAGTCATTAAGTTAATTCTGACTCATGTTGCTGTTATTAGGCACCACTGAGTCGGTTCTGACCCACTGAGACTCTACGCTCAGTCCTGCACCATGCACCATGCACGCAGTTGTTCTCATGCTGGAGCCCAGTGTCGCAGCCACTGTGTCCATGCACCGCACTGAGGGCCTGCCTCTTTTTCACGTCCCTCGACCACAGTAAGTGGCTGTCCTTCTCCAAGGTTTGCTCTCTCCTGACAATATGTCCAACTCATAGTAACCCCATGTAACACAGAAGAACTGCCCTCTTTGATTTCTGAAGCAGCGTTCTTCCTCAGAGCAGCTGGTGGTTTCCAACGGCTGGCCTTGAGTTAGAAGCCCAACTGAACACCCACCAGGGCTCCTCCCAAATTAAAGAGTGCTTCAAAACTAAAGAAAATTTATATCTGAAGCAGTGATCCATAAGTCTTCATTATAGATTTTTAATAGGTAGAAAGTTAATAGTGCTCAAAGAATGCCTATCCTAGATAGTCTGCAGCAAGTCTTGGAGGAAGTAAAAGGCGAAGATGAGTGAGTTGGGAAATCATCTATTGATTGAGCATGATATGCGGAGTACCTAATCCAAAGTTGTCAACATGATTATGAATCAGAATAAAAGGATATAGAAAACAATTAGAAGGAAGAGTCAACATAATTTCATGACTTAGTAGATGCAAAGACTACAGGAAGGGAGCAATGAGTCAAAGATGACTGGATGGTTTCAAGCGTAGGAGACAGAAGAGATGGCGCCACGAAGAACAAAGCTGAGACGAGGCGCTTGCGGTGGGAAAGGATGAGTTTTTGTGTAGGCATGTTAGATTTTAGTGGCTGACGGACTTGGACATGACATCATAGCAGACTACATAGCTATTTAGAAAAAGGAAACTGTGCGATAATGAAAGTCACCAATGTATCTAAATTTGTGTCAAAGAAACTTGTGGAAAATGGGAGCAGGGCTGATGATTTAAGCTAAGAAATTTCTAAAACAAGATGCATGGGAAGAACCAGGAATCCTTGAGAATGGAAGAAGTACCAGTCAATGTCTTCCCCTATTTGTTGTTAGCTGCCATGGAGGAGATTCTCACATATGGTAATAGAATGCACAATAGAAAAGTATATATTGCTCTGTGCTGTATCACTCTCATGGTCACCACCAAGGTCAAGTCCATTGTGATGGCTATTGGGCCAATTCATTTTATTGAAGGTCTTCTCTGTCTTTCCTTGCTAGTCCTCTACTTCATCAAGCATGATGTCTTCTGATAGTGATTGATCCCTCCTGCCGACATGGCTTGAGCTTTGGAGGCACAGTGGTTTCAGTACTTGGCTTCTAACTCCCAAATCAGTGATTTGATCCCCTAGCCACTCCATGGGGAAAAAAGATGTGATCAATCTGCTTCCATAAAGATTTACAACCGTGACACAGTTTTGCTCTGTCATATAGGGTTGTTCAAGTGAGAATCAACGGGTTTGAGGGTTTAATGCCATGTCTAAATGAAACATATTCGACAGTGTTCTGTTTTGATGCATAAGAATGTAATTGCTGTTTCTTTGGTAACAGATTGCCAACTCTCTATTTTCAGAGTATTTTAGCCCGGAAGGACCCCTGTAACCTGTCTATCATGGATTAAAACCACCCCCATTAGGTTAGCAGGCACTAGTGAAACACTATCTGACCCAAGGACTCCTCTCAGCCAAATGTGTGGATCTGAATGCATTCTAAAATTTATAATTAAAACCTGGAAAATGATAGTAAGCAGAATGAGTGAAAATTCTTGAATTTTTACATACTAGATATTGATTATTAACATCCTGTGTTGTATTACTGACCTTAGCTAAATGTTTACTTTTGTATCTATAAGCAAACCTAAGACTCATTTTCATCATCTAACAGAAGAGCTAGTTTAACATTATCCAGACTTAAATGAGATTATTTTACTATTTAATGGACACCTTAATAAAAAAGTACCAAAATCACTGCCAGTGAGTCGATTCCATCTCATAGTGACCTGTAGGAAAAGGTGGAACTGCCTCCGTGGGTTTCTGTGATCTTTATGGGAGTAGAAGGCCTCATCTTTCTCCCTTGGAGCTGGCTAGTGGTTTCAAATTGCTGACCTTGCAGTTAGCAGCCCAAGGTAGCTGCTGGTTACACCATGAGCTGATTGAAAGGTCAGCGGTCATAAACCACTAGCCTCTCTGTGGGAGAAACGTGAGGATATCTACTTCATAAACAGTTAAAATCTCAGTAACCCACAGGGTAATTCTACACTGTCCCAGAGTCTCTGTGAAAGCCACGAAACAGCATTGACTCAATGACAGTGAGTTTTGTTTTTATTGTTGTTTTAATAAAAGGTCACTTGAGATGAAAAGAATGGAGTCTCCCCACTCATCACTTAATGACATGAAGAGGCTCCAAAGGTCAGGTCATGAGGCAAACTATCAGGATTGTATGAAAAAGGAAGATGACCACATCAAATCACAAAATGGAGACTGACTGTATCATCACATAATGACGACAGCATTACACAAATGCCAAACCACTGAGAACCGCAGCACAGCCAAGGTGAATGTAACACCACTCGTCCACCACCTCAGCGTTCAGTATGAGCAGCTTTACCTTGCCAATGTGCAGGACAGTCTGATAGATGTTTTTTACTATTGTCATAAGTGCCAGGTGTCAGATAATAACAGAGTAAGTGTTGTTCAAAAGGTGCCACGAAGTCGTCACTGCTCTTGTGTTTGAAGCCAGTGCTACAGTGTCAAGCCATCTTGCAGAGGGACTTCCTTTGTATCATTGTCCCTCTACTTTACCCAGCATGATGTCCCTCTCCAGGGACCGGTCTCTCCTGATAGTATGTGCAAAGTATTTGGACAGTGTCTTGCCATCTTTGTCTCTAAGGAACATTCTGGCTCCACTTCTTCCAGAACAGATCTGTTTGTCCTTTCGACGGTCCATGCTCCTTGCGGTATTCTCCACCAGCACCGCAATTCAAATGCATTGATTGTCTGGTACTCTCCCTTATTCAATGTCCAACTCTCTCGTGAATATGATAGTAGTGATATCAAATTAAAAGTTTTTCCATAAGAATTTGCTTCTTCCTGATAATCTTCTCCAGAGTTAATTTCAATCGTTTTACATTTGGCCTGTAATTCTCTAATAACTACTCTACAGAAGATAAATCAGTTATCTTAAACTGCATGCCACCAAAATTTGACTGTGTGATGTGGAGATAACAGGAAACCATACAAACAAAGCACTTATGTGACTGGAAGGGGATTTTTTAGCTAATGCTATGATCTTCTATCCCTCTGTAGCAGTTGTAAAGTAGTTCTTACAAAACGGATCTATAAACTCTAAGAGGCAAAATGCTAACCTTGATTTGCTTGGTGCATAGTCTCATATGGATTATAACACAGGGATAATTCCTATCAATTGAATCACTATGAAAACATCTATCAATTTGCTAAACTAAAGAGGTAGAATTAGTCCATCTTTTCTTGATGGAATTTAATGGCTCCAAGAAGGAGGTGAGACATCCACCCACACAAATATTCTTACTCTCTTGTGATCCAACCTTTGGAATTTAATTACCAGATTTTTATCCCTTTAGCTGACAACTCTGATCCCTATGAAAGTGTATATTCTTTTGTTGGGGGCTGCTAATTGTTTCTGATCCAAGAGTTAAGTCTTGACAATTATTTTATATACCAAGCCCTACTTTCCGGTTGGATGAGTAAAATCTTTTGCATGTGATATAACATGCCAAGCAAATATTTCTAAATAACCAACAAAGGATATCACCAACTTGCTGGAGAAAATAAATAAATTTTGCTAATTGGTAGCTGAAACAGTCTTTTACAATTAACAATTATAAATACTTTAGAAAGACTGCCACAGAGAATGATTGTAATTTTTTAAAGTTATAAACTGTTTCCAAAATGATGGGGGTGGTGGTTGTGTTTTGTTTTTTGGTAAGATCGTCGGATCCAAATTTTACACTAAAAGAAAAAAGGGACTACCAAAATTAAAATATTACTAAGATTTTTCAGAAACAGAAATTACTAATTCCTAATCCTCTTTCAATCACTTATCATATTTCAAATACATGTGCATTAACTCAAGTGACAAAAAATTGGAAAAGGCAATATTTATGTGGCTTAAATATAAAGAAAATCAGGACAATTAAAATAAATAAGTCTCTCGTCATCCGCAATGTGAAATATATGTATACAATATATATCCCCTGGGAAGACCAGTTACATTGCCTGACTGTGCAAACATGTAAACATCCTTAGTGCCTAGATGTTCTGTGAGTATCTTCTTTGTGAAGCTCATTTATCCTCTATTTACCGCTGGACAATCTTTAATAACCTATGTATAGAGTGTTAACGTCATTTATAGTATAAATGTTAGACTTAAATTTTCAGACATAGACAAATCTGTTTACTTTTCCGTGCATTTTGAACTGTAACACACAGGTAGGCATCCTTATTTCAATATGGAAATATATAAACAGGACATATAAGATCTTGATGTAAAAGAATCACCAATTCTGGATATGATTGAACTATTGAATTATATGGATGTGTGTATTGTGTGATTTGTGTGGATGGTGTGAATTGTGTGGATGAAGTGCCAATAAATCTGTCTGAAATAATAATAAACAAAAGCGTCACTGATTGTGAGAACAGAGATCCTCTCTCCATTTCCCATCAAAATTCAGATACCGGGCACATTATGGACAGTTTTAAGGTCCCTGGTCAGCATAGAACACTTGATTATATTATCTGAAATGATTTGCATTAAGGACTCTTGTGAGGTGATTCCATAGGACAAGGATGCATTGGATTGATGAACTCATTCCATTTTAAGTAAACGTTTGACTAACAAAGGCTAGGTGGACTACAAGTTAGAAGATGTGTAACACATTCTATTCCGAGTTTTCCACTTCCTAAATGGTGCTCTTGCTAATTGCCCATCAGTTGGTTCCAACGCATAGCAATCTTATGTAAAACAGACCTAAATATTCATAGTCCAGCATCATCTTCATGATTGTTGGTATTTTTAAAACCTTTGTTGCAGCCTCTGTGCATATCAAGTGTCTTCCAATTTAGGGGCATCTTCCTCCATCAAATAATATTTTTTTGTGATTTCTAGCTAATTACTAAAAGTATAATGCAAGATCTTTTCTCCTGCTTTCCCTTCATCTGGTCGCGCCACCAAAATCTTTCTACAAAGAAATCTCCAGCTAGCACTTGAAATGCCAGTGGCATAGCTTCCAGCATTAAAGCAGTACATAGCCTGACAGACTGGCAGACAGAGTGACCGTGCATGAATGTGACGGTATTAGACAGGGCTCCGTCGAGAAACAAAAACAAGTTCCATGGGGAAGCAAAATCACAGAGAAATATTATATAAACCAAACAGTTCACACAGTTGTACAACCACATTAATGCAGTCCAGTGTCAAGTCCATGAATCAGATGTTAAGCTGGAGGCTTCTCCTGATGAGCCCAGTATTAGCATGAACAACACAAGCTACAGAAGCAGATAATGCAAGATCAACACGTCAGACTTACGATGGAGAATGAATCCAAGGTCACGGTGTCAGATGGCAGGACAGATGACTCTTGGGAACAGCAGGCAATATGGCAGGCTCAAGTGCAAAAAGCAGAAGGTTGATAAGCTAGATGCCTTATCCCGACCCAGCAAAAAGCAAGCAAGTTTTCCCTAGCACCCATGTGTATAGGAATTAGGCCACATCCCCAAGGAAACTTTCTTTCAATTGCATCAGGACAGTGATTAGAATAAGGTTACTACCCTAATTTTCTATTAGTAGTTCACAGCAGATCCCATTATGGAGTTGATTGCATTGTGTTACATAACATTATGGGGGTTTAACTAGGCTTTAATGGTCAAACCACTTAGAACCCTGACCCAGCCAAGCTGACACAAAGCCTGTCACAATAGCTAGCCAAATTCTCATAATATTTTTGTGCTTCATGGTTTCAAAACCTAGAAAAGTCATGTAATTCCTCTGACCCTCGTTATTCTCATGTTAACTGTGGAAGAAAAGTCACAGTATTTTTCTGTGAATTAAATTTAAATAAGATATTCAAGGGCCTGTACATATGTATTTTTGAAAAATTATCACTATTATTATTAATAACTGGGGTAATATAGTATTTCAGGAGAAGGAAAAAATATGATGTTGCCAGGCATTGAGAACAAATGTGTTCATAGATGGTTTATCCTAAAAGGTAGGAACCCATCTTCTCTTTCCCTCTTACCACTGTCACATTCCCGCAAATCAAAAAATCTCCCATCTCTGTGGATGGCGTACACACCAGGGGGTATAAACCAAGGGATCCATGGGCATTCTGCTCTCTTCATAATAGATTTTTTAATAGGCAGGCGCTAAATATGAGACTATCTTAACTATACACACAAAACATGATGATTTTTCTTCATTTCTTCATTTCAACTTACAAAATAAAATTATTGAACCAAAGTATGAACACAGGGATGAAAGGTTTGCCTGTAATAGTATTTGCCTAGAATTTCTAGGGAGAAGAACTGATTTTATGCCAAGACTACTCATCAGTTTGCTATTTATATAAAACAATACTAGTTGCTATCAAGTTGGTTCTGACTCATGGTGACGCAAGGTGTGTTCGAGTCTAGAATCATTTTAGTGGAGTTTTCAATGGTAGATAATTTGGAAGGAAGTCTCCAGAACTTTTTTTCCCAGATGTCCCTGGGTGAAATTGAACCGCCAAGTTTTGATTAACGAGGAGGACATTAAATAATTGCACCAACCTAGGACTCTATATGAGACATTAGGTGCCTTCTTTCCAGTTCCACTTTCCCTGCACTCTAACTGAGAGAATAATGCTAGTTTTGTTTGCTTCTGTAGCACTAATTTTGCTAGTCATCCAATTCTGTCTTACACCAATGCCTTACAATAAGAGGATGTTGGGCACTTTCTACACAAGTTGGTCTCCTCTTTATCTCAGTAAATTGCAGGTTTCATTTTGGAAATTCTTTTTTTACTTTGAGCCGGACCTTCCCATTGACATTGCCCAAGCCAAATTATGTATAGTATCCAGAGTAATGATGCTGGCCACTATAATTCTGTTATGCATACACAGCTAAATGAACAGTCCAGAAGTAAATGTGACACTTTGAACACAGATGAAATCAGACTGTATGCATAATGTATCATCATAATAAAGCTCAGATAAATTGAAGGTGCACGTACATAATCTTGATGTCCTGGATGTTAACAGATGCTCAGATTACAAGAGAAGTTTTTTCTTATTGTACAGCTTGGTCAAACTTTGTGAAAAAAGAGAGAAACAGTAGATGCCATTTCCCCATAAGAGCTAATTACTGGTTTTTTTCCAAAGCTTAGAGTATTAACTGAATAAACCCATATTTCATGCATACATTAGAGAAATAGGGACTAGTTAACCACCCCTGCATGTACTCAGTTGCCTGTACTTGCTTGTCTTTGTGGTCGAAACTCAAATGTTTCCACCCACACAGTAGACTAGAAACCTGCTTTCGTTTCCCTGCAAAGGTAAAGCACCTACAAATTTTCATTTTTTTTATCCTTCCTTTCTTTTTGTAAAACTCATTTTTAATAGGCACCTTTCCTCCGATTGTTACAGAATCAGAAGTATACTTTTGAAGATGTTTCCCTAAATGGGTAGAAAATCGATTACTACGTATATGCAAGGCTGTTTATCTACATGGGTTTTCTGGATTTTACCTAAATTGTTCAAATATTTTATCAAAATAAACTAAACAAAATCTTTCTAATTTAAGGTTTGTAGATTCAGCCTAACACATACATTGAGCAACACTAGACTTTGGTGAAATTATGTTTGCTTAGGTTTCTATATTACATACAGAATATAAGGTACTGTTTCAACATGTATTTACTATCAGCTTCAATGTGAGAGTGCTTTGGGTAGATTGATAAGTATTTGAGCAATATAATGGCATAGTAATAATATGTGTTTGCTATAATAATAATAAAATGTACTTGTATTATTTGTCAGGTAATTTTCTGAGAATTTCAGCTATACTAGCTCAGTTAACTCACATAGCAAACTTATGAGGGCAATCTATTGTTGCATGCATGTGTTACAGATGAGATAAGGCTAGGAGAGGGTTACCAAGTAGCCCAGAATTCCCAAGGCAGGAGCAATTGGGGCTGGGCTGGGAACCCAGATGGTCTGACCCTAGACCTCTTCTCTTCCTGGCGAGGTCAAAGAAAGAAAAGAAAGACAGATTTGCAGTTAGTCCAAGTAATGTGAATTGGAAATGTTGTCTAGTAGGGAAAACAGTGAACTGTGAATTTGATTCTGATTTTCTGGGAACTAAATAAAGAGAACAGCAAATAAAGAGAAAAATTTTGATAAATAAAATAAAAAGCATTCCAACAACTCAAGAGATGCCCGGCTTTCCTGGGCCCTAAGGTCTACTGGATATTGTGAGTAATAGCAAACAGTATTCTAAAAATCAAAAACCAAGACCAACCACACAAAGCATTGCTCCTTCTTATTTTTCCTTTAAAGGCAACACAGGGAATAATAACTCTCTGCCATCGAGTCAGTTCTGACGCACAACGACTGTGCTTACAGAAGTAGAGAGCCCAATCTTTAACCCACAGGGCTGTTGGTGGTCTTGAACTGTGAACCATGCAGATTACAGCCCAAAGCATAACCACTAAACAACAAGGGCACCTATTTATGGAAGAATACTAAGACTTTTTCTAAAAAAATAAAAATGTTAATGATGCAAATCAATGCTATTGATCGTAGAGTGGGATTTAAAATATCTTTAGAAATAATACATTGACTGCATTTCCTATGGGTGACCTTTATGTATGTGACAATGTAATAACTGAGACTTTACTAAACACTCATGAGAATGAAGAAGGAACTACCAGTAATAAAGTAATAATGTGTTTTTTGACAAAAATCTGAGATGGGCCAATTTTGCCTTACTGATTTAGAATGTATTCAATTCTTCAGCAAAGTAGGTGGTAGAAAGGAGACATATCACTTAAATACTCAAAGTTTTAGTCTCTTTCGCTATAAAATGGGGATAATAATAGTGCCTCCCTTATAGTGTTGATTTGAAGTTTAAATGAGATAATGCCCTAAAAGATATCCGAACAGAGTCTGACACAGACTGGACACTGATCAAACGGTGGCTATTGTCAATGATAATATGGGTCCTAAGCCCCTTGAAAGTTTAAGCATGGCAAATTGAAACAAAATATCATGGCTCAAAAGTCATAAACAAAATCTGTATATGGCCTAGGAACCAGTTACCAGCCAACTCAGAATCAAGTTCTAAAATGCATTATGTACATTTTATAATCTTTGTCACTTTTTCCCAAATGTTTTAAAATTGGTTTTAAATTATTGTGGGGTGGGGGGAAATTTATATAATGTCTAATTTGGTTCTTGAGATAAATTTTAATCCTTACACCTGTTAATAAAGTGAAAATCTATTTCTTATCCAACTTGAAACACATTTGAATGAAAAAGTGCTGAAATAATTAATGGCTATTAATTTGCCTACAGATGCATAAACTGTTTATTTAGAAAAGATAGGATAGAGTGTCACCCTACCTATCTTTACTCTTACATTTTAATAATTCAGACAAGTATTAATGGGTATGTTTTCATCTTAAAAGTAACTTTCAAAGGCAATCTAGGCATATATATACATACATTTTTTAAAATCATAAGTATATTTAAAGTATTATTCCACAAAACTTACCATGTATAACCAGAAAAACAAGTTGTATTCAGATCAGAATCAAATGTCTTCTCCCAATACTTTATGTAAAAATTAAACCATTATGATAGATTACAATGGATTGTGATATTCATTATTTCAATGCCTTAACAGGCTACTTAACATAATTCAGATTTATTTTGACATATTTGTTTTCTCTTTTACTTTTAGAATTCATGGGCAAATAAATACCTAGTAAATATCCTTAGTGAATATATATGTAATATATATTACACCCCCATCCCTCAGGGGAGTGGACAACAGAAAAGTGGGTGGAGGGAGACAGTGGTTGGAGTAAGACAGAAAAAAGTTAATAATTTATAAATTATCAATGGTTCATGAGGGAGGGAGGGAGGGAGGGTTGGGGAGGAGGAAAAATGAACTGATACCAAGGGCTCAAGTCGAAGGAAAATGTTTTGAGAATGATGATGGCAACAAATGTACAAATGTGCTTGACACAATGGATGGATGTATGCGTTGTGATAAGAGCTATAGGAGCCCCCAATAAAATGATTTTTTAAAGTGAAGGAGAACAACAACAACAAAGAATAGATATACCTGAATAATAATTCTGAACATGTGCTACATCTTTGTTGCTTTGTTTTGTTTCTTATTTGGGTATATTCTAAGAAGGGAAAGCTTTATTTCCAGTTTTTTTAAGTCAAATATTATTCCCCCAAATATTTTTTGCTTATTTTACTATTTAATCCTAAAGTTTATTCTTTCAGTAGTCTTCAAAACCTTATCCCTTAAATAAACTATGAGTAAAGAACCAGCAAGTGTTTATTTAACTTTGCAGATTATTTTAAATGCCATAATAAAATGAAAACAAATCAACAGAGTGAAAACTGAAGAGAGGAAAAATCCATGGGATCTTACTGAAATCTTTTCTGTTGCATTCATTTTGAGAATCTACTATTTACATATTTGTATACTTGAGTATGTAAAAGATTATTTTTAAAATATCCATAATAGCAATGACGTAACAGAATAAATAATACCCCAGCTGAATGAGGTTTTACTATATGTCAATAGAAATTCATTGATAAGCTATTTGAAGGGGTAAAACAACTTTAGAATTCCAGGAGAAAAACTGTAACAAAAAAGAAGTTTTTCTTACAACGTATGGATGCCCCCCCTCACTGCCTTTCTAATCTTTGCGCTGCAGGCAACAGAATTCCATATGTCAATGCTGATCTTCTCCCTGACCTGCTGAGCCTCGGGGTGAAACTTAACTTCCATGAGAAAGACTGCTGATTCCTCCCTGTACCTTCAGGACCTTATGTCTACTCTGGACAGTGACTTTTTCACTCTAAGACCATAAGAACAATTGTGAGGATGGAGCAGGACAGGGCAGTGTTTCTTTGACTTATAACACAGGGTGGCTATAAGTCAGAATCAGCACCATGTATGGCACCCCCAAAACAGATAGTGTGACATTTAATTGAAGCTCCATACATGTTTACTGATGGTTCAATAGAACTGAAGATTCCATGCTTCAGTTTTTCAAGTCCAGGAAAATTTTTAAAGCAACCCTAGGAATTTGAACAAGCAAGTTCACAGATTCAAATATTGTGAAGTAATTTCAAAGTCTAAGTCAAACTGTGATTATTTTGCTTTAGATATAACTCAGTTCAGACACTAGTAATCCGGCTTTGTTCCGTATCCACCAGATCCCCTTTCATAGAGATCTTAACTGGAGTCCACAAATAAAATGACATCAAAAGATGATAGACAAATTATGCATGCATCATTAAGAAATTAAGGAATGGCAAGGGGTATAGTGACCCTTTAACTATGGACATTTGTTTTATTAAAAAGGAAGTGGATTGTTCCACGTAGTCAAGAAGGCCTAATGCAATTAGACAAATGATACCACAATGTTAGAATGTGCTTACTAATTAGAGCAGTAAGAGTGGAATTGAGTCTTCCTTTGACGTGCTGTTGTCTTCGTCTGCATCCATAAAAAGAGTCATTCTGGAAAGATAGAAGGTAGAACTAAAATCCCCATAACTCTGGAATTGTTGCTTTACATTCATAAATTTAGAATGCATGCTGAATTCCAGTTCCACTTTAGATTGTGTTAAATTAACCTATATAAAATAATTGGATAGGTGATGGAATGTCATATTTGTTCCCATTATAATTTTAGAGATATGGTTCAACTATAAAAACAGAATTCTGGAACAAGTATTTTAAAAAGGTCTACGTTTTTAGAAGCTTGTTATATATAGTTAATTGCTGACAGTGAACAAGGAAAACCTGAACAGAATGAATGCATTTGGATTATAATGTCGGTGAAGAATCATATTAACTATACCGTGAACTACCAAAAAAATAAACATATATGCCTTAGATGTACAGCAAGAAATTTTCTTTGAAGGAAATGTAGCAGATTTCATCTCACACATTTTGTCCTTGGAGAAGGGCATTGTGTTTGGTGAAAGAAACAGTCCGGGTAGAGGAAGCACCGGAGTGAGACAGAGTGACACAATGGTTTTCACAGCAGGTTCAGACATAGCAAGAATTGTGAGGATGGAGCGGGACCAGGCAGTGTCTCATTCTGCTGTACAGAGTAGCTACGAGTCTAAACCAACTGACAGCACCACATCTGTAAAACACAGCAAATAATCAATTTGTATAAATTAACTCTCCCTTAATTATTTGTCTAAGGAATTCTGGTGGCATAAAGGGTTACTTCATGGGTTGCTAACCACAAGGTTGGTGGTTCAAGCCCACAGGCTGCTCCTTGGGAGAAAGATGAGGCTTTCCCATAAAGAATTTATCATCTTGGAAACTGATAGGTGTACTTTTACCCTGACTTATACGGTCATTACAAGTAGGCATTGATTCAATGGCAGGAAGTTTATTTATTTGTTTGTTGTCTCTTTTCTATCTCTCCAAGGTTAGGCACACACAGGTTATGCCCATCTATATCTATATAACCCATCTTCAATAATGAAATTGCCTTTCATTATTTACAACTCACTTAAGTTCACGTGAATTGGACACTTAGTTATATAGACTTTATCTTCCCCATGCTCATATCTTTCCCCAGTTTTGTTCATCGGCCCCAAAGAGTTGTATAACTTCATTGTTTTCTGCTTACTTAATTAGTTACTGTTTTAATTACTAAAAATTCAACCCTGCATAGGTAGATTGAAGCGCCCTGATGGCAGTGTACTTTAGGGATTAGACTGCTACCCTCCAGGATGGTAGATCAAACCCACTAGCCACTCCATAGGAGAAAGATGATGGCATCTGTTCCAATTAAGAGCCATAATGTCAGAAACCATGCATAGAGTTGCTATGAGTCAGACTCCAGTTGACGGTAGTGGTTTGGCTCGACTTTAGGTACAGTGTATAGTTGATTTTAATAATGAGAATCACCACTGGCTTTTAGGTCACTAGTCGCTCTCCTTCCTGACTAGTGACAGACAGCATGCTTGGTAAAACAGTGGCAGCAAAAGAGAGGCAGGCCTTCCACAAGGTGTGTTGACACCATAGTTCTCAGAAACATGCAGGAGGTCACTAGGGGTCAGCCTTGACTTAGTGGCAGTGAATTGGGTTTGGTTTACATGGCTCCACGGGAGAAAACGTCCTACTCTGCTTCCCTAAGTATTGCAGTCTTGGAAACCGTACAGGGTAGTCCAGTTCTCCTGTACGGGACTGTTCCCACTCAGAAGCGACTCAAAGGCAACAGTTATTTGGTGCAGATACTTTTTCCTTCAGGTTAATAGTTAAGTAAACCTTCATTGTAGCCCATATTCATCTAATTCTTGTATTATGTTACATTGAGTAATACCAAACAAACAAATTTCATTTGAATGCGCTTTTTTTTTAAGATATAAAATGTGATCCCAAATGTGAGTTCATTTCAAAGGCTAACTCGGTCTCTGGTGGTGTTGGCACAAACGCATTTCAACATTTTCAGCTAGGTGCTGTTCTACTTAGTCTGATTTTTCAACATTGGAAATACCCAGGGAGCTTCTTAATCTGCTGAGTTATTGAGAGATCTGTGAATAGTTCTTATTCATCAGTATCAAGCAGGATAATTGACCACAGCCCCCAAGAGAAAAAGGGCTTGGGAGAGGATGTGGCAAAGTGGTAAGGGAAGTAATTTAAGATGTTCACAAGGAAGAAAGACGAAGGGATATAAAAAATACACCTTGGTAAATTCCTTGGGTAATCTCTTAAATATGCAAATAAGTGACTAATTTAGAGAAAACCCAATTTAGCAATGGATGGGTACTTTTGTGTGTTTGGCCTTTGGGAATCATGGTAAAAGTGGTGTGAATTAAACTTCAATCTCCCTCATCTAGAAAGGTAGGAGGAAATGAAGATGAGGCCAAATGACTGAGAAGCCCACAGGGGTGGTACTTAAATCGCTGGCATCGTGTAAGATCCCATTTTACTCCATCATGCTGTGGGCAATTAAATGACTCCTGTCTTCTGAATTTCACTAAAATCCAAGAGGATTTTAATAGATTTCAGGTGCGTTTAGGATAAGCTGAGAAACCAATCCTCTTCATTGAAATACAAAACAAAATGAACAGAGACAATATATTTCCACCTACTCAAAATTTATCACAATAATAACTCAATGTAGCTCTTCGAATGTCATATAAAGCAAGCCATTCACCTTTTTAAAACAAATGCACTTCTTTTTTTAATATTAAGCTCAACCCAGAGCAAACCATGGCCCAGCAGAAGAGAAAAGGAGCAGCAGGGATGAGTTGCGAATGGCTAGATTCAAACTGCAAAGCTGCCGTGTTCAAAAACGCTCGTTAGACATTGCATTTGTTTTACATTTACTTTTTTTCAAAGGGGGGAGGAACCAACCCCACGTAATTTGTAATATAATATTATTGTTTAAAAATAAAAGGAAAACAAGAGAGTTCCTATCAGGAGAGGGCTGTTTTCACTCAACTGTAATCAGATATCGATCATTCTTTTCCTTTTTAAAGTCAATTACTGACTCAATTTTTCCCCTAAACAAACATTAAAATTATTGCCACAGACGTAGTTAGGTAACACCTTATCATTTGAACTCCTTTGGACCCATTTTAAAATCTCAGTTTTTAATACTTTTTGCTTTCTTTTTGCTTGTGGTTTTCTCTGTTTTGTCCAGTCATGTATACTGGATTTGTTCTGGTTGCCTTTTCTTTGTGTTTTGTATGATTTTCTGCACATGAAATGAAGGCTGGTGAATCTGTAGAAACAGCAACTAGATTAGCAGTGACCGAAGGGATGGGCAGAGAAGGTTTGGAGAGAAGCGAGAGCTCACACACTGAGCGCAAGGAAGCGCTGTTCTGGGCTGTATCGGGATGGCGATCGCACGAGTCTTCTCAATATGCTCGAATGATTAAATTTTACGATATGCAATATTTGTATGATGTGATGTCTATGCCCAAAATACTTTTTAAGGTATTTTACTATTAAGAAAATATGTCAAAGTGATGATTATCAGCTTCATCAAAAGTCCTTCTGAGATGCACATGCATTTCAGCTTTTGTTTTGTGAGAGTAAAGCTTTAGCGGTTCCGGTTGGTAATTAAATGAAGTACAGGTCATATGTTATTATATTTACACAGTGCTGTTTAAAAACTATTAGAAAAGAAAAGAAGAAAAAGCCGCTTGCTCATAACCAGAAACTTAACAAGAATATTTCTTAGCATATTTTCTTTGACGTTAACTGAACATCTTAATTCAGATAATGGTGGAATAGCAAATAGGTATGACTGAGTGTATCATACCCACATGATAGACTACCTACTGCAGTCTGCAAATAGGTTAAGCTTTGTAACCCAACATTTTAGAATTAAAAAAAAGGAACCCTGAATTTACAAGCATCGACCCCATTGGAACCGAGTGCTTTCAAACAATGATCACGATTCAGCGAGACTAAAACGTCACAGAAACAAAAGTTTCAAAATAAATTATCCTCGAGAGATGCTCCCACTGAATCCTAAAGAAACAAGATATTTGTAAAATGAATAAGTTCTGAGCCATCTAAAATTACAAATCAAAACATTCATTTCTAAAGTTAGGTCTTGGGTTTGTTTATAAAGCACACATATGTAAATCTGAAGGGGAAACAGCAGCAAATCGGGAAAATAAAATATGAAGGAAATACGAAGGAGGATTCACAGTCAATTCCGTTCACTAAGTAAGGTGCAGGGGAAATTGATGAAAGAACTGCTGTGGAAACATTCCTTTTAAAGTAACGCAGATGATAGATTATAGATTTCCATAGAAAATGTTTCCTGCGGATTATAAAACAACTCTGCACTCTGCTAATTTACCTCCGAAAGATAGGTTGTGTTGTGTTTTGTATTGTTGTGTTATTGTGTGTGATAGTTCACATCTTCGAGAAAAATAAGCAGGCAAGGTAAATACGGTGGGGGTAGAATAAAAAGAAAACCAAGGACAATTAATGGAAGATAGCAACGGTGAACATTCCATCGTGAGCTGTGACCGTTATGAGGAAAACAGACTGTGCAGGACTCAGAGAGGAAAACACCCGGAGGACCAACCCTACGGCCTTTGATCCCATAAACGGGGTGCCACTTTCCAAATGGGTCTCCCAGCAAAAAAATTAAAACCACTGCATAATTTTTCTTTAATTGTTTATCATTTAAAAACAGGATGTCCACGTTTATAGTTCAATCTAAAACAGTGTCTTGAGAGGAGGCAGAGGATCTGTTGTTGCTGTTGGGGGGTGGGGGGATTAATTTAAAGGAACATGAAGGCATTTCTTAGCCAGGAAGGCACGCTCTTCCACTAAACCTTTGTAAAGGGCTCCATCTTCAGGTCTTTGCCGGCACAGGGCGTGCTCCCTGCAATGGAGTCTTGTTCCCGTTTCCTTCCATCGTTACCCCTTTCGGCCTTCCTTCTTTTGAATTCGTCTATACTAGCGTAGAAACTATTAGATTCAGTCAATGGAAAAGACGAAATTTCACAATGCTTCCTTCACATGTTGCGACATTTCTTCATGGATCAGGTTATTGCTCAAATACATTTAAGCCTGCGGCCCTGCCCGTTGGTAGAACATTCGTTTCCCAGAGCGTCCTTCTGAGGAAGTCGGGAGACAAGAAAGAGGCGTCCTGACCCTTCCTTTGCTAAATTTAGAAGCAGCAATATTCTCACCTCGTCCATTTCCACCAACTCCATATGGACATTTAAGTTCTCAAATGCAACATGTAGAAGCTTGAGGTGGAAACTAAACAGGATTTAGGCAGGTTACTCCTGCTCTCCTCTCTGCCACCCCGTTGCTGATCGTTCAGTGTTTTCACCATTTCCCTTACGCTTGCTCTTCCTGAAGTCAGAGATAATAAGCATACACACAAGGAATCAGAGTGAGCACACTGGTGTGTTTCTAAAGCCTGACTTTTGAACCGTCAGCTCTCTAAGCAGTCAGTCATTTCACTTCTTATCCCAGACAGACGTACATCCCAGACAGACCTGCCTTCAAACCCCACAGGCCTGGGAAGACCCGCATTGACTCAGTAAGCGAAGCAGTCTGTGGGTGTAGTTATAAAGACAAGAAGAGCACCTTCCCGAACCTGGCTGCATACCCCCATGCGAGCAACAGAGGGTGGCGTAGAAACCTAAACAAACCCACTGTCACCTACAGATGGCTATTTACAGAGTGAAGCACACAAAACTACCGTGGGCCATAAACGTTGGTCATTAAAATTTCAAATAAAGTTTTACGATGATACCATGGCTCCCATGAAGGCATCTCTGAATCATGATTCCATTAATAAAACATTCATTGGACAACAAGAATCATATCTGGCATAAAATATTAAACACCCTTTCCTGCACAGACAACTGTGGAATTGCCCTGTTACAAGGCAGAGCCAGTATCTCAATTTCTCTTTAAAAAGGAAAGTAAAAGACCGCAGGTGGCCCACGCCTCAGCCCCTCAAATCAAACCAGGTACAAAGTTAGAGGAAATACCACAGATGCTTAGATTGCAAAGGCCCTTGGAGATAGCTCCGTGTAGCCCCTCCCGCAGTGACGGGGTGCTCCTTGCCCAAAGGTCTTTTACTCCTCAGCTTGTTGGCCCTTCTTTGAACAGAACTGACCATAGAAAAAGCCCACTTTCTATTTATCCTAAGTCCTCCTCACCCGAATCTCACCTAATAATTTTGATTCCATTTCCAGAGCCATCAAGAAGGCAGTTAACTCTCCTCAGCATAGCCATTGCTGACCGCAATGGAATGATGGAATTCTGTCCTACACCACTGTAGCTGTTTCTCTATTCCTCTTGAGAAAAATCACTTTTCCTACCAGCAAAAAGCCCAAAGTACAGAGAAAGAAATAGAAAACCAAGCAAGTCGGCAAAGGATTAGTTCACTTACTCCTTTTGGGGTACACACACAAAGAAAATAGACTTTTCATATAATTTTAATCAGAGAAAAAAATCTTTTTAATTGTATGCACTGCCACTTACCCCTGTTTTCTATAAATTTAGATCGAATTGTTGGTCATCTGAATGTAAATGCTAAGAGAGAGCCGGATGATGATGATGATGATGATGATCCATTAGCATCATATAAATTGTGACCCTTTTTAAATGCTGGCTCAGCTCTCAGTTGGAGCCCTCCTAGCATAGTGGGTTATGTGCTTGCCTGCTACCACAAGGTCGGGTTTTCGAAACCACGAGCAGCTCCACGGAAAGATGAGGCTTTCTATTCCCATAAAGTAATGGTTCTCAACCTGGGGGTCGAACAACCCTTTCCCAAGAGTCACCTGATTCATAACGGTAGCAACGAAAATAATTTTATGGTTGGGGGTCACCACAAAATGAGGAACTGTATTAAAGGGTCATGGGCATTCAGAAGGTTGAGAACCAACTAACGCCATAAAGAGTCACCATCTCAGAAACACACAAGAGCATTTCTACCCTGTCAGTAATGAGTCACTGACAGTAAGAAACAGTTGTTCCCCGTATGTTATTAAGTACGCTACAAACCTCAAATCAGGGTATCATCCCAACAAATATTGATGTTTATTTTTATTATATTCGTTTTTCAGATTCTGTTGCTACATAGCTACATGATCTGTCCAGGCCCTCACAGCTAATGAGCAGGTCTATCAGATCCAAACCTGATGCTCAATTCTGATCCCCTTCTGCAGGAGTGTTTAAAAAAAAATTTTTTTTAAACCATATTCTCTAAACAAGCAATCTACTGGCACATAGGTGGTAAATAATTCAACTTAATTTTTATAATTCAGTGTTTGGGACTCAGCAAATATTTAGAATTATGCCATCGTTTTATTTTTCCTGTTTTTTTATATAAATAATAAATACATAGAATTTAATGGACATTAACATTGAGTTTTCATATATTTTAAGGTATACTGGATCATAATTTTCACAATCAGAGAATTAAATTATTTAATGGAAACTAAAATAATAATAATACTAAAATTTTAAAAGCCAAACTTTGAGGATTTTACAGTGGTTGCTAATTAATGGATATGGAAAGGCATAACAGATTAATTTTCTAAGTTAAATTAAATAATTTCTAAAAAGTAACAATATTTTGAACTATCATCACTTATTTTTTGAGAATATTTTCCATGTAAATATTTAGGGAATTGTCATTTAAAAAAATTAATGAGTTTCCATAAATCAATATTCTAATTTCCCTAGTTTTCCACGTGAAGTAACATAAGTATACGACTACCACACAAACCGAGAACCCAAATTCACTGTAATCAAATCTATTCCAATCATAGGCCAGAGTAGAAGCACTCCTTAGGATGTCTAAGACTGTAAACCTTTATAGGGATAGACAGCCTCGTCTCTCTCCCAAGGAACAACTGGTGGGTTTGAACCACAAACCTCCCAGTTAGGAGTCAAGTGCTTAATCTCTCTACCCCAGGTGATTATGGATGGCTCAAGCATACAGAAAGTATAGTATGATTATGCCTTATAATACAGAAATGTTAAGAGCAGAGATGCATTCAGCCACATATTTGTTTTGTATGATCATTTAAAAATAGAAACAACTTCAATACTAAACGTTAAGTTTTCCTTTTCCTTCTGTTAAGAATATTTCACCCTTTATGGTAGATTCAAATGATAGCTCTGACTTGAATAGTCAAAACATTGTCATTCATCCCCCTTCTGATATGCTTTGCACTTGATCTGCTTTTTTAAAATTTTTCTGGATTTTTTTCATACTGGAGTTTATATGTTATATTTTGGAATTGTTGGTAGCCTTCTTGGTGTGCTGTTATGCATTTTTCTATGTTTTTTGGTCTATGAACCCCAGGATGGGTGAATCGATAGACAGTAGCTGGAATTAAGGCTATTGGGGGTATGGAAGGGGGCGTGTGCGGGCAAGAGGGAGCTGATATCAAAGAATACAAGAAGGAAGAAATGTTTTTAAATGATGGTGGTACGATTATACGATACTGCTTGATATGATTGAACTATGGATTGATATGATGTCTGATAAAATGGTTTTAAAAATAGTGAAGGGGAAATACACCTGGATTAGAGCCTTGCTGTCATGCAGAGCGCATTGGAAAGTGGAGTGTGGCAGACGAAGTTAGATGAAAACTTAGCATCTTATAATTTGATCTCCCTCTAGACCCACTTTAAAGTTTTTCTGTGTTTTACTATTTTCTGCTTTCTTTTCAACTGTGGTTTTCTCAGTTTTGTTATTGCCATTAGCTATTTTGTTTCTTTGTTTGGGTATGGTTTTCCAATTATGCAATCTAGAATGAGTGAATCCATGGAGACAGTGACTAAATTAAAGGCTTCTTGGGCTATGACAGGGCAGCTTGGGGGGATGGGGAGGTCATATGAGGAGTATAAGAAAGAAGAAAATGTTCTAAAATTGATTGGGGTGATAATTGTACAACTCTTCTTGATATGATTAAACTATTGAATTATATGATATGTGGATTATATCCCAATACAACTGTTAAGAAAAAAGAATATTTCGCTCTTAGTTCATGCATTTATAGATGTAATGATACATTCTATGAAATTAGTTTGTTATCAGAAGTTGCACACTTAAATGAGAACAGAGTTGTCCCTAAAGATAGCCAGGAGAAAGGTTCTGGGTCTCACATTTGGAAAGATTGTGTCTAAAATAGAGAGAGGGGCTGAGCCGTTGGCAACTGCCACTAGGTGGAGGTCAAGCCACTCCCTTTAGCACACTCCCTGCCAGCAGCCCCAGAACCACCTTGCCTGCACTGAGTCCAGAGCCTACTCTTCAAAGGAGGGCCAATGACTCACTTACTGCCACGTGTCCAACTGCGCCTTCCCAGATGTCCACAGAGAGGCTGACAGCGTGCATAGCCTGGACCTGCCACCTCTCTGCAATCTGATCCTCGTCCAGGAATGTCAAAGAAAGGGTGAGTATCTTTTAACCACAGCCAAGCTTGTGACAGCCTGTCCCCTCAAACGCCTTTAAATCATGCCAAAGACTATCTTCATAATCAGTTTTGCAGATACGTTTGCTTTTTTTAAAAATCTTTTCTTCCCAAGTAGTCAAACAACTCAACAGCTCTGGCCACCGCTCCTCATTCTAATCGTGTCTACTCAGAAATCAACTCAAGAACACGCAAATATATTCCTCTCTCAAAGCAGAGGTAACACACAGCCTCCAGCCACCAGGGTCAGTAGAGCGCTGCTACTCCCCTTCCCCGAAGGAAAGCCAGTTGTCGTGAAATTTCTTAGCAGAACCCAGAGCACCCAAGCATGATTATGAAAAAGGTGAAGCTTGGTAGATGGGCCGGAAGTGGCACCAGAATCCTGATTATGATCAAGCTAGAATCTGTCCAGTTCAAAAAATATAATCATTTAGAGTATCCTTTCACTCTGCATTCATTTACTAAAAATCAATAAATCTGTAGTATTGAATGAGGTCTCCTTAAATCTTCCCCGGTAGATAACTTGAGCATAATTACAGACACACTGCAATTAAATCATATGAAGAGAGTCTGGGTAGGGTCCAAGAGTGCCTCTCTAAGAATCAGACAAAACTCTTAGCAGATGTGGCCAAAAGGCTTGCCTCCAAACAAGCAGCCAACTAAGTGCGATGTCAACTAAGTCCACATGGAGGAAGCACATCAACATCAGGAACCAAAGGGTGGTAAATTATACAATTTGAAGCCAAAGGAGGGAATAGTATCAGAGTTTAGCTGTGCGATTCTGATTTGCAGAAGGCTATAGATGACGGTGAGATATACATTTAAACAGTGAGAAATACAAAATACATTTGTGAGAGCGATATAGAAAATAAGCCTCCAATGAGTTCCTTCTATCCATAAGAGAGGGGTGGGAAGAAACTGGTAACTCTGTCACCAAACAGAGTGCCTTGGAGAGATGACCATGGAAGATCAAAACGATAAGCCTGACGTGCATAGCTAAAATCTTCTCACTGGACTCCCTCTACCCCACCCCCACTGCACATTGGGCCTTATTTGGTTTTCAATATTTCCTGTAATTTTTTTGTTTGTTCATATTGGGGTTTATCTCAGATACATTTTATCACTGGGGGTTAACTCTCTTGAATTTTTTATATGATTTTTCTGTTTTTCAGTCTATGAAGCCCTGGATTGATGAACCTATAGAGTCAGCAAGTAGAATAAGGGATTCAGGGGACACAGTGTGTGTTTGGGGCAGGGGGTAGAATAAAGGAGAACTGATGTCAAGGAGTTCAAGAAGGAAGAGAATGTTTTGAAAAGGATTGTGGTAGCAATTGTACAACGCTACCTGAGGTGATTGAACTATGGAATGACAAGATATCTGTATGAGCTCCAGATAAAATGTGTTTTTTTGGGGGGGTAAGGACTATCTTTGTCCTCACTGATTCTGGTTTCCCTTTTTCTGTGTGTTTTGCTGACCTCTTTTTCTGTACTTCTATTCTTTTCATAGCGTGAAAGAATTTTTTTTTTAATGTTTTAATGGTGCTTTTTTATATAAAGGTCACTAACCAGGTCCGTGTTCATGAAGTTAATCAGTGGTCACCCCTAGCACAAAATCTCTAATGGTAGATCCTTGGGAATTGTACCTTCAATGTGCTCCATAAAAAGAGAGAAGCAGCCAGCCACTGTGCCTGTGTTTCTATGACCTCTGACATGCCTCCCTGCTATGAGCACCGTGCAGCACGCTGGCTTTATTCAGCACCCAGGATGGTTTTGCCATCAAGAGCAGAGACAGCTAAAGCCTGCTTCCTTGGATCTGAACCTAGGCTCCGTCACTAACTAGCTGTGTGGCCTTAAAAAAAAAATCTATTGAATGTTTGGGAAATAGTGGTGATGGTTATACAATATTGTGAATGTAATTAATCTCACTGAATTATACACTTAAAATGGCAAGTTTTTCCACATATATTTGACCACAAAAAAGTAAAAATAATAAAGGAGCCATTGATCCTTTCTCTACTTCAGAAACCTCATCTTTAAAATGGGGATAATTGGACCTCCCTCCTAGTGTTCTGTGAGTATTAAATTACCTTATTCATGTTAGGCACTTGGAACTGAGCCTGGCATATGGTAAGAATTTAATAAATGCTAGCTACTTCCATTCTGCCCCACTCTCTCGTTATTCAAAGCCCTTTGAGAAATGTATGAACACAACATCGACTCAGTTGGCCTGATTCTTGTCATGGAAGAGGGGATGTTTCTCACCTAAATAGCAAAGTTACTATAATATCAAGAAGGTAAAACAGTTTTGAGAGGCTGTAGAACTAGGCAATAAGGATAGATCACTGCATAATGTCCCCCACGGCCTTCATTAAACTAAGGTCTCAGTACCCTTTGATTGCAACTACTCAAGCAATGTGCTGCCAGTGGGTCACAGCCGTGCTCTGATTGTATTGCTTCTTGGCTTCAAAGAAGAGAACCAACAGTGGCCCAAGTTCCCAGACCAGTTATCTCAATTCAAGAACTACTTGGTCCAGAATTCTTCAAATGACTGCCCAAGAAGATTGAAGATTGCTGGAGCGTTCCACAGTCTCCACAAGTAGCAAAAACCAAGAGGGTCACTCAGCACTCACGGCTTTACCTCGACATGCTAGTCAAAGGCCATTGTGCTGCATCACTAGTGACCAGTGGCAGAGAACACTACTCGCCAGTCTGGATTCGGGGTTCCCAGAATGATTGGAAATGTTCAAGTCCAAGCTTTCCAGGACATAAAGCACAGTCCTAGGTAAAGTTGAAAAGGCTACAGCAATAGGAAGGCTGTTGAGAACAATAACTTGCATCCAGTCTCAGTCTCCATATTTGTTGGGTTGTTTTTTTTTTTTTTAGTTTTGCTTTTTCTTTTTTATGTAGAAGTCACCGAGTGATGAAACAGAGTGTGAACAGTTATTATCCTAAAGCTTAGCAATTCACACCCATCCAGCAGTACCTTGGCAGAAAGGCCTGAGGATTAGACCCCATAAAGATATTAGCCAAGAAAACCTTCTGGGGGACATCAGGCAAGACGGTGACGGAGTAACACATACCAGAGGGACTCCACAGAATTCAGCCCAGGAGTGTTGTTTAGAGGGAAATTCAACACTGCTGGAACCTTGGCCCAACCTCCACAACACCAAAGAAGGCAACCCATCAGCCTTCTGGGTCACTCCCCTGAGAGGGAAGCCACAGGAGAATAAAGTGGTAGGTTAATTCCATAGTGAAATAAGCTATAGGAAGTTTGAAGAAGCACTCCTACAAGTCTCCCAGAGAGAGCCAGTGCTCTTTGACTCCCTGGAAAATGGCACCTGGCTCCTCTAAAACAACGCAACGCAAACAGCCATCAGGCCACAGGACTCCAACGAAAAAACGGGAGAAACAAAAGGCAATGGCAGAAGATGTCCTGAACATAATGACATGCATGGAAGAAGCAGACATTGAGCTGCCACAGAAATTTTCAGAATGCTACTTGGAGTCATACCGGATATGAGGGAAACAATACAGAAAAAGGATGAAATGATAGAAGAGGTAAAAGCCATAAACCAGAGAAATATAGGAGCTTAGAGAGGAGATAAAAAAAAAACAGTAGCAGACTCATGGTCCTTGAGAAGAGACTGGAGGAATCAGAGAACCGCATCAGTGACTTGGAGGACAGACAAACAGACTTTAACAAACGCGAACAAAAATCTAATAAGATCATCAGAGAAGCTGAAGAAAACTTACGAGCTATGTCTGATGCTATGAAGTGGAACAACATTAGAATTCTTGGCTTACTGGAGGAAGACACAACAAAGAAGTCATCTGCAACAATAGTGAGAGAATTCTTGGAGGAAAGCTTCCCCAGCTTAATGAATGAAAACCAGGCAACCATTCAGGAGACTGAAAGAACCCCAGCAAGACTGAATCCCAAGAAGTCACCAAGTCACATAATAGTTAAATTATCCAACTTTGAGGGAAACAAGCAATCACATATAAAGGTTCCCAAATAAGGATATGCTCAGACCTATCAGCAGAAGCTATGAAGAAGAGGAGAGAGTGGAGTAATATATTCCAAAAATTGAAGGAAAACAATGCAAACTCAAGAATACTCTACCCAGCCAAATTATCAATCAAGATAGATGGAGAAGTAAGAGTCTTCTCAGACCAGGGAAAACTAAAAGGATACGTTAGAAGAAACCCAGCCCTATAAAAGATCCTTGCCGACTCAGTATGGGCAGAAGAACAACACTCACCAAGCATAAATAAAGACCGCCACATAGAACAACCCCACCCAGAGGTCAAAAAAGAGAAAACAGATTTCAAGATAGCATTGACTTAAATATAGAAAAACTTCAAAGGCTGCTGAGATACGCTTTAACAAAAAGGGGGGCAAAAGGGGCAGAGGGAAAAAGCTATGGTATGCAAACATTCCTGGGGTGAGGAACAGGAAATACGGCAGGGACCAGTGCAAATACAGGGCTACACATGATAGACAACAAAAAGGAGGTGGGAAAGGAAAAAATAATAACAATAAAAAAGAAAAGGGTAGCAGGGACACAGGGCACTAACCCACCCAAGGGGAGGGTATTGTTTGTGTCTCCATAGGGAAAGAGGGACCAGACTTGAACCAGGTGCTCCAAGATGTGAATGCAACATGCCGGCATGGAGTAGGGAATCAGTGGATAGGTATGGGGAACCGACCTCAACACCAACTGCTACATGGACACTTGCCCCTCCCCTCAAAAGAATTTATTTCAAAGGACGGCACTGAATCTATAGCTCTGAAAGGGGACATATCTGATCAGAGCACACGGGAGCAGATGAAGGGGGAGGAGAAGAGAGTGGAGCACCTCATGGCCCACCAGGCCAGGAAGTCGATGTTTCCAGTTAGAGCAGCCAGTCAACAGAGAGGACCACATGGCGGGACCCCTATGAGACATGACACCCCTCACTGACCCATAGCCCTACAGGTGACAACACCAGACACAGTGAGGGAATTGCACCTGATCAGATCCTGCCACACCAAGGAAAAACATTAAGGGGGTGCAACAAAACAGCACACACACACACACAGGAAAACCTTCCGGTGTAGTTCTGGAACACACGAGGTAACCATGAATAGGATTTGGTTTGTTGATAATGTGTGTTTCCCCCCCCCCTTTTTTTTTTTACTCCTTGGTGAGCTTGTACTCTGTCTTAATAGCATGTATAGGTGAATTGAAAGGGTGCTGCACTAACCACGTACGTATTTCAACAGATGACAACGTTGAAACAAACAACACACACACACACAAAATATCGCTGTCGAGTTTTTTGTGCTCATGAAGACCCCATATATGTCAGAGCGGATCTGCACTGTAGAGCTGTTAATGGCTGCAGGCATATGGAAGACGTCCGTGAGTAGCACAAGCCATGAAGCACTGACTTCTGGAGTTGGTGGCAGAGCTGTTATGCAGTGCGCTGCTAACAGCATGGTCAGCAGTTTAAAACCACCACCTGCTCCAGGAAGAAAGATGGGGCTTTCTACTCCCACCCAGAGTGACACACTCAGAAAACCTCTGGGGCAATTCCACCCTGCCCATTGAGTCACTAAGAGTTGAAATAGACTTGATGGCGCTGAGTAAGTTTATTCATCTTCATGCAAATTATTTTGTTTTTCCATACTACTTTGTATTTTATAACTGTGATTATAAATCTCTTCCAGATTACACCAGTGTATAATTCAAACATTGTCATTTTTCTATATATAAAGGAAAAATAAAGAGGATTACAACCTAGGAAGCCCAATAGGGTTCTATCCTGTTCTACTGGGTAGCCGAGAGTTGGAATGGACTCAACGGGACATCATTAACCAAGAAATTACTGATTGTTTTTGCACTGTCTATTCTTAAACGCTTCTGAGACCAAACCTACAAGCCCGCTGCCATCAAGTGATTCAGACTCATAAGAACCATTCAGAACACAGTAGTATTGCTCCACAGGCTTCCTGAAAATGTAGATCTTTATGGAAGCAGGCAGTATCATCGTTCCCTCTCAGAGCAGTAGGTTTGAACTTCCAACCTTGCAACCCATTATGCATCCCACTCTGCCCCCAGATCTCCTGTAATCTTCCGAAAGTAAGTTAGCTGTGCAGTTCATCATTATATTCCCCAATGCCTAACTTGGTGAGCAGTTAAACAATGAATTGTTCAATGTTAAGTATGGGAAAATGGCAAGTCATTTCCTTTCAAAGTCAACGTAAAAGCAAATTTGAAAGTTTTTGCCATTTTTATAAGGTTAGAAGACAATTCCAGAATTCTTTAGAGGAAATTCTACTCTCCTCAAACAAACACTTTGAACTTTGAATGCAATGTTGTTAGTTGCTATCAAGCAGATTTTCAGTTCATGGGGACAAAACCATATTGTTTACCAAGGAAGGAGGAAGTCTTTCTGAGTCGGTATTTAATCGATTAGTGGTAGTGGGGGCCGTCATTCTGGCTTCCAGGTTCCCTATGCTGTCTTTCCAATATCTAATTTGTCCCAAATTCTCCTTTTTTCTGGACTTACTCTTAAAAGAGATGTGAAGCATTTAAAACATTCCAGTTGAAAATAGCTTTTAAGTGAATTGTTGTGCTGGTTTCCTTTTGTTTAAGACGTGGTTTCTATAAGAGTTTCTTTCTGTCGGTCAGTGACTGCTTATGAAGCAAAGTTTTCCTATTTGCAGTACAAACGTCCCACAGGCTTCCAGCCCTCCTATAGGAAAAAGTGTGATGGTCAGCTGTTTTATTGAATCTTCATTTCAAAATCCACCCCTTTGTTAGAAATGATTAGTAGGAAAACTCCAAATCATCTAAAATACGTACAAAGTTGTTCATACCATAGCAATTGCATAATAACCAATTAATTAAATGAAATTTTCCAAACCTTTAGGCAAGATGGTCATCTAAGTCACAATTCCACTCAGAGATGAAAATCACCTTAGATATTTCATTTCCTAGTGTCTACCCATTAGTAAAAGCTGTATTTTAGGGGGTGGGGGGGAATTGATCCCAGGTAAGATTGTCTAAGAGAATAAAAAAGAAACACAAGGTAACAGCAGCTGTGGACATCGTAATTTACCAGTGCACTGTGTCTTGGCAAAATATTTGAACAGTTGGGTTATTTTTCATCTGTTGCATGATTCATCATCAAATGCCCTAGTGTCTGTGACATATTACGCCTCGTAGTAGTGAAAGCTAAAATGGTTTGCAGTCAGCAACACAGATTTACTAAACTTAATCGATTATCTATTCTTTTGATATTGGTATGGTCAATCTGGGTGTTTTTGGTTTGGTTTGTGCTTTTGGATTTGGTTTTTCTTTAAACATTTTATTATGTTTTAGATGAATGTTTACAGAGCAAATTAACTTCCCATTCCACTATATATATGCTTTTGGCTTTATGACATTAAATCAAATCCTCTCAATGTAACAGCACTCCTCCCACTTCCTTCCTGGGTTGCTTAATCTGTTTTTAATTGAATACCACTGTTTTCATGTATTTAGTGAATGCATCAGCAAAAAAGTCAAGCATCGTGTCAAGCGCATATGTACATTTGTTGCCACCATCATTCTCAAAACATTTGCCTTCCACTTGAGCCCTTAATATCAGCTGCTCATTTTCCTCCTCTCTCCCCACTCCCACTACCTCATGAACCCTTCATAATTCATAAATTATTATTATTTTGTCATATGTTACACTGTCAGACATCTCCCCATGCCCTCTTCTCTGCTGTCCATCCCCCAAGGAAGAGGCTATATGTAAATTCTTGTACTCAGTTCCCCCTTTCTACCCCACATTCCCTCCACCCTCTAGGCATCGCCACTCTCACCACTGGTCCTGGAGGAGTCATCTGTCCTGGATTCCATGTGTTTCCAGTTGCTATCTGTACCAATGTACAACTTCTAGTTTGGCCAGATTTGTAAGGTAGAATTGGGATCATGATAGTGGGGGGGAGGAATTATTTAAGAACTACAGGAAAGTTATATGTTTCATCATTGCTACCCTGCACTCTGACTGGTTCATCTCCTCCTCACAACACTTCAGTAAGGGGGGTCCAGTTGGCTGCCAATGGGCTTTGAGTCAATGGATGTATGTATGGATAGTGATAAGAATTGTACGAGTCCCCAATAAAACGATTTTTTAAAATAATAAAATTAATTGTTAAAAGGTAAAAGCTGAAATATAATAGGATAGATAATTAAATGTTAAAGATTTTAGTATTTGCCAATTTTGATTATGCTTATGTCATGAACTTTCTACCTTTTCTATAGAATAGAACATTTTATAAAATTTAGAATTAATCATTCCCTAAATGTTGATATAAAGAAACAAATAAGGAATAACAATGAGTACAGGGAAAAAGAAAATGTTCTAAAAACTGGTTGTAGTAAAGATTGTAGAACTCTTCTTGGTATGGTTGAACTATTGAATTGTATAATATGTGGATGGAGTGTCAATAAAACTGTTAAAAATTTTAATTAAGCATCATGTACATTTATAGTGCAAATATTACACAGCTTGCAGGAGTTTTAGGAGGTTCATTGGTAAGCCTTAGAGTTAAAACTGATCATGTTTCTGACATATTTCTTCCTTACACATTGGGTCTTGGGGCCATCATTTTCGGAGAGGTTCAAGTCCGGCTGTTTAGCTATTCTGAAACTACAGCTGAATGAATATACTATAGGAGGTCTTATTAAATGGACAGTCTTTCTGTAGCCAATTTACATTTTCACTCAGTTCATTCTTGCCTGGAAGGACAACTTGGATAGCTTAATAGGAAAAGGTCTTTCCTATTTTGTTTGCAAATAAAAACTTACAATTCTCTACTCATCAATGTGTCTATTATAATTTTCACCCACATAAAATTATAATGTAAGTAAAACAAATGAACAGAAACTACTTTAATATGTTTTTGAGATTGTGCCAGGAATAATATAATTCTTTATTCTAAATAGATGCATGCCTGAAGTTCTTTCCAAGTCTATGATTCTTTTAATTTGAAGCCCTTAAGACAAAAAAATAAGTAATTAGATTTTGCATTCCTGAGAACCGTAGATTTCTCTAGAAAAGAAGAAAATAGTAGTATTTAACTGTATGTGAAAAGTGGTTTGTTGTTTCAAAAAGGAATGAATGAATCTCTAATATACTTCTAATACACAATTAATGAGATTCTTACTGTGTTCAGTCTGGGTACTTTAGAGAAACAAATCCATAGAAACTCGTGTATAAGAGAGAGTTTTATATATAGGTTAAGTGTGCATCAAGAAAACAGTCCAACCCAGTGCTGCCCAAGCCCACAAGTCCAATATTATCCCATTAAACCATATATCCAACACCAGTCCACAAAGTCCTCTTCCATCTCACAAAGCAGACATACAATGCTGACTGCAGGAGGAAAGCTGAGTCAGTGAATGTGTAAGCATCTCAGCGCTGGCAGGGGTCTCCACACGGGAGCTCTAGCACCTAGGGCTGCATCAGGGTAGGTCCATGTGGCTTCTCCTCGGGGATGTCTTGCAGGAAGTGAACCTTGCAAGCTGAAGCAGGAACTTGCTAAGGCAGCTGCACCCTGGTCCAACCATCAGAAAACAAGAGACCCGAGAACTATAAAGGAGAGGCTTACAGAGCCATTTATCCCTCCACCCTTCAATTAATCCCATGTGTGTTTATCGACCAGGTTGGCACAATAAACTAACTAACTCAGTTACCCTCTTTTCTGTCAATTTGGAATAGTTTGAACATGTAGCTAAAAGCAAGAAATGTCCAAATTACTTGGGTTATAAGCCTAATAAATTTAAATGGAAAAGGTTTAAAAGCCTTAAGATTCAGAAATGTGGGCAAACACATCATTCTAATAAATGTCTCTTTCCAAAATAATAGTTACCAGATGACTCAAATTCTATAAATAATTCATTAATTTTCAGAATTCTCAAGTGGCCTCTCTTTTCCTCCCCTTCATTTTACTAATATTGCTAATTGTTCATTTGTGCAAACGAAACAGTAGTACCACACACTTAGAACTGGCTATTGAACACATGTGACTGGTCAGAGAGTGTCTCCAATACTTAATATGCTTAAAGGAACTCCGTCCATGTCACACGGCTGGTTAGCGGCCAAACCAGGACCATCCCCAGTCTCCAGAGTCCTGCTTCAATTCAGTGGCGGATGTTTCTTGTTTCCTGCCGCTTTTTTAGCAGAGGAGGTTGGAAAAGAGGCGCGTCAACTGTCATTACTCTAAGGCTAAAGACAAGATGTTGCATCACTTAATCAGAATGCAGTCCTTCATTGCATAAAATCTCAAAGTGACATCCTAATGGAATATCCAGCCTCTATGGAGAAATTTAATTAAACTGCAGTCCCTTTCTACCAGGACAAATATTGTGAGGGAAAGCAACGCAGTTCCTCTGACATTTCTGTAAATAGGTTGAGTGGAATCCATTCTGTTTACTTTTACTGACATTTGTTTTTCAGTCAATTATCCCACATGGTTACTTTTTTCCTTTTATAATTCATTGCTAGCTACTTATCCGTAAAAAAATAAATACAACTAAGCCCTTTCTTTGGTACAAGCGCTGGAGATTGTGTTAATAATAGCTGAAGAAAATAAGCACCATCCTCCACCCCCACCCTGGTTCCCTTTGTCTAGTAGTTTACTGATCAAGCAGTCTAGGGATAACTACTTCCTCTGAAGTGGGCAGCCAATTCCTTCTTCATGCTCTGCTCTTAGTCTGGAAGCTCCACTGAAACCCGATCACTTTGGGGGACCCTGCTGAGATTTGAAATACCAGTGCCATAGCTTCCAGGATCTCTGTAACACACACGCCAGCAGAGTGTGACAAACTGACAGACAAGTTTTGGGAGGTGCAGGACTCGGCAGTGTTTTGTTTTACTGAGAAAAGAATTGCTAAAAATTGAACTGACTCAATGGTACCTAACAACAACAATGGTGCAAACTATTTCTTAATAGAAATCTCTTTCCATATACATGCACAAACAAGTCATTGGTTTTGCTTCTCTAGAGAATGCAGTCCAACAAAAGAAGTTCTTCTTTTTCATTCTGTAAAGGCTCATTGAATACATACAGAAAAGCCTGTTTTATTAGATTAGTTTTATTTTTAATACTTTCACAGATATATACTTAATTCACACAGCAGACATTTCACTCGTTCAATCACATCTATAACAATTGTGTGCCCGTGACTACTACCATTTCCAAGATATTTCTTCTTTCTTATGCTTGATGTTGAAAAGCCTATTTTTAAACACTCAAAACCCTATACAGCCTAGAGTGGTATTGTGTAAACACTAATGTGCTTATAACCCACCTGGAAACCATGCTGAAATGCAGATTCTAATTCGGCAAGTGTGATGGATTGAGCTGTGTCTCCTTAAAATATGTGTTGAAATCCTAGCTCCTATACTTGTGGATAGAAGCCATTTGGGAATAGAGTGTTCTTTGCTATGTTGATGAGATCACATCAGTGTAGCAGTGTATCCTTAACTTAACCACCTCTGGTTGTTAAAATATCAGCACACACAAAGACAAGGAAGTTTAAAAGGAG
This sequence comes from Tenrec ecaudatus, assembly GCF_050624435.1. Classification (NCBI taxonomy): domain Eukaryota; kingdom Metazoa; phylum Chordata; class Mammalia; order Afrosoricida; family Tenrecidae; genus Tenrec; species Tenrec ecaudatus. Next base: position 108,469,133 of record NC_134532.1, on the reverse strand, counting down.
AAGGTTAGACCACGGACCACAGAAAGGATGGCTATCAGGGAAAGAAGGGAGTTAGAGAGCCTGGATTCAAATGGGTCTTCATTTGTTGATAATAGTGCCCATTCATAGGCCCACCCCTCTAGCAGACCCCTCCCTTCTCTCAGGATGATACTTACAATAGAGTTACTACTGCCAACTTCTAACATCCCAATGTGTGAGACAATATGTGTTAAGTCACCTCCACAGGGGTATTTTGTCTTGGCAGCCCTAGGAAAGGCATGGACCCAGAACCTGAGACTCTCCACTCAGCCAGCAGACTCCCAACTCCCCACGCTCCTCTTTCCCTACAGTGCTCATTGTCTCAGAATCACAATCTGTTGGAGGCACCATGATTCATTCCATCATGGTCCTTATTCCCCCTTCTTTCTGTTCCACATTCCTCAGTCTCGGGTTAACTCTCAACTCCCTATTAGACTCCCTGAACCTATTCTCCTTCCTTTTCGGACCTCTCCCAAGTGTTGAAATCTTTCTACTGGATCCTCTGCCAGCCAGACCCCAGCAAAAGTGTCCGCATTTTCCAAGTATTATATGAATGCCCTGTTTCCTGCTTGCTGTAAGAGAAAGCTGACCTCCACTAATGAGATTCCTCCCCTTGGAGTCTCTGTGTGGAGCCCTGGTGGCAGAATGAGGTCTGAGTTAGGCTGCTAGCCTCACGAACAGCAGTTCAAAACTATCAGTTACTCCGTGGGAGAAACACGAGGCTTTCTGCCCTTGTACAGAGGTACAACCTCAGAAACCACCAAGCTCGCTCCACTCTGCTACACGGCTCACTGTAAATCAGGGTGGACTCAATGGAAGTGAGGCTGAGTAATCTCTGGAAGTGCAATCATTTGTGTCTCCAATGGCTGTTATACCACTGTCCCTCGAGGTAGAGAATTTGACAATTTGGCTCTTTAATGCTGCTTTGAGAGCATTTTCCCAATGCTCCCTCATTGTTATCCAGGATCAGAGAAAGGCTTATTAACAATCTGTGATATGCAGATGACACAATCTTGCTTGCTGAAAGTGAGGAGGACCTGAAGCACTTATTCATTGTGTTAGTCTGGGTACATTATAGAAACAAATCCACAGAAACTCATATGTATAAGAGAGAATTTTATATAAAGGCTAAGTGCACATCAAGAAAACGTCCCAACCCAGTGCCGCCCAGGCCCACAAGTCCAACATTAATCCATATGTCTGGTGCCAATCCACAAAGTCCTTCTCCATCTCACAAAACATACACTATGATGCCGACTGCAGGAGGAAAACCGAATCAATGAACGTGTAAGCATCTCAGTGCTGGCAGGGGTCTCCACACGGCTGCTCCAGCACCCAGGGCTGCATCAGGGTACATCCATGTGACTTCTCCTCAGGGATGTCTTGCAGGAAGTGAGCCGTGCCAACTACAGCAGGAAACTGGCTAAGGCAGCTGCACCCTGGTCCAACCATCACAAAGCAAGAGACCCAAGAACTTGAAAGGCAAGGCTCACTGAGCCATTTATCTCTCCGCCCTTCAGTTAACCCCACATGTGTTTATTGGCCAGGTTGGCACTATAATCTTTAACTATCTCACTCATGAAGATAAAAAATTGCAGCTTTCAGTATGGATTACGTCTCAATGTAAAGAATCAGAATTTTCACAACTGGACCAATAAGTAATTTCATGAATGTAATGGAGAAAAGGTTGAAGCTGTCAAAGATTTTTCTCTTTCTTGGATCCACAATCAATGGCAATGGAAACAACTATCAAGAGGTTAGAAGGTGGTTCTCATTGAAAAGAAAGGGTATTACTTTGAGGACTAAGGTATGCCTGACCCAAACCATAATACTTTCAATTGCCTCCTATGTATGAGAAAATTGGACAATGAATCAGGAAGACTGAAGATGCATTTGAATTGTATGCTGAAAAGGAATGTTATAAGTACTATGGACTTTTAAAAGGACAAACCAATTTTCTTGGACATAGTAAGAGCAGAGTACTGCTTAGACTCAAGGGTAGTGAGACTTCATTTTATTTACTTTGGGTGTTTTGTCAGGAAAGACCAACCCTCTGGGGAAGGACATTGTGTTTGGTAAAGTAGGGGGGGGCAGCAAAGGAGGGAAAGGCCCTCAGCAAGGTACATGGACATGATGACTGCAACAATGGGCTTGAGCACAGGACCATTTGTGAGGGGGGCACAGGACTGGGCAGTGTTTCGCTCTGTCCTGCATAGGGTCCCTAACACTTGTCTTTCAGTTTGTCTTACTTTTGTGGCTCATGTGTTGTTGTGATGCTGGGAGCTATGAGTCAAATGTCAGCAGGCTCACCCAAAATATACAGATTCAATGGAGCTTCCAGACCATGAACCTAAAACTAAGAAGGGCTCAGCTCCCTGCTTAAGAAGAATGAGCCACTGAAAATCTTATGCACAGCTTGTACACTTTGTCAGATACCAAAGGCTTAATGAATGGAAGCCGGTGATAGAGATGAAGGGGAAGCACCTATTCAAAGACATACATAGTGTGACTGGGGAGAAGCTGGCTTCTCAGAGTAGAGTTGACCATGGTGACATAAGTCAGGAAAAGCCTGCAGGAGGGGAGCTTTCAGGATCTTCACTTGCTAATGGGTCACAACTCGAATTAAGGAGATACAGCAGCAAAAATCTTCTAATGGTTGGAACTTGGAATGTGCAAAGGATGAATCTAGGAAAATTGTAAGTGGTCAAAATGAAATAGAACATATAAGGTTCAATATATCCTAGGCATTAGCGAGCTGTAATGGACAGATATTAGCCATCGTTTTGAATCAGAAAATCATATGATTTACTATTCAGGGAATGTCACAATCAAGAGAAATGGGGTGGCATTCATTGTCAAAAAGGACATTGCAAAATCCATTATGAATTGTGATTCTTTCTGTTACTATGAATCAGAATAGACTTGATGGTACCACGTAAGGGTAAGATGTAGCTAATATATTTAGTAAAAATGGAAGTAGATATACATATATAAATGTTATTGTTGTTCTGTCAAGTGGATACCAACTAGTTGCCGTGTAGACAGAGTAACAGTCTCCCATAGGGTTTTCAAGGCTGATTGCCAGGACTTTCTACCTGGTCTTAGCAGTGGGTTTGAATTGCCAGGCTTTCATTTAGCTTTTAGCAGGTGATCATGCAGCTATTGCACCACCAGAGACAAATGCATACCTATAAAGAAAATGCATGTCAGTACACTTTTTCTAACTTGTCAAGAAAAGGTACTTTTCAAAATAGAAGTCAAAAAATATCAGCTAATCAGATAATGTTGCTTTTCCAAACCAGGCGATAGATAATATCCCTAGGCTTTTGTTGTTATTGTTAGGTGCTGTTGAGTTGGTTCCGATTCACAGTAATCCTATGTACAACCAAGGAAACACTGGCCGCCCTGCACAATCCTCACAGTAATGATCTGAGCCCACTGCTGCAGCTACTGTGTCACTCCGCCTCCTTGGGGGTTTTCCTCTCTTTCCCTATTTTAGCAAGCATGATGACAGGCTTTACAAAGATTCAAACAGTGGATTGGCCAACTCCACGCCTAGAGTTTAAATGTTCTAATTGGGAAAATATACAGCTTTTTAAACATACTTTCTCTTGTTTTACACAAAGGTGCATCGAATATTCAGTATTTTATATGAGATCTCTTTATTGTCATAGTCAATGTTTTCAAACTTTGAATATACCTAATATTAATTATAATTTTTGATGTGATAATATAGAAACGATCATGCCATTTCTACTGACTCACATAAAACATGGCTCTTCGAATATCATCTTTCCTCTATCTACATTCACTCCCTTGATGATCTCATCCAGTTATTTGGCTTCATGTAACATTTACACATTGATGATTACAATATTTATGTCCAGAGCCCAGACAACCCTTCTAAACTCCAGACTCATCTATCCAACTGCCTATTTGACATCTCCATATAGAGGCCTAGCCGGAGTCTCATACTTATCTTGTTCTAAACCAAACTCCTGATCTTTCCTCCCAAATCTTCTCCTCCCACAGCCTTCCTCTTCGTAGTAAATATAGCAGCTCCATCCTCCCCGCTCCTTAGGACAAACACATGGGAGTTATCCTTGGCTCCTCTCGTTCTCTCTCATCTAACATGTGATCCATCAGCCAATGCTGTCAATTCTACTTTACATGTTGCTCACATCTGACTCTAATTGTCTCTACTACCACCGCTTTGGCCCAAGATAAAATTTCCTCTAACTTGGATTACACAATCATCTCCTAACTGCTCCTGTGTTTCTACTTTTGTCCCCTATTATCTAATATGGACAGAGCATTCCGAGAGATTAGATACAACATAATGATTAATTAAAGGATGTCATTCCTGTTTTCAAAACCCTAAAATTACACCTTATTTCAGTAAGCTAAAGGCCAATCCTACAAGGTCTTAGATAATCTTCCCAACATACCCTCTACTTCCTTACCCTTGTTACCTCTCTAATGCATGTCCTTGTATTCTCCCACTTGTTCACTTGACTTGAGTCATGTTGGTCTCCTGTAGTCCTTCCTTTATCAGAGAAGTTCTTCACTTAGTTAGTTACATGGCTGCTTCCCTCCTTTACTCAAATTCTTAACACCATTTTAACCTTTGTGGATAGTCCCCTACTGACAAACAATTCCTCTCCATCCATGCCTATTCTCATTTGATTCCTTTTTCGCTAAAGTCCTTATCATTTCTGATTAAGCATTTTATCTACATATTTCAGATGTTTTATTTCTTTGTTTTGATTAGAAACACCCAAGAATAAAAACTTCTTTCCACTTTTTTTCAAGGTTACTAGAATCTGTCTTGCAAATAGAACATCCCCCAAAACTAACTGAAGGACCCCTAGTGGCATAGTGGTTATGTTGTAGGATGCTATCCTCAAGCTTGGCAATTTAGCAGTTAGAAACCACCAGCCATTTACTGGGCTGGGTGGGGGGGGGGGTGCGGAGAATAGGGCTTTCTACTCCTGTAAACACTTACCGTCTCAAAGACCCACACTGGGCAGGTCTACCCTGCCCTATATGGTTGCTAAGAGTTGACATTGACTTGACGACAACATGTTTGGGAGTCTGCCAAACCAAGCCCATCAGTACACTATGCCTAGTCGTACATCCTACAACCCAAACACACTGCCGTCAAGCCTTTCCCACCTCATAACAACCCTATATAAGGTTTGCAAGAATGTCAATCTTTACAGGAGCAGACTGTCTTAATTTTCACCCAAGGTGGGCATGGTGGGTTTCAACTACTGATCTTCATGATCAGAGGAGGAAAGGGGGTTTGTCTTACTTGGATCCACAATCAGTGCTCTCGAAAGCTGCAGTCAAGAAATCAAAAGACTTATTGCATTAGGCAAATTAGCTGAACAAGATCTCTTTAGAGCAGTGGTTCTCATCCCAACCTTTGGGTAGAGACCCCTTTGGGGATCAAACAACCCTTTCAGATGGGTCACCTAAGACCATTGGAAAACACATATTTCCAGTGGTCTTAGGAACTGAGACACCACTCTTCTATCCGGCTCCAGGCAGGTCCAGCCACATGCAGAAACGTCCATATATGAGTACCCGCATGGGACTATCACCCATGCACGCCATGCTTCAAGACAAAATTTCATTTATTTGTAATTAGAAATAAATATTTCACAATATATAATTATATATTATTTTGTGATTCATCACTATGCTTTAATTATGTTCAATTTGTAACAATGAAAAAAATCCTACATTTAAGATATTTACATTACAATTCATAACAACAGTAAAACTACAGTTATGAAGTAGCAACAAAGTACAGTTATGAAGTAGCAACAATTTTATGGTTGGGGGGTCACCACAACATGAGGAACCATATTAAAGGTTTGCAACATTAGGAAGGTTGAGAACCACTGCTTTAGAGTATTAAAGAGAAAGGCTATTACTTTGAGGACTAATGTGTGCCTGTCCCAAGCCACAAAATTTTTCATTGCATCATATGCATGTGAAAGTTGGAGATGGAATAAGGAAGACCCAAGAAAAATCAATTCATTTGAATTGTGGTGCTGGAGAAGAATATTGAAAGTACCATGGGCTGCTAAAAGCAAACTGATCTGTCCTGGAAGAAATAAGGCCAGGTGCTCCTTAGAGGCAAGGACGGCAAGACTTCATCTTACATATGTTGGCTATGTTGTCAGGAGCGAGCAGTCCCAGGAGAAGGACATCCTGTGTGGTAATGTTGAAGGGCAATGCAAAATAGAAAGGCCCTCAGGAGATGGATTTACACAGTGGTTGCATCAATGGGCTCAGGCACGGGAACAATTTGTTCGGTTGTGCATGGGGTCACTACGGGTCAGAGTTGACTCAATGACACCTAACAAGAACAACGTACACACACAAATATATGTGTGTATGTATATTTATCATAAGTATGTCTCAAATAGATATTGGTAAATTTGGTGACCCCAAATCTACCGAGATGCTTGTTTTCAGATAGTCCCCAAATAAAAGGGAAAGAACAATGAACTGCCAAAGAACAAACCAATCTGTCTTGGGAGAAATAGGACCAGGATGTTCTTTAGAACTGAAGATGGCAAGACTTCATCTCACCTCTTGTGCACACATCATAAGAAGAGACCAATGCCTAGAAGAAAATTTTTTTTTTAAGTAGAAAGTCAGCAAAAAAGAGGAAGACTCAATGAGACGGATTGACACAGCGGCTGCAACAACGGGATAAAACATAATAACAATTGTGAAGACGTCACAGGACCCGGTAGTAGCTGTTTTTTGTTTTTGTTTTTTTTTTCAGGTTTATATTCTTTTTTTCCCCAGTCATTTTGTTGGGGACTCTTACAGCTCTTATCCCAATCCATACATCCATCCATTGTGTCAAACCCATTTGTACATATATTGCCACCATCATTTTCAAAATATTCTTTCTGCTTCAGCCCTTCATATCAGTTCAATTTTACCCCCCTCAACTCCCGCACTCTCCCTCCCTCATGAACCATCCATGATTTACAAATTTTTTTTCATGTCTTATACCAACCACTGTCTCCCTTCACCCACTTTTCTGTTGCCCATCCCCCTGGGAGGGGGTTATATGTGACCGGTTCCCCCTTTTCCCACTACTTTCCTCTTCCCTTCCTGGTATCACTACTCTCATTATTGGTCCTGAGTTTATCTGTCCTATATTCTCTGTGTTATGAGTTCTTATCTGTACCAATGTACACGCGCTAGTCTAGCCAGATTTGTAAGGCATTTGGGGTCATGATTGGGGGGTGGGAAGCATTAAAGAACTAGAGGAAGTTGTATGTTTCATTGGTGCCATGCTGCACCCTGACTGGCTCATCTCTTCCTTGTGGCCCTTCTGTGAGGGGATGTCCAATTGTTTACAGATGGGCTGTGGCTCTCCACTCTGTCCTCCCTCTCATTCACATTGTGTTAGTCTGGGTAGACTAGAGAAACAAATTCATAAACATGCATATCCATAAGCCCATAAGTCCAATATGTCCGATAATAATCTATAAAGTCTTTTTCAGACTCACAAAACACATGCAATGACAGGAAGACCACAGGCCAGTGGGTGGGAAATCTTGTGAATCCAGTGATGTTGTAAGCATCTCAGTGCTTGCTGGGGTCTCCACGTGGCTTCTCCAGCACCAAGGCCTGCATCACAGTAGGTCCATGTGGCTTCTCCTCAGGAATGTCTCTCGGGGAGTCAGCTTTGTAAGTAGGAAGTCTCCAAGGGAGTGAGAAGAGAGAGACAAGTGTCTTCTGCCTCCAAGGAGGAAAATACAGGAGTACCCAGAATCCTCAGAAGGCCATACCCACACAGAAGCCTCATTGGCTATGACCCAATTGACAGACTAGACTCCACCCCTTCACTATTAATCCTCTCAAGTCCCAAATTGACATCAGATTATGTAACTACCCCACACATCAATATGATTTTTTTGTTCTGGAACTTCAATGGCTAATACCTCATCCCATAGACACCTCATGATAACACAGCTGGTGTGCTTCTTCCATATGGGCTTTGTTGCTTCTCAGCTAGATGGCCACTTGTTTATCTTCAAGCCTTTAAGACCCAAGACACTCTATCTTTTGAAAGCTGGGCACCAGCGGCTTTCTTCACCACATTTGCTTATGCACCCATTTTGTCTTCAGCCATCGTGTCGGGAAAGTGAGCATCACAGAATGCCAGAATCTGGCAGTGTATTATGCTGTTGTTTATAGGGTCTTTATGAGTTGGAACTAACTCAGTGACATTAAACACATGACTTTTTACATATTTAAATGATTAGGCAAAAAAGCAAAAGAATAATATTTCATGACAAGCAAAAAAACATTCAAATTTGTTTTCATAAATAGTTACTGGACTATCACTCTGCTAATGTGTTTAAATATTATCTATGGCTGCGTTCACAGCACAATAGCAAAGTTGAATGAATTATAATAGAAATCATATGAGAAAAAAAGCCTAAAATATCTATCTAAACCTTTGTAAAAATAATTAAAGAGTGTGCCAGCCAATTGTTGTGAAGTTGACTCAGAGTGACACTATTCGTGTTAAAGTAGAACGGTTCCCCATGGAGTTTCTAGAGGTGTTCTTCAGTAGATCCACAGGCATTTCTCCAAGGTGTTCTGGGTGGCCTTGGTTAAAAGGCACCTTTGTTAACCATTTGCACTATGCAGGGACTTCTGTTGTAGAACGCTTATTCTTTTTATGCTTCTGCGTACTGAAGGGGAAGCAACAGTAGCTTATTACGTCTTAGAACTCTCTTCCCACATGAGATCTCTTGATGTTTTATCATGATATTGGTTACAGAAAGTGGAAAGTAAGCTGATGCTTGTGTTGAAGGGTACAGGCTACGGATCCCCTCATAACAGATTGTGAATCTTGACGGAACCATTCTCAACTTTGGATTAAATGGTGTCTCTCCCCCTAAAATATTATTAACTCCTTGGCCCTAGTCTCTTGGACATGACCTTCCTTGGAAATAGGGTTTTTTTGAAGATGGTATCAATTCAGTTAGCCTGAAGTCATACTGGAATAGGTTGGGCCTTCGTTCAATTTGACTGATGATTCTACACCATGAGAAGAAACACAGAAACTGGCAGATGCAGCGTAGGTTGATTCAGTGTCAGTAATTATAAATGTTGCCTCCATATGAATGTTAAGAAGGAAAGCATGGTTTCTGACTTAAGGAAACTTACAATCTGCTTGGGAGTGTCAAATCTCCATGAATCTGAATCTCACAAGCAAGTGAGCATCCAGTGAATTATTGTGCCCTGTGAAGCAACTCTTTTTGACCAGGCCTCTCACATTACAGGCAACCTTTGCTCTCTTGTTGCAGGTACACAGAACAGCTCTTTGGGGATCCCCACAAACATAAGCACGACATGCAAGGGTTAATTTCTATACATGACTCTAAACACCTAAAAATAGTGTATCGTCCCAGAAGTAGGAACATCCTCAGTAGAATTTTAAATTCTGAAATGCGATGTACAGTAACATTAAAGAAAATTACATTGATAGCAATAACAAATTATAGACACAAATGCATTGACCAGGATTCATAATCCCCCCACTCTCTTCTCTTCTCACTGGACTCCCTTCAGTGTTGGTGGAGCATTCTCAGATTCCTTCTCTCTGCTCTCACTAACCACAATCAATACTCACAGTTACAACCCAGGCTACCTTAGTGATTGCCAGTTGTCTACATAGTCACCCAACTTCTGTACCCAATCTAATTTTAATTCCTTAAGGTCAATATTTTTCTGAGTTTTTAATGGACCATAAAACACAGTATACACCTAAAACAAATATCAGTTAATACAGCTATAATTCAAGTTTACACACCAACCATTAAAGCCAATGATAAGAAATTAAAGAACACTATCAAGTTCTTCAGTCTGAAATGGATAAAACATACCATCAAGATGCACTTATTGTAACTGATGGTTACAATGCAAAAGTTGGAAATGAAGAAGATCAGTAGTTAAAAATGTTCCAACTTAATGGCACAACAACCATTGAGCTTCTCCATTGGCTCTTCCCAAAGATGTAGTCGATTTGATTTCTCTATATTCCATCTGGAGAAACCCATGTGTATAGTCAGTGTTTGAGTTATTGAAAAAATATATTTATGATCAAACAGTTGTTGGTTTTGCAACATTTTATTAAATGAACTCCAGCTTTGCATCTGTCACCAAGGCCATATTTTCCAATTACTACCATACCTTGCTCTTTGAACCCAGTGTTTGCATTCCAATTACCAATAGTTGTCAATGTATCCTGATTGTATATTTGATCAATTTCCAGCTGGAGACATTGGGAGAATTCCCACTAGCTTTAGTGATTGGTGCATACCTATGAATAGCACTTGTACTAACTTGATTTCCTTGTATGCTGATAGAGATGGTCCTATGACAGAAGTGTGATCTTTCAATTGAGGTTTTTGCCCTGTGTTAGTCTGGGTACTTTAGAAAAACAAATCCACAGAAACTCATGTATGAGAAGAGAGTTTTATATAAAGAGTAAGTGCACAACAAGAAAATATCCCAACCCAGAGCTGGCCAAGTCCACAAGTCCAACATTAACCCACATGTCTGACACCAATCCACAAAATCCTCCTCCATCTCATAAAACACACACTATAACGAATACCTGCTGGAGAAGGAAAGCCAAATCAGCGAACGTGTAAGCATCTCAGTGCTGGCAGGGATCTCCACACAGCTGCTCCAGCAACCAGGGCTGCATCAGGGTAGGTTCATGCGACTTCTCCTTGGGGATGTCTTGCAGGAAGTGAGCCTTGCCAGCTGAAGCAAGGAAGTAGCTAAAGCAGCTGCACCCTGGTCTGACCATCACAAAGCAAGAGACTAAAGAACTAGAAAGGCAAGGCTCACCTACCCATTTATCTCTCTGCTCTTTTATTAACCAGGTTGGCACAATAAACTTTATATCAATCCGCCCCTTGCCAACTTGGCACCTGTACATAATTGTTTAGCCTCACGATTGCAATTAAGTAACACCTACACCTTAATCCTATGAATATGTTCCCCCACCTATTAAAGTTTGTAAGCCGACCACTTCATGCCTTTATCCCCCAAATTTTGAGTATCCAATTTATATACTGCCCACTTACATCAACCCAGTGCTCTGAGGAAACAATCATTTTCCAACATGAAGACTCTTCATTGCAGTTGGAACCTTGTAAAGTCTCCATCCATAAACAAAGTCAAATCCGGCCAGGCCATTCATAAATTCAGCAACAATATGCACCAGTTCATAGGCTTAAAAATCTCCATCTGGTCGGCTTCTGGTCAACTCAATGTGGGCTGCCTCACTCAGCCTCCACAGGGTGTCCGTTGGTCGCCTTGGCTTTAGACCATAGGCGCTCACCAATACTCAACAAGCCTAGCCCTCTCGTGCTAGGTCATGAACCTTAGACCAGTCAACCCGCTCTCGTCTTCTCCTTTTTTTCTCTAAACCAAGTCCACAGGTGTCAGTGGTCAAACTCAACCTGTCTCTTTATTGCTGTATTTTTCCCACTTCAACTAACAAGTAGATCCAGGTGGTCACCTAGCAAGCATTCCAGCCTGCTCACAGGCTCCCTTTAACATTCGGTCCAAGAGAGGAGTTTTCTTCATGGTTCCAGATTTTTTCCAGCTTCTGACAAAGACCATTGATTCCTGAGTACTCCAAAGCACTGGGTGGACATATCTTTCCTTGAACAGCTTTCTTTGCAGGCATGGCCTAAACTCACCTAAAGATCAAATTTTAATGGCGCAAAGCAAGTGGACTTACAAACTTTCTAATTTCCTACTTCCCATATTTTTTCCCAGCAAACAACTGAGTAAACAGTGTGGCTTTATCTGACCTCTGGCTAGACAAAGAAGAAAAACTACCTATGAGGGAGAGGTCAAACAAACATCAACTCTCCATCTTATGATTTGTTTCTCCAGTACCCCTCTCCCAAGGTACCATAATGTGTTAGTCTGGGTACTTTAGAGAAACAAATCCACAGAAACTCATATATATAAGAGAGAATTTTATATAAAGGGTAAGTGCACATCAAGAAAATGTCCCGACCCAGTGCTACCCAAACCCACAAGTCCAACATTAACCCATATGTCTGACACCAATCCACAAAGTTCTCCTCCATCTCACAAAATGGACACAATGACACCGACTGCAGAAGGAAATCTTAGTCAGTGAGTGTGTAAACGTTTCAACGCTGGCAGGGGTCTCCACACGGCTGCTCCAGCACCCAGGGTTGCATCGGGGTAGGTCCATGTAGCTTCTCTTTGGGGATGTCTTGCAGGAAGTGACCCTTGTCAGCTAAAGCAGGGAACTGGCTGAGGCAGCTGCACCCTCGTCCGACCATCAGAAAGCAAGAAATCTGAGAACTAGAAAGGTGAGGCTCACGGAGCCATTTATCTCTCCACCCTTCAATTAACCCCACATGTGTTTATCAGCCAGGTTGGCACAATAAATTTTAACTATATCATGTACCTAAATCCAGACAAAATGGTTTACATTTAAAACATTCATAGCTTGCCCTTTATATTTGTCAAAAGGTGTAAAACTAGTTGGAAAACTAACCATATCTAAACTTCCCATTGTCCATATGCTAAAACCAGATAATCTATACTTTCCTGAGACTGTAATTTTTATGTAATGGCAGTAATTCCTCACTAGTCAGACCACTTTTCATCACTACTAGTGAAGCTTGTAAAATAAGGTTTGCACATTTTGCCTTTACACTAATTACCAGACTCTTGGACTGAATCCTTTTTAAGAGCAAAGTTGCTATTTGAGAAAAAGATGATGAAATTGGGATAAATCACATGAAAATAACTTTTGTTCTCTCCCTTGGGGCAAAACCTATTGTTGGTTAATTCTCCATTGCTACTTCATTTCAGAAGATCTCACTTTTAATTTAACACTGTATAATCCACAAAGGTTCACATTTAGGTGCCGACTTGAATGAGACGATGTCTTAGGACATCAAATCGCTGTTCAATGATGAAATACTTACCATCACGGGCAATCGTTTATCCAAGATGGTGTCCATCAAAAATAAATTGGTTAAATCTCCAAGCCTTGTGTTGCTGAGATGGTCCATTGATCTGTGCATTGATCTTTCCAGGTGTGAATTTAAAGTCTGTCTTGCTTCCGGGGGCAAAATATGCACCAACAACGAAGACTGTGCTCACAAACATTTTGGTCGGCCACATACCTTACCATTGAAGCCTATCCTGTAACAGACCCTCTAACGGCAGAGTTATCGACCTTCTTATGAAATTAATTATCACTCCATGTGCAAACATTTCTAACTGAAGGTCTAGAAACCAAGAATAGTTTCATATCTTATATACCATATGCAAATGGTATCTCAACTCTTACAAAAAAGAAAAAAAAATTCCCTTCACCTAATTAATGCCAATTAGTTAATCCACAGTGTGTTACCTATGTCATATTTCTATAACAAAAACACCACGAGTGCATGGTTTTAACAAAGAGAAACTGATTGCCTCATAGTTTAGAAGGCTAGCGACCCACTTTCAAAATCCGTGCTCCAAGGCAGTGTTTTCTCTCTCTGTCACATCTAGAAGGTCTTTCTCCTTCATAGCCTGCCGCTGGGTGATCTTCATGCGGCTTGGCATGCATCTGTCCCCAACTCTGAATGCTATCTTGGTTTGTTATCAATTCTGACCCAAAGCAACCCTACAGGACAAGGTGGAACTGGCCCTGTGGGTTTCCAAGACTTTAAATCTTGAAGAAAACAAAGATGATGGTGGCATTTATTGACCTTTTGCTGTATGTGTGTCCATTTCCATAAGTGTTCCTGATTCATTATTTCATTTAAAAGCCCCCAAATGACAGAGAATTACAAGATGTCCAGTAAGAATTCTTCCCATCTTTTACATGAGGACAGCCACCAAGTGTGGGTAAGTGAATGATGGAGGACTGCCTTTGCAATTATCTTGAGCTATGAGGAACTCTTTGAACTTGCCAGCTTAGTCCTTTCACAGGAAATCTTCCTTTCCTTGTGTCTGTCTGTGTCATGAGGTATCTTCGTTCTTCGTGAAGGGTAGAAGTCAATTCAATTGAAGTGATGTACCACAGACATTTTCTGAGATCACAGAATCAAATCATAAGTAGGGGTGTATGCCCCCACATAATAGTAGGGCGCTTTCCATCTCAACCTCTCACTTGTGCTTCTCTTTGTCAATTGTGAGTGTTTTTCTCACTTATGATATGCATGTCCTCTTCCCTTGGTTGGGAGCCCCCACCAAAAAAATGCCCAAAAAACTTCATGACCATTGATTTGATTCCAAATCATAGTGACCCTGTAGGACAATATAGAACTGTCCCTGTGAATTTCTAAGACTGTAAATATTTACAGGAGTAGAAAGTCACATTTTCTTCCCATGGAGAGGCAGGTGGTTTGGAACTGCTGACCTGTGGTTATCAGTCCAATATATAACACACTATGCCATCAGGGGTCCTTCCTTTGTTGGGAAAATAGCTATTAATGTTTCTAAGTTTACTTCTTCTGAGATTCCTGGTTCCAGAAGAGAATGACTTCTCCCTCCCACTTCAGTGTGAAAATACACAGGGCAGGACCCTAACTGATCCAAATTACGTCCCATGTGTCCATCCCTAGACCACACATCGAGACTTGAATGTCCCAATCTATATTATCCATTTACCTCCATGGTCCAAATTTGGGGTCCTGTGCTCGTCAGTCCCATCAGAACTACATGTTTGGAGGGAAAAGTGAATAACTAGTTAAGAAAAGGTGGGAGACATAGTTATCCGAAGAAAGGGAAAAGGAAACCCCCAAATAGGGCAGCTACTACTATGACTACCTCAGCACTTCTCAAATATCGATATGGCTATAGGTCACCTAGAGGACTTGTTCAAATGCAGGGTCTAACTCTGAAGGCTGCGGCAGGATCTGCAGCTCTCTGGTTTCACTAGGGCCCAGGTGATGCCCAGGCTGTTTTCCACAAACCACACTGTGAGTAGCCAGTCACTAAGTTTCTCGCCATTCATGGCCCACAGTGTTCTAACCTGGGAGCTAGTCTAAAGCTTGGGGTTCACTAACAAGGACAAATGCTATCTCACAGGCTTGTCTGAGTGAGGTGCCTTCTTTAGACCAATTGTGTTCCCGTCACAGCACTGAAATAGCAGAGGTGTTGCCCGTCAGAACTGAGACATATTGGCAGAACTCGGTGATAAAAACACTTTACAATTTCATAGCACCTTTCATTCCAAAGTGCTTCAGAGTTATATACATTCAGCACCATAGAAAGATGATAGTCAGCTGAGTCCATGGAATGGGGGAGGGGAGAGGGTGAAATGGGGGCAGAGGAATATGTATGCCAAGGACAGCGGGACCTTTCTCTGTTAAATCAGCACAACACTAAACACTTGAGGAAGAAGAAGAAATAAAAGTTAAAACGTTAAAGGTTCATGTAAGAAGAATGATAGCTTAATGTTTGGAACCAATTTAACCTTTTCTCAATATGCTTAGAAGTATGTGCACAGTTTGAGCACAGAATTAAAGGGGGAAAGGGAAGAGAGAAAAATAAAATTAAAAGGAATTAAGTAGATAGAAATATTATCAGGAAATCCAGCTCTGATTCCACTTGTATAACTCCCACTTGTATCTCCCGTGACAGCCTTCTTCTTTAAATCATTACATCTTAAAATCTGCGAGGACAGGATTCCAGCACATATTCTCTCCCATAGGAAGCAGCTTCTTTGTAGAGCACTGAACACCTTTTCGCTTTCTAAGCATTATCAAATGCAGTGCAAACACGTAAAAGACCCAATGAGAACACTACCAGTTGGTACATCCTCTGAGGGGAAAAACCAAAAATCCACTTTATAACAGAACTTGAAGACAGAAACTTCGAATTACCCTTGCGGTGACTTGGAAAATGCTCTGTCGTCACTTCTTATGGCTCCTGGGACTACAATCAGCTAAGAAACCAAGAATCACAAGACAGTTATTAAAATAGCACGCTGCAGGCAGGAGCGGGCCACCTGCCAGAAAAGACGCCAAGGCAAGAAATGCGTTTTTGCTGCTTCATGGCTCCTAGTGTTCCAAATGAGCTATGACTTTAATCCCGTTCGTGAAGTTGGTCAAGTAAACATGCTTCCTTATGAACATTCCTAGCAATGTCGAGCTAACAAAGCATGAAGAGAACTGGGATTCTGAAGGCCAGAAATCTCACTTCCCCTTCCTTCCTTATTCCTGTCTCCCTCATGTTTCTCCTCCCGTTCTCCTGGAAACAAGCGGGTGATACTTCAAGGAGCCCATAACACTGGCTACAGGAAAATCAATGGAATCTTGAATTACAGTGATGCTCTTTTGTCAGAGAGAAAATCATTTTGAAAATCCAAGAGAGGTATTTCCTAGTTCACATATGACCTTTAGGAATTCGCATGTCTCTCAGGAAACACATGGAAATAACCCAGGACTCTTGTGTCTTTCCACTGTAAATGCGGGCGCTTGGCACAGTTCTGCTCAAACGCCTATTTTTGTAAATCACGGGAGACAACGGATGCATGTGGTTATCTCTCGGATTCTGTCGGTTGCGCCACTAGAAATGGAGCTGCTGTGCGCACTCCAAAGGCCGGTGGTGGTGAAGTGTGGGCTTCCGATAAGGATTCACACGGAGAGGCCAGCTCCAGGGACTACGCGGAGGTGATAGAGAGGGGACGAGCAAGGAGAGAGTCAAGACGTTAGTGTTAGTGCGATCTGAAAATAACTCTATCTGGTTCATCCTTGTTTGCTTTTGCATTTGACGACAACATGGAAAGAAAACAGAATATGTGGGGGGGGGCTTCAAAAAGTTTGTGCGGGGAAATGGTATTAAAAGATAAAGCAAAATTTTAAGGGAAAGCTTTTCAATCCCTAGGCAATTGAAATAATCTGCGACTCCTGGTCTAGCGATAACATCTAGTGTCGCTGCAGAGAAGCTGCTGGGCAGTGCATGGGTTAGGCAAGGGAGCCCTTGGGGGCACCTTTCACTGGGTCATCATTTGATTTATTTACTGACTTTTGTTTGTCCTTCTCCAAAGGACTTCATGAACTTAATAAAAGAAAGAATCACATTTCCAGGCACATGAGTCCGGGTTCAGGACATATTAGGGGAGAGGGTAGCAGTTCAGTCCCCAGGAGGATTTACCTCATCCAGACAGTTGTACAAATTGAGGATTCCTGCCAAGCAGGACACACCTACCTCTGCCTCCCAAAGCTTACTAGCTAGTAGCACTGTCTAGTGTGATATGGAGAGCATAATTTTTCAAAAATAAACTATTGGAATTAGAAAAACACTATTAGGATTTTTGTGGCTATTAAATTAGGAGTCACACTAATAAGCAGGAATTTACTGAATAGAAATGAATATATTCAACTTTAATGTCTGCCCTGGGTCCACACTCATCAAAAACATTTTCACACGAAAACAAAATAATTCCCGAGCTTAGAGTAATAGTCACAGTTTAAGTCAACGCAAGGCCATAAACATTCATGTAAGTCTTTGCAGGGCGTTGTGTTTTATTTCCAAGAACCACAGGTTGTGCAGATGCGGTTTCCACTCTCGGGTTTTCTATAATAGCATTTAGATGATATTTACCAGTAAGCTTCAAAATTGTAAGGGAAAAATTATATTTAATTTCCAATTTTTCATGAATTTTTGAAGCCCCTCCCTAGCTGAGAAACACTAGGAAGTAGAATGCAGTAGCCCCTGTAGTAGAAGTCTGGACTTAAAATCTGGGAATGTGTGAGAGAAAATTAACTGTAGCTGAGACCATCAAAGAGATCCCTATAGATTTCAAAATGTCAAGAATGCCAGGAAGAACAAATACCTCTCACCAGGCAGAATGGAAGAAGGCAGAAGAGTATATAGGTTAATAATTAGTTCCCAATAAAATGGTTTGGGGCAGGGAAAACAAACAAAGACACAAATTAAACTCAAGACAACCCATATCAATGTGAATGAGGAGGAGTATGGAGTGGAGACCCCAAACCCTTCTATAGACAATTGGACATCCCCTTACAAAAGGATCACAAGGAGAGATGAGCCAGTCAGGGTGTAATATAGCACCATTGAAGCATACAACTTTCCTCTAGCTCTTTAATGCTTCCTCACCCCGACTATTATGAACCCAATTCTACCTTATAAATAGAGCTAGACCAGAGCATGTACACTGGTCCAGATAAGAGCTGGAATCCAGGACAGGTAAACCCCTCAGGAACAATAATGAGAGTAGCCATACCAGGAGGGGAAGAGGAAGATGGAGGGGCAAAAAGGGGAACCTATCACAATGATCTACATATAATTCCATCCCAGGGAGATGGATAGACAACAGGAAAGTGGATGAAAGGAGATATCAGTCAGTGTAAGACATGAAAAAATAATAATTTATAAATTATCAAGGGTTTATGGGGGGTAGTGGAAAAGATGAGGAGCTGATCCCAAGGGCTCAAGTAGAAAGAAAATGCTTTTAAAATTATGCTGGCAACATATGTACAAATGTGCTTGACACAGTGAATGGATGGATCATGATAAGAGCTGCATGAGTCCCCAATAAAATGATAGATAAATAAATAAATAAACAGGCAAACTCAAAAATACCATCAAAGCAAAAATAAATAAATAATTGCAAATATAAAGTGATAGAATTTGAGGTCTGAAAAAGTTTGTGAAAACTCTTCATGATACTCACAGGATGTCCCCAGTTTCTAAAAACCCAGGAGGCAATTAGAAAAAGGAAACTAACTACTAATATGATTTGCTCAGTGATCATCGGATCAAAGTCTGAACACACAGTAACACATGAAAGTACCAGCAAAGGAAGCAAACAGCAGAAAGGAGGGAAAATTCCCTGCTGAGCAGTCTCCAGAGTTCAGGGACGGTCCGGGTTGGCATGATGACTCCTGAAGGCACACTCATTTTGTGTCAGTGAAGGACTGAACCGGGACAGTCAGTCCCGCTGGTGTCTGAAAGCTGTCCTGGAAAATAAAAGGAACTCATCCACACATATTCATGTGGCATCGTGGGTGAGGGGGTAAAATGGACGTTTCTGCTGGTGTTCCCTGAGACGTGTAACTCTAGTTAAACAGGCTCTAAGATTAGCATCATGTGTGCCCCACGAGTGCCCTGACTGAGGAGACAATGAGATCCTTCACTTGGTCATTTTTGTACTCTGTAACCCAGGTGGTAAACCACATAGGCACATACCAGGCCTCCAAGGGAGAAGTGGAGACTTCATTTTGCCCTCTGCCATCCTGAAGGCTATTACCAAGGTGATGCGTTTTTTGTTGTTAGATGCCCTTGAATTTCTTTCCATTATATTGAACCCTATGTTCAACAGATTAAAACGCTGCCCCGTTCTACTCCATCTTCATAATTGTTGATGCGATTGAGTCCGTTAGTGACAATGCATTCTGCTGAGGGTCTTCCCCTTGCCCCTGATCTTCTCCCTCACCAAGCACGATGTCCTTTCCAAGGATGGTCCCTCCTATGAACGTGTCCAAAGTGCATGAGATAAAACCTCCCCATCCTCACTTCTAAGGAGCATTCCGGCTACCCGTCTTTCAAGAGAAATCTGATTGTTCTTTCAAGAACTCATGGTACTTTCTTCAATAACATTTGCCGAGACCATAACTGAAATGCCTCCGTTCTTGGGTTTCCTTATTTACAGTTCAGCTTCCCCATTCATATGAGGTGCCTGAAGAGGCCGTGGCTTGAATCAGGCTCATCCCAGTACTCACAGTAGCATCTATGCTCTGCAGCCCTCTACAGCGATCTTGTGTCCAAAGCAGTATGTCATGTGATCGCATGATTGCTGCTCCCGGGAGCATGGACGGTGAATCCAAGTAAAATGAAACCCTTCAGAACGTGAACTTTTCTCCCTTTATTGTGACGTTGCTTGGCCAGTTGTAAGGATTTTTGTTTTCTTTTACACTGATGAGTTGTTATTGTTTTAGGGGCTGTCAAGTCGAGGCTGACTCATCGTGACCCTAGGCACAATAGAGCAAATCATTACCGGCTCCTGAGCACTGCTCAGGACGGTTCTTACACCTGAGCCCTTTGTGGCGACCGTTGTGTCAATTCCTCTTGTCAAGGGCCTTCTCTGTTCAACTGACCTTGTACTTTACCAAGCCTGACGTCTTGTTCAAGGAACGGGTTTCTCCTGGCATGTCCAAAGGACATGAGACAAAGTCTTACCATCGTTGATATGAAGGAACATTCTTCCAACATCCATTCGCTCAGTCTTTTGGCAGTTGGTGACACTCAGTATTCTTTGCCAGCAGCACAATTCGAACACATTGATTCTTCCTCACTCAATGTCCATCTTTCACATGCACGTGAGGTACTTGAAAATACCATATCTGAGATCAGGTGCACCTTAGTCCTCATAGAAATGCCCTTGCTTTCGACATTTTAAAGAGTTATCTTGTAGTGGACTCACCCAATGCATCCTCTGATCTCCTAACTGATGCATTAGGCACTTCCAATTCACAAAAATATGTTTAAGTGTGCCCTAGATGTTTTCAAAAGACAAGCACCCCTGGACTACCTGGAAGAATTATTTTAAGTTTTTTTTAAAAATTCAAATAGTTATTTCTTTTATGAATTATATGCCTTGACCAGGTTCAGGTTTCTTATTTTCAGAAATACCAAAGGTTGATTTTAGTTTTGTCATGTAAATTTAATATAAAGTACTCATGTATTATGTCTCCTACATAAGTGCTTAGTAAATATTATTCTCCATCATTATTATCTACCACCTGTCTGTCAGGCAGTTGCACTGTGGTGACATATTTTTCTATGACACTGGAAGCTACACAACTGATATTTCAAATAATAGCAGGGTCCCCCTTGATGACAGGTTTCAGTGGAGTCTCCAGTCAAAGACAAACTAGAAAGGAAAGCTTGGAGATCTACTTCCAAAAATTAGCCAAGGGCAGTCTATAGATCACGACAAACATCATCAGGCACAGCAGTGAAAGCTAAGACCCCTGGGTTGGAAGTCACTACACAGTAGCTTCAGCAGTGGCCTCAAGCATTGCAAGTGGCACAGGACTGGACCATGTTTCATCTAGCTATCCATAAGGTAGCCATGGGTTGGAGTCAACTCAGTGTCACCTAACAGCTACAAAAATGTATTATTATTGAAAGAACATGGGTGAATAGAAGCAGGGAAGTATAGAATATTGGGGGCGATGAATTGTTTGTTTGTTTCATGTGGCCTTTTGCTTTAGTTCTATGGAAAATCCACTTTAGGCAATGTTTATCTAATTCCCAAGTAGTTACCTTTGGCTGCCATAGATTTATTTTTCCCTAGAGGGTCTGTTACTTGTGCCCGGGTTAATTAACATCTCTTGGGGAAATTATAAACACTTGGTTTGATGACTTTTGCCTGGCCTTGGGCTTCCACCTGCCCTGTGATTGGTATACACCTGGCAGGGATTGGATAATATACTAGGGCAGAGAAGTAATACACCTACTCCTCACTTATCAATGACTTCATTCTCAAATATTTCTAATTTACATAGTAGTAAAAACTCTACTACCTGACTCTTTCCTCACATTGATAATAAACGTGGCAGCAATTAACATCAAGTTGCTAAGGGAAACAGCATTGCCTGTAAGCGTTAGGGGGGTGTGTCAGCTTGTCTCAGTCAGAGGTTTAGCAGCTATGTTATGCAGTTATTTAGCAGTTATGTAGAGGAGTGGGTATAAAGGGAGCCCTGATAGAATAGTGGAAACGCGTTAGGCTTGCCACCTGTAAGGTCGGCAGTCTGAAACTACAAACCACTCCTGGGAGAAAGATGAGGCTTTCCACTCTTATAAAAATTTCCAGTCTCCATAACAGGGACAGTTCTACCCTCTGGCCTAACAGTGTTGCTGAGTTGACACTGACTAGATGCAATGGATTTAGTTTTGTTTTGTTTTTTTGAGTAGTGGTGGAATTTGGAAGTTATGTGATGAAATGCGTATCCTCCATTTTATGATCTGATTATCTAAATCTCCATTTTCCACATCATGCCTCCCTAGTCTGTTAAATGTGCAAAGGTCTGGATTTAGAAGACCCCAGAAGAAGAATATGCTCAGCACACCTCAAGCTGAAGAAAACTGAAGAAAAACGTCGAGCCTTGTCTTTCAGTATTGAAGGATTACATGGGCAAAATGGGCAATGATGCAGGATGCATCAAAGGAAGAAGGAAGAAATTCACAAAGCTACTGTGTCAAAAAGAACCGGTGGACGTTCACCATTTTAAGAGGGAGCATGTGGTGAAAAGCTCACGTTCCCGAAGGAAGAACTGCATGTTGCACTGAAGGCATTGGTTAAAACAATAATAATAATAATAAAAGATTTGAGGAATGACAATTGAAATGTTTCAACAAGCTAATGAAGCCCTGGAAGCACTCAGCATTCTATGCCAAGAACTTTGGAAAACAGTTAACTGGCCAAATGAATGAAAGATATTTATATTTGTGCCCTTTCCAAAGAAAAGTGTCCTAACAGAATGCATAAATTATCACGCAAAAAAATTCAAGGAAAATTTTGCCACCGGAACTCCAACGGTGGTTGTAGCAGCATATCCACAGGGAGCTGTGGGATATTCAAGTGGATTCAGAAGAGGATGGAGCACAAGGTACATCATTGCTGATATCAGACAGACCTTGGCTGAAAGCAGAGAATGCCAGAAAGATGTTTCCTTATGTTTAACAGACTATGTATTTGATTGAATAGGCCAAAACTGAACATCAGCAAATGAACATCTGAGAATATTAGCACCAAAATAACATCAATATGGCCCTAAGTACAATTTGTCTAAACGAGTACATCATCAATGGGACTACTTGAACAATATTGTCAATAATAAAAATCTACTGTTCAGAAGCATCTACTATAGACAAGCATCTTATTATATACTCTGCATGTATGAATGTGTCCATTTAGTCTTTTAAATGAATCCCACATCAATAGAGCTGCTGGATGCTCTGCCCTCTAACTCTCAGGAGAGCCTTCAGTTGGGGAGAAGACAAGAATCTGCAGTGATTGAACATTTAAAATCCCAAAATATTGGAAAACCATGTCTTGTCATTTTCCTCCTTCTTTTCTCAGTACTGCTTGCTGCTGGGGACACATTTCTGTAAAACTCATGAAAAGAAAGGTTGCCATTTCAAATTAAATTATCCAGCAAACTTGTCTTTCTCTTTTTCAGTTTTTAAATGTGATTTTCCGGGGATTGAAACCCCTGCCCTCCAAAAAAATACATAAATCACTCATAACCAGAATGCTGTCACAGATGAGAAAACTGAGGTTCAGAGAGGTAAAGGAAAGCCCAAGGTCATACACTTGAAAGGAAAATAAGGCCTACAGAATGAGGAATCTGTCAGAAACTTAATAATATGGTTTCAATTTACTCTAGTCTAATATTTACTAGACTGCATTTTATTCGACTGCTTATCTACTAGCCTCAATAAAATGAAATCTCTACCATCCAGAAATACACCTCAGTCAGCATTGGGGCTCAGCATTCAAGATCAACATTGCAAGTGAATAAATAAATGGATGAATATAATTTTATGTAACACTTATAAGTGGAATACTTATAATTTTCATCGAATGCATTAAAAGACTCTAAGGGATGTTACTAGAATATATGCGCACAGGGTTTCTGTTTTTACCTTCTTAAACTTTGAAGTTCCAGTAGATTTAAGTATTTATGCATTGTATCATTTATCATATTATTGTATTCTCATTAATATGAGCAAAATAAAACTTTCAGAGTATTTAAGGCCTATATTGTGTATTTATGCCATTAACAGAATGATGCCTTTATAAAGAAATTATTTATAGCTTCTAGACAAAGATAGCTTCAAATGTCTATTCTTCAAACAAGCTTTGCATAAAAAGGGAGAAAATACTTGTAGAAGGCAAATATTTTGAGAATGATGTTGGCAACAAATGTACATATATTCTTGACACAATGAATGTATGTATGGATTGTGATAAAATTGTATGAGCCCCAAATAAAATGATTTTAAAGGAAAAATAATATCTTAAAACCAGTGAGTGCCCAGCATCCTGCCCAAAAAAGGGAGGGAGAAGAAAATTATGATAAAAAATAAAGAAATGTAAAATATAATAGATAATTCTGAATTAAAGTGGTCAATTGCTAAAGCTAAAATTATATATGCACTTCCCATCAATCAGAATGATTTTTGCCTGACTGACTAATGTAAGTACCCTGGTTTCAGACTTATATAACAGAGACATAGTTATAATAACATTTCATTAATATATGGAATACATATTATTTGTTGAACATTACTACAGATAAACTTCAATGACTTGACTTAAAGGAGAAATGTCCATAGGACAATTTAATTTTATTTTTCCTAAAGACTTACAGCCAAATGACATTTTATTTGGTTCCACACACACAACATGAAGCGCAATATAATTCATAACTATGACAACTGGCAAAAAATAATTAAGCCTAGTGTTATTTTTAATTACCAAGAAATTTTTAAAAACAATAGGATAATGCAAAGAGAATAGATTTATGTAAATACATCTGGATTATCAAAGGTTTTTATTTTCTGCATTATAATTTCTTTGTCTTTCATGGTTTGTACAATTGCAATAGATTATGGCTTCCGACATTTTCCAAGCTGCATCCCTCACCTTCATAGTCTACTCTCCATGGGGGCAAGCTAATAAGAAAATGCTCCCTCCTCTATCTCCACGGGAAGTTCAGATCATGCAACGCCCACTCTGTGCTTGAAGACCCTCACTGGGAGCCCACCCCCCTCGCTGGAACAAAAACAGGATCAGACTCCTTTCCTAACTATTCCAAGCTATTTTTGGACCTGCTTGTGAGCCCACCTGCTTGCTCTTCCCAGTAAGCCTCACTGTGTCCCAGTAGTCTTTTCAGTTCCTCTTGGTCTGTGTTGACATCGCTTCAGAAGTCTAATCGAATGTTGACTAAGGTCTGAACCACCTCTGTGAACTGGGCACAAGTCAATACATATTTTTTGTCATGTGAGAAACCCGCAAAAAATGAACTGAGCTAAAAGGGACTTGGTGTAACTTTCTGAATTCTCTCTCTCTCTCTCTCTCTCTCTCTCTCTCTCTCTCTCTCTCTCTCACACACACACAGACACACAGACACACACACACACAAAGAGGGTGAGTGAAAATACTGATAGGATTCCCCTGTGAGTAATCATGACCAGGATTCCCTAGATGCCTCCCTGCACCATATAAAATGAGCCTTCTGAGAAGAAGCATTACCTCATTAACAGCAAGAGCCAGGAGTGGAGCACATCCTCTGGATTCAAGATCCTTTCACAGCAAACCTCCTGGATCTAGAAGACAGCTATAACATCAGATCAGCAGCAGAGCCAGGAGCCAGAGCATGGAACAAAGTAATGGACTTCCCAACCCACAGAGCAAGTAAGCAAGTACCACAGGATGTTTGGGCAGGAGGCTGCCTGGCACAGTGAAGTGCTTCTGGGAATGTAATTGCCGACGTTGGGCTTGCTGACCCACAGACACGGGGCTGAGTGCCTTTAGCCTGAGGCTCACAGGTGAGTGGTATCCCCATTGGGCATTTATTAGCCCTAATAACCCAACCCTGAGCGCTTCTCACAGGCATTACAACTTGTTGACTTCCTTAAAAGACCCTTTAATCCTGAATTTTGTCCAAGTTCTGTTTAGCCATTTCAATGAATATTAGAACCCTTAGAGGTAAAAATACTCACTGCCATCTAGCTGATGGCGACTCATTGTGACCCTGTAGGACAGCGGTTCTCAACCTTCCTAATGCCACGATCCTTTAATATAGTTCCTCATGTTGTGACCCCAAACCATCATAAATATGTGTTTTCTGATGGTTTTAGGCCACCCCTGTGAAAGAGCCGTTAGACTCTCAAAGGGGTCTCAACCCACAGGTTGAGAACCGCTGCTATAGGACAAGGTAGACTGCCCCTGAGGAGTGCAGACCTTGTGGTTAGCAGCGCAAAGAACAACCCATTTGGCACCATTGCAAGCATTAATTTAGCAATTAGGTAGTTGATTGATGGTTGATTGATTAAGAGAGAGAGAGAAAAGGACAAAGACAGACGTGGGGCGGGGCACATGAGAAAGTGAGAGAGATGCATGTCATTTTCCAATGTGCAGTTCATGGATATTTTGAGGACTCGTTATATATGAGCTGCAGAAATGGCACAGAGGCCACATCTGACCATCTCCAGCTTCCAGGGCTGATTCCCACAAAGCAGGGAGCAGACAGGCCTCCCCCCTCCATCCTCGAGAGCCCTATTGTGACACCATCCTCCTCCCCGACAGCATCTGTTTCTGGGACAACGTTGGATAATCCATTGCATGGCCACACCGACAAGTGTCACAATCTCGGCATTTGTTGGGAAGTTAGCCGGTTCCAAGTCAGTTGAGAAGGTTCCACTTCCTTTGGAAGTTGTGCTATTGAACTGAACAGCTTAAACTAATGACAGTCATTTTGTATCCGTGAAGGAAACTACACTGAAGAGGAAGCCACATGGAAGACACAGCTGAGCAAACTGTAGAGAACCAGTCGAAGCTGCAGGATTAAGCCAGCCTGAAGCTCGCCCCTACTGAATGGCTCATCAAGAGAACTAATAATATGTATTTGTTTGCTTAAGCTAATTTAATTGTGTTTTCTGTTACTGGCAGTCCTAACTCATACATACTAAACTCAGACTCCCTTAATGAATTTATGCTGCTCTATCCGCTCAACAAACATCTGTATGAAATGTTCACCCACTTAGTACTCATGCCAGTACCATATCCATGCTGAGAAAGACAGCAATGATTTCTCTCTGCATTCTTATGCCTTTTCAGTCTGTTTTTCATTTCTGGAAATATCCGTAGTAGCCTTAGTCTATGATTTTTATTTTCATCACACTTAATCCCAGGCTTTCTCACATCTTGTTCTGTGTTCCACATTGTAACAGAGATTGGTGGAAAACACATTGAGGTTATATTTTGAATTTCATTCTATCCCTCATTGTCATCACTCACATGAAACCCAAGACAAGGTCTGAGAAGGTCCCATGGACCACCACTGAAGGGTGCCATAAAATTAATCATGTTGAGCATAGAGCTCAATGCAATCTTAAGCCTTAAAGAATAGGAACCACTTAACCCTAGGAGCCCAAAAGCAGTGCAATAAAAGGTCATGTGTATAACTGGTGTTCCCTGCAGCAGGATCCACAGTAGCAAAAAGGTGGCAGCAATCTACATGCTCATCAACAGACGAGTGAATAAACAAAATGTGGTCCCTCGTGTCAGGGAACATTACTCAGCCTTAAAAACTGAAGTTATAATACAAGCTCTACGCAGATAAACCTCAAAGATACTGTGCTAATAATAAGATAGCCTGATGGATGTACTAGTGACTTTTAAAGGTAGGCTAACACAAATGTAAGAACTTGACAATAATTATATTGAGTAAAATATCAATCACAGAGTGATAAATATTGTGGATCTTACATTCAATAACAAGGATAGATCAATATAGAGAAATTAGCAGTGACTGTTGATGAAGACTGGACATTGAATAGGGAAAACCAAAGAAGAATTGATACATTTCAATTTCACTGCTAGCAAAAAATATTGAAAGTGCAGTGGACTGCCAAAAAAAGGAAATAAATCTGTTTAGGAACAAATACAGCCAGAATGCACCTTAGAGGCAAGTCAGGAGAGAGCAGTCCCTGGAGAATTACATCGTGCTTGGTAAAGTAGAGGGGCGGTGACAAAGAGGGAGGCCCTCAACAAGACGGATGGACGCAGTGGCTGCAACAGTGGGCTCCAACCAAAGCACCATTGGGAGGTGGCGCAGGGACAGATGGTGTTTGGTTCTGTGTGCACAGGATCGCTGTGAGTAAGAACCGACCTCATAGCACCTCGCAGGGATGAAGGTCAAGACCAGCAGTCTTCCGGATGGATTGCAGCTCAGTGTAAGGAAACAAGTCACACAACTGAAATAACAAATCATATGCTGAATAGAGGGAAGATTGAAGTTGTCAAGTACTTAATCTTCCTTTAATTCACCATCAATGCTAATAGAAGTATCAGTCAAGAAAACAAACGAAATATTGTATTTTGGCAAATCTGCTTCACAAATCGCTTTACAGAGTTGAAGAGCAAGGATATCATCTGGAGGACCCAAGCCATGGTGTTTTCAATTGTCTCGTAGGCATGTGAAAGTTGTACATTGAATAAGACAGACCAAAGAAGATTCAATACATTTGAATTTTGCTAGTAAAAATATTGAAAGTATCATGGACTCTCAAAACAAACATCTGTCTGGGAAGAAGTACAGTGAGAATTCTTCTTTTAAACAACAATGCTGAGACTTCATCCATGTGCATGAGTCTTGTTAGCAGTGCCTGGAGAAGGGAATCATTCTTGATAAAGTAGAAGGTACATCAAAAAAGAGGAAGCGTCACAATTAAATGGATTGATACAATTGATTGTATTCTGGCTTAAATATAAGAACAATTGTGACGCTGAAGTAGAACGGAGCAGTGTTTCATTTCTTGTACCTAGAGTTACAGTGAACCAGAACTGACATGATGGCACTTTAATGTCCAAAAGAACGAGTCAACATTCACCTAGTTCAAGAGCTAGCGTATGCTCTAGAACTGACTGTACAGACGGAAGAAGTCCAGTCTGCACTAGGCAGTAGTAAAAACACTGCTCCAGAAATCGATGAATGCCAATTGAAATATTCCAAGAAGCTCATGAGCCACTGAAGCACTACCAGTCCGTGCCAAGAACTGTGGAACACAGTCACCTGGCCAGCCGAGTGAAAAGGATCCCTATTTGGATCCTTGAAGAGGAAGAGGACCCAACAGAATGCAGAAAGTATCAAATGCTCTTACTACAGTCACATGCTAGTAATATTTTTCTGGGGTTCATCCAGTAAGGGTTGCAGCAGTCTGTTGCCACGAGTGGCCAGCAATTCAGGCCAGATTCAGAAGAGGAGGTGGAAGAGGGGCTATCATTGTTGAGGTCAGATGGATGCTGGCTGAAAACAGGGGATAGCCCAAAAACTGTCCACTTGAGTTTTACTGATTAACAAACGGCGTTTGACTGTGTGGAACAGAACCAAGTATGGATAACGTTGAGAATGAGAATCCCAGAACATGCCATTGCTCTCATGTGGCACCTGTACCTGGATCAAAAGGTAGTAGTTTAACAGAACAAGGGAATACTGTATGGAAGGGGTATGGAAGGGGGGTTCCCTTCCATCATATTTATTCCATCTGTATGCTGAGCAAATAATCCAAGAGGTTGAACTAGATGAAGAAGAACCCAGCATCAGAATTGGAGGAAGGCTTTCTAAACAACCTGGGATATGTAGCTGACAAACTTTCTTTCTGAAAGTGAGGAGGACTTGAAGCACTTGCTGATGCAGATCAAAGATGATAGCCTTGGACTACAACCCATTGTAAAGAAGACTAGAATCTTCACAATGAGATCACTGGGTAACTTAGTAAATGGAGAAAATATTGAAATTATCAAGGATGTTACCCTTCTTAGAAATGCAATCAATGCTCAAGAAAGAAGCAATCAAAAAATCAGATAACGTGGTATTAGGTAAATCTGCTGCACAAAATTTCTTTAAAGTGTTGAAAGTGAGGGTGTTACTTTGAGGGTTATGGTTCACCTGACCCAAGCCATAATATTTTCACTCATCTCATTTGCATGGGAAGGTCACATATTGAATAAGACTGATAAAAGAAGGGATGTCTTTTACTTAGGGTACTGGGGAAGAATACTGAAAACACAATGAACTGTCAAAAGAACAAACAGACCTGCCGGAGAAGAAGTACAGCCAGAATACTCCCGAGAAGCGAGGATGGTAAGCCTTCATGTCATATACTTTGAACACGTCCTTGAGAGAAGCAAGTCTCTGGAAAAGGATATCATTCTTGGTAGAACTGCACCTCAGCAAAAGAGAGGATGCTCTTGATGAGCTGGATTGGCACAGTGACTGCAAAAATTAGCTCTGACATAACAATTGTGAGTCTGGGGAAGGTACAGGGCGTGTTTCATTCTGGTGGACACAGTGTCGCTGTGAGTCAGCACTGACACAATGGCACCTAACAACAACAGCAACAAAAAGAATAGCAGTAGTTGTCAGGAGAATAGGAATCATTTGGAGGGAGGTAGCAAATTTTTGTCAATGGTGATAAAGATCATCGGCATCAACTGAAGGTCATAATGAACAGCTGAATATTATAACTGACATCACTAAGCTATAAACTGGGTTAAAAAGGGATGGTGGTATTAGAAGGAGGTGGGTTGACAAATACTTGTATAGCATTAGACACAACATCATAATTTTAAAAGAAGCTAAAAAAAAGTCAACATCAATTATATGACTTAGGTACAAATAAACTTATTGTATTGAATATCACTTCTTGATTTAAAAGTTTAGGGTAGTGGTTTCAAGGAGCTCTGTGTCAGTTGCTTTAATGTTGCCCTTAGAGTCTCTGTTATATCTCCAACTTCAGTGAAAACTGCCTGTGATCATCAAAGCATTGACCAGGGGCACAAGATGTAAAATTGCTCTCTATTCAACTGGAACAGCACAGTAAAAGGGAGAGTCAGCAATCTGGGGGTGGGGGCATGGGCAGGAAGGCAATGGATTGTAGGTATAAATTACGTTCATGCACTATTATCAGTTGTACCACGAACCTAGAAGACATGGATGGTGCCCAATTCCCATCACTGAACAAGAGCAGATTTTCTTTTTAAAAAGAAAAATTGAAGCAAAATAAAATAAACAATACACCAAAAATACATATTAATGATGGTAGTGCTGGAAACACAGAATTTTTTACTTTTTTCTCTCTCTTGCCATTTTTAGTGAGTTCCTTGTCCAAGAAATGTTGAATGTTTTAGCATAGAAATGATGTGCATCATTTCCGTTAACCACATCTGTAAATAGGTGCATTTATTTAAGACGTGTGGGGACGAAGGAGGGGTTACTTTGTCATGTACCACCCTGGTATCTCAATGGACACTTCTCCCAAGGTTTTCTAGGCCAAGAAAGATGCACAGTAGCTAATGGAAAAGAAGACTTCATACTATATAAAATGTAAAATGCTGTCTCTCAGGTGCTGAAAAGCAAAAGACCACTGGCCAGATCTTCAGTGTGAATTGGCAATCATTCCGTCTCCTGCAGGAAAGGCAGTCCAACTTAGCCAGAATGTTGTGAATCCATCCAACATAGCCAGAATGTACAAGAGGCTGAAGGCAAGGTAGCAGGGGATTCCGTTATGTCAGGCTGCAAATCTGTATATATCATTACTTTTCAAAGGTGAAGCACAAGGTAGAGATGAAGAGGAGATGAAGTAAAAATGAGGTGAAAGAAGATGGAACTGGGGGGAAAGAGATGCCACAGAGAGGTGCACAAAAGGATAAGCAATAAAGCAGAATTGTGGGTGGAGATAACAGAGTTAATAGAAAGAACAGAAAGAAAGTGAGCGGGGAACAAAGGAGAAAGTATATTCCCTGTGGCATCAGCTCAGATGATGGAAACATTGGCGAGACCCTGGGAAGGGACGGAGGAGGTGAATGACGTGTGTGCAGCATAGAAATATATCATCTTCTCTAGATCGACTGCAGGAACGAATTTTCCAGAGATTTAGATTTGGTAAACAGACCAAGCTGGATATCAGGGCGGAACTTATAGGGGATTTGAGATGTCAAACACACAGAAGCCCGCGCTTGCTGTAATGTTGAAAATAGCACCACGAATGGCCTTTCAAGTAGCGGCAGTTCTAGGGGCCCCTTTAAACACCCCCACACACACACACACAAAAAGCAAGATATTGGTCTTTCTTTAGCTGTAAGTCATAGCAAGAATAAATCATACTGTATTTTTATAGTCTTAGACGAATTTTTCCTCAGACCTCTCTCCTTTTCCCTGCCACCATCCAGTCAGTGCTGACTCATAGCCACCTCTGTGAGTTCCCAAGACTGAAGCAGCATGGAAAGCCCAGTCTTTCTCCCAAAGAGCGGCTGGTGGTTTTGAACAGGTGGATCACAGCCCAACGCATAGTGTGCCCCGGCATAGTCTCTGTTACTTGTTAATAATATATAGCGCTTCAAATGAATGCATTATTTCTTCTTTTTTTTAAATCATTTTATTGGGGGCTCATACAACTCTTATCGCAATCGATACATACCTTCTTTGTGTCAAGCACATTTGTATATATGTTGCCATCATCAGTCTCAAAACATTTGCTTTCTACTTGAGCTCTTGGTATCAGTTCCTCATTTTTCCCTCCCTCCCCATTCCCCCTCATCCATGAACCCTTGATAAATTTATAAATTATTATTATTTTGTCATATCTTACACTATCCAACATCTCCCTTCACCTACTTCTCCACTGTCCATCCCCCATGGAGGAGATTTTATATAGAAGCTTGTAATCTGTTCCCCCTTTCTCCCTCACCTTCCCTCCACCCTCCTAGTATTGCCACTCTCATCACTGGTCCTGAGGGGTTCATCTGTCCTGGATTCCCTGTGTTTCCAGTTCCTATCTGTACCAGTGTACATCCTCTGGTCCAGCCGAATTGGTAAGGTAGGATTGGGATCATGATAGTGGCGAGAAGGAAGCATTCAAGAACTAGGGAAAATTTGTATGTTTCATCATTGCTACACTGCACCCTAACTGGTTTGTCTCCTCCCCGTAGCCCTTCTGCAAGGGAGTGTCCAATTTCCCACAGATGGGCCCTGGGTCCCCAGTCCGCACTCCCCCTCATTCACAATGCTATGATTATTTTTATTTTTATTTTTTAGTCTTTGATGCCTGATCCCTGATCTCTTCAACACCTTGTGATTCTCACAGGCTGGTGTGCTTCTTCCATGTGGGCGTTGTTATTTCTCAGTTACATGGCCCCTTGTTTATCTTCCAGCCTATAGGACTCCAGATTCTATATCTTTTGACAGCGGGGCACCATCAGCTTTCTTCACCATATTTGCTTATGTACCCGATTTGTCCTCAGCGATGGAGTCTGGACAGGGTGGTGTATTTCTATGTGATTTTTGTTGTTTCTCAGCTAGATGGTCGTTTGTTTATCATCAGGCCTTTAAGACCTCAGAGAATGCATTATTACTTTATTGTAAAGTGATAGAATTATCAGGCAGGCAGGCGAGCACCTCATTTGAATATAGATTACAGTTTCTAGTTTTTTAAATTAAGATGTTTCAGGGATAAACTGTTTCCTAGAGGTGAACTGTGAGCTTTCTGTTGCTGTGTCAATTTTCAGGCTGAGAAGGATGTAGCACAATGATTAAGAGAATGGATTTTAGAGTTGCTGGATTCTTTTTTGTTTGTTTGTTTGTTTGTTTGTTTGTTTGTTTTAATTCTTGTACTGGGGGCTCTTACATCTCTTATCACAATCCATACATTCCTGCAATGTGTCTAGCACATTTGCCCAATGCTGCCATGATCATTTTCAAAGCATTCTCTTCCCACTTGAGCCCCTGATATCTGCTCCCCATTTCTTTCTCCTCCATCCCCCACCCGCCCTCCATCATGAACCCTTGATATGTTATAGATTTTTTCCATATCTTATATCATCCTCCATCGCCCCTCACCCACTTTTCCATTATTTGTCCCCCTCGAAGAGGGTCCTAGGTTGATCTTTGTGATCCATTCTCCCTTTCTCCCTCCGCCCTCCCCTAATCCTCCTGGTATCTCTACTCTCATTGTTGGCCCTGAGGGGTTTATCTATCCTGGATTCCCTGTGTTTTGGGGTCTTATCTGTAGCAGTGTGCATGTTCTGGTCTGATCTGATTGGTAAGGTGGAATTGAGATCATGATAGTGGGGTGAAGGAAGCACCAAAGAGCTAGAGAAAAGTTGGATGTTTCATTGGTGCTATACTGGCTCATCTCTTCCCTGTGTCCCCTCTGTGAGGGACTGTCCAATGGTCTACAGATGGGTATTGGGTCTCCACTCCATGCCCTCCACATTCACTTTAGGTATGGTTTTATTCTGGGTCTTAGATTCCTGACACCTGATCCCATCGACACCTCATGATCACACAAGCTAATGTGCTTCTTCCATGTGAGCTTTATTGCTTCTCAGCTAGATGGCTGCTTGCTTATCTTCAAGCCTTTAAGACCCCAGATGCTATATCTTTTGGTAGTCAGGCACCATCAGCTTTCTTCACCACATTTGCTTATACACACATTTGTCTTCAGTGGTCATGTTGGGAAGGTGAGCATCACAGAATGCTGGATTGTTAGAACAACGTGTTCTTGTGTTAAAGGAGTATTGAGTCGACTCCAATGTCCATCTGCAACCTTAATTCTTAACATAAAGATATGAGTACGTAGTTCTATTCTCCTCTCAGTATACCTATTTACATATGTGCATGCCTGTCTTTAGGCCTCTATAAATGTCCTTTGCCTCCTGGCTCTTTCCTTTATTTACTTTTTACTTCCCTCTTGTCCCACCATTATGTTTGGCCTTCAATTTAATAATTCCTCACTGCTACATTGCCCTTGATTGAGCCCCACTAGGTATCCTACGATCTTCCTTCCATTGATTTTAGTTCACTTTTTGTTCCCTTATCTCAGGGTTGGTTTTCCCCACCCTTACTTTCTTCTACCTCCCCTTCTTCTGTATCCCCCCAGAACCATTGGCCCTGTTCTTTTCATCTCTGAATTACTTATCCCACCTATCTTATCTGGATGGACATGCAGAGACATTAATAAGTGCAAAACCCAGGCAAAGTCAAATAAAACAACAAAGGAAGTAAAAACCAACAAAACAAAAACAACAACAGCAGAAAGCAAGAACAAAATTAAAATTACAAAAAGAAAGCCACTGACAAAAATGGAAAAGCCTATAGATAGTTCAAGGTCTGTTTGTTGACCTTTACGAATGTTTTCCAGGTGTGTCTGATGGGGTGCCACACTCTGTCTCCAAAGTCTATTTTTGGTATCCCACAGGGGTTTCATCACTGTGCTCCCCCTGCTGCTCCACTGCATGCCCTCAGGGCCTCACCCCAGCGTGATGGGACCAGACCGTGCACTCTTCCTGAACTCTGTCTCCAGGACTGTCCCCCACAGCATCATGGTTTAGTGAGGGATTCTGTGTCTCGTGGTGGGGCCAGTCCTACAGTCCTCCCCATGCCTTGTCTGTTCTGAGCAGGTATATTATCCTTGGGGCTTGGTGGGCCATGATGTCCTCTCCTCCCTCTCCATCCCTTTGTGTTTCTCCCATGTGCTCTAATCCAACGTGCCCATCTCTCCAACCTGTAGCCCGAGTGCTGTCCTCTGAATTGCATTCTTCTTGAGGAGGTGGTAAGAGGGAGGGAGGTGTCCTCATAGTTGGGATTGGGGCTGGTCCCGCAGACCTCTCTATTGGTTCCCTGGTTCATGCCAGTATGTTGGGGTTTTGTTGTTGTTGTTGTTGTTTTAAACATTTTATTAGGGGCTCATACAACTCAAGCACATCCATACATTCCCTGCCCCAATTATTCTCAAAGCATTTGCTCTCCACTTAAGCCCTTTGCATCAGGTCCTCGTTTTTTCCCCCTCCCTCCCCGCTCCCCCCTCCCTCATGTGCCCTTGGTAATTTATACATTGTTATTTTGTCATATCTTGCCCTATCTGGAGTCTCCCTTCCCCCCTTCTCTGCCGTCCATCTCCCAGGGAGGAGGTCACTTGTGTATCCTTGTAATCAGTTCCCCCTTTCCAACCCACTCACCCTCCATCTCCCAGCATCGCCCCTCACACCCTCGGTCCTGAAGGTATCATCCACCCTGGATTCCCTGTGCCTCCAGCCCCCGTATGCACCAGTGTACAACCTCTGCCCTATCCAGTCCTGCAATGTAGAATTCGGATCATGGAAGTTGAGGGGAGGAAGCATCCAGGGGAAAGCTGTGTTCTTCATCGGTATTACCTCGCACCCTGACTGACCCATCTCCTCTCCTAAACCCCTCTATGAGGGGATCTCCAGTGGCCGACACTTGAGCCTTGGGTCTCCACTCTACTCGTCCCTCTTCATTCAATATGGTAGATAGATAGATAGATAGATAGATAGATAGATAGATAGATAGATAGATAGATAGATAGATATAGATAGATATATACACACACACATACATAGACATACACATATATATACATATACACACATATATCTTTTTTTTGCATGATGCCTTATACCTGGTCCCTTTGGCACCTTGTGATCGCACTGGCTGGTGTGCTTCTTCCATGTGGGCTTTTTTGCTTCTGAGCTAGATGGCCGCTTGTTTACCTTCAAGCCTTTAAGACCCCAGACACTATCTCTTTTGATAGCCGAGCACCATCAGCTTTCTTTGCCACATTTGCTGTGCACATGCCAGTATGTTGCATTCATGTCTTGACTCATCGGTGGAAGCCTGGTCTCTCGCTCCCTCTCCTATGGAGATATAAACAATACCCTACCCTTGAGTGGGTAAGTGCCCTGCTCCCCCTCTACCCATGTCTCTCTCCTCTCTCTCTCTCTCTCTCTCTCTCTCTCTCTCTCTCTCTCTCTCTCTCTCTCTCTCTCTCTCCCTCCCCCCCGCCCACTCTTATTTAGCTGGCTACCATATGTATCCCTGGATAGGGTTTAGCCCCTACCATAGTAGCTGGACCTCACCCCAGGGGTGTATGTATGTAGTAGCTTTACCCTTATGCCCCGTGTTTTTTGGAGAATTTTTTTAAGCTTACTTAACTGGACTCATGTTGTACTTGTCCTTTTGTGCTTGACTTCCTTCACTTAGCATGATTTCCTCCAGTTCTTCCCATGCAGCAATGTGCTTCATGCATTCATCACTGCATTTTAAGGATGCATAGTACTCCATTGTATGTATGCACCACAGTTTGTTGATCTATTCATCTCTTGATGGAAGTTTGAGTTGTTTCAACTCCCTGCGATTGTGAGCTGTGCCACAATGAACATTGGAGCACAGATGTCTGACCGTGGTTTGTTTCTTGCCTCTTCTGGGTGTATGCCCAGTGGAGAGATTGCTGGGTCATATGGTAGCTCAATCTCCATCTGTTTTAGAAATCACCAAATCGATTTCCATAAAGGTTGTACATATCTACAGGTCCACCAGCAGTGGACGAGAGTTTCTATCTCCCCACAGCCCCTCCAACACTTGTTACTTTCTGATTTTTTGAAATGGGCTATCTGAGAATGTTAGGTAGTATCTCATAGTTGTTTTAATTTGAATTTCTCTTATGGCTAATGATCAGGAAAATATTCTCATTTGTTTATTGGCCATTCAGATTTCTGCCCCTGTGAAGCTTCTGCTCAGATCCTTTGCCCACATCCTCAGTGGGCAGTTAATTTTTTTCTTATTGTAAGCCAGCAGAGTACAGTAGATTTTAGCAATAAGGCCTTTGTCTGATGTGTCATTGCTAAAGATGTTTTCCCAGTCTTTGGGCTCTCATTACTTTCTTGGTGAATTATTTCAATGTACACAGGGGATTTCTCTTCCATATAACCCACTTGTCAATTTGTGACTCCTTTGTGCTTGTATCCTTCCCTAATTCCAATTCTTGCCTGGATCCAAGATCCACAATGTTAAGCCTGTGTCTTAACCTATCTGACCTTGATACCCTCTATCAATAAGATGAATATAGCAATGTCAGCCTTCATGTGGATAATGTCAGGATGAAACAAACAATACTCATAACATACTTAGCACAATATCTGGTGAATGATAAATATGCAATAAATGGTGCCATTAGATATAAGACCACCATTATTTTGTCAATATTATTATTAGATGGTTTTAAAACTTAATTGGCTATGAGTGGAGATTTAACTAAAATAGAAAATATGTTTCTTACTTTCTTAGTTGATCACTGTATCATGCACACTGAGGTCTCTAATCTTGTATATATAATTCCTTCTGCATGGGTTATATACAGTCCCTGCCTCCTTTACCCGCTCTCTCCCTGGATAATTCCCACTCCTCCCCATTCTCAGTTAAGAGATGGTTTGCTCCTAGAATTCAGTCTCTGACCCCTGAAGAATGGACCTCTTCCTCAATGCTCTCCCCTTCATATTCCACCTGAATTCTATGTTTATTTTCTTGATCTGTGTTCCTCTACAGATTTCACATACACAACAAGCACACATGCAATTTTAATTTCCATGAGATCTATCCTCTTGGCCTTCATTTCTATCCCAAACACATAGCCAAAATATGCCCAGTACATAGTAAGTTTCTAAAAAATGTACTTTTGTATAAATTAAGAACACTTAGCAAACAGATGTCTAGGAGTTTTACAAGTCCTTATATGATATGCTGAATCATAAAATACTTACTAATCAAAAGTGTCCTTTAGTAACGGAAATACTAAATTTACTGATGACTTGTCAGGAGACTTCTAAGTAAAGTAAGTTGACACATTTCTATAGATTAAAAAAAACATTTTTTTAAAGTGTAAGAATTGGCCATGTCTTTGAAGTAGGTGCAGAAAGCAAATTCAATTATGTGCCCTGAAGCAAATTTTGCAAGTTAGTCCTTGGTGAGCTCGGTGACTTCAGTAGCTCCTTGAGTACAGTAATACTATGATCATACGGTTGCTCTGGTCTCAAGAGCGCACACTTTAAAGCATGACGTTCCTCGTGGCAAGCTAGTCTGTGTTCAACCTGCACGGCAAGAGCCTGCTTGTCCTCACAAACCTCCAGTCTCTGGACTG
This sequence comes from Tenrec ecaudatus, assembly GCF_050624435.1. NCBI lineage: Eukaryota > Metazoa > Chordata > Mammalia > Afrosoricida > Tenrecidae > Tenrec > Tenrec ecaudatus. The sequence goes on along the minus strand of NC_134532.1, from coordinate 108,430,307 downwards.
ATGCCTGGATAGAATAAGCCTTCAGTTCATATTTATCTGGTTGACATTAATTAAGTACCCAGCCACCTTAAATCCTTGAAGAAACAAATGAAATCATCGTTACATAATTCAAATGGTAAGAAGCCCTGGCGGCTTAATGGTTACACACTGGGCTGTTAACTGCAAGATCAGCAGTTCAGAACCACCAGCTACTAGAAAGATGGGGCTTTCTACGTCCATGAAGAGTTACAGTTTGTACAACAGGAAGAGTACAATCAATGACACTGAATTATATATATAGATCCTGTTAAATTGAAGGATGTTTTGTTGTGTATATTTTTGCCAAAATCATATATAAATATATATATAGAATAACCATGAGTACAAGGAAAAAGAAAATGTTCTAAAACGTATTATGGTAAAGATTGTACCATAATATGGTTGAACTATTGAATTGATGTGGTTGAACTATTGAATTGTATGATATGTGGATGAAGTGTCAACAAAACTGTTCCAAAAAAAAAAAAAGCAACCAAAACAGAACTATATTCTTGGAAACCCACAGAAGCAGTTCTACCTTGTCCTATTGGGTCGTTGTGAGTCGGCCTCGACCCGATGGCCAAGAGATGAAGTCATAGTAATACAGAGGCATATGGCTTTTGCCCTATAGGCTTTCTTGTCTCCATTAATCAAAGGGATGGGGTACTGGGGACACTTCCAGGTAAGCATTGGATTGCTAACCCCACAGGCGATCTTTTCAAACCCACCAGCCACTTCCTGGAAGAAAGAGGAAGTTACTCACTCCCGTAAATATGTATCTCCTCAGAAACCTTCTAATAGTTGTAATCTACTCAAAGACAGTGGCATGTTTTTCTACCAAATCATGAATGAAAAAAACATTGGTGTATAGTTTATGTACAACTACTGAGATCTGAATCTGAGAAAGGCCATTATTAAGCATAGATATGTACATGCATTCCCTTTGTAGCTGATATAAACTCTGTATTAGAAATAAAGAACGCATGCCACGTTTCATCACAAATCTGTGACCACTTAGGGCCTTTGAAAATAAGCCCATTTCTCCAGGAGCACATGCTCATAACATCCATCAAATAGACAAAATGATTTGTTTGTAAGTTCTAACATTTTGCCCCCAGAACATCTCATCATTTTTCCTTTTGGCAAGAGCTTTAAACCACCTGTTAAAGACATTACAATTCTGTTCTATGGGAGAATGAGATAGAGTAGCTCCCTCAAACACTGTATTTTCCTCAAGATGCAGCAGGATCTACCAGGACCTCATAGACTCGTTGCTGCACAACCTAAGCCATTTAATAGTAATGGCTGATTCTATCACTTCTCTCCACTTTCCTCATCCTCTAAGTTGATATAATAGATATCATTATTTTTCCTTTTCTTTTCTGCTATTCAAATATTTGAAGACTTGGATTCATTCTTAGTGGTGGATATAATTTAACCCAGGAGATCAATTTGCAAAGAATAAGAGCTTTGCTTATGAAACACGAGATGAATGGTCTTTCCCTTTTCCTCCAAGATGAAGAAAATAAAGTGAGAATTGTGGAGATATAAGCCCTCCGAAATAAGATCAGTCAGTAAAGAAAGAAACACATTCTCAATAAGATGCTGGCTAGCTAATGGATCGCTGGATAAATACAGCAGACCGTGTCTCTCTCAAAGTTAAGGCAGTCTTGCCCTGTGGTAACAGCCACCAGCTTCCAGTATTGGGATGACTCTCGGTGATAAGTATGCCTAAAAGAAAGCATCGGTCTGATGTTTTAAGGGTCAAGTTTGTGGAGGTTCCAACACAGGACTTGTGAGCATCCCCATTCCTCTTTCCTGCCATGCAAGTCTCAGTTAGTGACTTTGCCTTACTCTAATGTCTTGGATTATGGTTCAATTTCTCATAGTGTTACAACTCCTCATCATATCCTTTTTATGGGCACTTCAGAGAAGCTGTTAAGATTAAGATACCAATGACAAACACATGGAAAAAAGTTCAACAGCATTAGCCATCAGAGGGCTGCAAATCAAAACCCCCGTGAACTACCAGTTCATTCTCTCGAGAATCCTAAAATAAAATTTAAAAATGGAAAATAGCAAATGTTGGTCAGGATGTGAGAAAGTGGCAACTTTTAGCCATTTCTGGTGGAGTTAGAGTAGGGAGTCACCACTGTAGACATTTCATTTTCTCAGAAAATGAAAATAGAACCACCCTATGACCTTGGCAGCAGCACGCATGCATGTTAGCAAAGGTTCACCACTGTTCACTGCAGCATATGCATAATAACCGAAAGTGATAGACAACCTAAATATTCATCAACACTTTAATGGATTTTAAAATGTGGTATGTATATGTAATGGTAATATTATGCAGCCAGAATCAGAAATGAAGTCTAGATACTATGGATGGACCTTGAAAACATTATACTGAGTGAAATAACTCAATCCAAAATGAACAAATATTTATGACCTCGTTTATATAAAATGACAAGAATAGATAACTATATAGAAACCAAAATGTATTAGTATTTATTAGAAGCAAGAGTGAATGGAAGAAGTGGAGGCATTGGGGAGGTGGGGGAACAGTAAATTTCTACTTGTAGTGATAAGAAATGACACAGATTAAGGTTAAGATTTATAACACCTATTAATATATTTGAAACCACTAGAGTACACATCTGCAAAGGGTTGAATTGACAAATGTTGTATAATACACATTTCAAGATAAACAAAAAGCATGGTTGGTGCTATTCCTGTATGGCCAAATACATTGTTTTCTTGCATGGGAGATTTAAAATCATAATTTCATGAGACGGTTCAGTAATTTGATCTCATCCTGATCTTTTTAATGTTTCTGCTCTGAGTACTAGTTTGTTGCAATATCTTAAAATCTTGAACACAAACATTCAAGTTTTAACAATAAGTCAAAATTCTCCTGAAGTAACAGAGGAAGGAGAATCAGAAATCAGAGGAAGAAATGTTGTCAGCATGAACATCTGCCTCCGTGAAACCAAAAGAACCAGGTGGCACTTGGAGGTCACAACTGAATAATTTGATCTAAGGTTCCGTAGAAGAATCTTGACCCAAAAGTGGCGAGAGAAACAGCACATAAAATTCTCATTGGAATCCAGAACTCCTGGAGCCAATGAAGCTGGACAAACATCAGAACTATTGCCCTGACATCATCTTCTAACCTTGAACCTCAAACCTAAACTTTTCCCAGCAGTCTGTTTAAAAACAAACAGTGAGTGTAATTAGTAAAGCATGTTTGCCTTCAGCATTGAACTTCAAAGAGTTATCTCTGTGGGATCACATTGACAGCTACTAGATGAGAAGCTCAGGGGGCTGTGGCTTTACATTAGTGATGGAATGCATTGGAGCATAGCAAGAATGTCTACACACATGGAGAATGTAGACATTGTCATTGTATTGTATATGTAGAGCTTGTTGGGGTGACACACCATAATGAAAAGAAGGGACACCTCATGCAAGAAATCCTTATTCCCGTCTTCACTTGGAATCCAGAACACAAGGAGCCAGGCTTATATACTTCCCACAGGAGACTAGGTATTGCAAGAGATACTGACTGACCTAAAGGAAAGACATTGGTGAGGGAAAGTCAATCGTAGATGTCAAGGAAGGAAGATGTATTTTATAAGGAGCGTTTTTATTATTTAAGTGATTTTCGTGTGTATGCATTACCTACTCAACATAATAGATACATGATTATTCTGAACTGTGATTACTATTTCAAAGAGCCATGAGAAGATACTAAATTTGTGAAATGACGAAAGTATATTGCAACTAAAGAAACATTAGGAAACTAAAAAGGAGCTGTGGGGTATTTCAAAATATAATCATAGAAATAAAATCTGATAGGATAACATTTCTAGAGGAAAAAAGTAAGATATGTAAAACAATGCTTCAGAACCAATGTCATCAGCAGCAGCTAAACTGGGCTATTATTTTGCTAGGGGAAGTGGAACTATCTCCTTTTAAATCAGAGATTCAGGCTTCACTCTCCAACTAACGCATTTCAAGAGCAGCCATCACTGTCTGTCAATGGAGATGACAGGGAGCCCTGGTGGCACTGTGGTTCTGTATTGAGCTGTGATCCAAAAGGTCAGCATTCCAAAACTGCCAGCTACTCCTTAGGAGAAAAGCAGGGCTTTCTACTCACGTAAAGAGTCACCGTCTCAGAAACTCACAAGGGCAGTTCTACCCTGTCCTGTGGGATCACTGGGCGTCAGCATGGACTTTGTAGTGGGGATTGAGTTTGAGATGAAGCTAACAGGTATCAGTAGAATCTTAATGGAAACAAGTCACAAAGGTCAAAACAGGAACTGACATGGGATGAGGCACAGGACAGTCCAGTATCTGGTTCCGTGGTCACTATAAGTTGGGGTCAAGGTTCAATTAGCAGCTAACACCCAAATCAGTACATTGATACTGATCTAAATTAAAGTTATTTTAATCACATTTAAAATGAGCTTATATCTGTGCTATTTACAAATATCACTTCCAGATAGAGTCTAGCGAAAGAGATTTTTCACTAATATTCAGAACAACGCAGCTCTACTTTTCTGTTTTTCATGGAGAACTAGACTTACCAGCAGCCTTTCTTAAGAGGTTGAATCCTGACACATATTTTCATTACATTCTACAAACGTCTGAGGAAGATCCACAAAAAGTAATGGGAGACGTTTCCGTGTCAAGTTCTGAGGCATTTCACTTTCCAAAATAGCTTTTGGCATAACTGTAAGTAACACAAGAACATGGGATTTCTAGTCAGTATCATCAACCTCAATGTTTGTTAATAAGACAAACCTCAAGATTCCTGTGACAATTAGAGATATTTTATTTAACCAGACTGGCTTATAGTATGTACATATTGTCTTTCTTAGCATTACCTCAAAGCCAGCTTAAATGCTAGTCGGGTATAATTTGCATACCCAGACCTACCAAGCCCTGTTGCACACTGAAGGGGCGGAGGGGGAGAGAAAAGAATAGCAGCAGCTCAGCAAGTTTATGGCGACATTAGGTGATTCCATGAGGAAAAGGGCCTTCTCCTAATGTGGCATAGGAATAAGTTCTATTTGCCAAATGTTGCCTAAGCCCCTTTCAGTAGATGGAGCCCCTGTAAGTGGTGGAAAGGCATGACATTCGTTGCAGCCAATGAGCTGTGAGCAGGAAGTAGCGTGCCTCATTTCCAATGCTAGTGTGTAATTGCAACGCAAAAGCTCTTGGTTTTCTGTCCGGCATAAACCAGTCATGTTTAAAACTAGGTTTGTTCTATTGCCCTAGTCTCATGCATGACTACAGTGTGTCTCAGTAGGGACCCACAATTGACAAGCAGTGGGAGTAAGAAATAAAACTTGCTTTCAGAATATTAGGAGTTATTTTTTACTAACCTATCCAACCTAATCAATAAGGAAGAACAATTCATTGATTCATCAACTATCAAATTCTCTCGCTTTCTCTCTTACCCCTTCCTTTTCCCCCTCCTTTTCCCTCTATTCCTCCTTCCTCTTGCGCTTTATATGGCCTAAAATAAATAATAATTATTTGGTAGCAAGCACTCAAACAAAAAGATGGCATGGAGTCGAGTATAGCCACGTGCGTGTGAATGGATGCACGTAAGCAGGTAGGTAGACTACAAAGAAAATCAGGAGAGGAGACCACATGTGCAGAAAGAACAGAGACGGGACCCTTGAAGGGACAAGATACAAGAGAAACTGAATGGCAATGTTGTGATTCCTTTGAGGCTGGGTTGCATTTCCTATCTTTTATTCCCAAGAGTAGCCCACTTCTGGTCCTAGCAATAAAGGGTACCCTGATTAAAACTAGCTCTTAAATCAGAAAAGGGCACATGGTGTCCAGTAACAATACAGCACGTTGCTAAGAAATCGAAAAGAGGGAGAGATTTGGAGAATGATCGCCCCCCCCCACCTCCATAGCTCCACAATTTGACCAAACAGTGCAGTTTCCAAGGGCAAATGGAGCAAGCCCACAAATAACCTTCAATGAGGATGCTATATCATCACGAATGTCCCATGCGTGTTTGACGAAATAGCAAAGAAACTGCCGCACATCCCCTGAATTAAGCAAATGTTTATATTCCTTGTAGTAAAATATCTTCATAAAAATATGTCATCGGTGAAAAATGTTTGCATGCAAAGATCTTACCCCAAGGAGAATGGGCATCAGGCTCAAGCACAGTTCATCTGGGTGTGCAAGTGCTGCAGGGAAAACCAGGACACCTGCAGGCACATTTGATGACTTAACCAGGCCTTTTGTCTGACCTGTCAACTCCCTCTGCTAGAAATCCCTCTTTCTGACACAATAACAAGAGAACCAGTTTTTCAAATGCATATTCTTTTACCCTGAAGAGCAAGTCAGAGCGCATACTCGCCCTGTGTGTCACATCCTCTCTCGAGAGACAGTGGTAATTACGGCGGGCTTCACTCCAGAGAAGGTTTGCTCCTGCAACTTTCACTGATTTGTTTAACCAGCAGAGAAATGGTGATTTGCATGCCTCTCTCCCAAGGTGGTCTTCTCTGAAACCCACAGCAAAATGATCATCTGGTGAATAAAACCAGGTCCCTTCTTTTCTAAAGTGGAAGGTCTAATCTTGCCGTCTTGATTGCTTTCCTAATTACAGACTCCAATCATTGCCACAGTACCTGGTGGTGGTAGGAGATCTGTAACTGGTTAGACCCCCCCACACCCACCCATCCCCACCATGAGCCTCCTGCTTTAATTCCAACATAGAACCGTCTCAAATCTATGCATTGGCAAGTCCTGAGAGATTCCCTTGGGGGCGAGTTTCTTTTTCCATTTATTTCTTCTCCTTCCACCCACCTCTACAACCATACCTCCCCTATCTCCTCAACTTTATCTTTCTTGCTATTAAGTAACCAGGAAAATATGCTCTTTTCTTCCAATAAAGACCAAATCCAAAAGGCTAGCATCATATCCTATATTTAGACTATTAAGGAATCACACAGCAAACAAGATCCAAATGTCACAAAGGACTTTGTTTTCTCAGCTCATTTCTCAATAATAGGATGAATGGAGACAAGGGGAATATAGATCACAAACAGAGCTCTACCCATTTGGCAGTAGAGCAAACAGACATAATTCTACCAACAATAGGAGCAACTTGTAGCCAGATGGGAAGAAACCCCAGGGTCGAGCATCACGGAGTGTCCCCACAGATCTCGGGATCTAAAGATCTAAGGGAACTCGGGCCTCTCTCCATCTTCCCACACTCTTCTATTTGACCACTTGGAAACCCAAAGAGCCCCCTCAAGACATGCTTTGGTCTAGTCACTAAGCCAGCTCAAATCCGGGAAGAAGAGCAAGAATTTTTTTTCCTTTTTAACTGAAGCCTAGACAGAATTTGGTTCTTGGAAATTCACTAGCACTTTCTGAACATGGGTCTAAAGTGCTTTGCACACATGAAGGTGTAGGAAGACAAATTTGTACGGGACCTAATCATAAACCGTTCCAATACGGCAATACAAGCTACAGGGAATAGCTTGAAATTCGTTTTATAAATTGAACCTCCGGCATCTTGAATATGCTGCCTAGTCGCATATTCTGGACTTGCCTCAACTTCTAGGAACAAGGTGAGACGGCTCACTCCTGAAGAGTGTTTAAAAGGGTGGCATGAGGAACAGCATCAGTGATGAGTTCGTGATACAGTCACTGTCCACTCGCCAGCCTTAAGCTTTAAGAAATCATGGAGGAGACACCACAGCAACTGCCTGCCACCCAGTTGAAGAGCCGCTGCTTCCGTGACTGACCAGCAGGACAGTGCTTCCTGTGCTGGGCCAGGAAAATAGGTCAGCCTCCGAGTCTGAGGTTCCATGCCTCTACTTACTAGCTCCGCCAAGAAATGATCCTGTACCAGTTCTTCCTCCGCACAGAAAGCAGGTGCAAACAAGGTCAACAGAAGCTTCTTTCTCAGTAATCACTTCCATTGATGGTTCCACACATGTAAAGTGCTTTGTGACCTAAAAAAAAGTACTGCAAATTTTAAAAACCCAGTTTGCATATATAGGACATATACAAGAATTGTTAGCATCATTAAATGTTATTTTTCTCTTCGTTTGACGGGTTTCTTACCACCATCACCCACAAAATGTATCAAACCCTACTGAACACAGTGTCCCCATGAAGACCACACAGAAACAGGAATTAAAAGCAACCACTGTTGCAGAATATATTTGTCTTGTATCCTTTTCTTGCAGGTAGTAATTCTTTTGTGACCAATTTTCCAGATAAAATTCTATCCATTTTGAGAAATAATAGTTTACTAATCTAGGCAGTATTGATGATTTAGATTGAATTATGTCCCCCCCAAAAAATTACGAGAATTCTAAGCCCTACATGTAATCTCATATAAAAAGACATTTTCTCTGTTGTATTAATGAATTTATATAATATATAAATTTATCTTAAATGTTTTAAAGCAGTTTTATTAACATATAATTCACGTATATAATTCAAAAGTTCAATCACATTACAAAGAGTTGAACAATCATCATCCCAATCAATTTCTGAACATTTTTCTTTCTTGTACTCATTGTTATTCACTCCCCATTGCCCCCCAACCTCCCCTACTCTGCCCCCAAGAAACCATTAGCTACAGTACCTAGTTACATCAGTCACTGTCTCTACAGAGTCACCGATCCTGGATTTCACATACACAAAAACACACCAAAACAACAATGAAAATCAGGAAAAATAAAAACATAGAACCAAATTTAAATAAATCAAAGTGTTGTCAGATGATAAGGTATTAAATTTTAACCTAACTGCATTTTCAATAATCCACCTTCCAATGCTCTCTGCATGACAGCAATGCTGTTTGAACCCCTGGTCTATGGTCAGAGGGGATCCACCAGAGGCTTGATTCACGTTTTTGTTGTTGTTGTTGTTGTTTTTAGCGAAAGCAGCTTTAAAATTGGTAAGCCTAGATATCAACTTACAATGCTACATTTTAACCTAACTGTACCTTTCATAATCGACTTTACAATGCGCTCTGTCTGATAGCAGGGCCGTTTGTGTCCTGTAACCTTGAGGCCTCCTAATATAAAAAGAACATGTTAGACTCCCAGAGTTGGGAGCACAAATGATGCCGTGTGGAGACGGAATGCCAGTAGTAGAAAAGATGAAACTATGATTTTTCCCCAAAGCCCACAGAAAATCTTCCCTGGAGCCAGTACCCTGATTCCAACCATCTAGGCACCCAAACTGTGAAAAAATAGTCGTATTTGTTAAAGGCACCCCTTGTCGTATTTCTAAGTCCCACCAAGAATCAAATCAATCAAGATCACACTTCATAGGAGTGGACATATTTGAAAAATCAGATCTATTTGACTGTTTTTCTCTGAAGACTTTATAGCCCCAAACACTGCTCACGTTCATAGATGAATGACTATAAGCAGTGTGAATAAGAGATAGCGCTTTTCTCTCTCACTGCCATCGAGCCCATGCTGATCACCGCAGTCCCCTGTGGGTCTCTGAGACTAATTCTTTAAAGGAGTCGAAAGCCCAGTCTTTCCCCGAAGAGCTGACCAAGAGAATCACAGGCCAACACAAAACCACTACACAGCAGGGGAACGTGGAATCGAAGACACTCTATCCAGAATTTCTTAGTCTTCTTGGCCACGTGATATGTTTAAACCCTTTCTATGTCATATTTCAGAGTCTCACACAACCTTCTTTGAAGCCGAGTCCCTCCGACTATGATTTCTAGTTCACAGATAGGAAACTGAGGCACCACAACAGAGGCCAGCCCTATCGCTGTCCTTCACAGTTAAGAGGGTCCTGTTGACAGTATTGAGAGAGACAACAGGGCGAGTCGGTTGCTGAGCTGGATTAAACCTTCAAGTTCTCCTGGCTTTATGCTTGATCAAGGAACCACCCTGTCATTCCCACGTGGGTATGGAAGTGGGTACAGTTTTGTAATGCCACGGACTTTAAAGGAATCCTATCTTTATTCAGTTGACCGTTTATCTTGGAGCTTCCTATCTCAGACCAGCTGTCTGCATATTTCTATGTTTTGAGAATACTTAAGAGCAAGACTGTTAAGAATACAAAAATAAATCTGCCCATAAAGATTATCAGCTTGAATGCCACTAAGGAGACAAAAGAAACTGCCACAAGGAACAAGAGAAATTAACATTCTTTACTATCCCCCTGGCAAAACCTCAGTTCAAACAGAACCATTCCGCTAGCATGGACGCTCGGGGAGAGCAGAGACACTCTAAAGTCTCCTACAGCTCCCCCAGGCTCCTGGGGGCCCCCTTTCGTGTGTGCTTCTCCCTCGAGGATCTGTGCTTTGCGTGATCCTGTTTACCAAACTGCCTTGAATGCCTTCTAGAACAAAATACGGAATGAATTAATGGTCGGCTGCATCGCCAAAAAAAAAAAGAGCAAGCATTATAACCCCTCCGACCCGGCACTGAAACCCAGCTTTGACATATATAAGGCGGGTGGCATGGAGCGACTTACTGCACTTCTTTCTCTAAGCTACATCACCCCTCTGAGCCATAATGATCTCATCTGCGGCAAGCATGGGTGCTGGTGGCTCCTCTTGGTGAGCAAAAGAAAATGTGCTTGAAGCGCCTGACCCATGGAAGACATGGAGTAACTGACAGCTATCAAGTAGCTTCCATTCAGCCCGAATTACCAGTTAAACCATGCTGGATCAACATAGTTCCAGACACATACTACATATGTGTGTATGCAAAAAGACCCCAGGATAAAAAGTTTTCGAAATGATTTACACATGAAAAGAAACATTCTTTGATGGTAAACAGGGGTGAGAGAGCACGCGAGGATAAATCACTATCTAGAAGGTAGCGCTTGCGTGAAGAGAATGGAAAAAATAACCAAATGGAGGGGAAAAAAACAACTTGAAATTTGAAGTAGACTGGCCCCATTTATCATGTGTAAATAGAACATTCAATCCCACTCATTTGAAAAAGGTTGCAGGTGTTCATTTATAACTTCTAATAGTTAATGGGTATCTAGGGAGTATCAAGAAGTAAGATTCCACATTTCTTTCTCAACCCATCTGAAGCCAATAGGACATCTCCTCCCAGAAGGGTCACCAGGAAAGGATGAGTCGACCAGGGCTCCGTATAGCACTGATGAAACACACAATAGTCCTCTGATTCCCTGAGGCTTCCTCATCCCTACCTTCTTGACCGCAATCCTGCCTGTCAGTTCTGGCTAGACTGGAGCATGTACACAGGTACAGATAAGAACTCATGACACGCAGAATCCAGGTCAAATAAGCCCCGCAGGAACCCTCAGTATCGACACCAAGAGGGGTAAACAGACAACAGAAACCATGGGAGACAGTGGTCAGAGTAAGATAGGAAAACAATTCTAATTTGTAATTTATCAAGGGGTCATGAGGCTGGAGGGGAGGGACGGAGGGAGGGAAAAGGGGGAGCTAACACCAAGAGTTCAAATAGAAAGTAAATGTTTATACAATAAAGATGGCCAACATATGGACATATATGCTTGATACAATTGGTGTATGGATTGTTATAAGAGTTGTAAGAGCCTCCAATAAAATCATCTTTTAATAAAAGCTAAAGGGGAATGAAGACAAAAGAACATACACACACACGCACAAATATCCACACAAATAGATAAGATCTGGCAACCATGATGAATGGGATATCCAGAGTTATTTGGGGTTTGGCAACAGGAGAACAGAGTGCACCCCCCGCCCCCTCGATCGGGTGGTGAGGAGACCACACCTGGGACCAAATCTGCTGCTGTGCGACCTCTCTGAAAGGAGAAGCCATTGGTGGACCTCCAGAGAGAAGCAACATCGGTGACAGAAGATGGAAGAGCTTCCTGGGGAGGAGAGATTCTAGGCAGCCGAAGGTGTTCCCCTGGGGGCAGACTGACAGGCCCTGATCACCCACGGTGCAGATTTGTGAAGCCTGAATGAGGCCAGGACGTGGTCTGCATATTAGAATTTCCACTGAAGAAGGTAAGTGTCTTTCAACAAAGACGAATCCAAAAACTTATCGGACTATACATCTCAACACTTTCTTTTGATGGAAATATAACTTTTGACAAAGCAGTAACTTTAAAAAAGGATTTTATAACATTCATACGAGCTTCTTGAAGTCCCAATTCAGCTTATTTAAGGATTCCGTTCTATTGTTGTTCCTGTTGTGTGATGCCAGGCGGACATAAACTGAAAGTAACCCTGTAGGAAGCGTAGAACTGCCCATAAGAGTTCCTGGCTGAAATGTTTATGGACGCCGCCGCCACCTCTTTTTCTCCAGTGGAGTGGCTGCTGGGCACACAGTCCACCTGGCAGCGAAGGGTAAGCCAGGACTCCTTACAGTTGTCACCTAAATCCTTATTCCTGTCTGCTGATGAGCATTGTCCCTTACCAACCAAAACGCAGTCACCGGTGGGGCAGTCGGGTGCGAACAACAATGACCGAGAAGAAAAGAGTCTGAAATGAGGGTGGTGGTGATCGTACAACTCCTCTTACTGTGATTGAATGATCAAGCGGTGCGACACGTGAAGAAGACTTTCAGACAAAGAAAAGGAGGGACGAGGGAATCGCGGAAGGATAGAAGAAAAAAGGGGTGAAAAGGAAAGAAGGAAATGTGCAAGGAAGGAAGAAGAGGGGAGAAAAAGAGAAACCAAACAGAAAACTGGAAAGACGTCCTAAGACAGCTCTTCTCAAACTTGGTCGCCAGACACCTTCACATGTTCAAAAAGTACTGGCATTCCCATAGATAGTTCGTATAATTTACAATTATTGATACTCATAACAATATGTATTACATAAAACTATGAAATTTTAACATATCAGGGATTTGAAAAGGTTCATGGAAAATGCATCCAGGAATTCATTGAAAGCTCTTTATATTTATTTATGGCTTCCTGGAAAATAACATTAATAAGGTCATTACATGTTAATTTGTAGAACATGTTTTCAATGAAAACTAGTGAGAGCAAAGTGTCATGTTTTCACAGTTTTGCAAATCTTTTTAATGCCTGTGTTGATAGAAGACAGCAGGATTCCTACATTCAATCTGTTGGGATGTGCTGGTTTGGTTAAAGAATATGTATAAATTGCAGCCCCACACAGAAATGCAGTTGGGAAAAGACAGTGTTAACCTGCTCATATAATTATATTCATTTCAATATGCACTAACAGTGTGAAGGAGCCCTAGGGGCCCAGTGATAGGCACTGCGTTGCTAACTGCAAGCTCAGCAGTTGACCAGAGACCCTATGGAAAAAGATAAGCCTGACTGTTCCCTTAAAGATCCACAGTCTTGGAAACCCACAGGGACAAATGTATACAGCCTTATAGGGTCTCTGTGAGGTCAGTGAGTTTAGTTTGGAGTTTCTTGCAGAGTAGTTGAAATATCAAATCTGATACCATACAGATGAACAATTCGTACTCTACTATATTAAAATCCATTAGTCTATCTTGCATTTTGATGTGTATCTTTTGACTTTGAAACATCAGACATTGATCATATGGAAAATATTTGTTCTATGAATTATTCAGATTTTCTACATATTGGCCACTTTCATTATGCATTACAAAAACCCACATTCACTAAAATTACCACCACTGATTTCTTTGAAAATTTTTAAGTTTAAGAAAACGATCAAATTCCCAGTGGTGCATGCATTTTTAAAATATTTTAATTGCTCCTGAAAGCTCAAATTTTATCACTGACCATATATAGGATCAAACTGTTTTGCTTGAAGTGATAAGTTATTTTAAAAGTATTTCCCACTATTAATCTGATCAGCCACATTTGTCCTATTAGTTACTTTTTACTTTCTCAAATAGAGGCAGTGTTCCATGAGAAATATAGCGAGCTCGGCTCTTGGTCACAAACGACAGCCGTTGAGAACATGTGGCTGAGAAGCTGAGGACTGCGGAGGCTTCGGTGCTGGCTGAGGAGAGGCATTTCTATGGATCAAGGACGATATTTTTTCTGTTTCCGGAGCCTGATCTGATAACCTACCAGTTTCCCTATTAATGCCACATACTTGTGAGAAGTGTCGGTGAGTTCTGTATGGCCATTGCAATTCATGACTGAACCCAACACAGAAATCGAGTCATGTGGGAGGCATAGCTGGTGTCAGAACAGGTGAAGAATGAGAGTCTAACCCCTGCCTCATCTCCATGGGGAGGCCAGAGGACTCAGATATGGCTTCCTCCATGTGTTTGCCCCTCGTGAACAGAAGCAAAGAATATAATGGGGCTTATTTTTTTCCTTCCCTTTGGTGTAGTCATCAGTTCCCTACACTCTGCGACAGGTATTGGCAAACATTTTCTCTGCTGCTATGATATGGTATGGCATTCATAAACAATATGTAAATCAATGAATGTGGTTGTGTTCCAATAAAGCTTTATTTACAAAACCATGAGAAGGTCCATAGTTTGCTATTCACAGCTCTAACTTTGGCTTTATTTCTCAGCATCTACCAAATCCCAGTCTATGTCTTTGCAACATTTCTTTGCTGAATAATTTGACTGATATATTCATTTCTCTTTGCTACTACCTTGCTGTTGTTAGGTGCCTGATTCTGACTCATAATAACCTGATGTACAATAGCACAATGCTCTGTCGGGTCCTTCATCATTCTCACAATGTGTGAACCCAGTTACAGCCAGGGTGTCCGTTTATCCTGTTGAGGGTCTTCCTCTTTTTATGCTGACACTCTAGTGATGGCTAAAAGGGCCATCACTTTTTACCACGATGTCCTTCTCCAGGGACCGGTCCTTCCTGATAACATGTCCAAAGTCCGGGAGACGAAGGCTCGCCATCCTCAATTCTAAGGAACACGCTGACTGCATTGTTTCCAAGACAAATTTGTATGTTTTTCTGAAGGTTCCTTGCATGTTCACTATTCTTTTCCTGCCATCATAATTCAAAATCATGGATACTTTTTTAATGTTTTCTATTATTGTCTAATTTTTGTATGTATATAAGGTCAGTGAACATACCATGGCTTGGGCCAGGCACACTTTAGTCTTCAAAGTGACTCTAAAATACTTTAAACAGGTCTACTGTAGCAGATTTGTCCAATGCAATATAGCATTTGAATTCTTGACAGCTGCTTCCATAGACATTGATTGTGGAACCAAGTAAAATGAAATCTTTGACAACCTCAAGATCTCTGTCCTTTATTATGATGTGATAGTTTTTCTGTGAAGATTTTGGTTTTCTTTCCTGGAATTGCAATCCGTAGTGAAGGCTGCAGTCCTTGAACTTCATCGGCAAGTGCTTCAAGTCCTCCTCACTTTCAGCAAATATTTGCATAGCTCAGGTTGTTAATGTCTTCCTCCAATTGCGATGCCATATCTTCTTCATATAATCTAGCTTCCCTAATTATTTGCTCAGCATACAGATTGAAAAAATATGGTGAGAGGATGCAATCTTGATGCCCACCTTTCCTGATTTTAAAATGTGCAATATGTCCCTGCTCCATTCGCACAACTTCCTCTTGATTCATGTACAGCTTCTGAACGAGTACAATAAAATACTCTGGAATTCCCAGTCTTCTTGTCCATAGCTTGTTATAATCTAATACTGTCAAATATGGTCAAATGCTCCCAAGTAATTCTAGCCCTAATCCAAGAAGCGTTGGTTCTTATAATATGCCCTGCTAGATACTCACCTTCCTGAAGAGATCACTGAAGATACGGGTGCTACAGCAAAGTGTGATGAAGAAAAAGATGGTGCCAGGCTATTGTTGGAATATTGTCTGGGGTAAAGACTGTACAACTTTTCTTGATACGGTTGATCTACTGAATTATATGATATGTGGATAAAGTGCCAATAAAACTCTTAAAAAAGAAAGAATGACGCACATGTAAACATATTTCTAGTCGTCTGTATTTATACTCAAGGTCCATCTGAGACCAGCAATGATCTCTCTCAGTCCATGTTTACATTAATGAACAGAGAGAGTTCTGGATGGAGCTGGCCTAATTAGGGGAGTGGTTTAAACCGCAATAGAAGATCAGAAAGCCTCCACCACAGATCTCAAGGAAGAAAACCAACAGGCAGACTGTGGACTGTCTATGGAGGGGGACAGCTTCTAGGATCTGAAGACTCACGTTAAAAAATGCAATTTTGCCGGTGACTTGAATGAGCATGGAAGAAGTTTTGAGGCTCAAATGACATTGCAGTCCCAGCTGCCACCCTACGAGAGAGTGTGACCTATAGAAACTGTGAGATCATAATTGGATTTTTGTTTTAAGTGGTTAACTTTGTGATAATTTGTTAGGTAGCATATAAAACTAACTGAAGAAGTTGGTAGTATCCAAACAAATACGTGGATAACAAATGGATTCTGACTCATAGATTCCCTGTAGGGCAGAGCAGCTCGTAGGGGTTCCGAGGCTGTAACTGCGACGGTGGCACAGTGGTTACCCGTTGGGCTGCGAGGTGCAAAGCCAGTAGTTGGAAAATGTCAGCCCTATTAACAGTTACCGTGTCAGCAACTCCGAGGGGCAATTCTGCCCTGTTGTGTAGAGTCACTATACATCCAGCATCGGACTGGATGGCACTGAGTGAAATATTATAGGAATAGATTTCCTCCTTTTTCTCTTGCAAAGCAGTTTAGGGGTTTGAATTGCTGACCTCTTCTTTAACAGTGCAGTGCTAAACCCAGGTACCACTAGACCTGCATAGCAGCCAGGCTGTGGCTGTCTAGTAGTGAATGTGTTAGTAGGCACCGAGGTTTACCAGCTGCAGTTGGCAAAGATTTTGCAGCAGATTGTCAGAGGATAAGGAAGCAGAGATCTAATCTTAGAACTTCTGAGTTGTCCTTCAGAACAGCAGCCAGCTGGTCTAATGGTGTGAGTCACTGGTCACTGCTAGAGGAAAATCAAAATCAGTATTACATGAGATTGATGAAACTAATTCAGCCCAAGAGATATTTAGAATGTTCATGAGAGCATCCCTGGATATTCCTAGAAAACAATGAGTGGGGTATTGGGTTGGCAATGGAAATACCCTGATTGCTGTTAGTTCCCCTCCAGTTGATTCCCACCCATAACGACCCTGTGCGTGCAGAATAGACCTGCGTTATTCATATGGGGTAGAACAGGGTTGGCAAGGATGTGACCTATTGGAAGCTGATCACCATTATCTGTCACCTGAGGTGCCTCTGGATGGGGTGAAGTTGTATCCTTTCCCATAGTAGCCAAGAACATAACCCTTTCAACCAGCCAGGGACTCTTCCAAACTCTCCTTAGAGCAGTGGTTCTCAGCCTTCCTATTTCTGTGACCCTTTAATACAGTGCCTCACATTGTGATGATCCCCAACCACAAAATTATTTTCGTTGCTACTTCATAACTGTAATTTCGCTACTGTTATGAATCAGGCAACCCCTGTGAAAGGGTCGTTCAACCCCCAAAGGGGTCGTGCCCCACAGATTGAGAACCCCTGCCTTAGAGGGTAAGAAAGAGAATGTGGTTGAATGGGCCATAACGAAACTCTCTTTAGAGGTAAAAGTGAGGACATAGGAGAGACGACAAAGTCCGAGTGTCTAAACATGTCAAAAAGCTCTTTCCAATCCTACCACGAAATGAAGCATGACTTAAATGAAGACGTCAATGAAACACCACCTTAATTCCTAAGTAAAATTTGTCTACTGCTTTAATAGAATTGAACAGATAAAATGCACTGCAGGTGAAAATGTGTTGAATTATGCAAAAGATTATTAAGCTAACACTCTCAACACTGAATGTAATGTGATTTTGCCAACTTCATTTCATTTTTCATACAGAAAATAATAGCTCAGTAGGACCTGGATAACCTATTTTTGGTTTTAAAGGATAATCTCTCAGTTCCCCCATCCCCCTTCTCTCTATTTCCCTTTAACTTGAATAGTTTTCCATGCCCACAGCCCATCTTTCACATGAATAATGCATGATGTGGTAAAAGGAAACTGTCAGGAGCGATTAGAATAAATTAAAATTACCCAGAAGAAAGTCTTCATCTCGTGGGTTGCACAGTTTGTGGTTTAATCCAAAGTACGTGTAAAGCTAAAACAGAAGTTCTTGGTCGTTGGCTTTTGATTCTCCACCACATGACCATACCGATTTCTGAAGTTGTGTTCTTTGATTGGTGGCTCATCTTTCATGAATATTGAATGAATTTTCCTGGCATTTTGCTTTTTCACTTGAAATGGAAACTCAGAAAATGCCACTTGCTTCTCTTTCTGGACTAACTTTGATCATTTCTTCTCTTTTGTAAACAGTCAGTCCATGGCATCCCTAGCACTGGAGTCGCACTGTGTGGGAACTCAGGCTGTCACTTTCCCCCACCCTCACGAACCTGATCCCATTCCAGGCCAGGAAAAGCCAGGTCCCATAGTTCTCTACTCCAATGGGGGTGCTTCCAGGTGGAAGGGCATTATTGCTTGCATTCATGCATTGGAATAAAAATATGTGAGAAGAGCAAAATCCTCGGCAATTATTTAGATATTAGACTCTGGTGTTTTTTAAGCAAATGTATGCATTCATTTGTTTGTTTCTTCACTGGAAAGTATTGAAAGTTTACTCTAGGGACAGTATTAAGATGAGTTGGGATGGGGGAGAGATAAAAGGTACATATGACACCAGTATTGTCTCTGAGAATAAGAATTAGAGGTCTAAAATGCATAACCTGGATAGCTTGCTTCAACTTTTAAGGGGAAAAAATGTATCTTTTCTTTTGACCTCGTTTACTTGAATGGTTTTTCCCTCCTCGCTGCTGCCCATCTTCTATGCACATAATGCTTCATGTGGTTAAAGGGGGAACTGTTCAATCAGGAACCTAGTTCAGCCTTCTCAATACGCATGAGTAATTCATTGCCCAAAGGCTATGCACGCTTAACTAACGACAAGTGACTCCAATTGGTTGGATCTAGAAAGTTGCATTTCTAATATAGGAAGTTCCAATTTCTCAGAGAAGAAAAGCAAGGAACTGAAATTTAAGATAGAGTATTACATTAAATAACTTAATAGATTCCAAAAATTAGATTAAGAGCATTTAAACTTTTTTTTTCCTGAAAGCATAAGGGAAATGTGTTTCTTTTTCCTTTTTCAAGATCATTTTATTGGAGGCTCTTACAGCTCTTATAACAATCCATGCATTAATTGTAGCAAGCATATTTGTACATATGTTGGCATTATTATTTTCTAAAAATTTACTTTCTACTTGATTCCTTGGTATCAACTCCTCTTTTTTCCCTCCTTCCGCCATTTCCCACCCTCATGAACTCTTGATAATTTATAAATTATTATTATTTTCATATCCACCTACCAGTGTCTCCTTCACTCTGCTCCGACACCCCTTGTTCTCAACAATATGCTTTGTTTGGGATCTTCTGGTGGCTGCTACCCAATCTTGTCAACACCTAATGATCACACAGGCTGGTGTGCTTCTTCCATGTGGGCTTGTTGTTTCTCTGCTGGATGGCCACTTGTTTTGCTTCAAGTCTTAAAGATCCCAGATGCAATATTATTTATAGCGAGGCATCATCAGCTTTCATCACCACATTTGCTTATGCACCTATGTTGTTTTCAGTGATCATGCCAGGAGGGCAAGCATCACAGAATGCCAATAAGTTAGAACAAAGTGTTCTTGCATTGAGGGAGGGCTTGAGCAGAGGCCCAAAGTCCACCCACTACCTCAGTGTATTGCCATATAAATGTACGCACATAGGTCAAAACCTCTATTTTTATGAATTACTGTATTTACATATGTACACACCTATGTTTATACCTCTATCCATGGCTTTGCTTCCTAGATCTTCCCTCTGTTACCTTTTACCTTCCTCCTGCCCACTATGATGCTCACCCTTCTTCTGCCTCTTAGTAATTCCTCTCAGCTAGACTGCTGTTGCTCCAACACCCCCAGGATCTCTCTATCCTCCTCATTATTGATTTTAATTCCCTAGTTGTTCCTCTGTCTATGGCACTGTTTGCTCACCATTCTCTTCCCCTGCCTCATCCTCCCCAAAGTCTCTCCAAAATTGTCAGTTCCATTGCTTTTTCCTTGGGTTTGCTCCCCATGCCTATCTTTTATAGGCAGGCAACCTACAACAGATTGAATAAAAGGGGAAACAAAATGACAAAAATAAATAAATAGCAAAAAAAGACAGAAAAAGCATACATAATTCCACATCTATCCGCCAACCTTTAGACTATCCCCTCCTAGCCTGAAGTCTATTTGGGGGGTTCCTCGGGGTCTTTGTGGCTTGGCTTGGCCCCTATTACTGATCTGTTATGTTCCCTTCTTAGTTCATCTCACTGTGGGGGGTTCAGACGGAACTCACTCCCCACCGTGTGTCCCCATTATTGTCCTCAGTCACAATATGCTCCAGGAAAGGGATATCATGTTTCGAACTGTTGTCGGTCCTACAGTCCTCTCTGTGACTGAGCAACTCTGTGCATGGACCTCATCCTCAGGCTCTGGTGTGCTGATATGGGATCAAGACCCTCACTCTCTCTTTTTTCCTTCTTGACTTGCTTCCATGTGGGCATGGCAGGCCAGTCCCTCTCCCCTACCTGTAGGTTTAGTGCTGTCCTCTTTAGCACATACTTCTAGGGTGGAGGTCAGTAAGACTCTGATTGGGGCTGGCCCTGGAGCCCACCCTTTTCATGGATTCCTCCACGTGGTTATGTTACCCTCAAAGTTTGGTATGCCATGATGGGGTCTGCATGCACACTCCCATTTCTGTGGAGACATAAACAATATCCTCCCTCTAGGTGGGTTAGTACCCTGCTCCCCCAGAGCCATTGTCTCTCTCTCCTACCCACCTTTCCTCCTCCTTCCCCCTTTCCCCTTCATTATGTTGAAATGACATGTACATCCTGGGGTTTGGCCTGTCCCCTGCCCAACTGGCAGTGCCTCAACAGGTATAGAGTGAGATACATGTCTTTTCTTCTATACTTACTGTGCTAATTATATTTACCTCAGTGGACTCATGTTGTATTTGCCCTTTTGTAATTGACTAATTGTGCTTAGCATAATTTCCTGCAACTCTTCCCATGAGACAATGTGCTTCATGTGATCATCAGTGCTTTTTAATGATGCGTAGTACTCCCTTTTGTGTATATGCCAGTGTTTTATAATCCACCCATCTACAGATAGAAAATTAGGTTGTCTCCAATTCTTTCAAATTGTGAATTGCGCTACAATAAACATTGGAGCACAGATGACTGGCTGTGGTCTACTTCTGACCCCTTCTGGATATATGCTCAATAGAGGGATTGCTGGGCCGTAGGTAATTCATTTTCCATTTGCCTTAAATATCATCATATGGCTTTCAACACTGGCTGTACATATCTACAAGACCACCAACAGTGGAGGAGAGTTCCTATGTCACCACCTCCCCTCCATTTGTTGCTCTCTAATATTCTGTTTAGGGCTAGCCTCGAGGGTGCTAGATGGCTTTTCATAGCTGTTTTAATTTGCCTTTCTCTGATGGCTAATGATCAGGAGAATTTTCTCATATGTTTATTGGCCATTCAGGTCTTCTCCCTAGTGAAACTTTTTTTTCGGGTCTTTTCCCCACTTCCTCGGGAGGTTAACTATTTTCTTGTTTTTGCAGGATAGGAGGATATTGGAGATTTTAGTAAAAAGCCCTTTTTCTGTGCTATCCTTGCTAAAAACCTCTCCCAGTCTGTGGGTTCTCATGTTACTCTCTCGGTGAAGACTTTCAACGCACACAGGTGTTTTATCCTTATTATATCCCATTTGTCGATTTCAGCTTCATCTATGTGGGTACCCTTCCTTATTTCAGTTAGCCTATGTATTCCCTGAGCCAAGGTACTTAAGTTTGTCCCGATTCTTTCATTGATGGTCCTGATAGTTTGGGGTTTTACTTCTAGTTGTGTGATCCATCTTATGCATGTTCTTGTGCATGGGGTGAGGTAAGGGTCTTGCTTCATTTTTCTCCAGATGGATATCCATTGTTTCTAGCACCACTTGTTAAAGACGGCCTCTACCTCCCACCAGATGCTTTTCTGGCCCTTGTCATAGATAAGTTGTCTATATGTATCCTCTTTTGCTATGTGTCTATTGGGGTTCTTGACCTCTATCTGGGATAATGTAGGGAGGGAATGTTTTCCCAAGTATTTGTCCATGTCTTCCACATTGTTGAATCAATAGAATACAGACTTTCATAGTATTGTGGGATTACCCTTATAATCTCATTGGGGTCCGTTGTGATTTACCCTGCTTCATCCCTCATTGATGTTGGCTCCTTCCTTTCCTGGGTTAGTCTTGCCAACAGTCTGTAGGTTCTGTTGATCCTTTCAAAGAACCAGCTTTTTGCAGCATTGATCTTTTTTCACTGTTCTCTTGCTATCCCACTCATTTAACTCTGCTCTGATTTTTATTTTATTTTTTTATTTTGCTATTGAATGGGTTGGTCTGTTGACTGTTCTAATTGCTGGAGGTTTTGTGATACTGTGTCAGTCATAGGTCTCTCTTCCTGTTTCATGTATGCATTGATCAATATCAAACTTCCTCTGATAACTGCTTTTGCTGTACCATAGGTTTTGGTACATTGGATTCTCATTCTCATTAGTTTCTAGAAACTTCCTAATTTCCCCTCTAATTTTGACCAGTGCCCATTCGTTAGTCATCTTTCTGGTTGTCTTTTTGTTGATCTCCAACTTTATGGCATGGGGTCCAAAACGGACATCTGAGTGATCTCTGTGTGTTTGAATTTATTCAGACTCAACTTGTATCCCAGCATGTGGTCTATTTTTAAAAATGAGCCCTGTGCACTTGAAGAGAATGTGATACATGTGAAATATATATAGAATATATATTTGGATGGAGAGCTCTATAAATGTCTATCATATCCAGTTGCCTGATTGTAGTGTTAGGTCTGTAGCTTCCTTGCTGAAATTCTTTCCCAGTGATCTATCTTTCTATGATAGCAGTGTATTAAAGTCACCTACTATTACTGTTGAGTCTGTGATTTATTTTTGCATCTTTTGAATAGTGTGTTCTGAATGTCATATTCTCATTCATTAAGGTGGGGACATTTGCTTCCAGAATTTCCTCACTAATTTAGCTGGTGACTTCTTCATTGTGTCTTGTTCTGGTAGACAATTATTCAAATATTATTCTTTTTCATAACATCTATTATTTTTCTCAAATTTTCTTCTACCTCTGATAATCTTATTTGACTGTCTCCCAGTTGTTGAAGTTTACCTGATTATCCTCAAGGTCACTGCTACAATTTTTCATCTTTTCTAGTCTGTTAGTGAGGTCCCTGATCTTGTGTTTTGCTTCTGCTACCTCATCCATTAGTTCTTATATTTCCCTTTGTTGCGTGGACTTCATCCCCTCTATGGTGGACTTCATCTCCTCTGTCACTGTGTCCTTATTTGTGCTGCTTCTCTCATATGCTGTATTACTCTAAGCAGCATACTGAAGATTTCTTTTTGTGGCAGATCCATATCTGATTCTTCTATATGCGTCCTTAGGTTTACAGCTTCCTCTGCTGTTGTGGTTTGTTTTTTCTTGTTTCCTTGCTGAGGGTGTTGAGGTATGTGGTTTGTTTGCATGTCATTTTCTAAGAACTGGGTACGATGTTCCTGGGAGAGTGAGGGGCAATGAGTCCTTTCTCTATGTGAATGGTGTTTTCTAGAACTACCTCTGACCTATTAGGGTGGTGAGTTGGACTGCTATGTAGGCAGGGTTCCACAGCCACTCAGTGGCCAGCGGCAGTGGGGGCCTCAGAGGCTGGGCTGAGGCAGGTGACTGTCCGTATGCCACTGGGCCTTGTTGGGGCGGGCCTACAGCACAGGCACCAGCCCTGATCTGGACTGTCTGGTCACAATTTGCAGCCTTTTAAGACTCTGTGGAGGCCACAACTGGTAGAGCAAGTTTTTGGCTTGGGGTGTGGCTATCAGAACCTGTTGGCTTTTCCTGTTTTTTTATGTTAAAATCCTAGGCTGTGCTCTTGGGCTTAGAGTTCTGACTGTCATATTATGTTAATGATATGTTAATGGACAGAGTTCTGGAGGCTGATGTTCAAAGTTACATGAAGAAGCACAACCTGAAATTGAAAGCATTAAAAAAATTGTTTCTTTTTATAATGGGCTTGTGAGGTGCCCTGGTTTCAATCTTCACCTTTTGCAGGAAAGCAATCGCTACTAAACAGAAATAAATGGAGTCACCTTTTTAAAGTTGTTGGATAATTAAATACAAGGAACCATGCATTCATAGATTTTTTCAGAAAACATCTTAGAAGAAAATAATATAGTACAACAAATAGAATTTGGTTTTTTTCTTCACCAGTATTCATCTATTGGATTTTATAAACTGCTCAATGGAGAAAAATAAACTTAAATAAGAAAACCAATATTCCAATGAAGTATTCTTTAGATGCACACATTCGCCTCAATTAAAATGAGTTATTCCAAACATAAATGACATATATGAGTCTTTCAGTATTTTTTAGTCAAAATTCAGTGGGCATCTATTACAATCTTCATATTATTCTAAGTTCCACTTAAAATGACTTTCAAAATGTTGTGAATTGCATTTTTACTTAGAAACATTAATGCTGCTTCTAATTAGATGCTAACAAGAATAAGAATAACAGAAGTTTATGTAAGGATAGCACAGGACAGTACCATATTTGATCTAAAATACACAAGGTCACTATGAGTTTAAAACAACTGACATCTAAAATCAACAATACATTGGTTATGTCGGCAAAAAAAAAAAAGGTGCGCAAATAATCACCTTGTCTAAATTAACTCCACATTAAGTACTTGTCTAGGAGACCTGGGGCCGAGTGGGTTACCCAGTGAGCTGATAACCACAAGATCCGCAGGTCATCACACCAACTGCTCGGCAGGGGAAAGTCGAGGCTTTCAGCTCCTGTAAAGATTTACAGCCTCTACATGGAGAAGAAAAGGATCTATTATAGGAATAAATAAATAAGGGTTGCTAGGGGGCAGGGTGGGAAGGGAGGGGATAAAATAGAGCTTATAACAAAGAGATCAAAAAGAAAGAAAATGTTTTGAAACCGATTGTGGTAGCAATTGTACAATGTTGCTTGATGTGATTGAACTATGAGTGTTATGATATCTGTAAGAGCTCCCAATAAAATGATTAAGGAAAAAAAGAGATTTGTAGCCTCTAAATTAATGATACTATCAATGAAAGCACCATATACCCCATGAGAATGATTTACAATGTTCCCCCATTAAAATGGTAACGATGTCTCTAGAGCAGGGGTTCTCAACCTTCCTAATGCCATGAACCTTTAATACAGTTCCTCAACCATAACATTATTTCTGTTGTTACGTCAGAACTATAATTTTGCTACTATTATGAACCAGGTGACCCCTTTGAAAGGGTCTTTTGACCCCCAAAGGGGTTGCCACCCACAGGTTGAGAACCACTGCTCTAAAATGAACAATGGATAGATAGATAGATATACCAAAAAAAGATAACATTTTCTTCAAAGCTAGATACTTAATTTTTTTTTACAACACAAACTTATCACCTTCAAAGTATTCTCCATTACACTTAATACACTTGACAAATCTGTGATTCCATTCTTGGAAATATTTTTCAAATTTATCTGTTTGGATGGCTGACAGTACCTTTCTCATTTTTTTATTTTTTGGTTTTTACCCCTTCCACATCATCAAATCTCTGTCCTTCCACATCCCTCTGCATTTGCAGAAACAAAAAAGCCACATGGAGCAAGGTCAGGTGAGTAAGGTGCATGTGGCAGGAGAGGCATGCTGTTTTTAGCACAAAAGCCTGGCGCATTGAGATGGCTGTGTGAGGAGCAGGTGCGTTGTCATGGTGGCAAAACCAGTCCCCGCCTGCCACAAATCAGGCCTTTTTTGTGGCACACTGTTATGCAATCTTTTCAGAACCTCTAAATAGAAAACTTGATTAACAGTCTGATCTGGTGGAATGAATGTTAAATGCACTGAGTTAACCTTTTCATTGTTTCAGAAAGTTGATGGATGTCCAGAACTAGGTTTGTCATCAATTGATATTTCTCCTTTTTTGAAAGGAGAAAAACACTGAACACTTGAGTTTTTCCCATAGCACGGTCCTTGTAAGCTGTGTTCAACATCACCACAGATTCTGTGGGATTTTCCCCAAGCAGGAAGCAAAATTTTACTTCTGCATGTTGTTCTCTTAAATTGGCCATCACAAAAAGAGGTTTGAGCAAAACTGCTTTTATGAAAAAATTCACCGTGACCAGAGGGAACCTTCCCAGGCTCTGCCACTGGGTGCACTAACTTGCAACAAGTTGCTTAATGCTTGGCCAGTGGGAAAAAATGCATACCATGAAAGCTCTGCTTCACACAACAGAATTCCGTGGTTTGGAGAATACCAAAAAAACTCATAATCACACAGATAAATGAATACATTTTAAACTTGCACTTAATCATAGCCCTAATCTAAGAACAATTATTTCTTTTATTTTTCCCTCAAACAATTGCTTTTGCTGTCTTCGTCTATGATGTTCTTGGTGTCGACCCACAACTCATCAGATTTGCTTCACTGGTGTTCAATGCATCACATCTGTTGTAGAAATGTTCCTGAAACACAGGTGGGACAGACTTGAGGTGGTAATTTGGCTGGTGTGGACTTGTTTTAATCTTTTTCATCTTCAACCTGAGCTGACATCTGAGCAATAGATGAGGGCCTCGTCCTTGCTGTTGCTATTGAGCTTCCCCGTTTTCACGCCCACAGATGCCATCAATTGTATCCGTGTGTGTTCCACATGGAAAGGCTTGCTTTTACAATAGCCTTTTGTGTTGCTGAAAATAAAAACATATTTGTGATGAACATGTCCTTGCTCTTGAAAAATTTTATCATTCCATCTTCATTTCTATTACCAAGGTCACATTTCCAACTACTGTTTCTTCCTCTTTGTTTCCAACTTTAGTATTTGAATCACCAATCATTATCAATGCATCTTGATTTCATATTTGATCAGTTTGAGATGGAAAAGTATTAGTTGGAATCTTCGATTTCCATATCACTAGCCTTATTAGTTGTATATTTTAAATAACAATTGTATTGCCTGGTTTCCTCATGTGCAGATAGATAGTATCCTATCTATATAGCATTGCCCTTCAAGATAGTTCATGAAATGTTCCTTTTGACCGTGAATGTAGCACCAGTGCTTTTGAATCTGTCACCCCAGCAGAGAAAACAAGATGATTGACTGACTCAAATGGCCAATTCCAGTTCATGTTAGCTCACTTATGTCTAGGATGCTGAGCTTTATGTAGTCCATTTCATTTTTGACAACTTTCAATTTTCCTAGAGTCACACTTCATACACTCCAAGTTCTAATTCTTCGTAGATGTTTGCAGCTGTTTCCTTCTCATTTTGAGTCTTGCCTTGTCAGCAAATTAACGTCCCAAGGCTTTTTACTCCCATCCACGTCATTACGGTTGACCCCACTTTAAGAAAGCAGCTCTTCCTCGGTCATATTTTGAGTTCCTCCCACGGTGAGGGGCTCATCTTCTGGCACTATCTTTAATAACTTCCTGTGGCCATCCTTGAAGTTTTTAGTATCTGACAATGTTCCACTGTTGTTCATAAGGCTTTCAGTGGCTGATTCCTCTGGAACGGACAGGTTATTTCTTCTTCACAGTCTGTTCTTAGTCCGGAAGCTCCACCCAAACCTGCTCACCTACCTGTAGTGCTGCTGGAGTTTGAAATATTAGTGACATTCGTCCAGCATCACAGCAGTACACAGCCACCACAGTAGGACAAACTGACATCCAAGTGGTGGTTTCTGTTCCTGGATGAAGAAAAAAAGCTTTCTAACATTGGCTTTTCAGTCAAGGGATATTGGGGGAATTCTTCAGAAAATAATTATTTAATGTAACCTAATTTTCCAAGTAAAAATAAATCCAATAGAAGTTTGCAGATTTTTACCAGTCAAATCAAAGAGCTTAGGATTCAGTATCTTTAAAATTCAATTTAGAAAAATATGGGTGGCAAAGTTATTGGTTTCTTATCAAGAGTTGATGCTATAATATCAAGCATCTAATGACATTTACTACTTCCATTATAACCAAAATACACCTTGTTATTCTCCAGCTAAATTTTACCCAGCACAAAAAATATTTTAGTGTGCTTTATCAACAATATATTTTGCAGTAAATTTTACATCTGCCTGGATCTGAGTCATACTCTTAAGTCCCTACAATAAAAAAAATGTATTTATTGAGAAAGTCTCTTGTGCACAAGGATCCTGGTTAAGCACCAGTAAATCCTGCATCCTATTTGCAAGATCATGCTTTGCCTATACCAGTAAATCCACTTGAGAATGTAAACAACTGCAATAACCTGCTACCTGGTCCTCATCACTTCAATTTTTCCCTCTGTCACTCTTACTTGAGAATTACAGCCAGATGGTTTATAAAATGGATACTTATTAACTCCTCTGCTCAAAAAGTGAGACTCCCTATTTCAAGAGTAAATTCATATATTGTTTTGAGCTGCAGAACCCTTTGTTTAAATGAAATCTTTTGAAAAAGTCCAATACATAAAACAGACAATGGCAGACCTACTTGAAATAAGATAAGAAAGGGGGAAGAAAGACCACAGGCTTAAAGAATCATTTTCAGCTACTTGGGTTGTGTTGAAGGTGAGCTACAAAAGAACCTCCTTTTTTCTTAAGCAGTCTCCCTATCACGCTGTCCTTATTTCTGAGAATTCTGCCATTGCGATAGTTTCTTCCCAAATACATTCTAAACAGTGCTACCTCCATCACCGTGCATTAGTCTATTGATCCCACCTGAAACATACCTTCTGTGTTAGACAGGGTTCTCTAGAGAAACAAAATCAGGACACTTATGATTAGATAGATAGATTATATATACAGCACAAAGAAGTATAATAGCTAGTTAGTCCACACAGCAGTACAGGGGGCTCAGTTCAACTCACTTCCGTGGATCAGTTAATATACTGGAAGTCCTTCAACTCACAGGGTCGCTGGGTCCAAGGTCAAGGAAACAGACAGCTGAGTCTTCCATAAGGCAATGCAGGCAATCAGGCCCTGGGCCGCAAAGAGCAGGGCAGGTCACCAACAGTCAACCAGAAGACGGGATCTAACATTCCCAAGCTCAAGTGATGTATGCACCAGCAGCTGGTAAAGCAGGTCTTGAAGGAACCTCAACCTCTGGCAACATGACCCATGGGTTGTAAGTCCCACTGGTACTGTAGCTCACAAGTTGAGGCAGAGAATAAGCAGCCACACGATGGTCTGTTCACCAGAGAGCAAGAGAGAGAAAGAGATGAAACTTGCTGAGCCATTTATCTCTTTGCCCTCCAATCAAACTGTGACCTGATTAATCCCACATGTTCCAATTAGCCAGGTTTGCACAATAAACCTATCTATCACACCTGCCTGCCACTGCTTGTACTACAGAGGAAATTCTTATTCATTACATAAAAACTTGTGGGATTCTGCCTGTCTTTCTGACATTTCTAGTACTGGGAGACATACTAAAAATTCTTTCCTGTGCTTATTTTGTGGGCTGCTGTTTAATGTGCCATGATATTAAGATAAGTTTCTCTAGAGTTTTGCATTGATTTATGAATCTCCCTCTGTTAATAATTCCTAATAAACTGTTCTTCCAATATAGACTTTTTTGTGTGGCTAAAGATGTGACAAATCTTTGTAAGTCTCAGTTTTATTGGTATTTGTATTAGTTATGGTTGCTGTAGATAATCACTGACTTAACACATTAAAGACCAGATGTTTTTTTACCAACTTACCCAAATGGCAGGGTATATTTTTGGCTGTTAGTTTTTTGGGTTTTTTTGCATTAAACCATAAATGGGTTTACATCTCATCAACTTTTTATCATATTTATTTATAACTTTCAGTTTTTTAATATAAAGCTTTGTCTCTCATTATGAAACAATATTTTGTAATGTATGCAGACCATTATTGCTTTTATGAACTATAAGCTTCATGAAATTATAAACTTCTTGTAAAATAATCAACATAGTCCATATTACTTTGAAAAATTAGAAGAATTAGGGCTAAGAATTTCGTCATGTCTTTTTGTGTAACGGGAGACCACTTGCGCGATTTAGGTGACGTTTTACGTTTCACTGAGGTTTGATCATGATATGTACTCAACTCCTTGCAAAACAATTCAAACTAATGGTAACTATGTGATTTAACCAAAATGCACTAAAATGCTAAATTAAAAGAACATGAAGAAAATCGAGTTTGATACATTCACTACTGATGTAAACACCTAAATAGACGAAGTAGTTAAAATATATCCAAGCAGATGGCATCTGAAGACAGCGTGTAGAAATCACGAGTTGTCTCATGATCCGTCCAAAACAGATGGCATGCGAAACATGAGTAAACTCAGGATGTGTCCACAATGAAATAGCAAATGTTTATTATCTGTTTCTATGAGTAAGTTAGGTCGTTTGTTTAGGGGCTTATTAAATTACGATCAAGGTATCTGTCAGGGCTGTGATCTCATCAGAGCCTTGACTGAGGGTGCATCGTTTTCAAGTTTACATGATTGCTGGAAGTATTCAGTTTCATGCATGTTGTTGGACAGAAAGCCTCACTTTCATACTTTCCGGCAGCCCCAAATCAGCCTAAGTCTCCTACCAAGTGACCATCTCCCTGGGGGAACTCACAAAAGGGCAACTTGCTTCATCAAAGCCCGCAGAGGAGTCTCTTTCCATGACAGCATCGCACTCTCAGGTCATGCATTCCTGTCCATGCAATCATCTGCATCCTATCATCTCAATGATATTCTAAACAGCTGGAAACAAGGTTTAGCTTCTGCTCACATTTATGAAGCATGAGTTAATTACACATGAAGGCATGAATACCAGAAAGGAAAAAATCATACGAGCCTTTTAAAGAGCCTGTCTCCCTCCGGAACCAAACAAAACTCAACGCCATTGAGTAGATGGAAACTCATAGGATGCGATAGAACAGGGAAGAACTGCCCCTTGAGAGTTTCTGAGACTGTAACTCTTTTGGGGAGTAGAGAGCCCTAGTTGTGTCCCAGGGAGCAGCTGGTGATTTTGAACTACTGATCCTTTGGTTAACAGCCCAATGCATGTCCACTATGCCACCAGGACTATTTTACATGACATAGTGGAAGAGGACCTTTTACTGGTCCTAGACATCTGAGGAATCTGCATACTGCATATATATTTTGCAACATGCTAAGTAATTTCACCCAAAAATTAGTGTTTGGACATAGAGAAAAATGTATTTAGTACACTGCTTGTAGTATACCGGCCAAAACCAGAAGGTCTAATCTGCCTTTCCTTCTATTCAAAGGACCTTTCCAGAGGGTTGAAAAATAAGAGGACCCAAAACATTGAAAATTGTGTCACTCTATGGATACTACTTATCAGTTCAACTGGGTTTGTGAAGATCTGACTAGTTGAGGACTAAGGATAGAGCATTATCATCAATAACTTAAAAGGACCACTTGCATCTTATTAAAACATCTCATAAAACACCTCCACGGTCGAGGGTTCATTTAGAAGCTGGTTAGGAGCAAAGGACCATGGCTCTGCAGGTTGAATAGAAAGGTTTCAACGACACCGAGAGTCAACTGCACAGCCTACAATATCTACAGAGAAGTGTAAAGACAATGAACAGAACAACAGAGTAGACGTGCTCGCACCTAGTCAGGTGTCATGCGACAAAGTTCTCACAGCAAGCACAAAGGCAAAGGACTCGTTTAGTTAAGTCATCATCGATCCCAATATTAATTTTCTTCAGCATGCCTTAAGTCCATGCATACTAATCTTCTATCCATTCATCCTTAGGAAAACACATAAATAAAATATATATCTCAATGGGGTATTTAACTTTCAGGATAAGAAAAAATGATATTTGTTGGATTTAAAAAAAACTCTAAGAGAATACTCTTTAAAAGCTACAGCTGTGTAATGGAAACTATTTAAACGGATTTTTATACATAATTTCAAATAGCTTAGCTAAATATATTTTGTCTATTGTAACCACCAGATCTTCTGTAGTAGTTTGGGTACAGCTGCTTTAAAATGTAAACGAGCATAACAATCACTTCAGGGAGAAATTATACATTTAGATTATGGTGTTGGTGAAGAATATGACAGAAAAACAAATAAATGTATTTATCAGTCTTGAGAGAAGTATAGCCAAAATACTCCTGAGAAGCAAGGGTGACAAGACTTCCTGCCAAGGGTCATGCTCTCAGAAGGGATCAGTCCCCAGAGAAAGATACCATGCTTGGGAAAGCACGAGGTCAGGGAAAAGGAAAAGGACCATAGAAAAGATGCACTGACACTGTGATGGCAACCGTGGTTTCGGGCATGGTAAAATTATGAGAATATCAGAGCTGGATAGTTTAATCTTGTTGTGCAAAGGGGCACTATGGGCTGAAACTGACTCAACAAATAACTCTCGCTCTCTCGTGCGTACCTTCAAAGTGTATAAACAATCCTTGTATATTACATTTTCAGAATGCCATGCCATTTTCTAGAAATAAATCTTTGGGAAAAATTATACTGAGAATGCTTAAATATATGAGTCATGCTTGTAGGAAGCATGCTGTTCAAGATTTTAATTTTTGGTTGCATTCAAAATGTCAATTTATTGAGGATCTACACTGTCTCAAAAAGTTTGCAAGTGACTTATAACCTAAAAGTTGGAGGTTCAAATCCATCCACCAGCGCCAAAGAAAGGCCTGGAGATCTGTAGCCACACAGACAACAGTCAGGACAACCTAATGAAGCAGTTCTGCTTCGTGACGGATGCAGTTGTAATACGTCGGAATTGACTCGGTAGCAGTGGATGCGATTTGGGTGTTTTCCAATCTTCTGAGTCTAAGGAGGTCTAGTGGACCCCTAGGTGAAGAGTTGAGCTGCTAACTTGTTGTTTCCTCAGCAGGGTGTGTCAAGTGCTTGGAACAACATTTGTCAGAGTAGATGTTTAAGAAACATTAAGTAAAAGAACAGACAGGTAAAACAAGAAATGATTTCAAAGATCACCTAGTTCACTACTACTAATTGTGGAATGGGAAACTGATTTCTGTGTAAATTTATATCTAAAACGCAGTAAAGTAACCAAAAAAAATAATATATTAAGAATGATTTCATAGATATTTTATGGATAAGTATATTGCTATTCCTTTTGATAGCTTGTTATTAATCTTTCTTATAAGGTGAAGTGGTGAAAAATTCCATATAACCAAGTACCATTGCTAACTGGGATTTGCCTAGTGCAAGTGCTACTTAATAAACTTTGTAAACAATCACACAGCTGCATGTATATCTATGAACTATATAAACTTTGAGTCTTGCTCAGTGTAATCCTTCCATAGCTTTCTAGCCTTAAATATCTTAGTATTGGGTCTTAAAGTTGTCAAATTTTAGTTATATCCACAATATTATGTCATCCTAGACAGAGTTCTGTGATCAGTACTGCTTATCCTTCCCACTTAACACATGGAGAAATAAGCACTTCAAAAAAGGAAGTGACAGAACACTGCAAATTACTGATGGCAGTGGAGCCGCGGGGACATTTTCTCCATTCGCTGTCATTTTATGTGTCTGGTCCTCATGGGATCGTGACCACCTATCCCATCATGCCAGCTAAAGTGCTCCTCTCCTGGAGTGTAACCTCTTTCCTTTTCAGTTAAATGTAGAGCAAGCCTTACAGCAACCTTATAGGAAAATGAGTAACAGGAAGGAGGGGGATTGGAGGCAAGTAACGTGGTCTTAGCCTGGGCACTCCGGAAGGGAAGGGATGATCAAAAGTGAGAAGTTCTTAGACTTGTCAATGACGTGGAGCTTTTAAGAATGGAATTGGCTAATATTTAGTTCTTTAATATTATAATTTAATACTTATTTCCATGCCCAAATTACTTAATTTTTGATGCATCGTAAAATGAGCACTTAGGACCTCGGAGTCAGCCTTAGCATCAGATCCTGTATCATTACTGTGGAAGCTGCAACTGTCTGGATGGATTTTGGAAACGATGCAAAAAAGTCCATCTCAAATGTTTAGATATTTAAATATAGCTTTAAAAACCGGCAAACTAATAAGGAACTTTGGAATACATATATATTTAAAGTATCTAGGGCTATTCTTTTGCTCTAAATCATCTGTACAATTTTACCTGAAAACTGTTGGTACCCTGGGATTGGTAGTCTAAAGAAGTAACATGAAAGCAAACATTAATGCATGCATTGTAGTTTGGAATTATGTAAAACAGTCATTGGGAGCCAGAGGTAGTTTAAATTTGCATAACTCACCTCTTCAGCCCTAAATGCCTAGGGAGACGCAGAGGGGACCTGGATTTAGCACTGTAAGTGTGAACCTTGCTTAAATCGCAGGGTAGGCTGATTGAATGTGTACAGGACTTGGCACATCCAGAGCACTGGCATTTGGGTTACAGGTGGACAAATAAACAAACATCAGTTCTTTTTAATTACATGCAATTGCCACAATTGAAAGACAGCTTCCTACCTTTGATCTGTCTTCCTTAAGAATTCTCTATCCAGGCTTCTAAGAGGAGTGAAAAGAGAAGAGTACTGACATACAGCAAGTGTCAAAAGCCTTTCAAGAGCCCGTGTGTGATAAACTTGACCATTACTTAACAAGTTAATTAGCATAGCATTCACTGAGTATCTACTAAAGCACAGTTGCTGTGAAAATGCTTCTCTTCATTCTTGCCACCGTAAGGTTTTGACCAAAGAATCAAACTCAAAACAAAACACCTCACTGCCATCAAATCCCTTGCCACGCATACTGCCCTGATAGGACGGGGTGGACGTGCCCCTGAGTCTCTGAGCCTGTCACTCTGTCAGAGAAGACAGCCTCGTCTTCTCCCAAGGAGAGACTGTAGTTTCGTACTGCCGACCTTACAGTCAGCACCCGAGTGTAAGCCAGTGGGCCGCCACGACTCCTGATCTAAGGACAGGGGACTTGAAAGTGGCTTTGGAAAAGTTCCAGTAATTTTTAATCCCATTTGGTCCACCAGTTTTCTCAAGCCTCCTATCTTCCTTAACTGCTCATTTTAATTGGATCCACAAACAACACGTGTAGAAGCAACAGGAAAATGCACAGCATTGGAAAAATCCGCTGCACAAGACTTCTAAAACTGTTGAAGCACACAGCTAAACTGTTCCTTTGAGGAGGAAAGTGTCTTGACTTAAACCAGAGGATTTTTAATGGCCTCGTCTATCTGTGAAAGTTGACATGAAGAAAGAAGATCACAGAAGAGCGGCGCATTTGTATTCGGTGTCGAAGAACATTGAAATTACCATGGATTTCCAGAAAAACACAAATCTGGCACAGAAGTCAGATGGCCGGAATATTCCTTGGATTTTGTCTCAAGTGCTTTGGATGCATTAGCAGTAGGAATCAATTGCTGGAAAGAGCATCGGGCCTAGTCAATGAGAGTGTCGGGGGAAAATGCAAACCCAGTGGATGGCCTTCAGTGAGCCGGACTGGCACAGTGGCTGCAACCATGGGCCCAAACAGCAACAATTTTGAAGGTGACTCGGGACCAGGAAGCGTTTAGTTCTATTGTACTACACATCTCAACAGCACCTAACAACAACAACAAGACAACCCCATATCCCAGTGGTTTCATACAATATGACAACATTCCTACTCATATAAAAGTCAGAGTTAGAGCGCCTGGCCAGACCTCCCAGGAAGCTCCTTGCAGTGGTCACCTTGAGGTTTAGGTACTTTCCACTGTATTCTCCATCATCTCAAAGAACACACGTCCCCTCCCGTTTGTGGTAGTTACAGAATGTGCTGCCAATTTGAGAGGATTGTGAGTGAAGAGGTGGATCCTAGCCTGTCAATCAAGATATCACCAATGAGGCCTCTGTGTGGGCATGGCCTTCTCCTGAGAATTCTGGAAATCCCTGTATTTCCTCCTTGGAGACGGGAGACACTTCTTTCTCTGCTGACTCCCTGCAAGACACTGCAGCTGATCAGACACATGGAACTACCAAGGTGCCCTGAGCTGGAGAAGCCGCATGGACCTACCCTGATGCAAACAGACCTCTGAAGTTGGAGAAGCCACATAGAGACCTCTGCCAGCGCTGAGATGCTTACAATGCCCCTGGATCCAAAGACTTTCTACCTACTGGCTTGTGATTATCCTGTGTTCAACATCATTGCATGTGTTTCATGAGTCTGAAGAGGACTTTATAGATTGGCATTGGACATATGGGTAATGGACTTATGGGCTTGGACTCGACTGGGTTGAGATGCTTTCCTAATGTACAAGTATCCTTTATATAAACACTCTCTTATACACATAAGAGTTTCTGTGGATTTTTTTCTCTAGTCTACCCAGACTAACACACTGTTGTAAGGTTGTGGGTTGTGAAGAACAAGGAAGAACACGTGGTGGCTTTCTTTTCAGGGTCAGGTCTGAAAGAAGGACACCTCATTCCACTCACATTTCCCTGGAAAATATAGTCCACTAAAACACAAGGAGATACTGAGACATATGTCTTCCTGTGTGCCCAAGAGATAGATAAAAATCATCTGGTGACCTCATAAGATTGTCTCTGTTCATTGGCTTTTCCAACCCATCCAGGCTACTGAGCAAGATGAATAATGTGGAGAGAGAGGATAGAAACTCTTTTATATCTTTGGTACACAAATCAATAACGAGGTTTTCTGTGTTTTCTACACAGAAATGTAATTTAATCTACTAAGAAATATGCAACAGCTACTGTCATATGGATGCACTTGGGGATAATAAGAGCTGGTTTCCTTAGCAACATTTCTCTTGGGCCCTGACATTCCTTACCTTGGGAAAACAGAAGATCAGAATGAAGTCACTTGAGGTTCTAAACCCACATACTATAAAATTTGGTCCAGAGTCACTGGTCTCAGGAAGACAAGAGAGGAGGTTTTGAGCGGGAAAAGGTGTCCAGAGTCAGAAACAGTCTGGTTTGACACATCAGGAGCACCGTCCGAAGTAGGAAGCTCATGAAGTTTATGTCATATGCCACAGAGAAAGAGACCTCCACCAGAAAGGAGAAATGGTTCCTAGCTCAAAGATGATGCGAAACTTTGGGGGAAATTAGTGGAGCACAACCTCCTTCATCGGCCAAACCAGAAGGACTTCATATGGAAACCCCACTGCGGGAAATGGCCTTTACCGCAATGCACTTGTGGCCCAGGATTCACAGCTGAAACTGCATGATGTGAAAAGAAACAAAAAACAGCTATAGACCTGGCAGGTATAGACCTGGCAGGTATAGACCTGGCAGTCAGTGAACGATCGTATATGTAATACTTTAATGCACTTCTTGCCTTACCACCAACACCATTGTTTATGTAAATAGTGTCCAGGCATTTAAGGATTTCATCTATACAGTTCAATCATTCATGTATTGTGATTTTTAGCCAGCCTACACTTGCATAATCTCCTTTGCTCAACTATGTTCTAAATCCTTTACCTTTGACTAAATTAATGACACTCCCAACAGAATGGCCTCATGTTCCAGAGAGCCGATTGATAATGTTCTCCAACATAACATGGCAAAGAGCTCTCTAAGGTGAACCAGAGGCATATGTAAGCCATGGATATATGAATGAATCTGGGGCTCACAATTAATTCTAATTCCAATCTAAGAAAACATAGTATTATGATGTGGCCCTGCTTGATACTAGTCCTCATAAAGAGATCACTGAAGATATGGGTGCTACAGCAAAATGTGCTGACGAAACCCAATGATGCCCAGTTTACCAAAAGAAGAGGTTTTCTTCATGGCTTGTCTTCAAGTAAGCAGACATCTAAGTGAGGCATCAACTAAGCCCACATGGAAGCAGCACAACCAGCCTGTGTGATCCAAGAATTATAACTAATATAATCAAAATCCAAAGGAAGGAATAGTATCAGCGGTTAAATTGTGACTTCCTGGTGTGCAGAAGGTATGGGTGACAGTGGAAGCCCAAGATCCATTTGCAGGATCCACATAATCGATTAAAGCCTCTGGTGATTTCCCTCTGATCGTACTCCATAGATGTGAATACCTGGTTGCCAGACAGGGAATCTTGCAGAGACAATTACAATAGATTAAAATGGAACATCTGATTTGAGTAGTTAGCACATAACATCTCATTTAATCCTCTTTTTGACACATCTAAAAGTGTGTCAGAAGTTTAAAAAAAAAAAAGGAGGAAGAAATCCATGTGGATGAAGCCTCTCAACCTCCCTCTGAACGTGGGTCGGGGAGGTGAATAACCTGGCCTTCGTACAGAATGCACTGGAAAACGGATTATGACAGCTGTATCTAGGTAAAAGCTTATACCTTATCATTTGATCTCCTTTTTGACCCCTTTTAATGTTGCTCTGGTGTTTCATATTTTTGTTTTCTTTTGCTCTGTTTTATTTTGTCATGTGAGATATCTTTGACTTTTTGTTTTGTATGTCTATCGGTATATGAAATCCAGGGTGAATCCAGATGAATCTGCAGAGACAGCAAATGCGTTAAGAGTTTCTCAGGGCACAGCAGGGGAGGTTGGGAGCAAACAGGGAGCCAATCACAAGGAATACCTGAACAAATAAAATGTTCTAAAATTGAATGTGGTGATGATTGTACAACACCTCTTGATATGAAGGAACTATCAAATTCTATATTTAGCTTATGACCCAATAAAACTGTTTAAATAAGAAGATCATGGAATTTTTCTATGAACTTTGAAAAGCTTCCTATATATCCATCAGCAGATGAGAAATGAAGAATTAAAAATTACTTGAAGAAACCTGCTGCCACCAAATTAACTCCAACTTATAGAATTGCTCCATAAGGTATTTTGTTTTGCTGCAATCTTGTCTCAAATGGGTAAGCATTCAACTCAAGAAAACTGGCCATTTGAATCACTCAGAGCCTCGAAATCCATATGCAAAATCTTTATCCTGCTCTCCTGAGGTCACCGTGAGTCGGAATGGCCTCAAAGACAATGATCAGCAACAATGATCTGTATGGAAGTATTTCACCCAGTCTTCCATCCATGACTACGAGTGGGTTTAAGTTAGTAGTCCAGTCTGATCCATCTGTGCTACTGAGGGAATGGAGATGACTCATTGCTGTGAGGTGCCTTTGAATCCGCTCTAACCCACAGAGACTCTATGCACAACACAATGAATCACTGCTCAGTTCAGCGCCATCCTCACTACCGATCCATCCCTGAGCTCATTGTTACAGCCACAGTGTCAATCCATCTCCTCAAGAACCTTCCCCCCTTTGCTGCCCCTCTGCTTTTCCAAGCATGAACTCCTTCTCCAGAGGCTGTTCTCTCCTGACAATGTGTCCAAATTATGTAAGACCTTGCCTCTAAGGAGCACTCTGGCCGTATGTCAACCAAGACAGATCATAGAACAAGGAAGATGACTAAATACTGATAGCTACTTAAGAAAATGTTCCGTGCCATTCCCTCGAGATAAGCAATGGCAGGAGATCATAGGACAAATGATAGCATCTTCAGACATACCACTGGAAATGAGAAACAAGTTGGAAGAAATTCCAGATCAGAAACCATCATGGGCTGGCTAGTCATTTAAATTAGAAGCTAAGTAGAGACATCTGGCATCCAATATTGCTCCTGGAAATTGCAGTGACTAAAGGTGATGCT
Source organism: Tenrec ecaudatus (assembly GCF_050624435.1). NCBI lineage: Eukaryota > Metazoa > Chordata > Mammalia > Afrosoricida > Tenrecidae > Tenrec > Tenrec ecaudatus. The sequence continues at coordinate 108,390,603 of NC_134532.1, read as the reverse complement.
CAGACGAATGGGCCAGCGAGTGTCTTCTCAGAGCATCGGCATGTTAGAATAGCTCTGGGCAGCAGCCAAACGTTTCTCAGCACCCTTAGAAGAGTGCAGACAAGACAGAGACTTAAAAAGTCAGTCGGGGGGAAAGTTGACATAAAACGGTTGCCACATGCAGCTGGTTGACAGCTGGAGACCATGATAAGCTGTGGATTCAGCAGCAGAGACAAAGGACGACACCTAAGATCTGGAGAAATGAGTGGCTCTTGGTGGAGACCCTCATGAATACATCATCCACCCAATAGCATCCAATCAATTCCAAATAAGAGAGACCCAAAGCTTTAAATCTTTTCAGGGGCAGGCAGCCTCATTTTTCTTCTGCAGAGTACCTGGAGGGTTTGAACCATCAACATTGTGGTTAGCAGACCCATGTTTACTTGACCTTGCCCTATAAAGACCCTATACTTGACAATGCGACCAAGACACCTATCATGAATACAGAAGGTTCCCTAATGCCAGAAAGAATGTAGGAACACCTCTACCACCCACCCACCTACCTCCCAGGAAGGCCAGAATTACATGATCCTACTTAACTAAGTTGCTTCCCAAAAGAAACTGGAAGTTTAACTGGAAGTGCTAATTACCTTAAAGTAGCAATAATGAGTTGGCCATCATCAACACCAAAAAAAATGGAACAAAAGCTAAGCTTGATTAAATTACAGAGGGAAAAAAAGTATTACTCTTTAATTTTTTTCACTGTGAAGTTATAATTAGGCATTCACACACATTTTTATCTCTTCGATAAACAGCACTTTATTGATGGTACATTATGATTTAAGCCCATACTAGGTGTTAAATCTAGTAAAATGAAAAAATCCACATTTCCATGCTCCTTTTTAAAATCATATAATACATCAAATATGATAGGCTACAGAATTTGTTGCTCCATTACCCCCAAATAGCAGGGGTTTAGACAACAAAGAAATTCATCTTTAGCACACAGCTGTCTGGGGTTAATATGACAGCTCCAGGGAATCAGGAATCCAGGCCTTTTGTCTGACTGCTCTGCCATCCAAGATGTTGCCTCTCTCTTCATAGTCAAAATTGGCTTTTCATACCCACCTTCCAGAAAGGAGAAAGGGGGGAGAATTTTTCAGAGAATGGCACATCTTTATTTTAAAGTGCATTTATACAAATCAAAGGCAATAACTCAGTCATATGTTCACAGACATATGCATACTTCAGGGGACTCGAAAGCAACCTCACATAAATACTCATATGCCTGACAAAATCCTCCTACTACATAAGCACACGTCAAACATTGGGAGACAACAGTAGCCTCAACTTGAACCTATGCTTCTGACTTCCCAATCCCCCTGCTACATTGAATGATTGTGGTGGTGACAGTATAACACTGCTTCATATGATTGAACTATGGAATGGTATATCTGGATTAGGTCCTTAGGAAAGGAAGGAAGGAAGGAAGGAAGGAAGGAAGGAAGGAAGGAAGGAAGGAAGGAAGGAAGGAAGAAAAAGAAAGAAAGAAAGAAAGAAAGAAAGAAAGAAAGAAAGAAAGAAAGAAAGAAAGAAAGAAAGAAAGAAAGAAAGAAAGAAAGAAAGAAAGAAAGAAAGAAAAAGACACAGAAACCAACTTCTGAAGTTCTGAAGATGAGCTAGAGGAAAATCGAGCACGCTTGTGGGGGAGACCTCTGAGGAGAACTGGTGCTCGTGCTGACTCCCATAAAGTCAGTAGGAGTCTTCTAGGAGAATTAAGCCCAGGAAGGACATTTACAGTCAAGGTCATCCCTGAAGAAGGACATCATGTTTGACAAAGCAGAGAAGCAGTGAAAAAAATAGGAAAGCGCTCAACAAGATCGACTGGCACAGCGGCTGCAACAATGGGTTCAAGTGTAGGAACACTCGGGAGGAGAGTGCAGGGCCAGATAGTGTTTCGTTCTGTTGTGCATATGGCTACTGTAGGTCGGCACTGACTTGATGGCCCCTAACAACAATAACAACAACAATAATGGAGGAAAACAGAGGTGTGTACGATATCACAGATGTAATGTTCGAGTTTGGATTTAGGCGAGTGGAATCACTCTATGGGGCCAAAACATATAAGGGAGCTTCCAAAGTTTGTGGTAAAAGTGAATTTAAAAATAATGGAATTTTCCCATGAAATTTTGGAAACATCTTGTATGATAGAACTGATAGCGATGAGATGGGTTAAATATGAGGAAATCCAACAATTAACAGGCTTCTCTGGCCAGCTATGCATCTGGCCCTTGTCTAGTCAGCCAAAGGAAGTGCTGACAGATTTTAAATAGAGAAGTGACATAGCCATATTTCTATATTTAAAAGATTACTCTTGTGACAGTGCAAAGAATAGGTGAGCCTGAAGACGGAGAGAAGATTTGGGAGGTGGTAGCAATTGTAGAAAAACAAGCTTAAATGGGAATTACATGAAGTAATTCTCATAAGAAATCTGAGCTTTAGGAGACACAGTCTGTAGGTCTTGGTAATGAACTGGCAATAGCAGGTGAAAGGCAGAAAGATTCATGGAGTAATGGGTAGCTGATGGTTCAGTAAGGGAATTCAAAATGACATCATGTCTACTTTGAGCTTGAGAGAACTATAGGGACTTGAAGTGAAAAGACCCAAAAACGTGATACAAACATCCTGAACCCAGAAGGGGAGTATCAGCTGAAACTATGGATTTGAGAGCGGTGGTTAGGCATGGTGACACCAATCAATGAGAAGACATAACATCTGAAAGGGGAATGTTGCTTAGAGTTCAATGTCAAGTAGAATTACAGATCCTGGTAATTAGATGTCGAGGTCCTAGTCCACACAGAGAATCACTATATTCAGATGCATCAAAAGTCACTAGAATCAGAAGCTGATAGTAAACCCTTAGAAAGAAAAAGAATTATCTCCCCACATATTTTGTGTACATATATTTAAAAGGGTTGTGCCATCATCACCACAATCAATTATAGGACATTGTTTGCAACTTGTACCCGGTATTATTAGCCCTTCGTGGCCTTCAGCCTCCCCCCTGCCCCATAACCCTCAGCAAGTATTTATCCAGCTACTGTCCCTTTGGATTACCTACCCTTGGTTTCAGAGAAAGAAAATCATATTTTAAAATCAGCCACTAGACCAAAATAAAATATAGAACAACTTCGATCCAAAATAGAAACCGTTGTTGTTATTAGGCGCTTTGAGTCTGTTCCACCCCCCAGCGACCCACGCACAGCCGAACGAAGCCCTGCCCAGCGCGGCACAGTCCTGACAACGGTTCTAGGCTTGAGCCCAGTGTGGCAGGCACTGCTGATCCGTCTCGTTGAGGGCCTTCCTCTCTTTCACTGCCCCTCCGCTCCCCCGGGTACCCGTCTCTCATGACCACATGTCCAAAATATGCAAAAAGAAGTCTCACTGCCCTTGCCTCTAAGGAGCACGCTGACCATACTCCTTCCTAGACAAATCAAAATGTTCCTTTATAAGGCCATGATCATTTCAGTCATCTTCACTGGCACCACAATTCAAATGCATTGATTCTTCTTCAGTCTTCCTCGGTCAGGGGCCAACATTCACCTGCATAATTGTGAATTACCGTGAAATTGAAAGTCCCATGGCTGGGGTCAGGGGCACCTTAGTCCTCAAAGTCACATACTCTAGAGAGGCCTTGTGCAGCAGATTTACCTACTGTGCTTCGGATCTCTTGATTGCTGCTTCCAAAAGCGTTGATTGGGGATCCAAGCAAGACTAAATTCCTGTCAGTTTTAAACATTTCTCAAGTCATCAGGATGTCACCTATTGGTCCAGTTGTGAGGATTTTGGTCTTCTTTACATTGAGTTGTAACCCACACTGAAGGCTGCAAACCTCGATCTTCACCACGTGCTTCAAGGCCCCCTCGCTTTCAGCAAGCAAGGCGGTGTCACCTGTGCATACAGAGGGTTGTTGATCATCCTGCCCCCAATCCTGATGCCACATTCTTCTTTATGTAATCCAGTTTCTCTGATTATTTGTTGCATCTACAAACTGAGGAATTATGGTGAGAGAATACAACGCTGTCGTACCCCATTCCTGATTTTAAATCCTGCAATATTCCCTCAGTTGGTCACACAACTGCCTTTTGATCCGTGCGCATACACATTCTACACAAGCACAATGAAGTGCTCTGGAATTCCTACTCTTCTCAAGACTGTCCATCATTTGTTACAATCCAACAGTCAACTGCCTTGTTAGAGTCGATAAAGCACAAGTAAACATCTCTCTGGTATTCTCCACTTTGAGCCAAGATCCATCGGACATCAGCAGTGACCTCCCTGGTTCCACATCCTCTTCTGAATCCACCCTGAACCTCTGGCAGCTCCCTGTCGATGTGCTGCTGCAATCATTACTGGATGATCTTCAGCAAAATTTCCTTTCATGTGATATCAGTGATATCATTCTATAGTTTGAGCATTCTGTTGGGTCACCTTTCTTTGGAATCGGTGCAAATCAGTGATGGGATTCAAATAATTGGTTCACTGCCCACATGACCATTTTAAGTATATATGTTTGAAAAAAGAGATCCTGAAAGGTAGTTTATTATTTCATACAGCTCATGTTTAAATTAGAATAATAAGAGGAAAACAAAACTAATTATGTTATAAGAAAGTTTTAAAACATTGTGGAAAAATACATTAAATAATACCTGATAGATAATAAAACTATTATTTAAGGTAATTCCATATTGCTTCCAGATTGGCGTCCAGTTGCAATATTTTTCACTTTTATAAGAGCATCCCAATACTTTAGAGGTAGGCCAACTAAGCAAGAGTCATTGGGTCTGATATATTAGGAGCAATTAGGCAATGTCTCTCCTCTGAATATAATATGCTCATCTTTGAAAAATCCCTTTCCACTGCTGCTGAACTTACAGAAATTGTTCTGACAATATTTTTTGCTCTTTTACACTTTTAGGAACTGCATAATTCACCATGGGCTGTCGTGGGATTTGGGGAAATAGCATAAAGCTGAAATGAGTGACCGTGGACCACCCACTGGTTGTTTGGCAGTTTTCTCCCTGTGTTATATGTTTGTTTACTAATGTTACAACTCAAAGGGATAAAAATGTAGTGTTTCATCACAAATATAATGACTTTTATGAAATAAAAAATAACTAATCCAAGCATAGTTCTAATTTTTTATATCTATGGACAGAATGAATATTAGAATATGCTGTTGCACCAGGTAGGAGCTGGGGGCACAGGGAATCCAGGGCGGGTGATACCTTTAGGACCAGTGGTGTGAGTGGCAATACTGGGAGGGTAGAGGGAGGGTGGGTTGGAAAGAGGGAACCGACTACAAGGATCTACATGTGACCTCCTCCCTGGGGGACGCACAACAGAAAAGGGGGTGAAGGGAGATGCCAGATATGGAAAGATATGACAAAATAATAATTTATAAATTATCAAGGGCTCATGAGGGAGGGGGGAGCGGGGAGGGAAGGGAAAAAAAGAGGACCTGATGCAAAGGGCTTAAGTGGAGAGCAAATGCTTTGAGAATGATGAGGGCAAAGAATGTACAGATGTGCTTTACACAATTGATGTATGTATGGATTGTGATAAGAGTTGTATGAGTCCCTAATAAAATGTTTTTTTAAAAAAAGAATATGCTGTTGCACCAATGAATGTTACAAAAGAATGAGGAATTTGTGTTTTCAGCCACCCACCTCAGAGAGAACCCTGATTGCAAGTGTCATTTCAATCATCAGTTTACTGCTCTCAACAAAGAAAATCAAGCACTGGTTTTGCCAAACCCGCGCAAACCGGCTGAATCCCACCGCAGATACAAATATGACTTTCTTGCAGCCCCTTGCCCAAGTAGCCATCTTCCGGATGTCATGGCACAGACAAACGAGTGCTTCCAGTGCTTCCTCAGCTGTTGACACATTGCCATGTGTCTTCGTGTGGCCAGTGCTCTCACTACAACTTGAACATCTTCCTCCAGTGTCACTGATTCTTGCTCATGTGCTAACTCCTGGAAAGGCTGAATGTCAGCTCGTTCTTGTGGTGCAGTAATTCCATGCACTCTTGCATCAGTCAACATTCTGCCTATAGAATCTTGCCTATCCTAGAGAGTTTATGCACTAGACTAATCTATATATCTCACCTAAGTGGAATTACAATATTTGTCCCCTTTGTGACTGATCATTTCGATCGATATGCTTTTAGGTTTTAGTTGTGACTGGGTCCAAGGCACCCGCTTTTTGACTCAAAGTAAGAGAAAAAGAGATATGAGGAAAGAGAATATGTAAGAGATACTTAATTAAAAGTAGAAAAAAACTAAATCCTATTTGTAGGAGAAGTGACTGTTTACCATATCCTTTATCTCTTCTTTCCCTCCCCCCACCCCCATCCCAAACACACACACACAGACACACAGACACACAGACATACACTCGTACATTTAGATTGTTGCAGCTCATTGAAAGCACTTTGCTGCCTCTCTTGTAGCCAGGTGCGGCGTGTGATTAGGCTCGGCCTGTTGAGTTGTAAATAGAATATGATATGGGCTTCCTAGAAGGCCGCTGAAAGAAAGCCAGCTCATTTAGAAATCTCTGTTTGCCCTTGCTCTGCTCCTCTTTCCTGTATTGTGGGGAGTTGGCAAGAGTCCTGCAACCATATTGGGAATAGAAGCCATTCACCAGGTGCTAGAAGACAACAGCAGAAGGGGTCAATCTTATTTTCCCCACAAGAGCCCTGGACTCCCTTTGCTTCTGTCTGTATTGGCACAGGAAAGACAAACCACTGTTTTAGGTAAGGCGCTGTTATTGGGTCATATTATATGAGATTAATTTAATTGCTAAGTTATTAAATACTACAGAGAAAGAGGGAAGGAGAGAAGTAGGTTAGTAGGTAGATAGATGATAGATAGATAGATAGATAGATAGATAGATAGATAGATAGATAGATAGATAGATGCCGCTACATAATTATTTGTTAGACTGCTAATACCATGGTCTACATAAAATTCTTAGAAGAATTCTTATAATATCAGAAATTTGAAAGCAGCAGCCTCTCCAAGAGAGAAAGGCTAAGCCTTCTACTGCTGTAAACAGTTGCAGTCTGAGAAGCCCGGGGTCCATTCTACCCTGCCCTAGAGGGTCGCCATGAGTTGGAATTGTCGCCATGGCAGTGAATTTGGTTTCTGATTTTGATATTTCCTAATAGCACTAGTCCATTCATCACAGCAAGCATTTTCTAAAAATGACAAAATAAGAACCCTTCCTTCATACATGTGAGAAGTCAGAGTGACATGATGTAGGATCAAGGGGCTTAAATCAGCTCAAACACAAAGAAAACTGTATTGGGGTGATCATTTTACTGCTTGGCTAACAAGTAAAACTTTAGGCTTCGCTCGTTTGCCTTTGAAATGAACACTTTGAACTGCATGATTTCTAAGGCCATGTCGAACTCCAAAGCCTTTCCAATTCTGTATGTCTCAGTTATCAGGGTCACCAGATAACAGGGGTGGGTGCCAAGTGTTTTATAAATATTAATTTAATAATAACTATGTGAAAATCTTAATTAATAATCATAATAAAATATCCTCAGCATTTCTCAAGATGGAGAAACTGAAGGAAAAATATAGGCTTCCAGTTGCAATATTAAAGGATTCTAGGGGGAAAATATTGAATGACACAGGAAACATCTAAGAAGCTGGCAGGAACACAAAGAGTCAGTATCCTAATAGATGGTTTATGCTCATCCTTTACGGGAATTAGAATATGATGAAGAACCAATGATGCTGAAGAAAGGTCTTCGTGTTTCACTGAAGGCATTCACACACACACACACACACACACACACACACACATACACACAAGCAGGCTTTAGGAATTGACAGAATGCCAAATGAAACATTTCAATAAATGAATGCAGTACACAAAGTGCTTACTCATTTGTGCCAAACATTTGGAATAAGAACTGTCTGGCCAACCAGCTGGAAGCGATCCATACTGATGATCATTCTAAAGGAACATGACCCAACAGAATGTGGAAATCATCTCACATTATCATTAATATCACACAATAAAACTTTGCTGAAAATAATTCAAATGTTTTCAGTAACACACTGACAGGGATCTCTAGAAATTCAAGCCGGACACATTAAAGGCAATGGGCTGAGGAATGCCTTTGCTGATAATATTCAACTTCTCCACCATGTCTTTCCATAGATGACACCAGATTTGGTTCCTAGGAGTTCCATCTGGCAAAGCCTTTTACACTATTAAAAAAAAAAGTATTTGCAATAAAGGAGATTGCCTTGCAAAATTCTTTCATATGGTTTCTAACATCTCTTCTATCGCCAGAGCTAAATTTTCTATCTACTGATCCTTCCTTGTTTCTAACATTTGTGTTCCAGTCACGAGCAATTATCAATGCATCGTGCTAATCGAATGTTTGAACCATTTCAGATGACGAATTTGGTAGAATTCTTCCGGTTTTGTTTTGTTTTTTTCATTATTGGCTTTGGTGGTTGGTGGATAACTTTGAATAATCGCTGTATTAACTTACAGGGAAGTTAAATAACTTATTCAAAGAGCTACAATTTATAACTAATGGAGGTTGGATTCAAGCCAAGGAAGTCTGAGTATCTCTGATCACAATCATACCCCATCTTGACTCACGTGCACAGAATAACCAATAAAGCCCATTAAGCCAAGAGACTAAAGAGTGCTGGTGGCCAGTGGTTAAAAGCTCAGTGAACTTTACTCAGTGAGAGAAAAAAGTGGCTTGGAAACCATGTCGGCAGTTCTGTTCCGTGTCTGTTCTGCAGCATTCCTGTGAATGGGATAGATTTGACAGCAAGAGGAGCCAAGGCTGCAGCCCTATCAGTACAAGTGGCTCAAAGAACCTAGTAAGGCATGGAAGTTATATTTATAGACCATTCCTAGATCTCGAATTACAAAATTTCTCTCAAGCCTTACACGCAGATTGCTGACCATCTCACAGTACACCAGTGACTCCCGGAAAGGCATTTAAGGTGGACCATGGACTAAATGGTATTCACTGCCTCCCTGGGAGAAGAGTTGAAAGCATTGTCCACATGGGGCCTGGGGAAAGAGGGTTCCTCCTTCACTAATAAATCTTTATTTCTAAGTCTATAGAAAAATGAGTGAAAATGCTATTTCTTACCGATCCTATTTTTCCAACTGAGACACACCCATTGCCTTCAGCTTGTTACAGCCTGGCCTACACCCGACGGGCTGTGCTCCGGCACGCCTCATGCTCAGTCAATTTCTATCCATCAGTGACACCAACAACTATTCCCCCTGGCATGTGAATATTTCGTTTCACATAGAAATGCAAAAAAAAAAAAGACAAAACTTTTTAAGACCCTCTTAAGCTCATTTCTTCATGAAATACAATATATTTGTAGATAAGCTGGGCCCTCATATTAACCATAAAGCAATTATGTTAATCCTAAGCTAAGAAAGTACTAAAGTGTTCTTTGCTCATTTTGAAATCTAATCTGATAGGCACAGTAATTATGCTGCTTTCGTATGAATTATTGTCCCATGCTGTGATCGTGAGTGCTATGGCTGATTCATTTTCTGCCTTGTATTAGAAATGATCGTTTCACTTCTGGTAGGATTTTTGGAGTTGTTGCAGTAAATCCTTTTATGCACTAGACTTTCCTCTTTTTAGCCCATCTTCAGTCTCTTTGTTCAGATGTTACACCAAAGTTTTCTGAAAGCTCTAGCAAGTGGAAGAAGAACACACTGGGAAATCCTGCTGAAGCCAGCAAAGCCACACGAATGGCTGGTGAAGACTCTTGCCACCTTCCTTAAGCCGGGCTGTCTCTCTAGAGCACAGCACATCCGTCCCCTTCTTCTCCTTCTCCTTTCATTCCTCTGAAAACACGGGCATGCTTCATCGTGTGTGCTGAAGTGTGTTTAATATACTGAGGGCTTTATTTAAAATCACATCCCGAAGATGGATGGGCTAAGTATCATCTAGGTTAGTATTTGGGGGGAAGCACTTTTAAAAGCAGAAGTCGGTTGCCCTGGCACCTCCGATATTGCATTGTTCCATGCATACTAAGAACGTGCCGGGGAATCACCTCTGGTTCCGACCCTCTGGAATGTAAGGCATGTTTTTGTGGTTATTCTCTGCTGCCTTTTCCACATGAAATGTTCAACTGTCAGAATGAGGAGAAACAGGTGTACCCAGAAAACTGAGGGCCACCTTGCAGAGTCTGACGGACAACCCTCAGGTGGAAATGGAGTCACAAGAGCCTTTTTGGACACAGGTACCCCTAGAAAATGGCACAATCATACAAGAAGAAAATGCAACATAGATATTGATGATCACTTCAGTGCAGAGTTATTTTCTGTCCTGCTGTCACATGGAGGCTCTATTCCATGATAACTATTTTCATAAGGGTTATCATTCCTAATGTTTCCATCTAAGGACTATACCTTGCTTAGAAAACTGGCTGTTATCTTCCTTTTGTTTTTAAGGGATTGGGCTTCTCATTTTACAACGGTAGATGTTAGATGCCAGTGAGTCCATTCTGACTCATAATGACCCGATGTTTAACAGGGTGAAGTGCTGCCCGGTCCTGCACCATCCTCATAATCCTTGTCATGTTGGGGCCTGTTGGAGCCACTATGTCAATCCATCTCACTGAGGGCCTTCTACTCTTTGAAGAAGTCTTGTGCAGCAGATTTGCCCAATGGCCATTTACATAAGAGAAGTAGCCATGTATTTGTTGCTTACACTGTGTAGGATACTGTGCTAAGAGCTAATGATTCACAATGTTACGTGAACCCAAACAACTCTTTGAAATGCATATTTGTTTTATTATTAGCTCATACAATTCTTATCCCAGTCCATACATACATCAATTGTGTAAAGCACATTTGTACGTTCATTGTCTTCATCATTCTCAAAACAATTTTCTCCACTTAAGCCCCTGGCATCAGGTCCTCATTTTTTCCCCTCCCTCCCCACTCCCCACTCCCTCATGAACCCTTGATCATTTATAAATTATTATTTTGTCGTATCTTGCCCTGTCCAATGTCTGAAATGAGTATTGTTAACTCTCCATTATAGAAAAGAAGATGGAACATTCCGTAACAAGTAAGGGGAAGTCCATGTTTAGAATGCAGGTTGGTGGGACTCCAAAGGCCAAGCTAGTAATCACCATCTCGGCGAATGTGGCCTTTGTATTCACACGTGGATTGCCTGAGAGATGTAGCTAGTTTTTCCCAAAAAATCTGCTCAATATAGAAAAAAGAAGGTAAAGCAGCATGAAATGTATCAACTAATGAGTGGGTTGTGGTTTCTTTTCCATCGTTGTAATACTGGTAGATGTTCTTTCTTTGACCAGTGACCAGTGTGTTTCACTGGAGACAACTGGTTCCCTTTTTGGTATTCATGGAGTTGTGCTAATGGAGTCTGAGTGAGTGCCAAACAATGATAGCATGATCCAAAAGCAGCATTTGATTTCAATGGCTTTCAACCCATTTTCTTTAACAACACATTTCAAGTATTCTCTTGACCACATAAAATGATCCAAAATTAGTAGCTGATTTTTTATATCAACTGATGATGACCCTGTATTTTGTAAAACGGTTGATTTTATAATACAACTCCATGCACCAGAGCAGGTGAGTCTTCAAATGATCCATTCAGCTGCCAACCCCTCCCCCACTTTTGGCTTTTTATGGGACTGGCCTGACATCTAGTGGTCAGATTAGCTCACTGCCCATTGAATCTGTTCTTACTCATAGCAACCTTACACAACAGAGTGAAATTGCACCTGAGGGTTTCCACGGCTGTAAATCTTTCCAAGAGCAGAATGCCTCATCTTTCTCCTGAGGAGTAGTTGGTGGTTTCAAGTTCATGACCTTGAGGTTAGCAATCCACTATGCCACCAGGTCCCCATGGTCAAATCACTAGGAAAGCTATTCTTTCTAAAGAAGTCCTGATGGTGCTGTGGATTAAACATAGGGCTCCTAACCTGAAGGTTGAGAGTTCAAGCCCACCAGTCACTCCATAATAGAAAGTTCCAGCTATGTGCCTCCCATAAAGATCCACAATCTCAGAAATACTAAGGAGCAACACGATTCTGTCCGATAGGGTCTCTCTGTAAAAGTCGTAATTTAGAATGTATTTACAATCTTGGATATCGGATAAAATGCAAGTTCTTACAGTGTATCATGGGTTATAACTCACTCTTACATGAATTTTTGATTTGTGGACTTGAAGCAATGTCCTTTCTATGTCATTTAGATTTCTTAGATTTTTATGATTAAAGTTTTACCACAAACACCACTTATTCTCACTGAATGAATGCATCATCAGATTTCATTCTTTGTATTCCACTTCTACAAGAGCAATGATTATTTAGATATGAAATTTTAAATATTAATCTGGTAAAATAGTACTGAACTTGCATAATCTCAAATACATTAGTGTAAAAATTACTAACATGCAAGTTCATTTTCTATCCATCTTTGTTGAGTTAATGGAGGAGGGGATATATTGGTCAAGTTAAAATATTACAAACTGATAGTTAAAAAATAAAACTAAAAATATACAGCATTTGGTAAATTTTAGCAAAATTATTTTGTTCCAAAAGTCTAGTAATTAAGTTGTCTACAATTTACACTAAATACATAACTCATGGAACACAAAATCTGCAGATGACTCAAAGGAATTTTTAATTAATATTTTTCTATTCTACTTTTTCAGTCTAAGAAACTCCAAAAGCAGATCCTGAAACAAAGTTTGTTGCATAAATGATCTATTAAAGATTATGGAAACATTAGTTAAAAACCAAAATGGCATATTGCATTGGAGATATAGGGGGGTTACCAAAATTTTTCGTTATGAATTTTGGGGGCTATGAATTTTTTTCAAAGATATATATTTAAATTTTTCTTTTTTACAGAAAAACCTTATCAACTTCAAAGCACTCTCTATTGCAGTGAATACATTTGGCAAATCTGCAATCCCAGTCTTGGAAACATTTTTCTAATTCATCTGTTTGGATCGCTGACAGCACCTCACACTTTTTTTCTTCCCCTCCTCGATGGCATCAAATCCCTGTCCTTTCATGTCCCTCTTTATTTGCAGAAACAAAACCAAGTCTCATGGGGCAAGGCCAGGTGAGTAAGGTGTGTGGGGAAAGAGGCCTGCTGGGTTTTTGCCCCAAACTGGTGCACTGAGATAGCTGCCTGAGCAGGTGCATTGTCGTGGTAGCAAAACCAGTCCCCCATCTGCCACAAATCAGGCATTTTTTGGTCAACATTATCAACCATTCAGGAAGTGGAAGACATTTTTCCATTGGATTTTCACGTTTTTCAAAATGAAAAATCACTCGTACCCGTGAGTTTTTTTTCCAGTGCTGTCCTTGTAAGCTTGTTATGTGTTCAACATCACAAAAGTTTGTGTGGAATTTTTCCTGAGCAGGAAAGAATATTTCACAGCGACACGCTATTCTCTTAAATTGGCCATCACCAAAAAAGCAAGGTTCAAGTGAAACTGCTCTGATGGAAAAATTCAGTGTGTCCAGAAAGAACCTTCCCAGGTGACTCCACTGGATCCACTAACTCGGAGCTAGTTGCCTGATGCTCGCCTAGCAAGGGGAAAAACACATACTATGAAAACAGCCCAGTGGAGCTTTTTCATGTTTTGTTTTGTTGGGCGCTTTTTTTGCGGGGGGGGGGGGGAGTACACTTTGGTATGTTATAAATGACCTCCTTAAAGTGCTAAAAAAGCAAAAATGTCACTTTGAAGATGAAGATGTGCCCAACCCAAGATATGTTGTTTTCAATCATTCATGAGCAGTCAAAAGCTGGACAATAAATAAGGAACACAGAACTTATACCTTTGGATTAAGATGTAAGCAAAAAAAAAACAAACAAGAATATACGTAGGCTCCCAGAAAAATGAAGACATCTGTCTTAGAAAAAGTAGAGACAAAATGCTCATTGGAAGCCAGGGTAGAAAGACTTTGGATGTGCCATGAGGCCAGACCAGTCCCTGGAAAATGACGTCAAACTTGGTGAAGTACAAGGTGGGTGGAAAAGAAGACCTTCCAAGCGATGGATGGATCCAGTGGCTGCAACACTGGGCTCAAACAGCAGTTGCAAGCATGGTGCAGACAGAACCAGGTCGTGTTTTTTTTCTGTTTTATTGTAGATATGGCCCGTGTGAGTTGGAATTGACTCAACAGCACCTAATGCCAATAACTGATCTCAGGAGCAAGAGAGAGGGATCAAGAGGAGGCAAGGGCAGGGGAGAAGGCAAAGGCCGTACAAAGATATAACGTGCAGTTTGCCACTCGCGGGTCCCTACATCTGTGAGGCCTTCTGCGAAGACAGGGATTGTGACTCCAAGAAACCGGCTGGAAGGATGAAAAGAGGAACATCTGTCGGTCTTTCACATCACATCCTCCACGGGTCGATGGTGCCTAATAGCACAGAAACTCTCCTCGCGTCTAGGTTGCTCATGTGTGATCATGTATCCTAGCGGCTACTTATTACGCTTCAGTCAGTGCGTACTCATCGTGAGCCTACAGGGAAGGGTCAAACTATCCCTGGGAGTTTCTGAGGCTGTTTAACTCTTTATAGGAATAGAAAGCCCCATCCTTCTCCCGAGGAGCAGCTGGTGTTTTCAAACGGCTGATGTAGCAGTTAGCAGCCCAACGCATACCCACTAAGCCATCCAAGCTTCTATGCCAGGCTACCGTGTCAGGATGTCCTACAGACCGGAGAACTTCAGCTTTTAACTGTGCAAATTGAACCACAGTCGACAGAAGAGGTTTAAAAAAACTGTGAATGAAATGGAAGGCCAAGTGGGTTTGTAATGATAAATGAGAGATGCCCAATACATGTATATATAACATCTGTGTTGTGTTAATAATACATAGTTCATTGAAGTTCTATTGGAAGGACACGTTTATACTTTATGAACATATCCATTTCTTTGGTTATTGCAACAGGAGCTAACAGTTCAAAGGGGTCTTGGACCAGAAGTTAATGCCATTCATCTTGATTGGCAATGACTAAGGTGGTGCAAATCAGCTTACCGTAAGTTCTGTAACAAGAATTGTTATGTGGAAGTATTTTAATCTTCGAAAAGGGTGACATTTAAAATCAATCACTTTGATCTGAGATCCTGATATGCTGGGAATAGCTTGGCTCTTGGGAAGACAATCTGTTAAGCATTCGCAAGAGTCCCCAGAGCGGATGCTTTATACAAGGATAAGAAACATGAAAGAGAGCGAGGGGGGGGGGGGTGAGAGAGTGAGGGGGGTGAAAGAAAATGAAAATACTACCTCAAATAATGGAAAAAGAGGTCCCCAAAGAAAATGTCAACTTTGCCTGCCCAAGGAATACCGGAGCCTCCTCTACTTTGTATGGCCCTACTTTGCTCAACATGTGACCTCTTGATCACCCTCAAAAACCAGAGTTTTTGAGACTATTTTTTGCAATCAATTCTAGATGGGCCAAACACTTGAATGTAAAAAATAAAAATGAAACCCTTAAATTTCTTGAAGGTAATTATTTTATCTTAAAGTGAAGAAGGTTTTTTTAACCAAATTTTTTAATTACATAAATCACATTACTTTATGCATCAAAAAAATGCCAGAAAAGACAAAATGCTTGCAGCGTGTGTGACAGACAGGCCATTGATATCTGTAATCTTAAAAGCGTTCTGTGAGATCTGTAAATAAAAGTGGCCACCACAATAGAATATACCAAAGAATTCAAATGCACACTGCTTTAAAGGCAATGTTAAACAAAATGAAAGTGTACCAATATCGAATGCACGTCGAGAGTGAACTCAATGTACCAAAAGTGGTCTGTTTTGCGTGTCCTCGTCCACTTAATTGTCACAGCAGTGCTGTGAAGTTCGTATTACTGGCACACGGTCAAAAAGTTGTTCAGCTCGCAGTTGAACTGATAGTCAGATTCCAGAATCTGGGCTTCCAACCAAATGCTGATCCTAAATATTAACCCAAACTGCAGATGCCAGTAATGATTTACCACTTTCTGCCTACGAGATTGATAATGACTGGAAAGATTACCAGTGCTCAGTAAGTACCCATAAATTGTTGGGAGTGTCTATTGATTTCTGGAGGGCAGCCTAGCAATAGGCATTGATGTTGCATGCCTTCTTTTTCTCCCAGACATATCTCTTATACCCCAAGGAAATAAAGAATCAAACATACTTTGCTCTTCAAAGTTTTGTTAATAATGGGAGGATGGGGAGGTGGGGGAAACACAATATTTATCAGTGGAATAGTAAAATAAAAGAAAATCAATTGTTGTTGGTATGTGCTGTTAAGGCCCCACCCTCAGCTCCGTCCCGGGCCATCCCATGTGCAACAGAACAAAACCCTGTCCAATCCTGGTATATCCCCATGACTAGTTGGGATCAGGCTCCCGTGACCTATAGGGTCTACATTGGCTGGATTCTGGAAACAGATCCTTTCTTCCCATTTCTTAGTCTGGCAGTTCTACTGAAATCTGCTCAGCAGCATAGCTACACTTGCCCCAATACCCCCACTGCATCAAGACCCCACTGATAAATTGGTGCCTTGACAAGAATTGAACATGGGTCTTGAAAAGCAGTAATTCACACACTGAACCATTGATGCATTCAAGAGATATCCATACAATGTCCGAACAAGGGGTGAGATCCACTTTGATTCACTGTCACAGAAGATGTTTGCGATTGACTGGGTGTACATTCTAAAGGCACAGGAGGCTAGGGAGCACGCTTCTAGACCTTTTACTGCTGCCATCTCCTAAGAAATTACATAGCCCCAAATTAAAAATGGCTGGTGGAGAGATATCATTTCTTTCATTTTGTTTTGTTTCACTCTGTCTTGTGAGTTCCGTGAACGTTTGCACAGCAGGGTATCAGATCACATCCAAAAGCCATTCCAACCTCCCATTGCCTTGCCCTGGGCATTGCCTTTTGCTCATTTAGCTCTTGTTAAGTACTGTCTTCCTCTTTGCTCAAGTTAACACCTGCCTTCCCTCTACTCTCTGACTTCCCTGTCCCTCCCTTCCCCATTCCACCCCTAGTCACCATCAAAGTCTGTTCTAGTGTGAAGACCTGCCCTTCAGGTTGATCCATGTCATTAAGTGTTTCACAGATGCTTTGTTATCCTTTAACATTGTATCCTATTGTGCACACTTACCAAAGTTTGTTTATCCATTCTGCCAGTGATAATGCAGTGGTTCTCAACCTTCCTGATGCCACGACCCTTTAATATAGTTCCTCATGTTGTGGTGACCCCCCCCCCCAATCAAAATTATTTTCATTGCTACTTCATTTAGGTTGTCCAACTTCGTGCTATTGAGAATAGTGGGACAATGAACATAAGTGTGCATGCCACTTAACCATCATTGCCCACCATTCTCAATAGCAAGAGCGCTCTTGTTTCTTTAGGGTGGGTACCAAGGAGAGGGATTTCTGGGTCGTACCTTAGCTCTCTTTCCCATATTTGAGGACGCACCATACCTCTTTCACAATGGCTGTGCCATTGTACAGGCCCACCGGCGGAGCAGGAGGGCTTCCATTCTGCCAGATCCTCTCCAGGGTTATCTGTTATCTGTCTTTTGGTTTTTAACTTTGCTATCAATACTGGGGTGAAATGACATCTCCTCATTGTTTTGATTTGCATTTCCCCAATGGCTAATGTTAGTGCACATTTTACGATATGTCTGTTGGTCATCTGAGTGACTTCTTTGGTGTATGTAAGGTCTGTTCATGTCATCTGCCCATTTTTTTTCCTTACTGAGTTAAGTGTTCTATAGATTTTAGAAATAAGATCTTTGTGCAAAATGTGATTGCTAAAAAAGTTTTCTTATCCTTTGGCAAAGCCTTTTGATCCCGTGTGTTATTTTCAGAAGGTCCCAGCTGTCTATGTTGTCCTCTGCTATGTGTATTTTTTTCATCACATATGTGTTAGTGTGTTTTGAGAAATTATTCTTGATTGGATGGCCCCGGCATGTATAGTCCTCAATTAGAATAATTTAATATTTGTGTGAAGATATGCACAGATTAAGATATTGATATATTGAATTTTGTATGTGTTTGTTTACAAATGTCTAAATGGTTCTTCATGATATATTTGACCAGCTTGAATGGTAGTGGAGGTAGCGTTAGGTTCCCCAGAGTTGGTTCTGACCCATAACAACCCTATGCACAGCAGAACAAAGCACTGCAGGTCCTGTGCCATCCTCATAATGCAGTGGTTCTCAACCTTCCTGATGCCACGACCCTTTAATACAGTTCCTCGTGTTGTGGTGACCCCCCCAATCAAAATTATTTTCATTGCTACTTCATAACTAAAATTTTGCTACTGTTATGAATCGGACAACACTTGTGAAAGGGTAGTTTGATCCCCAAAGGGGTAGCTACCCACAGGTTGAGAACCGCTGTCATAATTCTTCTGATGTGCTAGGCAGGGCGGAGTAGAAAAACAAATCCAGTCACACTCATCTGTGTATAAAAGAGCTTTATATCAAGAAGTAGTTTTATATCAAGAGAACATCTCAGCCCAGGTCAGTCTTACAAGTCCCGCTCCAGATGTATGCAGCACATGCAATGATGCTGGACGCAGGAGGATCACAGGTTGATGCGCGCAAAGGCACACGTAGCCAAGGTCAATGAAGGCATAGCAGGGTTCCAGAAGCTCTCAGGTTCAGTGCCAGAGAGATAAAGGCAGAGGGAGAGGCATGTTCCCAGGGTCCTATTTATGAGAAGGTCACACCCCAAGGAGATACCATCAGGTCATGACATGATTGACAGGTTGGATATCATCTAAGCAGAAAGCAAAAAGTGATTTTTCTACTTGGAAGAAATTTTAATCTGTTATTTTTAAATTCAGGAAGGCACATCTCTGTTTCTCAATCGGTTGTCCAAGTTTGTAAACAACATTTGACCAAATTTCTATTATTTAATCTGGACTAGTGATGCCGGTGGGCATTTGAACAAGTGTATAAATATATATGTGTGTGTCTGTTTATATATACATATTATGTTTGTGTATATATACATATCATTAATGACTATTTTATGAATGATATCCTAAAGTAGTAAGCTTCAATACTGAAAGCACAGAAGCAAAAATGCTGACTGGCTTTGTGATTTTCAGAAAGCCAACTTCCTCTCCCTTAAGAGGCAACTCCTCACATTCCTTAAGGCTTTGGCAGATCCCCACACCCTGGAGGACAAGCAGAGTGCATGAAACCTCAGCAGCCAACGCTTCTCTGATACATTAAGAAGTCAATAACTCACTTCCACCAGGATTAGATCATTGATTCCAACAGGATCTTAACAGAGGTGCCTGATGCCAGCATCTTCGCTGCTAAGCCTCTTCGTATAGGATGCTCTTTGGACATGTCCTCCCAAGAGAGTCGCAGGAGCAAGTCAAGATCAGCCAGCTAAATCTACTCACCCTGGTCAGTGCATCAGACCTATGGCTATTTAACAAAATATCTCTGTTGCAAAATAGGAAATCCTGTACCCCAAATTTTCCACCCGCTTCTACCACACCTCAGAGAGGCTTTAAGGCTGTTGGCATAGAACTCCAAATCAGGCCTCATGTACCATATGAAAACAACAACATGAAAGAAAATCCAGAACAAGCGGGTGAAGGAAGACGTCGGACAGTGGAAGATATGACAAAATAATAATTTATACATTATCAAGGGTTCATGTGGGAGGGGAGAGGGAGAAGGGGGGAGTTGCTGCCAGGGGTTTATGTGGAGAGCAAATGAGAATGATGAAGGCAACGAATGTACAGATGTGCTTTATACAATTGATGGATGGATGGGCTGTGATAAGTGTTGTATGAGCCCCCAATAAAATGACTTTAAAAAAGTCATCTTCCCATTTTTCTATGGAACTGCATGTGAATTAAATTCAGAGTCATGTATCTTCAGTTAGTCAGATATGGTGGGGAGTTCAGGCAGCCTCAGAGGAGTCATGCAATGCCCACTAAGAAGAGCTTGTGAACCATCCCAAGAAATGCTTTGGAACGAAAGGGGCATGAACAAGCGATGAATTCTGATGATTAAGTAGCTAATACTTGTAATCAAAACTTGCCTAGAGGGGGAACATGTAAGGCCATAACAGGTCTGAAAATGCAGTATTCCGAGTTGGCAGTGGCTCTAGTTTGCATGGTCCATAAACTATGTTCCCGTGACTTTGCTCTTCCACCACCCCTCAGCTATTTTCCTCTCCTACATGATTGTAGCTGATTTCTGGTTCCCAGAATTACTATCCATAACCTCTAACCTTTCATTGGAGACTATTTAGCAAGCTGAACGCTTCTAACTCAGGCAAAGACTGGACTATGCAGCCTCTACCGATCTAGTTTTATGTAGTCTTTTCCTTATTGACAGAATTTTTCAAAATGTTCTATAGGCAAAATATTGAATTTTTCAGGAAGCATCAAGAGGAAAGGAAAAGAGTCAGTCTATCAAAAAGAACAAGGTCACAGCCCATCACTTCAAGCGGCCGCGTGTGCGGAAAAACCAGTGGTGCTGAAGGCAGATGTTCAAACTGCATTGAAAGCATTAGCCAAAAGCAAGGCTCCAGGTATTGACAAAATACCCACTGAAATGTTTCAGCAAGCTGAAGAAGCACTAAAAGCACTTACTCATCTGTGCCAGGAAATTTGGACAACAGCTACCTGGCCAACTGACTGGAAGAGACCCATATTTGTACCCATTTCATAGGAAGGTGAGACAACAGCGTGGTCAAACTATAGATATCGCACACAGTAAAATTCTGCTTAGATCACCCAACAATGATGGTGGCAGTAATCTAACGGAGCTGCCGGAAGCTCAAGCTGGATTCAGAAGTGGACCTGGAACAAGGATACCGTTGCTGATGTCACATGGGTCCTTGGCTCAAAGCAGAGAATATCAGAAAGATGCTTACTTGTGTTTCATTGACTATTCAGAGGCATAGACTGTGCGGACCATAATAACCAGTGGATCACCCTGAGTAGAATTGGAATTCTGAAACACTTCACTGTGCTCATTCAGAACCTGTACATGGATCAGGAAGCAGTTGTGGGAACAGTGGGATACTGTATGTTTTTAAATTATGAAACATGTGCATCAGAGTTATATCCTCTCATCATACTTGCAATCTATATGCTAAGCAAGCCATCAGACAAGCTGGATCACATGAAGAGTGGGGCATTAGCATGAGAGGAACGTTTACTAACAGGCTGCAGTATGCATATGACACAATCTTACTTGCTGAAAGTGAGGAGGACTTGAAGGCCTTGCTGATAAAGACCAAGGATTGAAGTCTTCAGTATGGAAGTCAATGTAAGGAAGGTCAAAGTCCTCACAACTAGACAAAAGGGTAACATCAAGATCAATGGAGGAAAGTTGGAGTTGTCGAGGATTTTTGTCTTACTTGGATTCGTAATCAATGCTCATGGAAGCTTTGTATTGCATTAGGTAAATATGCTACACAAGACCCTTTAAATTATATCAGAAAGCAAGAATGTGACTTTGAGGACAAAGGTGCTCCTGATCCAAGCCACGGTATTCACCATTGCATCACATGCATGTGAAAATTGGACGTTGAGTGAGGCAGACCATAGAAGAACTGGTGCATTTGGATTGCATTGTGGAAGAATATTGGAAGTCCCAGGAACTGCTCAAAGGACAAGCTGATCTGCATAGAGGCAAGGAGAGCAAGACTTTGTTTTACACACTTTGGACCTATTGTCAGGAGAGACCAATCCCTGGAAAAGGACCGCAGGTTTGGTGAAGTGGAGGGGCAGCAAAAAAGAGGAAGGCCTTCAACGAGATGGACTGACGTTGAGCATAGGGTCACAATGGTTCAGATCCAACTCAATGGTACCTAATAATAGCAATAACTTTACCTACAATTTATCGTTATAGAAGAAATGCTGTTGGTAGATGCCACTGAGTTAATTCCAACTCAGCATTTCCCCGTGAACAAAACAAAGCACTGGCCCATCCTCACATTGTTCTGCTGCTTGCTGATCATTGCAGCCACTGTGTCCATCAGTCTTGTTGGGGTCTTCCTCCTTTTCAGCGCCCCACTGCTTTAGCAAGCATGATGGCCTTCTCCAGAGACTGGACTCTCCCGACAACATGTCCAAAGTGCATGAGGCGGTCTCACCATCCTGTCCGCTAAAGAGCACTCTGGCTATGTCACTAGTATTTCAAATACCTGCATGGTCACGCAAAGTGAACGGGTTTCAGCGGAGATTCCAGACTAAGGAACAGACTAATAAGAAGGTATAGGCTATTCAATTCTGAGAAATTATCCACTGAAATCCACATTGGAAAAATAGAGAGCAAATATCAATGGGCAACTAGTTGTCCTTATACAGCAACCTTCAATCTTCTATAATATGTAAATTTATATTTAAATTTTCATGATTATACTGCCCCAGAAAGGTAGATATTTTAAAGAAGTATAGTTCATATACATTTTCACTTCAAAAGATTCTTTGAAAATAGAGTTAAAAGATAAAGGAATTTTCCCATGAACTTTTTAAAGCCCCCTTATATATGGGGGGTATCTCCCAAACAGATTTTTTTCAAAGCTATTTATTTAACTTTTTTTTTTTACAAAACAGCTTTATCACCTTCAAGTACTCTCCATTACACTTCATACGCTTGTAAAATCTGCAATTCCATTCTTAGAAACATTTTTCAAACACATCTGTTTGGATGGCTGACAGCACCTCCCTAGATTTTTCTGCACTTCTTTTATGTCATCAGATCACTGTCCTTTCATGTCCCTCTTCATTCACAGAAACAAAAAGAAGTCCCACAGAGTGAGGTCAGGTGAGTAAGGTGCGTGAGGCAAGAGAGACATGCTGTTATTTGCCAAAAACTGGCACAATAAGATGGCTGAGTGAACAGGTGCATTGTCATGGTGGCAAAACCAGTCCCCCATCTGCCATAATCAAGCCTTTTTAAATTTTTATTTTAATAAATCATTTTCTGGGGCTCGTACCACTCATCACAATCCATACACCCATTCATTGTATCAAGCACATTTGTACATTTGTTGCCATCATCATTCTCAAAACATTTTCTTTCTACTTGAGCCCTTGGTATCAGCTCCTCGGTATTTGCCACCCTACCCCACCCTCCCTCCCTCATGAACCCTTGAAAATTTATAGATTATTATTATTTTTTCATGTCATACACTGACTGATGTCTCCCTTTACCCACTTTTCTGTTTCCCATCCCTCTATGAGGGAACTGTAGGCAGATCATTGTGATCAGTTCCCTCTTTCTCCCCTCACCTTCCCCTTACACTTCTGATATGACTACTCTCAAGGGTTTATCTGTCCTGGCTTCCCTGTGTTTTCAACTCTTATCTGTACCTGTGTACATGCTCAGGTCTAGCCAGATTTGTGAGGTAGAATTGGGATCATGATAGTGGTGTGGCAGGGGGTGTGGGGTGGGTATGAAAGAACTAGAAGGAAGTTGCATGTTTCATCAGTGCTATACTGCATCCTGGCTGGCTCAACTCTTCCTTGTGACCCTTCTTTGTAAGGGGATATCCAGGTGCCTAAAGATGGGCTTTGGGTCTCCACTCCCCACTCCCCATCATTCACAATGATATGATTTTTTTGTTCTTTGATGCCTGATACCTGATACCTTCAACACCTCATGATCACACAGGCTAGTGTGTTTCTTCCATGTGGGCTTTGTTGTTTCTTAGCAAATGGCCACTTGTTTATCTTCAAGTCTTTAAGACCCCAGACTATATCTTTTGATAGCTGGGCACCATCAGCTTTCTTCACCACATTTGCTTATATACCCACTTTGTCTTCGTCAATCATGTCAGGAAGGTGAGCATCATGGAATGCCAGTCTAATAGAACAAAGTGTTCTTGCATTGAAGGAGTACTTTAGTACAGACCCAATGTCCATCTGCTACTTGAATACTAAACCTGTGCATAGATATATTTCCCCAACATCATATATAAATATATTTACATATATACATGCCTATATTTAGACCTCCATAAATGCCCTTTGACTCCTAGTTCATTCCTCTATTTCCTTTTACTTTCCTATTGTCCCACTATCATGTTCAGCCTTCACTAGGATTTCAGTAGTTCCTCTCTGTTACATTGCCCTTGATCAAGCCTTTTTTGTTATGCAATCTTCTCAGAACCTCTAAATAGAAAGCTTGATTAACAGTCTGACCTAGTGGAACAAACTCTAAATGCACTATGAGTCAATATTCTAGTCCATTCGGTAAGTTAGTGGACATCCAGAACGAGGTTTGTCATCAATTGATATTTTACCTTTCTGGAAACAAGAAAACTACTTGTCTACTAAACCACTTGTACACTACAGTTCTTCCCAAAGCACTGTCGCTGTAAGCTTTGTTCAACATCGCAACCGTTTCTGCAGCATTTTTCCTGAGCAGGAAACAACATTTCCCAGCTGCACACTGTTCTCTTAAATCAACCATCACAAAAAAAAAAGCAAGGTTCAAGTGAAACTGCTTTCATGAAAAAAAATTCACTGTGATTAGAGAGAACCTTCCCAGGCAATGCCACTGGGTACATTAACTCAGAGCAGTTGCTCAGTGTTTGCCTAGAGGGAAAAATGCGTACGACAAAAGCTATGTTCCACCCAGTGAGAGTCTGGGTTTGGGGGGAGGTGGGTTGCCAGGTGTGTGTGTGTGTGTGTGTGTGTGTGTTCAGTTTTTTTATTCAATAAATTGCTTTTCTGACCACATGATAGCAAATATCATGGGGATAGCACATTCATTCCAAGTTAGAAGAAACCTATTGGACACTCATAGGGTAGTGTGTCAGGCAAATGCTCAGATGGACATGTTTAAGGCACCCTTCACATAACAGTTTAACTTGGATCTAACACAGAGCAACAGTGCAAAGCATCTTATCTTTTGATGAAAATTTAATTTTAAGTAATTATATTTTATATAGCTATGAAATTTCGGGGATGTGTTCATTAAAAGCCCAGATTCTCTAGACAACTTCATATTTTTTTCTGCGACTCAATTCAAATTATCTATAGTTACAAATAATACTTGATTGGAGAAGTTTTAGTTATATCAGTCATATAGCTTATTTATTATATTCAACAATTATGGTGTTGATTTTTATTCACCCTAGAGACAAACACTAAATATGTATATTCCTTCTAAGGAATATCTTTTTTTTTTTAAGTATTGTAGTAAAAGCAACAAATTGGTATTGTGCTAAAAGCCAACCACTTGCAATTGTAATACTTAAAAGTTTCAAAATATAATTGAGACTATAAAAATTCATACGGGTTTACCAATTTTTAAATGCCTTACCAAAATTTTCTTAAAATACTTTTAAGTTTATTGAAAGAATTTAAAATTCTGTTTAACATTAAAGAATATTTTCTTTTCTTTTACAGCCAGTTTAATGTTAAGTAGCTGTAATATAAAATTATCCTCCGACATTTAACAATGTCCATTTACATTTACATTCTATCCTAAATTACTTTTTAATGAAGATATTTGAACAAGCATAGGTTGAACAGACTAGGTTTTTAAGAGAAAAGCAAAAGTACATATAATGGTAAGAAAATGTTTGCCTCAACCCATAAACAAAACAATGAAAAATGAAAAACTTTCCTTTGAAGTCATTGAAATATCTCAACACCTTAATCTAATACTAAGAGTGTGTTCCAGCTACAACTTAAGATCAAATCTAGGCCTGAAGGTAAGATCTTAAAGAATAAACAAATAAATAATGAAAACTTCTAGTGTGTCTGTGTGTGAGCTGTATATCCCCAAAAAATGTTTCCACCAAAATGTCGGTGAACTGCATTTACTCTGTCCACGGCAGAAAGCTAACCAGGCCAACCGCAAAGCAGACGTGAAATAGCCTGACCAGTAAAATCCTCCATCTCCAATTTCAGAAGAGAAGAAACAGACTCAGTGATGGTTATGGAATTCTGGCAGAATCTCTTCAGAAAGAGAAGTTAATAGGTATAATAAATGACCCAGGGCACGGGTAGGAACAACTTGTATAAATAAACTTAAGAAGAAGTTATACAAAACCGGGAACCCAAACAAAGGTGAACCTGTAAGTCTAAATGCAAACTCAAAAGCTGACACAGCCAATTAAAAGCTGCTGAACCTGTTGCTTCTCTGTTCTTTCGTCAGAGTGATAGGAGTTCCTCTTAAGCCATCATTCTTACAAATGTAAGCAAAACAATTTCATAAAGAGGTTTTTTTTCTGTCTTATTAAACACTGCTCCGATACATAGTCCAGAGTTTCCTCTTAGCTTGAAGGAAAAGTGAATGAATATTGGAGCAGAAGGTTTACATTAAAGTTTTTATTTAAATGATCATTACTAGGGGCTCTTAAATCACCTAATGATTCGTTTGCTTTGCAAACCTAAAACAGAACTTCTTAAGATAAACTTTAACTCGCTACAAATCATAAAATTATTTCCATATAAAGTCTGTTTATTAAATGTGCTACACTGTATAGGGTCCCTTTAAATTTATGGCAAGGCAAAAGAATTGCCAGGCCAAAAATACCTGCGAAAGCAATATACATCATTAAAGAAAACTTTCCTCCTATAAAAATAGAATACATGAGGAATATCTGAAAAATTTTAAACTGGGAATTGAATTACTAAGTCTAGCATGGGCCAAAATGATCTCATTTTATGTGGAACCATCCTGAAGGCAAGATTACAGCTCTAACCTTTATCTTTTAGACTTTCATTATTTTGGCTAATATTAAGAGGAGATATTTCTCACCTCCTGATTACAAGGAATTTAATGACTAATTGATGCTCCATGGCGCATAACCCCTTCCTCCATTTTGGGGTGCAAACAAATCCTGAAAAACTATGATTACAGATGAGCAAGGCTCTCGGAATAGGAGCCTAAGGTTACTGTTGGAGCGCCTCTGGGCACACCTGCTCACTGTCCAGATAGTAGCTATGTGCCCACAATCACAAGCCTCCCTGAAAAGAAATATACTGAGCCAGGTTGGCTTGTCAGCACCTCGCCTCTGCCCCTGAAGCCGGTAAGGAAAATTATTAGGGCTCAATGCCCCTTTTCTGTCAAACAGCACGACTCCCTGATGTAAAGTTGCCCTGTTGCCTCAAGAACCCAACTTTTTTGTTCTTTGTTCGTTTCCTGTGACAAGCCCAAGAGGCATTAACAACAGCAGATCCTCTGTGCAGCCTCTGAGCCCCTGGAGGACTGAAATCGCACCACGGCTCCCAAGGCTGGGCTTTGCACGGACAGCTGTTCCCAGTATTAACCCTTCGGGCCTCGCACGTGTATTACAGATATAGATGAGGGGGCTGCAAATGGCTCATGAAAAAATGGAATCAAAAGATCATGGAAATTTTCCAAGCATTTAAAAAAATGTATACTTACTACATATTATTCACCCAAAGCTTCACAGATTCATGGCAGATTGTTCCGTTTCCAAGCAAATATCCCTTCAGAAGATGTTTGTAATAGCCTTTGGCCCTCGAATCTAGTGTGATTGTGTGTTGACTTGCTTTCCGTATATTTACAATCCCGGCTGAAAGCACCCACCTACCTACTCACAAACACAAACATCCAGGAGCACATGTAGTATAGCGAGCAAGCAGAAATATCAAGGAACTTTTCTTATAAATAAAATTTCCACTTTAAGTGAGTAATTTAGCTGCAGCAAGGATTTTTTTTAACTTGGCTTATCATGGAGTCATGAAAAAATGAAGAATATCCAAAACTCTAATGAATTCCTATTTTGGGAAATATAAAAACTACCCAACTACAATATGTCCACAATATCTTTTGTATCATATACGGTTCAAAGGAGATAAATTTTTTAAAACATTAAGCATTAATATCTAGGTCTAGTGACTGGTTTCTTCATTGCCAATGAGGAACAAAGTAAACAATATTTGTAACAGAATTCCATCTCAGTGTTTCAGAGCCTGGGATCTAACTGATTAGCTGAACAAAACTGATCTCGGAAGAGGCTCTGTGTTTCTTGCTGTCGTCAGTTTTGTTGCTGTTTCATTAGTTCTGGCAGGCAGGGCAGGATACCGTCAAGTAAAGCTTACACACTTGATGTGAGGAAGTTGATGAGCAGTGTAGTTTACATTTTGCAAACCCAATCAAGATCCTGAAAGGGCATCTGAACATTTCATATCCAGGACACACTTCCACTTGTCAGCTTATAATGCTCAGAAGCCATCGTGTACTAAGGATACCATGACCCCAGGTTCCAATAAGTTGACAGAAACTGTTGAGTAATTTGCCCAAGATTATAAAGCCAGGAATTGATGGAGCTTGATTTTTTGAACCCAGGGGGTTAGATTTGAAATCCAAAGTTATTTCTGTGACATCACGATGTATTCTTACATAAACAGTCAGTATTCGTCTGTGCAGAGGGGAAAGGCTGAGAGGCGATCAGGCTATGGCTCAACAGATGACTCTGGGTCACCTGAGTGAAGGTTGAGCTTAGAGAGATGAGAATGCAGCCAGGAGAGCAGCCATAAATCCATAAGCATCATTCAACAAAACACACCCCAGAGCCATGACTTTCAGCCTTGGCAAAGGTGTATTGACTTTTGATTTAGTTTCTGGATTTTGTTAAAAGATGGTGCATGTGTAAATCAAAAATACAAGAAGAATACAAATGATTAAAGAAGAGGGAAAAACAAGAAAATGAGAATGAAGAAAACACAAAAGAGGCCAGTATTATTTTACAACTATAATGCTCTACTCAAGACTCATTTTTCTGATAAGTTTTATGTGATGTGTGTAAATTAAATTTAGTTTAAGTTCAAGGGGAGACTTAAAAAGAAGACTTTAGTGTGTTTCTGTAAACAAATACTCTTTATCAGTCTGTCTGTTTTGTAGATAGTGTAGCATAATGCACGAAAAGAGATTGCCTGGAATTCAATTCTGACTACACTCACCAACTATGTGGCTTATGTAACCTCTCCGTGCTTCTCTCTCTATCTCATCACTAGACTGTTGCTATGTGTCTTATTCTGATGTTGAAAGTTATGTCCACCACCATGTTGTCGAACATATTTCAGACACCATCAGAGGCACCCATGGTAGACAACTTTCAACAGAACATCCAGACTATGACAGACTTGGAAGATGGAACCGGTAATGTGTTAGTCTGGGTAGACTAGAGAAACAAATTCATAGACACACACCTCCATATGTGTACAAGAAATAGCTTTCTATATAAGACCAATTGAAGATTGAGAAAACACCCCAACCCAGTCCAGATCAAGTCCATATTAAGTCTGGTATTAGCCCATATGTCTGATACCAATCTATAAATTCCTCTTCAGACTCACAAAACACATGCAATGAGGCCAACTACCGGACAATCACAGGCCAGTGTGTGGAAAGTCTAGTGAATTCAGTAGTGGTAGAGGCATCTCAGCACTGGCAGGGGTTTCCATGTGTCTCCTTCAGCTCCAGGGCTCTACCGTAGCTCCATGCGTCTTATCAGCTGCAACGTCTCCCAGAGAGTGAGCCTGTGTCCCGCCTCCAGTGAGCTATTTATCTCCTTAGTGCCTCCACATGAGGTCATCAAACTGCGACCTGATTGGCAGGCTAACCTCCACCCCTTCACTCTTAAGTCTCAAATTGACAACAGATTCTGTAACTACCACAGGTAATCCACTTCTGAGGAATTAGCCACTGAAAACGGATGAATGACAGTAACCATTGTCTGATTCATTGCCTGAAAATAAGCCCCTCTGGTTCAAAAATGCTCAAAACACTACTGGAAAAGAGCTGGCTGCTCAAAGTCAAGTCAACCTAATAACAGCAAGGACAGAGCAAAGCTTTTGGAAGCTGACCGGGAGAAGGGGAGAAAAAGGCTGCCACAGAAAGAGTTGAATTGCTAGTAGATCTACAAAATATGTAGTGAACCAATCCTAGCCTGATTTCCTTCAACTTTTGTCTTCCGGCCCAGGGTTGTTAAACTTTTGCTGTCAAGGACCAGAGAGCGAATATTTTAAGCTTTGAAGGGGGCGGTAGACCAAATAAGTTTCTATCATTTTACTGGAAAAGCAGCCATAGGCAACACTTACGCTAGTGGAAGTAGTGATATTTCAACAAAAATTTGTTTTAAAGTACCATGTTACAGATATATTCAACCCACAAGATTGACTGATCCCTGCTCCAAACAAGTCGCCACTCCAGATTTCCTGATAAGCCCTAACACCACGAATGTGGAGCATGACCTCTGAAGGCAAGACCCCTGCACAGTGAACTTCTGAGTCCAGGAGAGAGCTATCAATCACATAAGTAGAGAGCCAGAGCATGGAAGAGTGACAAACTTCTCAACACACGGAGCAAGTCAAGCTGAGTGTTTCTGTGCAGGAGGCTGGCTGGCAGAGCGCGGTGCCTCTTGAGGAGTGTGTACTTAATTGAGAAAGTCGGGCTTGCTGGCCTATGGAAGTGGAGAAGTATGTCTTTTGCCTGGGGCTTACTGGAGTGGGGCGCCTCTGGAACTTTAATTCAGGTTGCCAGGTTTACTGGCCCATGAGCTTCCGCTGAGTGCTGGTGGGTAGAGGTTTGCAGACGAGTGGGGTGCTCTTGGAGCATTTATTCACGGACCTCCCAGACTTCGCAACATGTACTGATGAAACAACGCAACCTTAAGCATTTCTCATTGTCATTACAGCTTGGTAATTTCCTTCATAATCTCCTTAATCTGGAATTTTGTCTGTGAGTTCTGTGTAGTCATGGCAATGGATATTGGAACCTACAGGTAAAATAGAGAACAGTTATCAATCCATCACAAATGTATATGTGTATGTGGGTGTGTATGTGAGTGTGTGTGTATACAGAGAGAGGGAGAGAGAGATCAAGCAAATCAATACTACTGTCAGAGAGTCAATTCCAACATAAAACAACCCTCTATAGATTTTCCATACCAAAGGAAAAAAACTTCCATCAACTCACAGTGACTTTATTGAACAGGGTAGAATTTCCCCTGTGAGTTTCTGGGACTGTAACTCTTGACAGGAATAGAAAGCCCTATCTTTCTCCTATGGAGCTGCTAGGGGTTTCAAACTGCCAACTTTGAGGTCACAGCCCAATCCATAAATGCTACACCACCCAGACTCTTTATAGGCTGTCCAAGGCTGTATATATTCATAGAATTAGAAAGCCTATTTTTCCCTATGGAGTGACTGGTGGGTTTGAACCTCCAACCTTTTGGTTAACAGTTTAATGCTTACTGGAGGGGACTACCAGGTTGTGAATGTGGTGTGTGTGTGTGTGTGTGTGTGTGTGTGTGTGTGTGTACGTGGGCACGTGAACGCGTGCATGTATATATGCAGAAGGGTTACAAGGCTTGGCACTCCAGGATGGGGTCTTGTCCCTCTCTTCCTTTCCTGTGGAAACATAAACAATACCTTCCCCTTGGCCACAATCCATTCTTATATCTATGGCTTATATTAATTTAGCCAATGATGTGGAATTTAAAACACTTCTGAGAAAAAGAAATTATACAAGTATTTAAAATGATACAAACTATTTTAAAATATGTACTTGTATAATGAGACCCAGCTCAGAGCTCAATACATGAATTATTGCCTCGTACTGATTAAACACTAAATGACTACACAAATAAAGGGGGTTAGTGATAGGCCAAACTCTTAGTAGCACTCTTCACAGAGGCAGACCATGAGTCCCAGAAAAGCTGGCCATCCTTTCATGAGTCCACTACTATACGGACAAACGCCGAGATGAAGACATGCTTCTACCCGCAGATCATGTAATCCAATCCAGTCTCCCAAGCAACGAGGTGGAGAGCCTGCTCAGTGCACACGAACCATATAAACACTACTTTGACAGGGGAGACCTCACCTCAGCCTGATACGATGATCCTAATTGGATGCTGTTGACCTAATTTCTCCCCAGCCCTTGGTGATCCAGGCCGTGTGCACTATAGACTACTGGGACTTTAAACTCTGTGCTGTCAAGCATCCTTTGGAGGTCACCCCAGAATGATTTGATGTGGACACCCCGCTAAGTGAACTGGGCATTACCTTGAATTCACCTGCAGCAGATTTAAGGAACTGAGATACTTTAGAAGCAGATGGGAACACTTTAGCTTGTTTACTTCACTCATGTGATCAGGAAAGAGACCAAGCACAAGAACAGAGTGAGCAAAAATGAGGGAAATCTGTAAGGAGATGGATTGACCACAGAGCTGCAACAGGGGGTTCAAACAAACAACTGACCGTGACCATGGCACTGGACAATGGCAACAATTTATGTGTCTCCATAACGAAAAGCAATAAAATAACTTACCATGTGAGTCAGGTGAATTCACTTTCAAAGGGATCGGGGGAGCATAATGATGAAGAATTGGGTCTGAAAAAGAACGTCCAGGGAATGTAACTTTTTCTTATAAACTGAGCGGAGGTTTATAGAGATCGCCAGTTTTACATTCGATGATTCAAAGACAGTTTGTTTCACCCCATTCTTTGCAGTCCCTCAATGTCACATCACTTGTCCCACTGACCACCTTGGGCTTCCTGTTTCTATACACAAGGAAGATTCACTGTGCAATAAACCATTCATCTAAATTTGTATTTTGTATACTATTCTGTATGTGCTGTATGTAACCATTTTAAATTGTAGCATAGTGTTCTATGTTAGAGCAAAATGTTAAATTATTTTTGACAGCCACTTGAAGTGGTAGTGAATTGCTTGAAAATAAGTAACATATATATATATATATATATATATATATATATATATATATATATATATATATATATATATATATACAGAGAGAGAGAGATTGATTCAGAAGTAGCCTTGGGGAATGCTGTCATTGTTGGTGTTAGTTGCCATCAAGTTGGCTCCAAACCACAGTGATCCCATGCACAACAGAATGAAACACTGCCCAAAGATCAGGTATGGCCCACCCTGTTTTCACAATAATAACAAATGTTATGAGAATAACCAAAACATGTGTTTCTTACTGCGTGTCAGCTACTATTCCAAGCACTTACTATACATGGGCTAATTTAATTTTCACATTTAGAACAAAAATGTCTAGATATACATAGCCTCTCTTCTAAGAAGAGATTTAGGTTATCAACTATTTCATTTTACTTGGATCCACAAATAATTCCCATGGAAACAGCAGTCAAGAAACCGAAGGACATGTTGCACTGGGCAGAGGCTCTGCAAAAGCCCACTTTGAAGCAAGGAGTGCGGTGTGCCTGGCCATGATGTTTTTGATCACTTCGTAGGCATGTGAAAGCTGTAAAATTACTAAGGAAGACTGAGGATTAATCTATGCCCTTGAATTGTGTGAGCTAAGAATCTTCGGTAGACCATAGACATCCAGCAGAATCGGAGCCCTGCTGATTTCGGGGGTGCATGTTGGGTCGCTCCCTGCAAGGTGAGCTCTGAGATCCGACCATCCTTAAGAGAAATCTGAAGCTTTCTGCTCCTGTAAGAGTTCCAGTCTCACAGGGGCAGTCCTAGTCTATAGGATCACTATGAGTTGGAATTGGCTCAATGGAAGTGAGTTTGGTCTTGATTTTTGCAAAAGGAATGAATAAATCTGCCTTGGAAAAGGTAAAGTCAAAGTCATCTCATTATGAGTGAGGGGGCATGTGGAGTGGAGACCTAAAGCCCATCTGTAGACAACTGGACATCCCCTTATAGAAGGGTCACAAGGAAGAGACGAGCCAGACAGAGTGCAGTGTAGCACTGATGAAACATACAACTTTCCTCTAATTTTTTCATGCTTCCTCCCCCATCCCACCCCCACTATCACGATCCCAATTCTACCTTCCAAATCCAGCTAGACCATAGCATGTACACTGGTACAGATCAGAGCTGGAAACATAGGGAATCCAGGACAGATAAACCAATCAGGACCAATAATGCGGGTAGTGATATCAGGAGGGTAAGGGAAAGGTGGGGGGAGAAAGAGGGAACCAATCACAATAATCGGCGTATAACCCCATCCCAGGGGGACAGACAACAGAAAAGTGGATGAAGGGAGACATCAGTCAGTGTAAAACATGGAATAATAATAATAATCTATAAATTATCAAGAGTTCATGAAGAAGGGAGGGAGGGAGGGGTAAAATGAGGAGCTGATACCAAGGGCTCAAGTAGAAAGATAATGTTTTGAAAATGATGATGGCAACAAATGTACGAGTGTGCTTGACACGACGGATGGATGGTTGGGTTGTGATAAGAATTGTATAAGCCCCCAAAAAAATGATTTTTAAAAAAGGAAAAGGTAAAGCCAACGTACTCCTTGAAAACCAGGTTGAGAACACTTAGTCTTACATGCGTCAGACATATTAGGAATACCAGTGGCTGGAGGCCATCTGGCTTAGTAAAGAAGACAGTCATCCCCAAAGCCCCTCAACTAGATGGACTGACAGAGAGCCTGCAACAACGGGCTCAAGTACAATGGCAACACTGAAGATGAAGTGCGCCTGTTGAGCACAGGTGGCCATGAGCTGGAACTGACACAACACCTACCAAGTCTTCTCGTCGGAATCCCAAGCATACTAGTTGTGATGAGAGATAAAGCACAGGAAAGCAGCTCATAATAGCCACCGCCACTCCCAAGGTCACGACCTTTCTAAAACGCATGCGCCACAACAAATAGACACACTTGTCAAGGAGCATATGCCAAGGAGTCAAGAAGAGATTAGATCATTTCAAAGAAATCAAATGTCTGTCCATCACGTAAGGGCGTAACCAGTGGGAATCATTTAAATAAACGAGTGACTTTAGCAGAAGGCTTAATAAAAATCTAGGTTATTTAACTAATCTACCCCATTTTTGGACACCTTGTTTCAACCTTTAGCTTGGTCCTCAATATTTATTTTTAAGCTGTAAGAGCCCAATGTAGTATTAAAATCATTTTAATATATTTAATATCCCAAAGGAAATTAAGAATGCTCCTTAGAATTGAGGATAGTGAAACTTCATATTTTGGAAATGTTATCAGGAGGGACAAAACCCTAGAGAAGAATATTACAGTTGATGAAGT
This sequence comes from Tenrec ecaudatus, assembly GCF_050624435.1. Lineage (NCBI taxonomy): Eukaryota > Metazoa > Chordata > Mammalia > Afrosoricida > Tenrecidae > Tenrec > Tenrec ecaudatus. The sequence continues at coordinate 108,355,518 of NC_134532.1, read as the reverse complement.
CGAGAACAATTAAGAAGAGGCAGCCGACTCGAGCATAGAAACAGCCGTGAGGAGGCCGCACAGCCATGCAGAGTTTTGTTCCGCTCTGCAGAGGGTCACTATGAGAGAAGTCACTCGATGGAACCTAACAATCACAAACAGCATCTTCGAGTTGCTAAGAAACCATTTTGATTCTTTTATGGGTTGAGTTTTTATTTTGTTTTGAGGAAAAAAACTCACTGAAAATTGCACTTGAATTTTTAAGTAGTCTACTATTGAAAATACAAACTCGTTTTCTTAGATCCATGATATGGCATGGTCAAATTTTGACTATTATAAAAATAGTTGCTATAAACATTTGTAGGTGCGTATGTGTGTTTGTTTATAAGTTTTTATTTCTCTGGGATAAATGCCTAGGAGTAAAATTGCTAGATGGTATAGTAATTAGTCTCATGTTGTGCTTTACCAGATATTAAAAAGGTCTTTTTCTAGAGTGGTTGTACCATTTCACTTTCTTCCCAGAGCCATTAGTTTCTCTACCTCCTGGTTAGCACTTCATGAACCCTAGAGGTTGAAGGGCTAACAGCAAGGACAGCAGATCTAAACTACCAGCCATTTCATCCAGAGAAAGCTGAGGCCAGACGCTGCTGAGACAAACCCCTGCAAGAGTTAGTCTCTGAAACCCACAGAGGCAGTTCTACCCTGTCTTACAGGGTCATCATGCGTCGGAATGGACTTAATGGCAATGAGAGTATATATTTTAAATATTGCTAGCATATCAATAGAACACAAATATTCACAGAGTGCATTTATATAAGGAATTTCATTTTTTATTAAGTGACTTGTTCAGTTATAGATAAATTAAAATGCCATATTATCAAAAAATTTAAATAATTGAAAGTAATAAAATCAAAACCTAAAGGTGACAACTGCATAGCTACATTTTCTTCATGGGAATCCTTAATATAATTTTTATGACTAAATGATTTTTATTCTATTAAAATGTAAAGAGTTCCTGACTAGCTCATCCTCACCAAACACATCTAAAGACTAAAACTTTACCCTCCCTATCCCACCACCAATACGAAACAACCACCACCAAACATTTTAAGGTGCTTTTAGTTAATGATGAAATTATTCATGTATTTTATTGGGGTGGGCAATCACAACTGAGCAAAAGAAATTAAACTATCAAGATGTATAGATAGCTAACCCCAGAGTGCCTATCATATGCGTTCACTTGGTATTTTTTATTTTGTTTTTGTTTTTCCTTTATTTCTCTGTGGTAGAGTCTGATGCCTCGAGGGGCTGCTAGCAGTTTATAACCCCAGGAGAGAGATGCGGCTTTCTACTTCCATGAAAGTTACAGTCTCAGACACCCACAGTTGATTCTAATCTGTCCTAGAGAGAGAATTACTGTGTGTCTGAATTGACTCGATGGCAGTGAGTTTCCTGTAGTGTTTCTCGGTTGCTTCAGATTCATCATCTAAACCAGTTATTGGGTCTCAATCAAACACCATCGTCCGCAGAAATGCTCCTCATTTGCAAAGACTATCTTTAAAAACACACACACCATAATCCATCCAGACTCAACTCACTGCCTTAATAAATCCATGGGATTATGTACCTATTTGGTTATTTAGGGAGTTAAACCGAGGCTTAGGTATAACAAAAGCATACTAAAATGTCTTTTGTCCTCTTACTGGAATATTCATTCTCACATGCAAAGCAGAGAAGCAGGAAGCAGCCTCGGGCGGAAGGGGACAGACAGTAATGCAAAGTGAGAATAACCAGACCATGTGCTCTTGTGTTTTGAGTTAGCCTCTGCTTTCCATACCTGGAGAAGCATCAAATTAAAAGAATGTGACTCTGGACCACAAAAGAAAAGGAACCACCGAGAGTTACAGGCATGCACATAAGTCCCTATAGTTGAGCAATCCCCAACAGAAGGTTTATGTTCATTGAAGAGTGGAAAAAGTTCAAGTCCTTCCAGAAGCAACATCTGTTTCTGCTGACTGATCTTGGTCTGAGTTTTTGGGTTTTTTTTTTCATATTTATCAGGTTAACCTTTGGATTGCCTCCTAAAAATTAACTCGTGGATAGCTAGAATTTTGATAGAAGCACAATAAAAATTCAGGACCAGGGGTGAGAGTGGCCATAATGGGAGGGTGGAGGGAGGGTGGGCTGGAAAGAGGGAACCGATTACAAGGATCTACATATAACCTCCTCCCTGCGTGATTGACAACAGAAAAGTGGGTGAAGGGAGACATCGAACAGTGTAAGATATGACAAAATAATAATTTATAAATTATCAAGGGTTCATGAAGGAGGGGGGAGCAGGGCAGGAGGGAAAAAAATGAGAAGCCGATGCCAGGGGCTTGGGTGGTGAGCGGATGCTTTGAGAATGATGAGGGCAATGAATGTACAAATGTGCTTTACACAATTGATGTATGTATGGATTGAGATAAGAGTTGTATGAGCCCCTGGTAAAATGATTTTTAAAGAAAAAATACATTAATAATGTCTTCATTTTACTAAAATCTTCATGGTATCGATGATTTTTAGGTGCCTCGTTTATTACAGGTGGGGCCCCACCTGAGATGTCATTAAGGCGTCCTGGTGGTGCGGTGGGTTAAACGATGGGCTGCTCATGAAAGGCTGGCGGGTCGAGCGCACCAGCCACTCCACGGAGAAAGAAGAGGCAGTCTGCTTTCATACAGATTCACGGCCTCGGGAACCTGATGAAGCCTCTCTCGTCTATCCACCATGAGTGGGATGGAATGAATGGCAGTGGCTGGGATAAATAATTGGACCAAAAGATGGAGTGAAGGTAATTAAACATTTCAAGAGACTGTTGGTGCAAATTTTAAAGAATTTCTTAAAAATAAACATTTCTCACCACAGTTATCAGAGAATATCTGCCTTATCAGTCTGTTAATGAGATATGGAAAAAAAACAGAGTGACCGAAATCAAAACCAGGGCTTTAAAAGCTGACAAACAGCTTGCTATGAATCTTTATGATCTGGTAAATCTCAGTATCTTAAGAAAAATAGAAGTGACTTCTTACAAACAAAGTTAAAGATAAACTGCACATTACGAAAGGATTAAATATGAAAACATTAGGAAAATGTACATTTCCCAAAGACAGAAAAGCTTTCCCTCATGCAAAGTTACATTAATCTAGATGACAGTTTTTTTGTAAGAAATTAGGAGAGAACCCTATGAAAATATTTATTTTATTTTCTTAAATCGTATTTCACACTTTGTTCACATCTTCCACTTAATACCTTCTTAGATTTTGTCAACCATGACAACAAAACTTCAGTTAAAAATAGGCAGATTTAGTTAAGTCAATTAAGAACCTAATTGCTGTTTTTGTTAACTATCAAATGTGCTCTATTAATACTGGCCCCATGCACAAGGGAGTGAAGTGGACAGCCAGGCCATTCTTCCAACTCTGTCTTAATGCGGAATCTCCACGGACACTTGTTCCCCATCACAGCGATGGAAGCCTCCGCACACAGACAAGAAGTGGCTATCTCTATGCGAGGTGCATTGCCAGGTTCAAATCTTGCCACCTGGAAGGCAAGGTTTTACCATTAAATCATCACTGCCTAATTACACTTTAAATTAACTAGTAATTTCTACTTATATAGGGTGTGACATAACTAAGCTCATTAAAGCAACCAACCCAATCAAGCTGCCTTTTCTCCAAGTCTGGCTCCGGAGAAGCTCTGAGGTGACTGCTAGGGCCAGGCGGCCCCTGTGGTACTCAGGGAGGCGGGTTCTTCTTGTCTAAATGAAGCTATTCGCTGTTCTTTATGGTTTCCTCAGAGCTGTGCTCTTAGGTTCAGGTTTGCTCTTTCCATTATTGCCTAGTACTTGATTTACGATTCAGGGTAAATAGGCTCAGAGAAGCAACGGTTTTCCACTGTTCTTTGCCTGCCAGCATAACTCCTGTCGTCGTGCAGAAACATTTTTAAGGTCACTGGCACCAAGTTGCACATGAAAGTCAGACATGGAGTCCTGGTGGCTTTGGAAAGTTAATAAGTCTAGAAGAAAATCCAAGTCCCATACAATCTTTTTTCCCCCCTTAATGGGAAACATTTCAGAGCATGACTCATATGTAACTTTGCTAGGAGCATTAAATCTTTAAATCTTAATCCTTTAAATCTTTATGGAGGAGAGTTCTTAAATGGAAAGCATTCCATACCTAACCCTTAAATGGCTTCTTTCAGATTAGAGTATAGCATCAATTATGTATGGTCATATTGAAATTCAGTATCACCAAGCATAATTCCCAGGATTCATATCTTTATTACAAAATTGTCAATAGAGGGAAAACATATTCCCCTCTCTGGATCCACCTTCAGGTTGGTGACTGTTCGGTCATATATATAGCTATAGGAGCCCTGGTGGCAGAGTGGGTTACCAGTTGGGCTGCTAACCACAAGGTCAGAGGTTCAAATCCACACCAGTAGCTTGGAAGAAAAAAAATAGGCTTTCTACTCCTGTAAAGAGTTACTATCTCAAAAACCTATGAGGGTTATTCATCCTTATCCAATGGAGTCACGACGAATTGAAATCGAGTCAAAGATGGTGACTTTTATAGCCAGAGGGAAGAGGAGATAAGTACAGTGATCCTCTCTATCTTTAGTTCTTTGGTCAAGAAGCACTGCTGAACTTGGTAGACCCTACGGATCCAGAACAGGAAAGAGACGATCACAGTGCCTTGGCTCCAAATCCATTACTAACGAACAATCCTACAAGACTTGCATTGTCTCGGGAATATAAAGAAAAATAAGATGGGAAAAAGGTTCCGATGAAGTTGGATATGTTGCCTCATGGACTGAAGGGTAAATGAAACACACTTCTTGCCCCAAGGGCTTTCCGCCCTGCATCTTGATCTCCTAGTGCAGCTCCAAGAAGAGTACCACAGAGAATGTCACAAACAAACATTTGTCTTCTCACAGGCTGTAGCCGCTGGGTGCCATCGACTCACTTCTGACTCATAGCAACCCTATGCGTCAGAGGATGACACCCTGCCTGCCCTGTCCTACACCATCCTCACATACGCTGTTCTATTCGAGCCTAGTGTTGTAGGCAGTGTGTCTGTTCAACTTGTCGAGAGCACCTCTCTCTTTGGCTGGTCTTCGACTCTATCAAGCACGCTCTGTTCCAGAGACTGGTCTTTCCAGATAACGTGCCCAAAGCACATGAGGTGAAACCGCACCATCCTCCTTTCTAAGAAGCCTTCTGGTTGTCGTTCCTCTAAGACAGATTTGTTTATTCTTTCTGTAGCTCAGGGTACATGCAATGTTCTTCACCAGTACCATAAATCAAACCCATCCATTCTTCCCTAGCCTTCCTTATCTACTGTCCAACATGCACGTGTATCCAAGGAGACTGAAGTAACGTGGCCTGGGTCAGGCACGTCTTAGTCCTCAAAGTGGCATCCTGACACTTCAATATTCCAAAGAGGTCTTGTGTAGCTGATTTGCCCGATGCAATGTGTCATTTGATTTCTTGACTGGGGCTTCCACAGTTTAGGAAGCCAGAAGTCTGAATTCAGGGTATTAACTCAAGAAGAAAGTGTGATCTGTCAGCCCTGAGGGGAACCCCTTGCTCAATCCCCATGTGAGGCCTATCCCCCCATTCCACCCCAATGTACACTTGCTTCCCTGGGCCTAATCTACTTTTTTCCATATCTCAAAAGTGATTGCCTTCATGAAGACACATGCTACACTGATGTGGACTCATTAACATCACAAAGAAAACAAATGACATCACATCCACTGATCTGTTATTGTTTGTCCTCAGTTGATACCAACTCACAGTGACTCGGTCAGTCAGGGACAACGGCCATGTAGGATATCCCAATCTGTAATCTTCCCCAAAGAAGACCAACACTTACTTCTCCCATGGAGAGGCTGCTAGACTCAAACCGACAACTTTCCAGTGAGTAGGGGGGCACTGAACCACTGCACCGCCAGAACTCTGTATCAGACCCTGAGTGCTTATCTGCTACACTCAAGCAGTAACTGCTCAAAACTGTTGACTAAGCTTTGTGGGAACATGGAGAACCTCAACGAAGCGTGAGTTCCTTCCAAAGCCTTCTACTCAAATTGCTATCTGTCTAGCTACCCAAAAGAGAATTTTTAAAAGTGAATATGCACAGACCATTCAAAACCAGTGAGTACTAATAACTCTGATATGATTCTAAATTAGCGTGTCTCATAAAGGGAGGTGATCTGTTTAAGCAACAGTAATCTGAGGAGGCAATTTTTTTGTTATGTTTTCTTCAAGGAGCAATCCCCCCCCCACCCCGCACGCTACAGAAGCTGCACTGTCGCATTCCACAATTAGTTCTGAACCAAAATTTCAAATATTTTTCTGGAAGCCGAGTCCTCTGCACTCCCAATCCCAGTCAGATACCGAAACCTCGCATCAGACACACCGGTGCCTCTTACACCACCCCTGCTCAGTCATTCAATGTGGCACAGTACTCCCATGCAAAGAGGACTCAAGGAAGGAGGAAGAGAAGGAGGAGGAGGAGGAGCAGGAGGAGATGAGTGCCCAAGAACTATGGGACAATCAAACAGGTAAAACATGTATATGTTATTCAAATATCAGAGGAAGATATGAAATGGAAGAAATATTTGAAATAATAATAGCTGAAAATTCACCAAAATTTATGACAGGCACCAAATCACAAATGCAGCAAGTTCACAGAAGGATAAATAATTTTTTTTAATTTAGACCTAATATACAGATAGGAACTGTAAACACAGGAAATCCAGGACAGATGATCCCTTTAGGACCAGTGGTGAGAGTAGCGATCCTGGGAGGGTGGAGGGAGAGTGAGGTGGAGAGGGGGGAAGTGATTACAAGGATCTACATATAACCTCCTGCCTGGGGGATGGACAACAGTAAAGTCAGTAAAGAGAGATGTTGGGCAGTGTAAGAGATGACAAAATAATAATAATTTCTAAATTATCAAGGGTTCATGAGGGAGTAGGGAGCAGGGAGGGAGCTGAAAAAATGAGGAGCTGATACCAAGGGCTCAAGCAGAAAGCAAATGTTTTGAGAATGATGATGGCAACAAATGTACAAATGTGCTTGATACAATGGATGGATGTATGAATTGTGATAAGAGTTGTACGAGCCCCCAATAAAATGATTAAAATGAAAAGTAGATAAACCTTTCAAATAATTAGCCTAATAAGTTGTTATTTGACCTGCAGAATATGAAAGACAAAGAGAAAATCCTAAAAGGATCTGGAATACGTGCCAGGGAGCTGATTGTGACTCATAGTGACCCTGCCGGACAGGGCAGAACCACCCTGTGGGTTTCTGAGACTGGAACTATGGCTGTAAGAAACCTAGTCTCTCTCCAGTAGGGCAGCTGATGCTTTCGAACGCCTGACCTTTTGGGTAGCAGCCCAATGAGTCATCTCATTGGCAGCCGCTAGAGGTGGAAAAAACACACTGACCTACAACGGTACAAGCACAATTACATTGTACTTCTCTTCAGAAGCCAGTAAGCAAGAAGTGTTCAAAATAAAAGCAATTAAAATGTTTTAATGGATGGGAAGTCATAAAGTTTTTATAAAATTATAATCACCATGCCCACTGCCAAGTTCTCTATTCCATGCTATTGTAGCTTCTATGTTGCGATGATGCTGGAGGCTGTGTCAGCTATACTTCAAAGACCAGCAAGAACACTAACAGGACCAGTTGGAGTAGAGCTTCCACTAAAGATGAAGGAGCTGACAATTTACTTCTGAAAAAAAAAGTGGCAGATGGGAAGCTGATGAGCAATGAAACAATGTCTGGGACATAGTGCTGGACAAATGAGACCCTCGGGCAGGACGGCACTCAGTAGAAACCCAAGGAAGAGCTGCCTCCATGTAGAGTCCACCTGCATGCTGCAGGTCAAGCCTACTGGCCCCCAAGTGGGGAGTGTCTCAACAATGAGAAGAGCCAGCCACAACAGCCATTAACGACCAGGACGTAGGCTGTGTGAAGTATGGGTCTAAGAAATTGGTAAGTCACCAAAAAGTAAATGGAGTATGTGTAAAACATAACATCCTAGGAATTAATAAACTGAACATTTTAAATCAGTGGGTCCACTCAGCTCAGAAAGACAAATTAGAGAGAAATGGGTCACATTCATGATCAAAAACAACATTCAAGGGTTATCCTGAAGTTCAACAATACCTGTAATAGGACAACATCTAAACACCCACCAGAAAATTTTAGGTTAATATGATTGTTATTCTAATTTATGAACCAATCACTAGTGCCAAAGGTAAAGAAATAAAAGCATTTTACCAGTCTCTGGGGTCTATAATTGATCAAACATGCAATCATGGTGCACTGATAATTTAATTAGTGGTGATTGAAATGTGAAACTCAGAAGCAAAGAAGCATCAGCAGTTTGAAAATATGGCATTTGCCCTAAAAGACTGGAGCTCACATTGTAAGACTTTAAAAAACCAACAAAGGATCTATTGCAAACACCATTTCAACAACATAAATGATGGGGTTTTTTTTCATGTAGACTTTGCTGGATGGAATACATGTGAATCAAATCAGTATCCTCAGTCTGAGCTAGGCAAAGGGCAGCCTGCAGACAGCTCATGGATTACTTATATGCAAGTCAAGTTAAAGCTGAAGAGGAACATAGGTCCAAGAGAGTCAAAGCACAACCTTGAGTCTATTCCAGCTGAATTTAAGGACCATCTCAAGAATCGAGTTGACACACAGAACATTAATGTTGAAGACCACATGAAGTATGGGATGACATCATACACTGTGATAGGTAAGGCTTGGTGTCACCTTCACTGAGTCAGGCTTCTCAATGGTTTGGCTGCTACCATGTAACAATCCCCCATGAGCTGACAACACAGCAGGCAAGCTGTTATAAACCTCCATAATGGATAAGATTCGGATGGCAGTTAGGTTAAAGCTTTAGCACCCCATCATTTGCTCTCCCTTATGATCTATTTAAATTTGCTCTAGATTTTAATGTTCTGCTTTCTTTTTGAATGAGGTTTCGATCTCTTTTATTCTTATTAGTTTGAGCTATTGAATTGTATGATATGCGAATTAGCTGCCTATAAAATTGTCAAAAAATTTTAATTATCAAAGAGCTGCCCTCCCCCCTCAAGAAAAGGCAGCAGAATGAAAAAGGTTAGGGTAAAATGCAACACTTTTTCTTAAGTAAAAATCCTGATGCATATTGACTCCAGGTTGTGGCCTGCTCCCAATATAAGTGGATGATGTAGAAAACGTGCTTGCTTTTTGCTGAGTCTGGATCCTTCAAATGATTCATTGACCTCTGTTTTCATTTTTGTTTGTTTGTTTGTTTTTTAACTTGAGAAAACAGTCTGACATATTGTCTGCCAATCCTGGAGTCATCAGTGACCTGCCATCTGCTGTACTCACCTTGAATTAATCGCCTCTCCAGTCAACAAGCCTGATCTGCCCACCTTGGATTCCTCCCTCTCTGCAGGCAGCAGTCTGTAATCATCCTGCTGATCTGTCATCAGCCCACACAGCTACCGGAGTCAGGAGAAGTCTCTAGCCTAACATCTGACCCATAAATTTGGAATTTGCCAGAGAGCAGGCTGGCTTGCTTCTACAACCTTGTGAGGCATTTTCTTGATATAAATAGACATGTGCATGCACACACACATATGTCAATCAGCCAGAAGAAGATGAGGATGGGATGCAACACCCCTACATAGATCACAGTGCTGTTGCAATCACTTGAAAGGCAGATTCCTAGGGGTTGTGACCTGCTCCTAATATACGTAGATGCTCTTGAAAGCTTCCTTTGCTTTTTGCTGGGACTGCATCCTGCATCTAACTCATCCACCTACAGTTCTTTGGATTTGAGCTAAAGGCCTGTCATATTGCCTGCCTAGACGTTGTCAGTGGCCTGAAATCCGACCTGTACCTTAGATTCATTTGACTCTGCAGCTACCAGGTTGTTGTCTTCCTTCCAGTCTTGGGTTGATCGTTCCCATAATTATGAGTAGATAGAAGTTTCTAGCCTAACAGCTGACCCGGAGACTCAGAACCTGCATATCCTTGAACTTGCCCACTTCTGTAACTGTGTGGGCTCTTTTCCTGATACAAATGCATATGTAAGAGAAAGTATATGTTTCTATGTCATTTAACTTGTGTATAATTACAAAATTATACATAAATGAAATTATGATGATACTGCACCTGTTTCCGGTCCTATTAGTCACACTTGTGTTAACCTTTCATTATGGGCCTGATTTCAAGGCGCAATATTCACAAGTAAAAACTCACAACCAAACTCACTGCTATTGAGTCAATTCCATCTCCGACTGAGCGACCCTAAAGACAGTAGAACTTGTGCTTTTGAGACGTCAAACTTCACAGGAAAAGAGTCTTCTTTCTCCCACCTAGTGGATTTGAACTCCTGACATGGCAGTTAGCAGGTAGTAATCCACTACCCACCAGGGCTCCTTCATTGGCAAGGAACAAATTAATAATTGAATAGATTGTTTAAGTGAAAAATTATAAAATTATCATGAAAATTTTTACTGGTGAAGAGTGATTACCGAGTATTAGAAGTCAGATAAATACATTTTGGATAGAAAGCAATAGTTGGTTTGGATAGAATTTGGATAAGAAGAAATGATTGATAGATAGATAAGAGAAGCGAGTAGGACATGATCAAGAAGAGATGATAAAGAAAGGCAGCCAAAGCTTCTGATGTAGTCGTATTGAAAATGACTAATTTTCCTAAATCTTAATTTCCAGCATAAAAATGCTGGTGAAACCTGAAAAATATTTTGACTTGCACTTTCTGCAATTGATCTCAAGGCAACAGGACACCTCTGAAGGGGCCCCGGCATAAGGAAATGAATAGCCTTGTCATTACTTATTAAGATTTTATAAGGTACATGTTGCAGTCTGTGATATACCTACCCCAGGAAGTATTCACGTTAGTTACAACACCCCCGACCTTCCCTACTTATCTCAAAAAGTGTCCTGCAATTATCAAAACAAAATTAACATCCTTAATTTATTTATATCTATATTAAGATTCTGCAAAAGAGCTCATGGAACACAGCCAAAAAAGTAAGAAAGCACTGCAACAGTAAAATTGCAGGAAATCAGCAATCTCAGTTTAGTAAAGCTAAGCAAATTGATGGCGAAAGGTCGGAAAAGGGTTGCTTGAATCAATGGGAAGAATATTTGCCTGGTGCTATAGCTCCATCCAGTGGCAGACGAGACCAGTAGCGCGCCAACCAAATAAGGGAGCAAAGAAAGAACAAAGGAATTCACAAGGGCAGGAAGCGCCAGTAGTGATCCACACATGGGACTGCATTCGTGCCAAGAGTGTTCAAAGTTGCAAAGTTGCAAGATCATTTAGAATGACAAAACTAAATTACTTGAGACACCACAGTTATGTCTACAGTGCGTAAAAACTCCAGTACAAAGTGAAAAATTAGGTCCACTGTCAAGCTATTTGACTCTACATAAATAAGATCCCTGGGATTGACTTTTCCACTGTATATTCAAAAGTAACATATGTATATCTGAGATTGGAATCTGCGCACGTTGCCTCCATTCCGTTCTCTCGCACTGCTTCTCAGGACATTTCGTTGTGAAATGTTTCCCTCTTTGGTATGTCAGTTCAATGAACGCAGAACCTTTGTCTGTCTGCTTCACAGCTGGGTCCCAGACTCAAAGCAGTGTCTGCCCCATAGGATGTCCTCAAGAACTTTTTATTGAATTCATGGGGGAAAGTGAGTCCTCCAAAGATACTTTAGAATATTACATTCCTATGCATCACAAAACCTTTAAGAAGCTAAGAAAAAAGGATGAGCGCTCTCTCAAGATGTGAGCATATAATTATGCATACAGTGTGAAGACATTTTTAGACTCTCTGTCACCTATGTTTATGAAGTTCTGCTCTAAATGAAACATGAAGACCAAGTTCATAATTGGGGAAATGTGGTGACCATTTGCATGTGTTATTTTTGCCTGACCTGCCTCAGCTATTATGCTGGCTCTGTGGCTTAGGCGTTGGATTGCAACCTGAAAGGTCAGCAGTTCAAGCCCACCAGCCACTGTGCAAGAGGAAGATGAGACCATCTGCTCCAGTAAAGATACAGGGTTGCTATGAGTTTGAGTTTACTCTATGGCTGTGTGTGTGGCGGTGGGGAAGGGGGGAATTATGATCTCAGACCCTACTTTTAGCTATATTTTATTAGAATTCATTTACGTCTACATAGCCTGGTTAGTAGCTACTACGTTTGACAGCGTACTTGCAGACTTTGCTCCTTATTGGGATGTGAGCGATAGATTGGTGAGCTCCAGGGCTTTACATGGGGATATTGGTAAATTAGCTATTATGATCTACTAAACGGGAGGTGCGACTAAGAAAGCATGTCATAGCAGCAGCATGTGGAAGGAAAACCAATGGGACAGAGCAAAGCTCTTTAAAGTGTTAACAAGCAGAGATGTCACTGTGAGGGCCAAGGTGCACCACCTGACCTAAGAATTCGTATTTCAATCACTTCAAATGCATGTGAAAGCTGGAAAATGAATAAGTAAGGCTACAGAAAAAAATGATGAGTTTGAATTATGATACTGGCAAAAAATATTGAAAGAGCCGTGGTCTGCAAAATAAATAAATAAATAAGCAGCTCCATCTTGAAAGAAATACAGCAAGGACGTTCACTCGAAGGGAGAAGGTCAAGGCTTTGTCTGACATCGTCTGGACGTGTCCTCAGAAGAAGCCAGGCCTGGGAAACGTCAGGCTGCTGGTACAGGAGAACATCACACAAAGAGGAGGACCTCATCCAAATGGACCGGCAGCTTACAGCGGCTGCCCCAGTGGGCTCAAACATAGCACCAACTACTGGGAGGTTGATGTGAGCCGAGCAATGTTTACTTCTGTGGTATATAGATCACATCGCCATGAGTTGCTATTGACTTAACAGCACCTAACAACAACAACTACAACAGAGAAATCAAATCCAAACGTATTGCCTTCGAGTCAGTTCTGATGAATAGTGACTCCTGAAGACGAGATCAAACTGCCCCTGTGGGTTTCTAAGACTGTACCTCTTTAGAGGAGTAGAAAGCTTCAACTTTCTCCTGCAGAGCAGTTCAGGTTTCGAAATGGGTTACAGCCCAAGACCTAACCACTAGTCAGCACGATTAGGTAGTCCAACAATATCATGGCTTCATAGAACACTTTACAAGATATTCACTTATTCACTTAGAAAAAAATAGCTTTTCTAATTATAGCTTTTCTAACTATATTTCTAATTATCAAACCAAGGTATTTCTAAGTTTCAGGGTATGTGTCCTGCTTAAAATTAGTAATAATAATGTAATTTAGTAATATTATAGGCTCATCATGAAAATATACAGATGAAGCAACCTTGACTGCTGAAAGCGAAGAGGACTTGAAGCACTGACTCATGAAGAACAAGGATGGCAGCCTTCAGTGTGGATTACAACTCAAGGCAAAGGAGACCAGGGTCCTCACAACTGGACCCATAGGTGACAGCACGATCAACGGAGAAAAGGTGGAAGTTGTCAAGGATTTCCTCTTACTTGGCTCCACAATCAATGCGCATGGAAGCAGCAGTCAAAAGCTCAAAAGACAAGTTGCATTAGGTACATGTGCCGCACAAGAGCTTATGAAAGAGCAAGGATGTTACTTTGAGACCTAAGGTGCGCCTGACCCAAACCATTGTCTTCTCATATGCATGTGGAAGTTGGGTATTGAACAGGGAAAACCGGAGAAGGACCCACACACTGGATTTGTGGTGCTGGCGAAGAACACAGAAAGTGCCATGGACTGCTAAATGGACCGGCTGATTTGTCTTGGAATAAGTGTAGCTGGAGGACTCCTTAGAGGCAGAGGCGAGGATGGAGAGAGTTCGTCTTACATACTTTGGGCACATGGCAGGAGAGGCCACTTCCGGATAAAGACATAATCCTGGGTCAAGTGGAGGGCCAGTGACGGAGGGGAAGATCCTCAACGAGGGGGGTTAACACAGTGGCAGCATCAATAGGCTCAAGCGTAAGAACCAGGGTGAGGCTATCACAGGGCCATGCAGTATTTCATTCTGTGGTGCACAGGGTTGCTATGCGTCGGAGCTGACTGGATGGTACCACCACCAACAACAACAACATTTCTATAGTTAATTAAGAAATCCTAGCCTGCTGGTGTGAGCTAGGCACTAGGCTAACTGTAAACCAACCAGCCGTTCCAGGGGAGAAAGAGGAGACTAGCTACTCACGTAAACATGTACAGCCTTGGAACCTTATGCGCTCCCTGCGGGTCAGAATCGGCTCCAGGGGAGTGGATTTTATATGGCAAAACCATGCTGCTTATTATGTTTTTTCTCGAGTAGAAACAATCTGGTTTGCTCACTCCAGCCAGAGTGGTATATTTTTAAATGTCTAATGAGGGCACTCCTTGCTTAAAACTCTTTAATATCTACATATTGTTTTTCAGATAAGCAGTCAAATGCAAGCCCTACAAAATGTAGTCTCAATCTCCTGTCTAGCTTCATTGTCAGCCACTCTGGCCGTCTATCACTGAGCCTCCCACCTCACACCTGCTTTCCCTGCTACGCCCCTGCCTGCAGCATTGTGCTCCCTGCCTCTTCCTATCCCCACGCTTGGCCTGGGCATTCTCCACTCACCCTTCGAGTTTGGCTCTCTTGTTACTCAGGACTCAGGTGGTCTCACTGCACTGCAGGCTGCTTCCTCAGAGAACTTGCGGCCACTGAAGGTAATCATCTGTTCCAGCAGGGGCAGCCAAAATCCCATCCTGGAACAAGGAGCCATGTCTCAAAGAGCTTTGCGTCTCCAAATAAAGCCATGGTACCATCAGATCTCTCTATGAAATGACAAACTCGGAGATGTAATGATTAAGAATTCAAAGACAGTAGCTACAGAGCATTCGCCCTAATATAGGCCCCGTTCTGAGTGGACGATTCTGGCAATGACACTGGCCGAATTCCCATGGGGTTGGTTCTGACTGTAGGCAAATGGAGAAGAATCTTGGTCAAGCCAAACCAAAAGAGCCTTGTTACCTTTCCTCCCAGCCCTAAGTGTCTGCTCTCCTTCTGTTGCATCACCTAGCAGGACATTCAAGAGACTCGATTCTGAAAAAGAATCCTATCACTAAGTGGTTTGCTCTTTCCATCTGGACATACAGGTAGCTTGCCGTTCTTTACCAAAACTATAATTAAATTACTAAGTTCTCTATCACCACATAGGAGCCCTGGTGACGTAGTGGTTATGAGTTGAACTGCAAGGTTGGCAGTTGGTAACCACCAACTGCTCTGTGGGAGGAAGGTGAGGCTTTCCATTCCTAATCAACAGCTACAGGCTTGGAATTCAAAGCGAGAAGTTCTACCCTATCCTATAGAGTCGCTGGGAGTCACCATCGACTCAACTGTAGTGAATTTGGTTTAGAGTTATAGTAAATCCTCCAAGAAATATCAGCTTTCTGAAAATCATGATGAAGTCACTTGTAGACTAAAATAAAATGTGTGTACACACACACAATCATAATAAGAGGCAATTTCCCAATCAATGGTGTCTTAAGGGAAGAAATCCTTCACAAGACGTGTGTTTATTCAGATGTGATTATTGCTCTTTGCTTTTAACGAACTGGGTAGAAAAGATCAATCATGTACATGTAAATCTTTTCAAGTGTCAGAAAAAGAAGAAAACAACTACTGAAAACATGGGAAATGTTCTCATGGGAATCACTCCTTTGCTTGCCAAAGTCTCCTGAACATTCCCATTGCCATTGAGTTAAGTCTGACTCATGGAAATCCCATATGGGACAGGGTAGGACTGCTCCGTCAGGTTTTCTTGGCTGTAATTTTTACAAAAGCAAATCACCGGGCCTTTGTCCCGTGACACCCACAAGATGGGTTTGAAGTACTAACATAAAGGTTATCACATCAAGTGCAAAGTATTTGTAACACCCATTGACCTTTTCTGACGATTATTAAATAACGCATCCAAACAATCAAGCTACAGTTTCATCAGGAACCTCAGATTTTTCTTCCTCAGTTCCTGACAGGAAGCAGAGATCACTATTCTCACCTACCTTTTCTTCTTGTCTCTGCACATTACATAGTAAATATTTCTAACAGGTTATCCCGACCTTCTTTCAGTGCTTCTCGATCTTTCTAAATTATTTTAGGAAGTTTGATATTTTGCATATTGAACAATGACCTTAATTCTTAATTGCACAATTTTTTTAAAAGTGTGTCTTAGTGCCAACAAGTTGGTTCTGAAGCATAGTGACCCTGTCTACAACAGAACAAGATGCTGTTTGGCCATGCGCTTCCCCACACTGGTTCCTGTGCCTCAGTCCATTGTGGCAGTCACTGTGTCAATCCATCTTGGTGAGGGCCTTCCTCGTTTCTGTTGCCCCTCTACTCTCTCAAGCATGATGTCTTTCTCCAAGGACTGGTCTTATGAGATGAAGTCTCACCATCCTTGCCTGTAAGGAGCATTCTGGCTGTACTTCTTCCAAGACAGATTTGCTTGTTCTTTTGGTACTTTCAATATCCTTCATGAGCACCATAATTCCAATGCATTGGTTCTTCTTTGGTCTTGCTTATTCAAGGTTCAAGTTCCACATGCATAGAAGGTGACTGGAAATATTGTGTCTTGGATCAGCGGCACCTTAGTCCTCAAAGTAACATCCTTGCTTTCCAACACTTTAAAGGAGTCTTGTGCAATAGGTTTATTCAATACAATATGTCGATTGATGTCTTGACTGCTGCTTCTATGAGCCTTGATTGTAGATTCATGTAAAACAAAACCTTTGACAACTTCAATCTTCTCTCCATTTATCGCGATGTTATCTATTGGTTCACTTGTGAGGATTTGGGTCTTCTTTAAATTGAGTTGTAATTCATGCTGAAGCCTGCATTCCTTGATCTTCATCAGCAAGTGCTTCTTGTTTTCCTTACTTTCAGCAAGCAATCTTATGTCATGTGCATATTATGGGTAGTTAATAAACCTGCAATTCTGTTGCCCAATTCTTGTTCATATAATTCAGCTTCCCTAATTATTCTCACAGCATGCAGATTTAATAAGTATGATGAGAGGACACAGCCCTGAGGGATGCCTTTCCTAAATTCAAACTATGCAGTCAGTATTCCTCTGGTTTTTTTTAATTCCTATTCTTCTCAAGGCTATCCATAGTTCATTATGATCCACACAGTCAATTGCCTTTGCATAGCCAATAAAACACAAGTAAACATCTAGTATTCTTATCTTTTAGCCAAGATCCATCTGACACCAGCAATGATATCCCTTGTTCCACATCTTCTTCTAATATGGCCTGAGCATCTGGAAGCTCCCTGTTAAGGTTGTTGGATGATCTTAAGCAGAATTTTACTTGCGTGTGATATTAAAGATGTTGTTCTGTAATTTCAGAATTCTGTTTGGTCATCTTTCTTTGGGATGGGTGGAAATATGGATCTCTGGGTCAAGTAGTTCTCTTCCGAATTTCTTGGCATAGACCAGCAAGTGCTTCCAGTGTTTCATTAGCCTGTTTACAGGTGATATATCGCCAATTCCTGGAGCTTTGTTTTTGACTCCAACAATATCAAAATTAAAATTATTGTTTCTTGGCACATCCTCAATCTATGTCTATCTACTTCTGAAAGCAATGGTTCCATCTCTTCAACCCTTCCCCAAAGCATCCTGTGCTCTTCTCTTTACCCCACTTCCAAGCAGCAGTCTGGGAATCCTCAAGGGGCTCATACATGGTCTTTGAAATACTCTTTGAGTATAAGGAACAAAAAGAACTCTGAAGGGTCAAAATCAGGGCTGTAGAGTTGATGGAGTAAGGTTTCCCAGTTAAATTCCTCAGGACACTCCTTGCTACCCTAGAAACATGAGCAAGTGTTCATGGAAAGAAAGATGAAAAGAAATCCCCAGGAGTGACTTTACTTTCTCACTGATGATGTTTTCAGTGCTCCTAAAACTTCTGGGAAATAAGCCCATTCCCTTGGAGAAAATCTATAAATACCACCCATCCAAATTCTAAAAAGTTTACGCCACCTCTGGACCTGACTATGAACTTGTCTGCTGTGAACTTAACTGTGCCAGCAGTTACCTTTATAAGCCACGGTTTTAACCGAACCTGTGCTTTAAAGGGACCCAGTAAGACTAAGACAAGAATGTTATAGAGAGAACTTTTATGGAGCCATCAAGTGATCTCTGAGATGTGTTTCAACATGCTTTGTTTAGAATAAACCCACGTATTATGAAATGGAATCTTAGCAGCAATACTTGCTTAGCTTACCCTCATTTAAGCTGAATTTAATGCTTTATCAGTGTCAACACTCAGATTATTATAGCTAGTTGAATTAGTAGTTCAACATGTGTTGCTTACCCAGCCCAGCTTACAGCAATGATGATATTAGAGAACTATTACTTCAATATAGGGTAGATCACTGTGCAAACTATCAATTTCATTTTATGGTCAATGAATTATTTCATTATTCTCTTCCATGTTAATGATTTTAATATATGAATACACTACTGATACACAAATAGCTTTGTGTGACTGTTTATTTTTTTAATGAAATTAAAGTGGAAAGTTCTATCATTGGCTTCTTTGAAGAAATATCATTCTATCGATATGTTTACATAATTATTGCATAACATTGGGGTTACAGTGGGATAATCTGATGCAAATGAGTCTTTAAATGTTGAAAAGCAAAGATATCACTTTGAGGACTACCATGCACTTGACCCAAGCCAGGGTATTTTCAATTGCTTCATATGAAAACTGAACAATGTGAAAGGAAGACTGAAAAGTAGTTGATGCATTTAAATTATGTTGTTGATGAAGAATATTGAATATACCTTGGATGGATTCCAGAAGAATGAGCCAAATTTTCTTGGAAGATGTACTAGAATTCTCCTCAGAAGCAGAGATGATGAAACTTCCCCTCACATACTTTGGACATGTCAGGAGGGACCAGTCCCTGGAGGACATCATGATTAGTGAAGTAGTTGGTCAGCAAAAAAGCTGATGTGAGGACTCTCAAAAAGATGGACTGCAGCCATGGCTGCAATAATGGGCTGAAACATAGTAATGGTTGTGAAGAAGGTGCAAGACGGGGCAATGTTTCATGCTGATTTATTTATGTCCCGTATAAGTCAGAACTGACTGGAAGACACCTAACAACAGAAACATGTTTGTTTGTTTGTTTGTTTTCCTTCTTGGGAATTTTTCTTTTTAAATCCTAGCTTCAAAGAGCTCTAACCTCCCCAATTCCAGAGGCTTCAGTCTACTTTAATAAAACTCTCTAACTGCCTCAAAAACTGCGGAGGCATACCTCAGAATTACCCCCAAGGTGCCACAAGAAAGCAAATATTTCAATAAATCAAGTTGTGTGAAATGTTCAGGTTCCCACTGGATATAAAAGCTATGTTTACACTAGATGATAGTCTATTAAGTAGTATGCAGTAGTATTATGAAACAGTTTGAAAGATTGTGAAAATTACCAAAATGTGACCTGGAGCCCCAAAGGGAGCTCTGGGTGATGCAAAAAATGGCTCCTCTCGACTCCCTAGACCTCAACCCGGGATACCACTCTGACAAAAAGTCTGAATGTAGTGACACTCCCTACACCTTCACTTTCAGACTTGAGCTTCAGTGCCCGTGATCCCCCTTGCTTCGCTTCCTTGCTTGTCTAAGTGAGACAATGTGGTTCACCGTGTGATATATCATTTCTCTGAAACCACTAGACCCTAGACCCCATGTTCATTTTCAAAGAGCCTTCAACATAATTGTTAATTTTGTATGGTTATTTTAATTACCCTTTATATTTTCATAGGAGTGCTATTTTTTTAATCCTGAAATCTCCCAAGCTAATTATTTCCTCATCCTGAGTAGATCTGGGTCTGGTGCTCGACTCCAGCACACATTTAATTATTAACCATCTTCCTCCCTTTGACCCCTGATCATAGAAAGAGACATGCCTCCTCTTCATGATTAAAGTTTTCGTCGCGTCATAGTCAGAGACCTTGCTCCAACTATTTCTCCTGTAAATTCAAGGGCTCCCTTTTTTCTGAATCTTTCCTTTTGGATTGTAAATATGCTTAACTTTCCTCCATTTTTAAGAAAAGCAATAAATGCATCATTTTCCCCACTTTCTTGACCCCATGCCTCTGTCCTCGGTCAAACTTCTCAAATGAGCAAGAAATATATGTGTAGCTATTTGAGCCACAGAACCTGAGAACATGGCTGTATCCTCTGCCTCCCATGTCGCTGAGGCAGCTCTCATTGTATTTTCCCTGATTTGTATTGGTGTGTATTTGAACTCCCTGAGGGGCTCAGCCCTCTGCCCCCCGACCTCATTGTCACAGGATCTTATTGATTTTAAGGGTTTTCATTCCCACATGTACATGAAGCTCCCAAATCCTCATCTGCAATTCTAGGGCTTTTCCCACAATGACCAGAACTTGATAACCAATAGTCCACCACCTGGCCCTCCCTGATGTCTTCAAGAACTTCAGTCTCAGCATAGCTACAACCAATCTCTTTGTTGTTGTTGTTGTTGTTTTCAGTCTTCTAAAATCAGCCTTTTCTTCTGATGTATGCTTCTTTATATATTTGTCAGTTTATTCATGCCTCATCTCCTTCCAGAAAGGATTTACAGCACTCAGAAATTAGAGGTAGATGGATAGATAATAAGCGATAGATAGATAATTACATTTGTGTATGAACATGAATATATAATCTGCACACAGATAGATGAGTCCCATTCTCAGCTCAAAAAGGTCACTTACCTACTCTCTTATTTTATAATATTTTATAAAATAATAAATGTTTCATAATATTAAACTTCATCTTATAAAAGTAGATATAATATGAAACTAGGTATTATATTATAGTTAATGCTGTAATAGCTTTAAGGTAGCACTATAAGTTTCCGTTTATGCCCATGAAAGTTTTGAGTTTTTCAAGAAAGGATAATTGATTTCTCAATAAATGTACTGACTTAATAAATCTGTTGATATAATAAAACAATCAATTCTGTCAAAATATCAAAGTGATTTTTTTAAGTGAATAAGATAAAAATCGTGTACATCAAATGGTTGCTTCCCAGGAATGACCGTGGTGAGTGAAATTTTGTAATGTCACTCTACAACACTGTCACACTCACAGATTGGAAACGTCTATGCACACAGGGCATGCATAACACGAACAGAGGGATTGGTTTATCTTTGTGACCACCCCACGGCTATAAGGATGAACCATCTTTGAAGCAGCAGCAAAGAGAGAAAACCCGGAAAACCCCAAGGGCCTGGGAAAAGCATGTAGAAAATCTCTGTCTGAAGTGTCCGAGCTTGCTGAGACCAGACACATCACAGATTGTGTCCCAGAGACTCAGAGAAGCCACATGAAGACTACGGGGTACCTTCTCTTCAACTGGCCAGATACCATGGAATGGTGGGACAGAACAAGAGATGGGCTGCCTTCTTAGCTCACAGAGGCAAATGCCAAAGGACTGAGAACTGTAGAGAGTCCTGGCTATTGACTGAGGAGATCGATGACTATGTCCTTACTGTTTGCTGATCCCAGCATGTGCTAATCTAGCCACTTCCCTAACAAACCTAGTAAACCAGTGAGTGTTGTCTGTGAGTTCTGTGTGGCCAATGCAATGACATTGAATTACAGACCCCAGCAAAGATGCAGAACGATTGGTCTCAGGAAAGGAAAGGAGGAAGGACCATGGAGGCTTCTCCGATCCCGTCCTCTGGGTAATGAGGAAGCCAGAGAAGGTCGAACAGGTCCACGTCCATCCCCAGGCACCACAGAGACAATCCCCACTGCATTTAGCTACAGGACAAGATGGGAGTAGATAAGAGAAGTGGGCCATTGAAAGCCTTCCTAAATCTTTCTTTCTTCCCAACAAGAGGCTGCATGCCTCCGTATAAGGCATGGTCATGTGACAAAGTTCTTGTCAACGGAATGAGAGCAGAGGTGATGCACGCAGCTTACATTTCACGTTCTTAAAAGCAGATTGTTTGCCCTAGACTAGCTCTCTCCCCTCATTTCCGTAAGTGAGAACCTGGGTTCCTGAATGACCACACGGAGCAGAGCTGCTCTTGGGTCCGTGTCACTTACCTGTAATGTAACACATACAGGAAAATCAATAGATACCTTCTTTAAGTCTTAGTGTATCTGTGTCTCTCTTCAGTAGCTCCCCCATTCTCCAGCCTACCTCTCTTCACCTAGTCAAACCTGAAGCACCATTTACATATCTGTCCACATATCGTTTCCCTAGGAAATCATCCCTGATGCCAAGCTGTGATAACTTCCTAGGTTGGGTCCTTTCAATGAATTATACATACTGGAATTTTATATAATTTAGTGTGATCCTTCTTATTCACTTCTCTCATTTCAAGCTTTGGGAAAATAGATTCTATGTCTACTTTAAATCTGCACTGTACTCTAAATGCATAACACAGACATTTGAATGTTTTTTTGGTGTTCGATAAATATTTTTAATTAACAAACAATATACACTGATTCCTTCTCCTAAAAGTCCTCTTTAAAAGCATGTTTTAGTCCTTAAATTCAGGAAAACAATATGAAACTTTCAGGACCTGGGAATTGGATGCTAACTTACCGCCAATACAAAAACAAACACAAAGTCCAGTCATTGAGTTAATTCAGAGTCATCCCCACCGCACAGGACAAAGTAAAATTGTTCCTTAGGGTTTCCAGAGCTGTAATTCTGCACAGATGCAAATATCCTCATCTTTCTCCCATGAGTAGCTGGTGGATTTGAACTGCTGACCTTGTGGTGAGTAGCACGATGCATAATGCACTACATCACAAGGGTTTTAGAGGCTTCTAAGTTGTGGAAAGTAGAATTGAGCCTTTGAAAAGATTCTTACAGATTCCAAAATTAACTAATATTCAGATTATTTCCCCCCAAAAGAATTAATGGGCTACTTCTCAAAGGAAACGATGAAAGATCTGTCTTCTATATAAATAACTATTTTTAGTTCTTATTTCAGCATCTACTTAACAAGTGTTTATTTGACTTATTGATTTGACTTTTTAAACAATAGACTCTGTAGTAGGCTATCCATACATAATGGACTATATCCACTGTGCTATACCACACAAAAAATTTTCTTTACCAAAAGGAACAAAGCCAGGCCATCTCCAATTACACGTTAAAAGTAGGTCTTGAATGCCATTTATTTTTCTGGTGAAAAGATGATGAATGTAGTGTAAAAATATGATGACAAAGTGTCCATTGCTAATGGGGAATTTGACAATCTATTAATAATCATTTTTCCATGGATTTTTTTTCACTTGTCCTTTTCCCAGAAGATGTGAGGTGATTTGGGGTCTTATTTTGCCCCTGACAGAAATTTTAAAATGTAACTTTTCCAAGACTCTTCTACTCATATAATATATCTTCTATCAAACTATCTGCCATGGCTTCACCTAAAATAAAGAAAGACAAATAACTGTTACTAAAAAATCTAAATTTACCACAGTGAAGCTCTCACCAATCTGTATACATCCCCTTCTCTCCTGTGTGTGGCTTTTTTTTTAAAGGACTGGTAAGTTGTAGGATTTCCTCCAGTAGTGATAACAGAGAAGAAATTTAAGATAAATGCCTGAGATGGGTTTCATCTGGTATTCTCATTTCCAGAGATTCTACCGTGAGTGATGCTTTGACTGATGTAAATGCAAACCTGAGAGAAAACATTTGGCGGAACATATGTGGCTGAATTCTAAACAAAGTGTTCACTTATGTGTATGAAATGAATGCTACAAAGCAAAATAAGTAACTTCCTGAACTCTCATGTCCACAGGGCCAATAGTCAATAAGGTTTTCTAACGGCAGTAGCAATAATGCCAACCACAAGAGAGATGTCCTCAGCAAAACATTTAGATGGTAAATATTTATGGATTAAAAAGACTGTCAGTGGTTATTAAGAACAGAAAAAACAAAGCTAAAGAAACAGACAAAATAGGAGTTGTTAAATATTTTTCAAAGTCAAAGCGTAAACCAAATAATATGACAAAATGGTGGCAAACTCGTGAATATGTCTATATAGACACATGTAAGGGAAGCCGAGAGCCGAGTAAGCAGAGTGCTGGAGTAAATCCTTCCTAGGGAACCACTGACCTCCAAACAAAGGGACTAACGCCAGCTCACCGAGGGACTCAGACTAAATCCCCGAGGGTCTGCTTTTAAGGTTAAACACCAAACCCTATTAGGTAGTCCAACTAATGCTTAAAGCTAATAATAATTATGTTGAGTGGGACACCACCGTTTGCATCCTTAAAAAATAAATGGAACAGTTGAAGAAAAAAAACAAGTGAAAGGAGATTTTTAAAATAATTTAGTACAAACCCACACATCCATGGTCAATTGATGTCTTCAATAAATAGTGCTGGCACAATCGGATCTCCTCCTACATCTCACATAATATATCAAAGTTCATTCAAAATGAATCGAAGAATGAAATGTTTCCAACAGTCTTTTTGTGGGGTCCTTGGGGTTCTCTCTATTTAAAATGATATCATTGGAGAATAGAGTTTCACTTCTTCTTTGCCTGTGTGTATTCCCTTGATTTCTCTCTGTTGTCCAATGATTCCTGCTAAAACTTCTAACACGCTACTGAATAATAGTAGTGACAGGAGACATTCTTATTTAGTTCCTACTCTCATGGGAAATAGTTTCCGTTTTTCCCCATTGAGCATGATGTTGGTCATTGGTTTTTCAAATATGGCTATTATTGTGTTGAGGAGTTTCCTTTCTGATGTTATTTTGTTGAGTGTTTTCATCAGAAATGGGCGATGTGTTTTGTCAACCTCTCTTGATATGATCACGTGCTTCTTATTCCTTGTCCCTTTCTTTTGTGATGGACTACATTTATTGTTTTTCTGATGTGGAACCCTCTGTGTTTCCCTGGTTTGAATCCCACTTGATAGTGGAGATATATATATATATATTCTGTTGGCCAGAATTGTGTTGAGGATTTTTCAGTCTATGTCCCTGAGGTAGATTTGCCGGTGATTTCCTGTCTTTTTGTTTTTGTGGCGTCCTTTGCTCCCCTTGGAATCAGGGATATGCTCAATTCACAGAATGAGTTTGCACGTTTGAAGGTAATTTTTGTGTTCTGGTGTACTTTGTGTAGAATCGGTGATACTTCCTCACTCAGCGCTGAGCAGACTTCCTCTGTGCAGGCATCTGGCCCTGGGCCTCTCTTGATGATGTTCTCTAGTCCTTTTTTAAGGGTCTGCTGAGGTTTTTCTGTTTTCTTTCCTGTGTTAATTTGAGTAGATGGTGTATGTCTAGGAATTTGTCCATTTTCATAGAAAGAAATGTGCTATTCTTTTTTATTTCATTCAGATCTGTTGTAATGTTGGCCTTTCATCTCTGATTCTAGATATTTACATCTTCTTTTGTTTCCTTTTGTTAAGCTTGCCAGAAGTTTATAAATTTTGTTAATTCTTTTGAAGAACCAATATATTTTCTTGTCAATTTTTTCCATTGTTTTTAGGTTTTACAACTTATTTACACTCTAATTTTTATGATTTCTTTTCTTCTGTTGTTGGAGGGTTTATGCTGCTACCTTGTGTTAAGGTGTTGAATTTGGCGTTTTCCTGTGTGCATTGACTATTATAAACTTCCCTCTGATAAATGGTTTTGCTGTGTCCCAGAGGTTTGGGTATATTGTGTTATTATTCTTGTTTGTTTCAAGGAACTTCTTAAACTCATCCTTTATTTTTATCTATTACCTAGTCATTTTTAAGTATTATGTGTTTCACTTTCCATGCCTTTATGTTCCTGTTTTTTCTATTGTTGATTTCTGGGTTTTGGGAGTTTTAGGTATTTTGTTGTTGTTATTGTTTGGTTTTGTTTTATAGAGGACCCCAAAATATCCAGAATATGATTTTTGAAGCAATCAAGGAATTTGGTAAAGTGGCAACATACAAGATTAACAAATATCTATCAGTCATATTTCTGGATGCCAGTGAAATTAACTCAGAAAAAGACACCAAGAAGACAATACTATTTACAAAAGCTACACAAAAGATGAAATGCTTAGTAATAAACACAACAAAATAAGCTAAAGACCTATACAAAGAAAACTACAGAACAGTACCTCAAGAAACCTAAAGAGATCTACAGAAGTAGAAGAATATACCCTGTTCATGGATAGGTAGACTTAACATAGTGAAAATGTCACTACTACCTAAAGCCATCTATAAATAAAATTTAACTATAATCCAAATCCCAGCAACATTCTTTAAGAAAATGGAAAATCTGATCATGAGGAAACTAAAACTTCATCTGTAGGGTAAAGGACCCCAAGATAAGCAAAGAACTCCTCAAAAAGAGAACAAAGTAAGAGATGCCTTGCACTGTTCAACTTCAAAGTGATTACACAGTCACAGTAGTCAAAACAACTGGGTACTAGTATGATGGCAAATACATAGTCCAATGGAACAGAACTCAGAAAGAAAGCATCCACCTACAGGTAATTGAGTTTTGACAAAATACCAAAAACATTCCATGGGAAAGAGTCACCCTCTTTAACAATGGTGCTGGACAAATTAGATCTCTGTCTTCAGAAGAATGGAACAGTAATCACACCTTACCCCATGCATAAAACTCAACTCAAGATGAATTAGAGACCTAAGTGTAAACCCTAAATCTATAAGGCCCATCATGAGAAAATTGGGACAAATTTCAGGGGACTCTTTCAAGCAATAGAAACCTTGGTGATAGAGTGGTTAAGAGTTGAGCTGCTAACTTCAAGGTAAGCAGTTCTAAGCTCCACAGGAGAAAGACACACTTTCTACTTCCATAAAGCGTTACGTTTTCAGAAACCCACAGGGGCAGTTCTGCCCTATCTTTTGTGGTCACTGTGAATCTACATTAACTCGATTTAGATTGTGCTTTTCGGTTTGAGTATGGCAGGGCATACAAAGGCTACCAAGCATAATCAAGGGAACATACACAGCAGAAGATGGTTGGGACCAAATAGAATATTGAAATTATTACAGTGACTGAGATGTAAAACACAAAAGGAAAATTAGGGTATATTAGGGTATGACTCATCTATACTAAACATACAAAATAGACAAAGCTTATTAGTGATTACTAGGGTCAGGTGAAAGGAGTAAATGGAGAGTTATTCTGGAAGGGGCACTAAGGAGCGCTGGTGGTACTGTGGTCTGACAATCTGCAGGAAAAAGATGCAGCTGCCTGCTCTAGGGCAGATTTCATCTCTGAACTCATAGACAGGTCACTATGAGTTAGGACTGACTTGATGGTAGAGGTCTGACTTTCGGGCTTCTGCTAAGGGCTCTGATAAAAATTTGGAATCATATGGGAATGATTGCACAACATGCAGAATTTGATGAATGTCACTGAATTGTGTGTGCAAAATTGGCTGCAATGACCAATGCTTTGTTTGTGTATATTTGAATACAACAGAATAAATAATAATCATAATTTAGTTCAACTCTCATCTTTTGCATATGAAAGCAACAGAGACCCAGGAAACTTCCCCTAAAGCCTTAGAATTTAAAATATATGATGGTGCTTAGCTATTGATTATTAATGAAAAGTATCTATTGTGCTAAGAAAACTATTCTATTCTACATTAAAAAACAAACTCCAGTCCTAAACAAGTTAAACAAAAAAATGGGTACTATATTTTAAGCTTGTCTAATTGCTTTAAATAGCATGACTATAGGACTTTAATAGTTACTATACAGGAAAAAATGTGGAGAGGAAGATAGTAAAAGAACAATGTGGACTTGAATCAAATTATATTGTTACTGCCTTCTCCCATTTAAATGATGTAGTCATTGTCCTATAGTTTCTTGAAAGGTAATCTTAAGCGTGAAAAAGGGAAATTGATTAGCCACCTGCATATTGAATGCAATCCTTGTAATGACTGACTCTGATTCAATTCTTTATGTGCATTTAATACAAAGAAAAGAATCCATTTGATCCAGATATGATCCACTGAGACAACCGGAGGCCTTGTACCTCGATATATGCATTCTTTATGTGTGAGCTGTTCAAAGGTGAATTTATTAGAAAGGCCTTGTTCCTATTGCTCGCATGAAAAAATAAAGAGTTAGCACTGCTTACCTTACACACTCACCCTCCTCTGCCTTACTTGTGAGAGTAGTCTCATTCATAGCTCAACTCCCAATGACTAAGTGAACTGTTGTGATTTTTAAAAAAAGAAGAAGGAAAACATTTCTTGACTATTTCATGTCTGCTGTCCAGACATTATTCCAGTAAGACAGAGGAGAGGACCTTTGTATCCAGTAAGGAACATGTTCACCTTTTCTCGGTGGCTCTTGACTTCATTTAAGCCTGTGAGTCCCTCAATGCTCATAATCCCTATGACCCTAGACAAGGAATGACTCATCTTCTCGAAGAGGAAGTCACAAGATGTTTATTATTTGAGCCCTGGCTGGCTCATTGTTTTTTGTCTGCTTTTGATTTCTATTTTACTTAAAGGTCCATAGCCATGAGTTTGATCACACAACTCATAATTTTCCTTCTGAGGCCAGGCAAACTCCATTAGTAGGAAAGCTTTGCAGGCTCCTCTTGCCTATCTCTCATTGCTTCATCAGGCTGTCCTTGTGCTACCAACACAGACACTGATGTCGCTTGCTCCACTTATCCCCCACCCCCATATTGTAGTGTTCTGTTTTCATAAAACCAAGCCATTCCCCTAGTTGTTATTTTTTATGACATAATATTATTTTATATGTGATGATGGCACAGGACTGGGCAGTATTTCAAATTTTTGTGCATACTGTCACTATGAGTCTAAACCTACTCGATGATATCTAATAATAACAACAAGCAGAAAGTCGAGCATTATTAAATCCCCAGCCAATGTATGCTAAATGATGATTGCTTGAATTCTAAATGGGGTTATTATAAGTTACATTATGACCCCCAAAAGATATGTAAGAATTCTAACCTTTGTGCCTGAGAATGTAATCCTGTTTGGAAATAAAGTTTTCCTTTTTTGTGCTAATTATATCATTCCCAAACAGGGTTTGTTCTAAATTTAATCATTTCTGTGTTATAAAAAGAGATTAGATGTAAATATAAAGATATTAGATGTAGGCATACATTCACATAAATAAACAGAAGACAGACCTTTAAGAATCAGCTACAAGAAAAAGAATGCTAAGGATTATCAGTCGACCAGAAATAAGAAGAAAACGTTAAAAGAGGAATTAACAGCCAAAACTTACTTGGACCTATAGCTACTAGGATGCTGTGAAATTATATTTCTGGCCTTAAATCCACCCCCTTGTGGTATTTGAGTTCACGCAACACACTAGGAGACTAATAAGATAGGCAGTCTATGATTGTCTTTGTCAGTTCATTACAGCAGACACACCCCAGGTAGATGGCTTTCACAAACAGAAATATATCGTCTCACAGGTTAGGAAGTCTGAAATCAGAGTGTCAGTCTAGTGGGCTGGTTTTCTCTTTGTGTTGGCTCTGGGGGAAAAGTCCTTTCAACATCTGTGGATACAAAGTTTCATGGACTTCTAGATGTATCTTGGCAGAGTCTGTCCGAACTCATAGTGACCATAAGTACAACAGAACAAAACACCATCCTCACAGTCGTTATGTTTGAGCCCATGTATGCAGTCACTGTGTCAACTCATTGAGGGCCTTCCTCTTTCTGCTGCCCCTCCATTTTTCTAAGCACCTTCTCCTTCTCCAGGGCCTGGTCTCTCCTAATAGCATGGCCAAAGTACAAGGCAAAGACTCATCATCCTTGCCTCTAAGGAGCATTCTGGTTGTACTCCTACCTAAAAATAAGGGTGTTGCATCCTACCCTAATCCTGCCTCATTAACATGACAAATATAATGGCATTCTCATTAACATACCATAACCCTGCCTCTAGTCATAAGCTTTTGAGTGGCTGATTCCTCACAAGTGGTATATCCTATTCCTTCTTCCTAATTTGTTCTTAGTCTGGAAACTGCTGAAACCTGCTCACCTTAGATGACCCTGCTGGTATTTCAAATACCAGCGCCATAGCTTCCAGTGTCTCAGGATCACGAGCTAGTTCATCACTGGGACAGATAAACTGACCCAATCCATGGTCTTTTCAACCTTGTATGCATGTGCAAGTCAGATAATGAATAACGAAGACCATAGAACTGATATATTTGATGTATGAGGTCGGTGAAAAATATTGAAAATATTGTGGACTATCAGAAGAACACGAAATGTTGCCTTGGAAGAAAAATAGGCAGAATTCTCCCTAGGAGAGGTGATGGCAAGATTTCCTAGGGCTGCTGTAGCACAATACCATAAGGGAGTGTTTTTAAAGCACAATAATGTATGTTCTCAAAATTTAGGAAGCTACGAGTCATTTCCCATTTAGTTTCCGGTGTCTATTGATAATTCTTAACATTTCTTCACTTGTAGATGATTCTCCCTAACTTTGGACATATTATCAGAAGAAACCAGCACCTGGTAAAAGACATCAGACTTGGTAAAGGGAAGAGTCCGTGGGAAAAAAAGACTGCCAAGAGGATGGATCTGCACAGTGCCGTCACCAAGGTGCTCAAACATCGCAACAGTTGTGAGTAGGGCCCGGACGAGGCACTGGCTCCCTGTGTTATGAACAGCGCTCCTATGAGCGCATTGGTAGAGGCACTGTGTCAATCCTCCTTGACAGTCTTTCTCTATTTGACTGACCCTCAGCTTCACCAACCATGAGGTCCTTTTTCAGGGACTGGTTGCTCCTGATAACAAAATGCGGTGTCCACATTTTGGGACACCGTGTCTTGACATTTTCTCTTCTAAGGAACATTCCAGTTCTGCTTCTTCCAAAGGAGATTCGTTTATTCTTCTGGCAGTCCATGTTACATTGGTGAAATACTCTTCACCAACACCATGGCTCGTGGGTTTCAATTCTTCTTCAGTCTTCCTTATTCATTGTCCAGCTTTCAAATACATGAGCCAATAAAGCACCATGACTTGGGTCTGAAGTCTTCAATGTGACATCTTTGCTTTTTAACACTTTCAGGAGATCTGGATGTCCTATCCAAATATGTCTCAGGTAGCATGGTGGGTTTGTCTCAGAGATGTGGACATCTTGTAGCTTACAATATACATCGTAAAACTTCCCTCTGGAATGCTTAAGCCAAATTAGGCTTCTAGTAGCAGTAGGAGAGAGTCTCCAATACCGCAGAGTCTCAAAGGCTATAATGTTTTAAATGGCCTTTTAAACATGACCTCTGATGGCCTGCATTACTTGCCCATCTCGTTCCCATCATACTCCAGGGACAGATGCTGAGATCATTGCTTGGTCCTTTCTATATGGTGAGCACAGAGTAGCATTCCTGTCATACTGCATCCTTGGACTATGTTTACAACCTGGCACAAAGGCAACTCGTCATATGGGAAGCTTAACCATTATGATAGGTGGCTAAGCACTAGGGGCTTCGTACAAATTTTACCAAAATATCTGATGACAAATCCAATTCACATTATTTTCTGAAGATATATGGTAATGTGTTTATGAGTTTTATTATTTATAAGATGACGGTGTTGTTGGGTAGGCAGCAGATTGCTAATCACAAGATCTCCTTGGGAGAAGATGAGGCAGTCTGCTCCCATAAAAATTTAGAATCTTGGAAATCCTTTATAGAGTCACTATGAGTCAGGGTAACATTGTGTTTGGGCACTAAGCACTAGGGCCTTAGAAAAAATTAATCAGGATGTTGTTTTCGTGCCTTTGTTATGTGCCTTTGAATGGGTTCCCTTGAATGTGCCTTTGAATAGGTTCCTACCCATATCAATCCTATGCACAACAGAATGAAATGCTGCCCAGTCCTATGCCATCCTCACAATTGTTCCTATGCATGGGCCTATTTTTCCAGCCACTGTATCAATCTATCTTGTTAAGTGCCTTCCTCTTTTGCACTACCCTTCCAATTTACCAAACATGATGTCCTTCTCTAGGGACTGGTCTCTCCTGAAAACATGTCCAAAGTACTTGACACAAAGTCTCACCATCCTTGCCTCTAAGGAGCACTCTGGCCATACTTCTTCCAAGACAGATTTGACTGTTCTTTTGGAAAGTCATTGTACTTTCAGTATTCTTCACTAGCACTGAAATTTAAATGAACTGATTCTTCTCACATCTTCTTTATTCAATATTCGGCATTCACATGCCTAGGAGGCAATCAGAAATGCCATGGCTTACACCAAACACACCTTACTACTCAAAGTAACCTCCCTGCTTTCTAATACTCTGCAGAGGACTTGTGCAATACATTGATCTAATGCAATACATCTTTTGAACTCTTGACTGCTGCTTCCAGAGCATTGATTGGGGATCCAAGTAAGACAAAATCCTTGAGAATTCAATATTTTTCCATTCATCATGATGTTCACTGTTGGTTCGGTTGGGAGGATTTTGATCTCCTTCACATTGAGTTGTAATCCACACTGAAGGCTGCAATCCTTGATCTTCATCAGCAAGTGCTTCAAGTCCTCCTCGCTGTTAGCAAGCAAACCTGTGACATCTGCATAGCACGGGTTGTTAAGAAGCCTTCTTCCAAACCTGATGCCAAATTCTTCTTCATACAATCCCGCTTCTCTGATGATTTTCTCAACAAACAGATTGAGCAAATATGGTGAGAGGATACAACCCTGAAGCACACCTTTCCTGATTTTAAGCCACACACTATTCCCTTTGCTGTTTGCACAATTGCCTCTGGATCTATTTACAAGTTCTGAATGAGCACAGTGAAATGTCTTACATATAAGGCAATGCTTGTAATCATTTGACAATTAAGTAGATATTTCAGAGGATTGTTCTGGGTATGAACAACTTGATTGTATCTGTTAAAACTTCCCCTAAATTGCCAGGGGCTTCTTCTTACAAGCATTGCCAAGGTCCACACAGGTATCACAGGCGTTCCTGGTACGCATCCCCTGGGATGTTTCTTTGTTTCTTGATAACGTACCCTTTGATTTTTCCTACTGAATCACAGCTATCATGTCCACAAAGTTTCCGTGGAATCACTACAGCACTTTTACACCTGGTCCCATTAAAGCCTCATAACCACCTTCGAGTAGATATTATTCCCCCATTCCACAAATGAGAAAACTGGACGGACTCACCAACACAGGTGGACGCCACAGGGTGCAGAGTGGAGGCTGTTGTTTCTGTCCTCAGGATTGCCTTCCCTCTGGTGTTTATAGAGTCCTGACGATCCAGTGATTCAGAGCTCTGGTGCTAACTCAAAGATGGGCAATTGGAACCCACCAGCTGCTCCTTAGGAATAAACATGGGGTAGCTCACTTCCACAAAGAACCCAGTCTTGGAAACCCTATGAAACAGTTTGACTCTGTCCTCTCGGGGCACTATGAGTCGACACTGGCTCCATGGAAGTGAGTTTGGTTTGGTGTAAACATACAATGTGAACATATGATGTACTCAGCTGGTAGGAGAGGGACGTCTTGATACACGCCAAAGTATGAATGGAGCGCAAAGGTATTATGCTGAGTGGAGTAAGCCAATCCTAAAAGGACAAATATTGTAAGAACTCACTTATATAAAAAGACCAGAAAAGGCAAATGTACAGAAACCAAAGTTTAAAGCTTATTGATGGTTACAAGATGCAAGAAGAAGGGGGAATATGGGAGTTAATAATATTAGAAAAGTCATGCTGATTAAAGGTAATATAACATAGCTGATTGTAAAGGCTGTCAGTAAGCTGTACACCTATAAAATGTTGAAGTAACAAAATGTGTGTGATAAATATATTTACATGAACAGACACATCCATACAAAGTAACTGCTGAGGCCACTTACATTCTATCATAAGTATCATGGAATTTCAGTCCTGGTTTTGGAGGTTGGGGGTTATGGTTTCATAGACTATCTCAATTAATTAATTAGCCTATTAAAATGTTCAGTACTTCTAATCTACTTCCTAGCTTTTTGCATAGAGCCTAAGGGCTTAACAGGTTAGAAGTAGCCTTCATTGGTACAACAGTGTGAGATGCAGTCAATTACTTAATAGGCCCTTTCCTACCAAAATTCCTTTATGATGTACTATAAATTCTAGCCTTTATGCCTATAGTTATAATCTTCTTATGGAGGGAGTTCTATTACAGGACTAAGGTAAAATATATTCCAAGTCTCCACAATAGTAGAGAGTGTGACTCAGGTCACCACTTTCGGTTTCCTTGTGGGTATGGTCTGCTGAAAGACAAAACCCATCATAAGAAAGAGCCATCCCAGAAACGCAAACTCCGAGAAGTCCAAGTATCCTCAAGGAAGTGGGTCTGCCAGTGGCTCATGTTTAAGATCTCTGCCTGAAGTTACAGAGGCACCAGAAGCCACAGCACAGAGACCATGAGGGCCTCAGGCCAAGGCCACAGTCCAAGTCAAGGAGACCAGGAAATAGAGTCGGGGAGCAGTGCTGAGGCTAAGGCTGCGAGGACGAGCGATAGATAGGCTCCTTGACTCACAGAGCCAATGCCTGCATCTTATTCATTCCTGATCCTGGCTTGTTAAGGTGACCTGTCAACTCCCCTCAGAAACCCCTTTGATCATACGTATTTTCTGTGAGTTTTGTGTGGACACTGAAACAGATTATTGAACTCAGAAGTAAAGTAGAATGCAACAGGAGGAATGGTTGTTGTCCGAATAGGTAACAAAAGATGGAGATATAGCTGAACTCCACTTTGTGGCAATCGCCTTGGGCAGATATAAAGATGGATTCTCCTCCTCCCTGGTGTAGCTGGAAGAGGTCAGATGGAGCTTCCACTTTGTTTCCTCATAATTGGTTTCTGTTAGGTCATGGAAATGATGGAAAGGGGAAGAAGGAAAGCTAATTGATAGTATTGCCCAAAGTTTTATAATTGCTGATTTAAGAATAGGTATCATGAAGAAGCATTTTCACCTCTAATTGTTTGGGGGGTTTTTTCTGAGTAAACTGTAAACTCCTCAAGGACAAAAGCTATGCCTGGCTCTTTGCACAGATTGGTACTTAAACAACATTATAGACTTTGAATTGTCCAGTTGGTTTCAACTTGTTTTATTACTCTTTATCTTCTTCAAAAAATATGCCTGAGTTTAATTGACATGATTATATGCCTAACGTTGTTATATGAGTCAATGGGAAAGTGAATTAAACCTGGCGCTGGTCTGAGAAAGAGAACACAGGGTGATTTCATTATTACTTACTAAAGAACCATAACAAAACACTTAGTCTCATTTATCTCGAGACTAATGATGGTGAAAAATGAGAGTGTTCTTTTGTATAACAATTAGAGACTCCAAGTTTAAAATGCCAAGAAGGCATAACAGCACCTTCCCTCAACAAACGTACAGTGAGAAATGAAGATTAAGCAAGAGCTAGTACATAGATCCACCTCTTAACTTGTTGTGAGGCACTGATGGGTCAGTCTCACGATAGAAAGGGAATGCTGCCCAGCCCCGCACCATCTTCACAATCATTTCTATGCCTAGGCCCACTCACCGCGCCACTGTCAATCCATCTCCCTGAAGGTCTTTCACATTTTCAGCGACTCTCTAGCTCACCATGCATGATGATCTTCTCCAGGGAAAGATCTCTCCCCACAACATATACAAAGCACATGAGATGAAGTCTGACCATTCTTGCTTCTAAGGGGCTATACATCGTCTAAGACGGAGTTAGTCAGTCATCTGGCAGTCCAAATATTCTGAAATCAGGAAATGCTACAGTTTTACAAAGGCCTGATTAAGTATATGATGCTCCTCTCAAGAATATTTTCTTTATGATATTGTATTCCTTTGGGAGGCTTGATTAAAAGCAAAATAATGGTTACCTGTTTTAGCCATTATCTACAATGCTGATAACTAAAGGCAAGCCCTTGGCCTCTTGCTGCCAATTAGCAATGAGTGTTCTGGCATATCTTATTGACTGATGCAACTGATGGAAAGATTGCTACTGCAATGGATGTATTAGGTTTCTGTAGTTAATAGAGCATAAATCCCCAAACTTTAAAGTACAGAAGACTCACCCAAACAATTTGCTTTACCAATTGTGCATGGTACCCCCAATGGATTTGAGACTAAATAGATCTATGCCTTTCATGGATTCACACTTTAGAAAATTCTTAGATAAGAGTCTTGAGTCATGTTTACAAAACCACTGGGTGTATGTGTTTTTATTAAGTACCTGGATTCCAGGTGTAATGCTGCCAATGGGGTGTGACCCCTAATGCTGTTTGGTGATAGTATTGTGCTTATTCCACAGGGAAGGCAGGAGGAAAGTGAACAGAGCTTTTGAGAGAATATTCTATCATTGGGATTTGAAGGATGAGAAGAATGCTTCCATCTATAAAGGGGCAAGTAGAGAAATACTTAGGAGAAAGTTGTTGTTGTTTGTTGTTAGGTACCATCGAGTTGGATCTGACCCACAGAGACCGTATACACAACAG
The DNA here is from genome assembly GCF_050624435.1 of Tenrec ecaudatus. Lineage (NCBI taxonomy): Eukaryota > Metazoa > Chordata > Mammalia > Afrosoricida > Tenrecidae > Tenrec > Tenrec ecaudatus. Next base: position 108,318,971 of record NC_134532.1, on the reverse strand, counting down.
AACAAAGCACTGCCTGGTCTTGCGCCGTCCTCACAATTGTTCTTATCCTTAAGCCCATGGTGGTAGCCACGGCGTCAATCCATCTCATGGGAGGCCTTCCGCCTTGTAGTGGTCCCTCCACTTTACCAAACATGATACCCTTCTCCAGGAACCAGTCTCTCCTGACAACATGTCCAAAGCATGCAAGATGAACTCTCACCATCCCTGTCTCGAAGGAGCACTCTGGCCTTGCTTCTTCCAAGACAGATCAGTTTTTCTTTTTAGCAATCCATAGAACTTTCAATATTCTTCTCCAGCACCACAATTCAAATGCATCAGTTCTTCTTCAGTCTTAGACAATGTCCCACTTTCACATGTGTATGAGACGATCGAGGATACCATAGCTTGGCTCAGGCACATCAGGCCTCAAAGTAGCATCCTTGATTTTCAATACTCCAAAGAGGTCCTGTGTAACATTTGTACCTGATGCAACATGTCCTTTCATCTCTTGACTGCTGCTTCCATGAGCATTGACTGTGGAGCCAAGCAAGACAGAATCCTTGGCAACGTCTACCTTTTCTACATTTATCCTGATGTTCCTGGTTGGTCAAGTTGTGAGGATTTGGGATTTGGGTCTTCTTGACATAGAGTTCTAATCCATCCTGAAGGCTACTGCCCTTAAGAAGTGACGAAGACAAATTGGAAAGGCCAAGACAGACTTGTGCCCCCTTGTGGAGAGAGTTCTATCCTGGGCTCATCCCAAAAAACAAACTCATGGCCATTGAGTCAATGCTGACTCATAGTGACCCCTTGGAGATTTCCGAAACTGTTCACAAGAGGAGAAAACCCAGTCTTTCTCCCAAGGAACAGCTTGTGATTCTGACACGCTGACCATGTGGATCACAGCCCACTACACCACCAAGTTTCCTGTCCTGGGTGCAGAGGAGTACATTTTTTTGTTGCCCGCTGGTTTCCAAACTCAAAGCTGCGTCAGAAATGTTGTGAGGCATTTACCAGCATGCTCAGGAAGAAATGTTGTGAGGCATTTACCAGCATGTTCAGGAGCCCTGGTGGCAACGTGGTCATGTGCTGGGCTGCTAGCCTCACAGGCAGCACTTCAAAATGCCCAGCTGTAGTTTTCTGCTCCTGACAAGAGTTACAGTCTCAGAAACCCACAGGGGCAGTTCTAACCTGCCCCATAGTCACTGTGAGTAGGAATTGACTCCTGACATAGTTTTATTTGTTTGTTTTTTGTTTGTCATGAAAACACAGGTTCCACTGACCTCCAATCACATCCCTGACTCAGAAACCCTTGGGCAGATACCTGGGTATCTGGACTTTTATTCATGGTCCCCAGGCTTTCTCATAGGAGGTCATTATGAGAATCACTGGTAGTTTAAGGGCCTAGCAGACTGAAGGAAGATGCAGCATTGAGAATCCGTATGAGGAAAAATGTGGTCAGGGAATCAAACTATCAGGAAGAAGTTCTATGGCCGTAAGTCAGCACCAGAAAATTTCCATAAAAGGGTAGATTAGAAAGGTAGTAGCTCAGTCAATGAGTTAGAAAGAGAGGCAAAATGAGACAGAGATCCCTAGAGAGGTCAGGCAGAGATCGACCTACTAACTCTACAAAATATTTCCCAATGAGTCAACTGGCCTTAATCTGGTGAACAAGTTTCAACCAGAGTTGAAAGGGCATCCAGTTTGATAAGCAGTTTAAAAAAAGAAAACTAGAGCACAGGAAAATAAATTTATAAATAAGGCTGGCGTTTGGAGCATTACGGCTCAGCAAAAACTACAGAAGAGATGGCATTGCCTTCGGACATAAACACTGATATTAGGAATCAGAATGAGGTGAGCGAGGTCGGGGAAGGACCTGAATCATCAAGGGGAGAAAAGGTGGTGTGAGCTGTCTCTTGGTTTTGTACAAAGATAAAGAATTCTTGCCCTTTTTTTTTTTTTAATCTAAGCACGTAGGTCTGTTCTTTAAACTACCAGTAGATGGTGCCATGGTCTTGATAAATAATAAACAGAGCCACCAACCCAAATCTACTGACAGGAGCAGTTACCAAAAAAAGCAACAAGCCCACATGGAAGAAGCACCCCAACCTGTGTGGCCTTGAGGTGTCCACAGGATCAGGTAGCAGGCATCAAAGATCCAAAACAAACAAATAAAGCATATTGTTAAGAATGAGGGAGGTGGGATCAGAGACCCCAAAACCCAATTGTAGACAATGGGACATCCCATCACAGAAGGGTCACAAGGACGTGATGAGTAAACCAGGACACAGTATAACACAGATAAAACACCCAATATTCCTCTTGTTCCCAGAGGCTTTTTCATCTCCCCCGCCCACTCATGACCCCAGTCCTACCTTTCACTTCGAGCTAGACAGGAGCATGTGCACAGGTACAGAGAAGAACTCATGTCACTCAGAATCCAGGTCAGATAACCCCCTTAGGAACAGAGTAGTGATACCCGCGGAGATAGGGCGATGGTGGGGTGAGGAGGGGAGGAAGGGCGAACCGATCACAATCATGGGTACAGAACAGTGCCCCCACTCCGGCCCCCGCTGCCCAGGGATGAACAACAGAAACCATGGGGGAAGGGAGACGGCAGTCGATGTAAGATATGAAAACACTAATTTATAATTTATCAAGGGGCTAGGGAGGGAGGGAAAAAGAGGAGCTGATGCCAAGGGCTCAAATAGAAAGAAAATGTTTAGAAATTAATGACGGCAGCACATGTACAAATATAATTGATACAATTGATATATGAATTGTTATAAGAGCTGTAAGAGCCCCAAAATTATCTTTTAAAAAAAGACAGAGTAGTTTCCAAGAGGGCTTCTACGGCTATTCATCTTTATAAATGTAAATCACACCAACTCTCTGTTGTAGGACAGGGTGGGTTCCAACAACTGGCTCCTAGGGGTTGAATTCTTCACCACGGCCACCGAAAACCAATTCACTCGCCAATGCTGATGCAGAGTGACTGCACCGCTATACCGTACAGAACAAGGTAGAATTGCCTCTGTGGCTTTGCCAGACTGTGCCTCTTGATAGAGAAGAAAGCCTCCTCCTTCTCCCAGGGTTTCAAACTGGTGGTTTCAAACTGCAGATCTTGTGATTAGCAGCCCAATAAGTAACCACTACACAGCCAGAACTCCTTCAAAACAAAGCCAATGATATTAACTTAAAACATTGCTGTTGTAGCTGTTATTTTAAATGGTGGTAAGAGAAAGGCTAACGTAAATCGAGATTCCAGATCCATCCAGAAGCTTGTTTATCATCCAAGGGACGTATTACTCAGAATGTCACCCTGCGCTCCAGTTTCAACTCTTGGCCAATCCATTGCACAACTGAGCTAGGAAAGGAACAGCAACTGGTTCACAGGATCCACCAAACCACAGCCATAAAAAATAGAAACAGAACTCTGGGGAATGTTGACTGTAGTTGTCAATTAGGAGATGTTGTAAAAGCAACTACAGTACTACTTCCTGGGCTGCGTGGGAACTGTCGGCATGGGCCTTGGCACCTTTGCCTCTTTACTTCCCGTTCTCCAGAAAAAGAAAGAAAGCACAGCCTGCACTAGAGCTACGAAGGCTTTGATATGAAAAGGAAGAACATAGTCCAGACAGAACTCATTTTATATGTTATTGCTCTTGTGTTCATTTCTTTCCTTATGAACTTAAAGCAAATCAAAATATTTGGCGCTGGCTTGCACCCCCCACCCCCACCGCTGCCCCAAAAGTATCCTAAGCCCTAGATACTGCCTACTGTGGTGAATGGAAATTTGACACTAGCTACTATAAGTCATGCTAAGAACGAAAACTTGAGTGTTGGGGAAAAATTGATAAGGAGAGAATAAATTTGAGAAACTATAAGGGAGAATGCAGCCCAAGATGTTCATTGCAAAAGTGAAACCCCTTGGGAATCTCTTGTCTTAAAAACAGACTTGAAAATTGCGACAAAAATATTTTCAGTTACTTCCTATGGGTAATTTGCAAAGGGTCACTATGAGACGGAGCCAGTTCCACCGCAGCAAACAACAGCAGCAGCACGGAGGCTTGGGTAGGAAAATAGAATCTCTTGCCTGATTCATGGGTTCACGGGTAAAATGTATTTTCAGTTAGTCAATTCATCCCTGAAATTTGCCCTTCTAGGACGCCTTGCTGTGGGAAGTGGAGTTACGCATCTCTGTAAACAAAACATTGGTCAAGTGGAACTGCAACAGAAAGTTAAAATAATTTATGGGAAAGAATATTTTCAGAGTTGCAACTTCCTTTGTTTATCAAAAGGGGGAAGGGTGAACGTGGAAAGAAACAGCTATCCCCCCACCCCTGCTAAGAATCTAAGTCTGAAAAAGAAAGTCTATAACTACGATGTCTGAGAGTCTAAGTTTATAAGAAAAGGCCGGCGGAGTACAATAATAGCAACTTAGAATGTAATCCAGACTCCAAGACCTAAATTGCTGGAGAGTAGGAGGTTGATAACAGAGGGGACGCTTGGAGGAAAAGCAACAAACACTAAGCAAGCCCAGGATCCCAGGGCATTTTGAGAGGCAGGAAAGCAAGGGTGGTGCAGCTGTGGGGCGCCCAGAGGCCAGGGAATAGGGTCGCAGCATGTAACCAATCTTCTAGCATGAAGGATGAAAACTTCAAATACGATTCTTGCAGCAGAACATGCTTTCATCGTGCCTCTGTCCCACAGGTATTTATTTACCCGATTTCAGAACAAGTGTATTCGTTTTCCTCTTCTTAAATTTACAAGAGGGCTTCAGAAAATGTGTGGAAGCAGAGGATTCAGAGATAAGTGGAATTTTCCCACAAACTTTTTGAGACCCCCTCAAACATATTACAACTCATCAAAATTACAGTTCATCCAAAGTTTTCTACGTGATTGTGTTAGACAGGGTTCTCTAGAGAGATAAAACCAGATTGGTAATAATTATTTATATATATATAATAGATAGATATATAACACAAAAAAATGAACTGTTAAATTATGTACAGATAGATAATACAAGAAATGAACAGTTAAATTATAAAGCAGTATAAATGGCTCAGTGCAACTCACTCCCATGAGACACAAGCAGTCCTTTAAGTCTTGAGGGCCGCCAGGTAGTCCTCTGTAGAGAGAGCTAGGCTATCTCAGCACAGGCAGCAAACAGCAAGGCAGGTCACCAACTGTCAGCCAGGTCACCAACAGTCAGTCCCCAACTCCAGAGATGTAAATTCCAATCACGTGGTCTTAAAGGGACTGCAACTTACAGCGACACAGTCCACAGGCTAGGCGTCCCACAGGAGTGTAGCCTGTAAATTGAGGCACAGAACAAGCAAGGCAGCCGCACACTGGTCAGATGACCAAAGAGCGAGAGACAAGAAAGGCGAGGCTCACCAAGCCATTTATCTCTCCGCCCTTCAATTAATCCCACTTGTGTTTATCAGCCAGGTTGGCACAATAAACTACCTCAATGATCAAACTAAAAAGCCTTTCCTTTAAATTAGAACAACCTGATTGGCTTACTTTAAAAGACTGTCATTTTCTACCAGGGCTGAACTGTCTGAGGATTAGAAGGGTGAAAGAAGGGTCTCACCACAACCTTATTCAAATATTTAGGGTAAACAAAAAGAAAATTATATATATCTTAGGAGTGGAAATACGTGTATGGCTGGCTTCCTGTTAATCATAAATTAAAGTCAAATTTTGGATTTATTTAAGTTTCCAAACAAATATCCAATTTCCTTCTACTCAAAGATGGTTGGACATTTGGGTAGACAAAGCTTCCCAGGGCCTACTGTCTTAACCCCTAAATAGAATTCAGAGATTAAAAAAAACTTTAGAGGATACAGCCTTTTATTCCAGGGTAATCCTCAGGATATATGTGTCCAATGTAAGGGCCAGGAAATTGTGATAACAGGGCAGCCCATACTCGTCGGGCCGTTAACTGCAATGTCAGCAGTTCAAAACCACCAGCCGCAGCTTCACAGTAGATAGATGAGGCTTTCTACTCCCGTAAAGAGTGACACTGTTCTACCCGTTCCTATTGGGTTGCTACGAATAAGAATTGACTAGATGGCAGTGAGTTGTGTTTTTTTTTGTTTGTTTGTTTTCATTTTTCCAATAAAGGGCTTGTACCCATCTTGAGAGATGGAGAAGGATCTAGAAATACACTGCCTGTCAGCTCCTGCACATTCAGACACCCGAGGAACAACACCGCTTATTTTAACATTTAAAAACTTATTTTATTTAGTCTAGTCCTGGTTTTAAATAAAAACTTGTTTTATTTAATCTAGTTATTTAAAAACTTATTTTATTTAATCTAGTCCTCCGGCCCCAAATCCCAAGACTATCATTCTGCCTTCGGAGGTGAAGGGCAGGATTCTCAGTAGAGATCAATCAATGGAAATGTATAGCCATTGTTGGTTGCCCTCAGGTCGATCCCAATCCATGATGACTCCACATGGGCCGAGTGCAACTGCCCCATAGAGTTATTAAGGAAGAAGCTTGCTGTGTCTCTTTTTCAAGGTGCCTCTGGTTGGGTTTGAACCACCAACGTCTAGCTAGTAGCTGAACACTTAAACATCTGTGCCACACAGGGCCAAGAGATTTCTAATGTACCGCCAAACAAACCTAGCCTAACCTTTGGCAGCTCCACTCTCCCTTGCACACTTCCAGTGCACCTTGTGTAGCAATTAGCCTTTATCTTCCACTCTGCAAATAAAGTGTGCACCATAACCATCATGGAGGGCGAATTCCTGGGGTCAGGTCATTGTTAAGCAAAGAAATAAGAAGTATAAAGTTTAGAGTAAAATTGTCTGGCTTCAGTCCTGGGCTCTGCTACTTATTAGCTGTAATGAGGCAAGTAGCTAGCTTCTCACCTTTATACCCACAAAATGCAGACTCGAATCATAGTGCCTGTCTCATGCTGCTGCTGCTGCTGTTAGCTGCTGGGTCAAATTGGTCCCTGTGGCGAAGTGAAATTACTTGGTATGGTTCTTCTAACTGCAGTCCTTGTAAATAAACTTCGCCAAAATGATTGGGTGGGAGCATGAAAATAAGGTGTTGAAGATTCGAACTCAGGGATTGGTCAGTTTTGCCATTCTGCTGACTTAAAAGGGAGTCATCGCAACTGGACACCCCCTTACAGAAGAGTCTGGGGAGGAGATGAGCCAGTCAGGGTGCAATGTAGCAACGATGAAACATACAACTTTCCACTAGTTCCTAAATGCTTCCTCCCCCACTACCATGATCCCAATTCTACCTTACAAAGCTGGCTAGACCAGAGGAAGTACACTGGTACAGATAGGAACTGGAAACACAGGGAATCCAGGACAGATGATCCCTTCAGGACCAGTGGTGAGAGTGGCGATACCGGGAAGGAAGAGGGAAGGTAGGGTGGAAAGGGGGAACCGATTACAAGGATCTACATATAACCTCCTCCCTGGGGGATGGACAACAGAAAAGTGGGTGAAGGGAGACATCAGACAGTGTAAGATATGACAAAATAATAATTTATAAATGATCAAGGGTTCTTGAGGAAGAGAGGAGTTTGGAGGGAGGGGGGAAATGAGGAGCTGATGCCAGAGACTTATGTGGAGAGTAAATGTTTTGAGAACGAGGAGGGTAACAAATGTACAAATGTGCTTTACACAATTGATGGATGTATGGATTGTGAAAAGAGTTGTATGAATCCCCAGTAAAATGATTTTTTTTAAAGGCGCTATCTCAGAAGCAGGCACTGAAAATCCCCTGACCATCAAGAAAGAAGAGGCACCAGTGCTGTGCTTGTTGAAATACCTGCATGAAGTAGCAGAATCAGGCCACAGCACTGAAACCAGGAGAAAAAACAGTGATTTCCCAGAACTGGGAACAAGTAAAGCTTCCTGCCTTAGGATGCGCCTGGCTTACAGAGTGGGGTTGTCTTTGGACATCTATCAGCGCAAAGGGAGCTTTTTAACCAAGAGATCACGTGGTTGGAAGGCTGAGTTCAGAGAGAGGCATGCCTGCTTGCTGGTAGGACCCAGGAGAGGTGCTGCTATGGATAAATACACTGTATCCTTACAAGGCTTTCCGATCCTGAATGGAACCTTCCCTGATAAACACCCATAACAGCGGGCATTTTCTGTAAGCGCGATGTGGCCATTGCAACTGAGTCTCTAACTCAGCTGAGTAGAGTGCCATGGGAGGGACACTTGGCGCCAGAATAGGACAAAGGAAGATGAAGGATGGCGGCATGTCCGGCCTCTACCTCATTGGAAACATCCTTGAGCAGATGTAGAGTTGGATTTTCCTTATGTCGCTGGAAGAGGTCAAATGTGGACCCCAGCCATTTCCTCAGTCCCCGAACTTTGGTAGCCCCATGCAGAGCAGGACAAGGCACTGCCTGGTCCTGTGGCATCCTCATGAGCAGAGACAGATCAGACAGATGAGATCACCAAGGGGGTTTATTATGGTTATTGTGTTCCATCGTTTTGTTTGTTTGATTGATTTGAGAATAGGCACATAGACACATGCAATGTAACAGTTTCTACAATTCAGTGATACCAATTGCATGCTTCAAGGTGTGCAACCACCTCCGCCTTTCCTGCCTTGTCCCTCCTCTATGAACGTAAGCTCACTCTATATAATCTCGTCGTTTGTTGTCAGGTTGTCCCTTATTTCTAGCCCCAAGCTGAGAAAAATTAGTTCTTGTGACATGGTCCTGCTTGATGCTCACCTTCACAAAGAGGTCACTGAAGATACAGGTGCTATAGCAAAATGTGGCAAAGAAACTAGATGGTGCTAGAAAGAACCTCATCTAGGGTCTTAAAGACTTGTTTCAAAAAAGCAGCCATCTCAGTGAGGTGTCAACTAATCCGTATGGAAGAAGCACATCAGACAATGTTCCTAAGATTATAAATTATAAAACCCAATCCCAGAAGAGAAAACAGTACCAGAGAGCAAATTGGGAACACCTGGTTTGCAGAGGGCTGTGGATGAAAGTGGAAGTCAGAAATCCATCTTCAGGAAGTCAGAAATCCATTTTCATCGATTAAGCCTCTGGTGGATCCTCGTGGACGATAGTGTAGGGTTATGAACAGCCTGGTTAGGACTGAGAACATTGTAAAGTCTATTATGGCAGATATATTTTTTTAAAAAACCAACAAATTCACTGACATCGAGTCAATGCTGACTCATAGGGACCCTGGTGGGTTTTGAGACTGTTGCTGTTTGTGTATGTAGAAAACTCCGTCTTTCCCCACATGGAGCTGCTGGTGGTTTTGAAATGCCAACCATGCAGATTGCAGCACAATGAGGAATTATTACACCACCAGGACTCCTAGTAGATATAGTTAGGTTAAAATGTAATATCATTTGACCACCTCTGGACCCATTTAAAAGGTGTTGTGATTTTGGTTTTGGTTTGGTTTTGTTTTAATGAAGGGGAAATCCACATTGATTAAGCTTCCAGGGAATCCCTTCTAGCCATGGACCAGGGATGTGAAGAGCCTCACTATTCTTCAGAGGGCATTGGAAAGGGTTACAAGTGCACATGCAGTTGGATTAAAATTTAACACCTTACCATTTGTGCTTCCTTTTGACCCACTTTAAATAAGTTCTAGTTTTTAATATTTTCTGTTTTCTTTTCCATTGTTGCTTTTCTCTGTTTTATTTTGTCATTGTTGCCAGTTTTTTGTTGTTACTTTCATATGCTTTTCTGTATATGAAATCTAAGGTAAACTGAAAAGGGAAATGATTAGATTTATGGTTTCTTGGGGGTGGGGCAGAGGAGTTGTGGGGAAATTAAAATCAATGAGTACAAGAAAGAATAGAATGTTCTACAATTGATTGTGGCAATTAGTGATTGTACAACCATTCTTGATATGATCAAATTATTGAATTGTATGATATGCAGATTATGTACTAATAAAATGGTATAAAGAAGATACAATGTGTTCTCATATTGATAGATTTTAAAGCACATACTGCTTGAGCCAATATTCGTCACCAATTAAACTACTGGTTGGTTTTCAGAAGACTTCAGGGGTTGTTTTATTTAATGTTTAAAGATTATTCCAGGGTCATAGTTCCAGAGATTTATCCAGCCTCCCTGGTCCTAGGCAAAGACAGGAGTTGCAAAGAATTTGAAATTCTGTCTGGGAACTTTCTTCATTCTTTTTGATCAGGCTTCTATTGAATGGTGGTGAAGTGAAATTATTTGGTCTGACTCTTCTCCTTATGTCTCCGTAACCCCCACAGAGTAATTGGGTTGTTGTTGCTGTTAGTGGCCATCAACGCAAAGGGACCCGATTCACAACACATAGGAAACGCCTCACTGTGGAAGGATTGGGCCAGAGCCATACAAATATGGTGTGTGTGTGAAACACACACACCATATTTACCATATGTCAGTTTTACCATTCCAGTAACTGTCTGCATGGACCATCTCCAAAGCAGGAAGAGAGAGAATCCCATCCATGTCCATCAAGAAAGAAAAAAATCCCAGTTCGACATAACAAAGGCAGCAAGGATACCAGAGATGGCAGCGCCAAGATCCTGATCATGAGACGAAGCAGAGCAGCCACACAAAACTGGAGGCAATGTGGAGGGCTTCTTGATCCACCAATCAATGCAAAGGCCAAGGGACCTATGGCTGAAAGGCCAAGGGCCACATCTGCCAGCAAACCTAGAAGAAGCTTATAAATGAAAGAATTGTCTCCTCACCATTTTGCATTAGCTAACTAAACTGTTGTGGTGGAGTGAAATTTGTAAATATGGCTCTTCTCTTTATGCCTCTCTCCCACCAAAGGATTCGATGGGACTGTGTAAATAGGACATGTGTGACACTGATAGAGAGGACTGCTCAGTTTTTGTTACTATCCCCTGGTTGTAAAAATGAGCCATCTCATTCTGTGATGCTCACCTTCCCAACACGATGGTTGAAGACAAATGAGTGCATAAGTAAATGTGGTGAAGAAAGCTGATGGTGCCCAGCTATCAAAAAGATATAGCATCTGGGGCCTTAAAGGCTTGAAGATAAACAAGCGGCCATCTAGCTCAGAAGCAACAAAACTCACACAAAAGACACACACCAGCCTGTGTGATCATGAGGTGTCAGTGGGATCAGTTTTCAGGCATCAAAGACCCAGAACCAAAAATCATATCAATGTGAATGAGGAGGAGCATGGAGTGGAGACCCAAAACCCATCTATAGACAATTGAACATCCACTTCCAGAAGGGTCACAAGAAAGAGACAAACCAGTCAGGGTGCAATATAGCAAGGATGAAACATACAACTTTCCTCTAGTTCTTTAATGCTCCCCACCCCACCCTCATTATCATAACTTCAATTCTACTTCACAAATCTGGCTAGATCAGAGCATGTACACTGGTACAGATAAGAGCTCACAACACAGGGAATTCAGGCAGGACATATAAACCCCTCAGGACCAATAATGAGAATAACAATACCAGGATGGGAAGGGGGAGAGGAGGTGAGAAAGGGGGAACTTACCACAATGATCTTCATATAATCCCTTCCCAGGGGGACAGACAACAGAAAAGTGGGTGAAGCAAGACAGCAGATCGTGTAAGACATGAAAGAAACAATTTATAAATTATCAAGGGTTCATGAGGGGGGAGAGTGAGGAGCTGATATCAAGGGCTCAAGTAGAAAGAAAATATTTTGAAACTGATGATGGCAACATTTGTACAAATGTGCTTAACACAATGGATGGATGGATTGTGATAAGAGCTGTAAGAGCCCCCCAATAAAATTATTTAATTTAAAAAAGAATGAGCCATCTTTGAAGCAGCAGCGGAGAGAGAAAGCCTGGGAACCGTCTTAAAAGCACATTCCAGATCTCTGCTGATGTGGTAGCGGACAAGACCAGAGACTGTGGTGAGGAGATTATGGGACCGAGCAAGAGGAGCACACCGAGACTGTGGGACTGTGAGACAGAGCAACACAGAGGCTTCCTGGCCACAGGCAGAACCCACAGAGCCATGTGGCTAAGAGGCTGCGGACTTGGGTGCTGGCTGAGAAGTGGTATTGCTGTGGCCCAATGACTATATCCTTACTGTTTACTGATCCTGACTTGTAGTGACCTATAAACTACCATCCAATTTATGCTGAATCATAGACACCCTATAGGACAGAGCAGAACTATAACTCTTTATAAGGGTAGAAAGCCTCAGATTTCTCCCAGGGAGTAGCTAGAGGTTTCAAACTGCTGACCCTGTGGTCAGCAGCCCAATTGAGAACAGTCAGGGATCCTATACTGTGGCTAACTAATAACGATTAAATGGCATGTGCTCTAAACTCATAACACCTCGCACAAAATAAGAGTCCAAAATTAGGTACTTGCTACATTATGTGCTATTCCAGGAGTCCGCCCTGCTGCACAGGCCCTGTAAAATCCATAGGAGGAGCTGGGATGGAGAAACTTCATGCATCTGCCAAAAGAAGCTTGAAAGTTAAAGGCTGAAAGTTTAGAGTTGTTTTTAATCCTAAAAGTTCAGTGTCAGGGAATAAGAAATAAAGGTCAACAGCTGTTTCCTCTAAGACCTGGCTAATTTTGACTTCTGGGAATCCACTCAACACAGTGGAAATAAACAAATCTGCCTCTTAAGATTCGGTATACTTAATGTTATTCCAACTCTCCTTTCTCGCTAATCTTCACCCCCACCTAAACTTCACAATAATTGCCTCCTGGAAATCCATGTGACATTTTTAGAAGGTGTGTTCCCTAATCACAGAGAGAAATACAATTCTGTGAGTGTTGAATATTTCTCTTTCTTTTATAAGATTTGGTACTGGCTACAAAGACATGCTGTGTACTAGAATAATAAATAAACTCTTTAATGTAAGATGTGGTCCCCTTTTCCCCTTTCACAACCCACTTCTTATCCTGTGGCCATGACCAATTACTGTCCTGTGATGTACATAGCGTTCTGAGTGTCCATGTGATTCCAAATCGCTCTGAAGAATGAATTAGAAGCTCCCATCACTGCAGCTCCAAATATATTCTGCTGCAAACAACGTGTCCCCAACTAAATGGAAAAAACCCACAGTTACAACCTTATTGAGACAAAGTGGGTGATGTCATTTGTTTTTCTAAGGGACATATACATAGAACCAGAAATCATATGGTAGAAAGCCTGTTCCACAATTCAAATCTAGCTCAAATCCATTGAGGCTACTTAAAGAGTTTTTAAACTCCCTGCCTCAAGTCCATCCATCTCTCCCTTAATGTGTGCTGCAGGGTATCTAAATAGAACTTTCCTAGATCATTCTCTAAATTATTCATTCATTCTCTTAGTGCTTGTCGCTTGGGCAATTCATGGACACACATACAACCTTTCAGAAAGACTGAAAGTTTTCACATAAACAAATTAACACTGAGTTTTATTTTTGGATTCAAAAATATTCATTGGATATTCAAATATGTTTCAGGTATTGTGCTAGGTATTGATTATATATTGTTGTTGTTGAGAAGTGTGCCCCAATCAGCCCAGACTCATGATGACCGTGCATAGAGCAGTATGAAACCCTGCCAGTCTTGCTTCATCCTCAGAATCCTTACTATGTGTTAGCCTATTGTAGTCTTTCTTTTTTTTTTAATCATTTTATTGGGGGCTCATACAACTCTTATCAAAATCCATACATACATCAATTGTGTAAAGCACATTTGTACATCCGTTACGCTCATCACTCTCAAAACATTTGCTCTCTACTTAAGCCCTTGGCATCAGCTCCTAATTTTCCCCCTTCCTCCCCGCTCCCGCCTCCCTCATGAACCCTTGATAATTTATAAATTATTATTTTGTCATAGCTTACACTGTCAAATGTCTCTCTTCGCCCACTTTTCTCTTGTCCATCCCCCATGGAGGAGGTTATATGTAGATCGCTGTAATCAGTTTCCCCTATCCACCCCACCCACTTCCACCCTCCCAGTATCGCCACTCTCAGTACTGGTCCTGAAGGGATCATCTGTCCTGATTCCCTGTGTTTCCACTTCCTATCTGTACCAGTGTACATCGTCTGATCTAGCCAGAATTGTAAAGCAGAATTGGGATCTTAATAGTGGGGAGAGGGGGAGGAAGCATTTAGGAACTAGAGGAAAGTTGTATGTTTCATCATTGCTACACTGCACCCTGACTGGCTCGTCTCCTCCCCAAGACCCTTCCCTAAGGAGATGTCCAATTGCCTATAGATGGGCTTTGGGTCTCCACTCCACACTCCCCCTCATTCACAATGATATGATTTTTTTTGTTCTGATGCTGCCTGATACCTGATCCCTTTGACACTTTGTGATCACACAGGCTGGTGTGCTTCTTCTATGTGAGCTTTTGTTGCCACTTGTTTGCCTTCAAGCCTTTAAGACCCCAGATGCTATATCTTTTGATAGCCGGTCTCCATCAGCTTTCTTCACCACATTTGCTTATGCACCTGCTTTGTCTTCAGCGATCGTGTCAGGAAGGTAAGCATCATGGAATGCCAGTTTAATAGAACAAAGTTTTCTTGCATTGAGTGGAGGTCCAATGTCCATCTGCTACCTTAATACTAAACCTATGAATATATGCACATAGATCTATTTCCCCATCCTCATATATAAATATATTTACATCTGTGCATACCTTTATTTAGACCTCTATAAATGCCCTTTGCCTCCTAGCTCTTTCCTCTATTTCCTTTGACTTTCCTCTTGTCCCACTATCATGCTCAGTCTTCATTTGGGTTTCAGTAATTCCGCTCGGTTCCATTACTCTTGATCAAGCCCTACCAGGCCTCCTACACCCTCCTCACCACTGATTTGGATCACTTGTTGTTCCCTTGTCCCTGGGTTTGTTAACACCACTTCCTTTCCCACCTCCACCTCCTCCTCTCCCATGTCCCCATGGAACTGTCGGTCCCATTGTTTTCTCTCCAGATTGTTCATCCAGCCTATCATATTTAGACAGAACTGCGGAGATAATAACATGCACAAAAACAAGACAGAGCAAAACCAAGCAACAAAACAACAACAAAAAGCCAATGACAAAAACAACATATTGTTGTAGTCCTTATGTCAACTCATCTCTTCTTCACTCACTCTCTCCTAAGCATGTTGTCCTTCCCCAAGCACTGGTCTCTCCTAATAACATGTCTAAAGTATGTATTGATGACTAAAACAATTATGGTCTCATTTTCATGAGGTATATATGAGCAAAATAACTCACTGCCATCCCATCCATGCTAACTCATACCAACCCTATAGGACAGAGTATGACTGCTTCTGTAGGTTTCCAAGACTGTAACCCTTACAGGAGTAGAAAGCCCCAGCTTTATCCCTTGGAGCCGCTGGGGGTTTCTCGCTGGTTTTGAGCAGCCCAACCCAAAGCCACAACACCAACAGGACTCCTTAGGTAAGAGGAGGCTTTTAAAAATTCATGGAAATTTTCCATTACCTTTTAATTTAACTCAAAGGTAGCAAGATAACAAAATAGGGTTCTCTTGTTTGGGACCAAAATCTGTGAGAAATATCTCAATTGAGATATTAGATCACTGAGTCTTAAAAGACTTGCGATTGATTCTACCACCATTAGCCTGCCTCCATTTGGGTAAACGATGAAATTGAGAAGACCTATCAAGAGAATTCCTTTAGAGAGAGGTCTGGGTGCTATAGAGGAGTTGAAGAAGCATTGAGGAAGATGTTTCTCCTCACCGTATCCATGTGAGAGGAGCGTCAAAGAATATCTCACAGAACTTGGCCTCCCACCCTTGAAGCTTGGGAAGTTCAAAGACACCACCATGAGAAGTCTAAAGATACAAAGCTGTGACCTGATGGAATTGGTTCTGAACTTTGCTGCAAAGAAAAAGAGGCTGCAATAGACAATGGTCCACACTTTCAAGGACACCCGGCACAGTGTGATCCTTTTAGGATCTAGGTGTAGAGCCTGGGCCAGGAAGGCAGCCTGAGTCCTGAGAAGTCAACCTTACAAAGCCAGAGCCCTACCATGGAGAGAATGCTGAAAGCTTAAGAGGCCAAATAAACAACCCTATAGATATGGTGTCCATCCCAACGAGTGTCAGAGTGGAACTACATTCTACAGGGTTCTCAGTGGCTGGTTTATCAGAACCAAGCCTCCAACTTTTTCTTCCATGGTACCTACAGGTAGACTCAAACCTCTCACCTTTCTGTGACCAGCTGAGGACATTAAAAGCTCCCAGATGTGGAAACACAACTGATTTAAAGGGAACTGTAAGTTCAAAACTCCCAAGGAACAACAACAAAAAAAATCTATGAGACAAAGAGCCAGCAATTTTATATCTGTCATCTTCGACATCCTTCCTTTTAAGATAAAGATGGGTGTATACCACAGGAGAGGGAAAGAGGGATCAGACTTCAACCAGGTAAACCAAGACATGGATGCAACAAACCAACATGAAGCAGGGAATCAATAGAGAGGTCTGTGGGACCAGTCCCAATCCCCACTACATGGACACCCTTTCTCCCCCCCCCCAGAAGAATTCACTTCAGAGGACAGCACTGAAACTACAGCTCAGGGAAAAGGGTGTGTGTGCTGAGCGCACACAGGAGCAAATAAAGGGGGAGGGAGAGAGAGTGCAACACACCATGGTCCACCAAACCCTGAGGACGATATTCCTGCTCAGAGCAGTCAATACACAGAGAGAACCATAGATCCGGTCCTACCACGAGACATGACATCCCTCACTGACCCATAGCACTATGGGGGACAACACTGGAGACACAGTGTGGGAATTGTTCCTAATCTGGCCCCACCACACCTGGGCAAAACACTAAGGGTGTGCAACAGAGTAGCAAGGGGAGCAAAACAATGAGGTCCCTGGGGAATACCAAAAATAAACTTTGGGGTCAGGACGTGGCACCCTATCAGACTCACCAGAAAACACTCCTGGAAGTCAACAAACAGACCTGGAACTATTTTTAGGCTTTTCTTTGTATGTCATTGTTTGATTTTGCTTTTTTTGTTTTCTTTGGTTTCTTTCTTTTGCTCTGTCTTGTTTTTGTGCTTATTGTCTCTGCATGTCTATCTAGATTAAGATAGGTGGGATAAACAATCCAGAGGAGAAAAACTGGGACCATGATGGGGGGCGGGGGACATGGGAGAGGGGGTGTGGAGGGAAGAGAGAAGAAAGGAAGGGGGTGTCAACCAACCTGGGACAAGGGAACAACAAGTAATCTTAAATCAATGGCAAGGAGAGTATAGGATGCCTGGTGGGACTTGATCAAGGGGAATGGAGCCAGGAGGAATTACTGAAACTTGAATGAAGGCTGAATATGATAGTGGGATAAGAGGAAAGTAAAAGGAAAGAGAAGAAAGAACGAGGAGGCAAAGGACATTATAGAAATCTAAATATATGCATGTACATATGTAAATATATTTCTATATCATGATAAGGAAATAGATCTATGTAATATATTTATTTGTTAAGTATTAAGGTAGCAATTGGACATTGGCCTCTACTCAAGTATCAATTACTCCCTCAATTGCAAGAATACTTTGTTCTAATAACCTGGCATTACGTGATGCTCACCTTCCCAACATGATGACTGAAGACAAAATGGGCGCATCAGCAAATGTGGTGAAGAAAGCTGATGGTGCCTGGCTATCAAAAGATATAGCATCTGGGGTCTTAAAGTCTTGAAGATAAACAAATGACCATCTAGCTGAGAAACAACAAAGTTCACATGAAAGAAACACACTAGCCTGTGTGATCATTTGTTGCCAGTGGGATCAGGTATCAGGTATCAAAGACCCAGAACAAAGAATCATATCAATGTGAATGAGGGAGAGCACGGAGTAGAGACCCAAAGCCCATCTGTAGACAATTGGCATCCCCTTACAGAAGGGTCACAAGGAAGAGATGAGCCAGCCAGGGTGCAGTATAGCACCGACAAAACATACAACTTTCCTCTAGTTCTTTAATGCTTCTTCCCACTTGACTATCATGGCTTCAATTCTGCCTCTACAAATCTGACTAGATCAGAACATGTACACTGGTACAGATAAGAGCTTGAAACCCAGTGAATCCAGGACACATAAACTCCTCAGGGCCATTAATGAGAGTAGCCATAACAAGAGGGTAAGGGGGAGGCGGGGTGAGAAGAGGAACTAATCACAATGACCTACATATAGCTCCCTCCAAGGGGAATGAACAACAGAAAGGTGGGTGAAGGGAGACATCGATCAGTATGACATGAAAACTTATTAATAATGTATAAATTATTAAGGGTTCATGAGAGAGGGAGAGATAGAGGGAGGGAGGGAGAGAGGGAGGGAGGAGGGAAATGAGAAGCTGATACCAAGGGCTCAAGTAGAAAGAAAATATTTTGAAAATGATGCTGACAACAAATGTACAAAAGTGCTTGACACAATGGATGGATGTATGGATTGTGATAAGGACTGTACAAGCCCCCAATAAAAATGATGTTTTTTAAAAACATCCCATTGAATCTCCCAGGGAACACCACTTACTTGAACTAACAGAAGTTGACAGTGGTATCATGTGACTTCCAAGGCTGGGTCCAAAAAGTAATTCAAGGTCAACTTAGTTGCCAGAAACAACAATACCAGCCAAATCAAACCTCTCCTGCCCCTTGTCTTTCCTCCCTGAGTGGTGGCAAACCATGCCCCAGAGTAGTAGCAGGTAAATGCAGAGTTAGAAAATCTTGAGAAAAACAAACCAGAACATATGCTAGTTCTGCACTTCTGATCAGGCCGGGAGACAAGGGAGCCCCAAATTAGACATGCATTCTACTTTACAGTGTGCTACTTTAAAAAGAATAATAAAAATAATTGACCTAGTGCTGAGTTGATTCCATCTTAGGGCGACCCTATATGACAGAGCAGAGTTGCTCTGCAGGATTTCTGAGACTGTGAATCTCAGAAAGAAGGAAGCCGTCTGATTCATCCTTCTCCAGGGGAGCAGCTGGGCGGTGTTAAAATTTTCATTTAACGGGCAGCACTTAACTGGCTGAGGGTAGACTTTATAGGAATGTTTATTTGCTAAAATTCAGATCTTCGTGTAATTGATGGAACCAAGGAACCTGTTATTAGACCTGATGCATGTTCCATCTAGGGCAGGGAAAGCTAACTCCAAAAGCACACTTGAAAGGAAACATCCGGAACAGTCTGCACACCACAAAGGCCAGTTTCCTTGACTAAATGGCCACCCACGTTCTTACAATGCACTTTGAAGCCCGGCGGTGACAAGGCTATGCATTCAGCTGCCAACTGAAAGGCCAGTGGTTGAAACCTGCCAGCCCCTCCCAGGGAGAAATGATGTGGCAGTCTGCATCTGTAAAGATTTACAGATCTTGGAAATCCTGTGGGCCAATTCTACTCTCTCTTGGAGGGTTGAGTTTGAAGCAGACTCATAGAGTCCACGGAAAACCGGGATGACAGAGGAAGGGAAGACTATCTGTGGATGATATTAAGGCCGGCGAAGTCCTTTGCCAGTTCAGAGTTAGGCGCTGAGGTGACATAAACAAGTTTGTTAGCACACTCAGTGGGAATAGTCCTAAGAAACGGATGGAAGAAAAACTGGGTTATATTTGCTCATTTTTATTTTGTACATTCTTTGTTATTACATTTTTCTTGGAAGTCCAATAGATGCTAAACAGTGTGGGATTAACTTAAAAATAAGCAATTCGTTTACACTATGTGAAGATACAGGTGGCCAATAGAGCAAGAGGCGCTTATAAGATAAAATACGTCCCAAGTGAGGCCTGCCTTTTCTACATGTGGGCTATTTCCTCTCAAAAAGAATAAAAGCAGAAGTTTGTTCTTTTGCTCTTCTAAGGTCTTTTACCATTAAAAAAAAAAACCCAAACACCCCCCCCCCCCCGTGTCATCAAGTTGCTTCCTATTCATGGGGAGCCTTTGTTTAGGGACAGAGTAGAACTGTCCTTTGGGGCTTCTAAGGCTAGACCTTAATGGGAGCAGATAGCATCTTGGAGCATCTTGTGAGTTTGAACTGCCAACCTCAAGGCTAACAGTTCAACATCTAACCCATTATGCCACCAGGTCTCTTTTACAATATGTCCTCTTTTACAATATATCCTTTAATTAAATTTCCTTTAAATAATGTGTTCATTTTTAATGTTCAGAAATTCTCTCAAGAAACAAAGTATGCATTCAGTCCTCTAGAATCTATGTAAACAAGTGATTCGCTTTCAATCAACAAAATTCAACATAAAAGTAATATTTTGTGACTTCTGAGGCAAGACCAGAAAAGGTCGAAACGCAAAACCAAATTCACAGTCATTGGGTCAAGTCCAACTCCTAGTGCTCCCCTGGCCCTGTGGGTTTCTAAGATTGCATATCTTTACTGGAGTAGAAAACCTTTGTTTTCTTCCAAGGACAAGCTGGTGGTTTCAAACTGCTGACCTTGCTGTTAGCAGCCTAGCACATAATCACTGCACCACCCATGTTCCTAGAAAAAGTGAACAGCTTCCATTTTCCTTGCTGAGAAACTCACTTCAGATTCCCGACTTCCACATAAAGGGGATGGCGCTGAGGTCACCACACTTTGAGAACGCCCAAGCCACCAGGAAAGACTACGCGGAGTGTTTCTATTTCAGACCGTCCATGCTAGTATCCCAGCTGACAGATACCATCAAACGTGAGACTTGAGAGTGGAGACGATGTTTCCAGCTTCCAGCTCCACATGATTCCACTCCAGCACTCTACGCATCCCCAGATGCAGTCTTCTCACCTGAGACGGACGTCAGGCATGATGAGCAGACAAGCCACCCATACTGTGCTTGGTCCAAATGCTGATTCCCAGAGTCAATACAATGTTAAAACAATAAAATGCTTATTTTAACTCACTGTTTGGGGGGGGGGTTGTGATTTGTTGCATGGCAAGTAAGCTCAATGGATAGCTTGCAAAATACCGGCTGCCATTCATGACTCCTAGAATTCATGACCCCCCTTTGCATCTCTATCTAATAGGTCAAACTTTCTATGATAGATCCAAGCTAAGAGCAGCAAACATGGAAAAATTCTAGGTTCCAGAGACAAATGTTAGAGTGAGGCAGATTTCATAGAGTCCCATAATCTATTGTTGGTGCAGAACCAATGTATTAAGTATCATCTACAGCTAGGTCAGCAGTTCAAACACTAGCCACTCCATAGGACACAGATGGGGCTTTCGACTCCCATAAAGAGTTACAACCTCGGAAACCCATGGGTTGCCACTCTACTCTGTTCTATAGAGGTTGCTATAAATCAGCATCGGCTCTATGGCAGTGAGTTGAGCCGGGTTCATATGAAGGGCCTCTAAGTATTCTCAGCGGCTCTATTAACTTCCCTCCGTATAGTCTTCAACAACAACAAAACAGCAACAACCGCAAAAAAGAAGACTTTAGTCTCTTTCAGTTATTCCTTATATGAAATGATATCATGATTATTCTCCTCTGAATTTGAGTTCCTTATAAGGCAGTAAGTGTTCTGTGACTGAAGAAGAGGAGCTTAGATGTGTTCAAACATGTTCTAAAGCAGCGGGTCTCAACCTGTGGGTTGCAACCCCTTTGGGGATTGAAGGACCCTTTTACAGGGGTCACCTGATTCATAACAGTAGCAAAATTGCAGTTATGAAGTAGCAATGAAAATAATTTTATGGTTGGGGGTCACCACAACATGAGGAACTGTATGAAAGGGTCGCGGCATCAGGAAGGTTGAGAACCACTGTTCTAAAGAAATCAGAAAAACAAAGGGTACTTTAGACTGATTATCATTAAGGATACCTTTCAATTTTAAGATATTCTATCTTATAACATGCTAGAAAATAGTTTCTTTTTTTAATCATTTTATTAGAGGCTCATACAATTCTAATCACAATCCATACATACATCAATTGCATAAAGCACATTTGTACATTCATTGCCCTCGTCATTCTCAAAACATTTGCTCTCCACCCAAACCCCTGGCATCAGCTCCTCATTTTCCCCTCCCTCCCCGCTCCCCCATCCATGAATCCTTGATAATTTACAAATCATTATTTTGTCATATCTTGCACTGTCCAACATCTCCCTTCACCCTCTTTTCTGTTGTCCCTCACCCAATGAGGACTTTATATGTAGATCCTGGCAATCAGTTCCCCCTTTCCAACCCACCCTCCTTCCACCCTCCCAGTATCGCCATTCACACCACTGGTCCTGAAGTGATCATCTGCCCTGGATTCCCTGTGTTTCCAGTTCCTATCTGTACCAGTGAACATCCTCTGGTCTAGCCAGATTCATAAGGTAAAATTGGGATCATGATAGTTGGGGGGAGGAAGCATTTAGGGCTAGAGGAAAGTTGTATGCGTCATCATTGCTACACTGCACCCTGACTGGCTCGTCTCCTCCCTGAGACCCTTCTGTAAGGGGATGTCCAGTGGCCTACAGATGGGCTTTGGGTCTCCACTCTGCACTGCTCACCCTCATTCACAATGATATGATTTTTTGTTCTGATGATGCCTGATACCTGATCCCTTCGATACCTCATGATCACACAGGCTGGTGTGCTTCTTCCATGTGGGATTTATTGCTTCTGAGCTAGATGGCCACTTGTTTACCTTCAAGTCTTTAAGACCCCAGACACTATATCTTTTGATAGCCGGGCAGCATCAGCTTTCTTCACATTTGCTTATTCGCCCACTTTGTTTTCAGCGATTGTTAGACAACGGTTTCTGTTTACATTTCCTCAGGAACTAAGTCATCGAGTACAGAATAACTTTTAACAATTAAATGAAAAAGCTTTAAGAAAATCAAAAACTTCGTTGGTAAGAAATGTCAAGGAAAATCACACTGAGAAATGAGGGTTGCCTTATGAGAGCTTTATTGGAAAACCTTACCTTGCAACTTATAGATCTGATCCTGCTGATTCAGACTCCTTTTTGTTCTCCAAATTCAAGAAACATGGAAAAGAAAAGGTATTTGAATTCCTTCAGAATGTCAAAAGTGTAGCTTTGAGGTGGCGTACAGAGTGCAACATGCTCCAGAGAAGGCCTAGAGAGACGGAGTACTGCCTTCAGGAGGCATGATGGAGACTACGACTAGACACAAGAGCATCACCATTCGTGATTTTTGAAATCTCCACGCTTTTGCAGCAATACTTTCTTACTTCCCTTCCAGCGGTTAACTGACCCCATGGCATCTTCCTACAAACTTATCTACAGCTCGGTCTCTGGAAAGTGCTTGTTTTTAGTACAACATTTTTGAACAAAGCTTTTATCTTCAAAAGGATTCATGGGAAGGTCCCTATGCCTGGCCCAATCCACAGCGAGGTTCTGAGCTTCTCTACGCTGTCCGAAGTTCTATTCCTTTCCTGAAACTTTTGCTGAACAGGAGAACTTGCCTACCGGCTGAGAATCCCTAAGCTCCTGTGTAGCTGCATTTGCGCGCTCATTCCACTTACAGATAGCATATGAGCTTCAACTGTAACACTGGCAATCGGCAACACTGGTGCAAACATCAGACATCCCCCTCTAATTTCTTTTTTTTCTAATGGAATTTTTTATAAATAATTGTATTGGGGCTCATACAACTCTTATCACACTCCATACACACATCAATTGAGTAAAGCACTCTTACACATCCGTTGCCCACGTCATTCTCAAAATTCGCCTTCCACTTGGGTTCCTGGAATCACCTCATTTTCCTTTTTACCCTCCCCCTCCCTCCTCTTTACCCCTCCCTCATGAACCCTTAATAATTTATAAATTATTATTTTATCTTATCTTACACTGCCCAGCATCTCCCTTCACCCACTTTCCTGTTGCCCATCCCCCAGAGAGGAGGTTATATGTAGATCCCCGAGATCAGTTCCCCTTTTCTACAGCCCCTTCCCTCTCGGTATTGCCACTCTCACCATTGGTCCTGAGGGGTTCATCTGTCCTAGATTCCTGTGTTTCCAGATCCCAACTGTACCACTGTGCATCCTCTGGTCTAACCAGGTTCGCAAAGTAGAATTGGGATCATGATAATTGTGGGGGGAGGAAGCGTTTAAGAACTAGAGGAAGGTGTTGAGTTTCATTGTTGCTACACTGAACCCTGAATGACTCATCTCCACTCCTCTACCCCTCTGCAAGGAACAGACATCCCCTCTAATTTCACAAGAGAAAGAGAGAATTTTGAGGTCAAACATACCTCTACCCTCTTGCTTTCAAAAGACAGACAGTCATCCTCCACAGCACTAACTACTATGCAGGATTCTGTAATCCACTAGGATAACATAACAATATTCACAATTACAGGGTTTATTAAGAAAGTAGCAAGTTATAATTCAGAATCAAGAAGTACTTAGGATACAGATTTTCAATCACAACAACCTGTTCTCTACCCACCATGCTCTCAGGCAGACCTGCTCTGGCTCTTAGTCTTCCAGGCCATTCTCCGCCCTCCTCAGGCAAGTGTCATAACACCCTTTTGCTCCACCAAGAATTACCCAGGGACACCCAACTCTGTAGGTCAGCCTTGGTCTAAACGTACTCAGCTCTCCAACTTCGTGGATCACTAAACCTAAATTTGTCAATGAAAGCCCCAAGTCATCCCATTCTACAGCCAGTCTCACGCTCCATGCGTCAACATACTCACTGTAACCGCCTTGCTCCATGGCCAGGAAACCCACAGAGCCATCTCACACCATTCTCAACGTTACACCTCTATCTGCATCCCAGGGTCCAGAAGACTCTCGAGCCCCATCTCCTGCTTGGTGGTAGCGGGGCCCACTGATGCCTTGGGATGGCTCATTTTAACCTTAACAGATGGCAACACTAACTGATTCCCTGCTGAAGGTTCTGGGACCCTTATTTTCATGGCCCCATCCACACAGGCTTCCATACACCATCTCTTTAGTGAACCCCAAGCACTTTAATTACATAATTCCATTCAATCATTTGCTGGGTGATCATTTGATCATGCCTAAAAGTGCCACATAAAAGTGATTTATTATGGTTCAATCTCATAATAGAAAAGAGAAACACTTAGGTAACCAACGTTTCAGCAATGATCCTATCTTACGTGAGGTTTTGGGTACTTTTCAATTTTCATGCTTTCTATATTCTGGAGTTGGAAGAAGGGTTTGCCTGAGGGTAGAGAAGCAACCTTTATGCAGTGGTCAAAGAAAGTAAATGACCACTCCTTATCCCAAAATGAATTTAGATAGAAGATCAAAGATTTACACAGGAAAAAAATCACACATGATCCAGAAGATAAATGAGGAATTATTTTCAATTTTGAAAAGGATAGGCCTTTTTAAAAATGGCAAAGAAGCCATAAATCAAAACGGATTAATTTAACTTCATAAGGGTTCAACCTGCCGCATGAGAAAAAATCAAAGCAAGACAACATAAAACCATTGACAACAAGATATGGTCAGGCCATTCACAAAAGGAATACAATAATAAATAAGCATAAGAAAATGCTTGGTTTCCATCATAATTTTTCAAAAGGAAAATCAAAGTGGTGAAGTTAAATACTTCATCAGAGAAACATCTCCCCCCACCATAAAATCCAGTGTTTCCATGAATTGAAAGAAACAGATGTTTCAATACACTGGTAATAAAGCAGTCAATTGTTCGACATAGTCTGGAGAGCAATCGACAAGATCTACCTGTGAGGCTTTTCAGCAATCTTGGGTAGTTGGTAGCATTATGAGTGCTTCCCAAGGTGGGCTGAAACTGCCCCTGCAGAGCGCTGGAATGATGAGTGATGGCCGGAGACAGGGCGATAGGTGCAGAGAAAGACCTACAATTTATCCTGAGTGACGGGCTATCATCTGAAAGTTTTTAATTGCCAGGTGGGTCCAGAGTTTTGGGTTGGTTTTTTGTTTTGTTTTTCTGAAAATGGGGTGGTCGGCCAAATAATTTTGGAAACCTCTGACTGAATATCACTTCTTCCCCATTATGATCACTCTTCTCATACTACCTGGATGTATGCATGTTGCCGTTGTTGTTAGGTGTCATTGCTCTGGCTCACACTCACATCCCCCCTATGTACTACAGAACACAATGCTCTTCGGTCCTGTGCCCTTCTCACAATTGCTATGCTGGAGCTCACTGTGTCAGTCCATGTCACGGAGAGGCTTCTGTGTCCCTGGCGCTCGGCTGTAGCCGCCATGATGCCCTCCTCCAGGGACTGCTCTCTCCGAGTAACAACATGCCCAAAGGAGGTGAGATGCAGACCCCCATCCTCGTCTCTCAGGAGCATTATGAGGATACTTTCTCCAGCACCGATGTTTGCTCTTCTGGAAGTGCATGGTACTCTTTGCCAGCACGCTCTTTCAAATGCGTCAGTGCTTCTCTGTTCGTCCTTGGGCATTGTCCAACGTCCACATGCATATCACACAAGTCCTCGAAAACATCAGGACTTGGGTCAAGCACACCTTAGTTCTCAAAGA
Organism: Tenrec ecaudatus; assembly: GCF_050624435.1. NCBI lineage: Eukaryota > Metazoa > Chordata > Mammalia > Afrosoricida > Tenrecidae > Tenrec > Tenrec ecaudatus. The sequence goes on along the minus strand of NC_134532.1, from coordinate 108,292,591 downwards.
GACATATTTACTCTAACACTTAAAGAGGTCTTGGGCAGAAGGTTTGTCCAATAAAATAAGCGATTTGATTTCTTGCCGGCAGCTCCCATGGGTGTTCATTGTGTGTTAACCAAGGTAGTCTTGAAGAACAAATCTGACATTTGACATTGCCAAACATCCAAACTTTTATAATAATCTATTATAATTAAGACAATGTGACAATGGTGCAAGTATAGAATAACATTCCCAACTCTAATTAAAGACTAATCTATTTATCTTCATAAGAGCACTTTGGAAGTGAAATCATAATCAACTTTACTAATTAACTAAGCTACTGACAGAGTGGGTTAAATGTTGGGCAGACAGCACAAGGTCAGTGGTTCAATTCCATCAACTGCTCTGCAAGTACAAGGCATGGCATTCGACTCCTGTCAAGAGGGATCGCCTCAGAAACCATCCGGAACGGTTCTACTCTGTCATTCAGGTCACTGCGAGTCAGAATCAATTTTACAGCAGTGGGCTAATCAGCTTGCCTTAAAATCTGCAGATTTTCCTGGATTATTTGAGTTCATTCGGGCCAATCCTGGGAACCCTTAAAAGCAAAAGAAGACCCAAAAAAGGCAGATGCATCAAAAGGGGAAGTCAACGAGAGACATTCACTGTGTGAGAGGAACTCCGTGCACTGTTTCTAGATGAGAGCCGTATGAGAAGAAATGTGGACGGCCTTCGGGAGTGAAACGTGGTCCCCACCCCCCACGTGAGGCCAACAGGGAAACAGAAACCCAAGGCCTCCACGCAGAAGGAACTGAATCTAGCCAACAACATGAATAACTGTGGGGATTAACCCTGTAGACTACTATCTTCATTTTAGGTAGCCTTGTTAGAGACTCAATCCTGTCAACTGCTGCAGAGAAACCTGGAAAAGTATGTGTTCATAAAGATCGCAGCCTTTCAACAGGCCATCCCCATACAAAGGTCTCGTCTTGGGGAGCAGACGAGCCAGTCAGGGTGCAGGGTAGCAATGATGAAGCATACTACTTTCCTCTAGTTCCTATCATGATCCCTATTCTACCCTACAAGTCTGGCTAGACCAGAGGATGTAGACTGGTACAGAGAGGAACTGGAAACACAGGGAACCCAGGGTGGATGATCCCTTCAGGACCAGTGGTGAGAGTGGTGATACCGGGAGGGAAGTGGGAAGGTGGGGTAGAAGGGGAAACCAATTACAAGGATCTACATATAACCTCCTCCCTGGGGGATGGACAACAAAAAAGTGGATGAAGGGAGACACTGGACAGTGTAAGATATGATAAAATAATAACAACTTGTAAATTATCAAGAGTTCATGAGGAAGCGAGGAATGGGGAGGGAGGGGGAAAATGAGGAGCTGATGCCAGGGGCTTGAATGGAAAGCAAATGTTTTGAGAATGATGATGGTAACAAATGTGCAAATGTGCTTGACACAATGTATGTATGGATGGATAAGCATTGTATGCATCCTCAATAAAATTATTTTTAAAAAAAGGAAAAGATGGATCCAAGATATTTGAAATTAACGCACAAGCCACCACAGGAAAAGAAAGTAACAAATAAATGGAGGAATTCGAGATACATCTATACTAATTCTGCCTCATTACCATAATAAGCACAGTTCATTCCTGAATGAAGTTATAAGCACAGGCCTAGAGATTAACATTTAAAACACATATTTGGTGGGGACACAATTCAACCTATTGCACCATTTTAATCATCCAAAACCTATTAACAATTATATTAAATTATCTTTAACATTACTTGTATGGGTATATTAGGATGATATACAAAAATGAGAACAAATAATCTACTACCACACCCAATGATGTGAATCTCATAAACAATATTGAGCAAAAGAAGATACACTCAAGCAGTATAAATTGCATTATTTATTTTTTTAAAGAGGTAAAAATTGGTGAGAGTATGTATGAGGGTTAAAAGTCGGGACAGCAGCCCCCTTGGAGAGGTGGCAGATGGGTTCGTGGCTTTGGAGCTCACGGAGAGCTTGAGCATGCTGGAAATGTCTTGATCCAGGTTTCATAACACAAGCGTGTTCCAGTTTCAGTTTTCACAGGTGAAAATTCATTGAGCTGGGCAGTTATAATAGGCTCACTTTTGTGAATGTTCATCACACTGGAATAAAAAGTGTGAACAAGACCGTGTTGTCAGTTCCATGCTAATGGTACCAGTTCATGTGGACAGCGTCGCCAACTTTCTTGTTTATCTCCCCCAATTTTGTTCGGCTCTGTATGCTTTAAGTTTAAAATGGCTGAAAAGCAAAGATGATACCAAAAAAGCATAGTCTGTTTGTTCATAGCTCTTTTTCCCGCATCACATCTGTTTCTGTGCCGACCTCGTTTCTTAAACTGTAATATACCAACGAAAACATGAGTCACGTCTTCAGAGTACGAGAGTTTTACCACCATCATTTTATAAGAGTATGTGTAAACTGATGATAATTCAAGAAATGAATCATACAGCTATTCTCGAAAGCCTGCCAATTCCTTGGATCGTCATTCCTATCTTCTCTGCCAGGCAGTTGGCCCCAGTATCTACCGCCAATCTGCAATATGCTTTTTTATGAGCTTTCCTTTCAGCTTTTCAATCTATTCCCTTTCTCCCACTAAACGTGCTTGCTGGTTCTTGCTGTATCTTCCATCTCCCTGTTGCAATTCGCTCAACTGAAGTGGGCTGTTTGCTTTCTGGGGCAATGCCTCCTGCCTACCCCCATCCAACTGTAAGCCATTCTTCCCTACAGCATGTGCTGAAGGGTCAGTTATAGAATATCTTTCCCATTCCCATTTGCAATTTCTGGCTTTTCTGTGTCCAGAGAAAACCAATTGCTATCATGTCGACTCCAGCCCTTGGTGACTCCATGTCTGTGAGAGCAGAACTGTATTTTACAATATTTTCAATGCTTAATTTTGTTTGTTTGTTTGGAAGTTTCTCACCAGGAATTTCTCCCAAGGTGCTGTGGGGTGGCTTCAAACTATCAATTCTTTGGTCAGTAACCAAGCACACTAACCACTACCCAGGCACTCCTGGCATGAGATAAGAAATCTACAAAACCCAAATTTTCATAAACTGAACACACTGTGAAATGAGGGTCCTTGTAGGGGGAAAAAGATAATAAACCAAATCTCAAATAAAATTCATGTAGAACATTTATTAAATATCAAAGATGACAAAAACTAGACAAAGACACATCATCTAGAAGGAGACTATGAAAATGGGGTCATAAATGGTGCCCAATGTTTTATAGAAATATGACACTTAATAGGATATGGGATTACAAAGGAAACTCATAAAAGCATGATTGGTGCAGATCAATATATCACAATTTCAGGTGGGACTGCAGAAGCAGGAATAGGATTATGATTTGGGATGCATACACTGTTCTAGGGAGAAAAGCTTAAAAGACTGGTTCAGAGCCCTCTGAACAAGCAGTCATGATGTGACTCATTGGGTGCAGGCCCTAGCACCCAAAGTTCCCCCAAGGACATACCCAGGAGACTGCCTACAGGCCCAAGGTAGACTGGGGGGAGTAACAGTGGTTTTCACTTTCTAATACGCTCAGCCTGAGAGCAAGACTGTTCACAATGCCAGTTGAATCGTCCAAAAGAATTCAATGGAGGCTGGAGCTATTTAGAGACACAAAATAGATTCATGACTTTCACTGTAAACTGTAGCCTTCTATGTAACTTGGTTTCAGAATTTAAGCTCCAATACAGAGGCCAGAGCAAGATACATGACTTTATCAACCCAATTCATGAGATAGTACATTCAATGTTTGAATCTGCTACAACGATGTAATCATTCAAACTAATATTTATATTGTATCTACTATCATGGAAATCCGTTAGCGCAAATTTTTATTCCAGACTATGCCACCATATTGCAATTTGATTTTGAATGCATCATTTAATCTTTTTGAGTCTCAATTTCTTTCTGTGTAAAAAATAAAAAGTATGAAAATATTGTTACAGATTCGAATAAATGACAGCCACTATGTTGTCTTGATAATCCAGAAGAGTCTTTATTCGGTTAAAACTGAACATCTACAATCTAACAGCAATTCTTTTATTGCTATCCCGAATCCACAACTCAGTCCAAATTTAAGGCCGAAAAATTCATTTATCACCTGTCTAGGGTTCAAGCACGCATAAACAGAAGTAGAAAGCAAAATTAATGGATTAATTGTAACTTTGAGAAGAGTAAGCATGCATGACAAGGTACCTTTCTTATCATAAAAGAAACAATACCAAAATTGATTATAACATCCAGGTTACCATAACAAAATTATATTGTAGCATCCTGGTTATCATGACAAGATTGACTACACCAGTCAGATCACAGCATCCAAGGGAACAATATTGAATCAGAACAAACAACATATTGAAGAATAATTCAAACTAATTGTAGAGTCCAGAACCTGGGAACATGGGAGTACATTCTACAATTAATCACCAGCAGAGATTTTCCCATCAGGGGAGGGAGAACGGGCAGGTCGATTAGCAGGCAACTTTCTGAGATGGGAGGGAAGAATAGGCAAGTTACCTAGTAGCTGACAAAAATGGAGTTTCTTTTTGCTAGTCTGCCCCAATATGTCTACGGGTTCATAATTATCAAAAAAGATTAAATAGAACCTTATTAAGAAACCATGGATCAATATGGGAACACATGTCTTAAAAAGCACAGTAAATTGAACACCTTTCTATTTATTTTCTTTTCAGAAATTAAAAAAAAAGTTTTTTATAAGAAAAGCTAAGTGAAATTCAAAAAAAGCAATATAGACATAAAGACATGAAAAGTAATGGAAGCCAAATTCATGGTCACATTTGAACAAATTTAGCGGAAGAGAAGGTGGGTCAGAAATAGCTAACTTAGCTGTGCAATGTAAGTATCCAAAAAAAGGGATACCAGTGAAAGTTAACTAATTTGTCCCCAAAAAGCTTAGGGCTAGGATATACCAGTTCCTGTAGAAAGTGGGAAAGATGTGGCTTTCTACTCCTGTACAGAATTACACTTTTGGAAACCCATAAGGGCAGTTCTTTGACCTATCGAGTCAGTATGGACTGCAAGACAGTGAGTTTGTTTCATTTTTGTTTTACAGAAAAAATGTCAAGGTCTGAGATCAAGATCTACTTGGAAGTCTGTCTGTTTTATATGAAGCAGTTAGGAGCCTAGAACTCCTTCCCCTGTGATGCGGCAGTTGGTTCTCTTGAAACCAGCTCAGGAATTCACAGCACAATGGGAAGGAGTGGAAGGCTGAAAATAAGCGAAACAATTAAGGGCAAAAATCTGAATATTGCTACTGACTTTCAGTCACTCTTTCCTACCCTACTTTTAGCCCAACCACAGCCAAGCTTACCTACCAACTCAGTCATGTATATTTTTCCATCCCCAAATCATATTGGAATTAAATATATCCTAGATGTTGTTTAAGAGGCATGTGACAGAGATATTGTAACATTTGGAAAATTCAGTAAGAGGTTCTTAGCAAAACTGGCAAATGAAAAGATGAGGAAATTATTAACTGCAGGAAAAAGAATAATATGAGAAAGAGGTGCGGTGCCCTGGACAATATCTGCATTGTCACATAGATGTAAACACTGCTTACTGATTTGGCCAGAAATGATGATATATATCATTTTGTAGGAAATAACTGAAAAGAAAGTGGTGAGGCAAAGAAGTGTTCTAATTATGATTGTTTGACCTTCCACATGGATTCTCACCCTTAATCCCAGTGGCTGGGATGCTAAAACTGACTACATTGACCACAGTCTTGCAGTGGCCGTTCTGAATGCATTTTAAGTTCTGTCTTTAAGATTTACTTACTTGAGATTTGGAAAGCAAACTTGAGGCAAGGCCAGGGCTTTGTTGCTGTGGTTGCTGATAGACAAAGGTTAGAAAGATAAGAATTTCACATAGACTTATTTCACATTCTTATGTCTACTCAGAACTTCAGAGCTTTGCAAATAACCTTCTTGTGTAGAAAGACTGGATGTTATGCCATTGACCCCATCATCTTGTAATGGGGGCCCTCTACTTCCCTCTCACCTAACTGCTCTGAAAATTTCGTAATAACCTAGCTCCCTGTATTGAATTTTTAGAATGGTTTCTATTTCCAGGGCTGAACATTGCCTGCTAATGAAGAAATTTTGAGTTCCAAATTACAAATCAAGAATTGCAGTCTGATCATATAATTTAGAAATCTGAAAAGTATTAACAGAGCAATCACTAGGCAAATAGGGGAGGTTAGGATTTGAAAGCAAGACTAGGAATAGCTAGAAGTGAATAAAGTGATAGATATACTCCAGGTATCCTAAAAAAATAACTGGGATATGACCACATTGATCTAATATTGTTATAAATTTAAAGACATTATTATATGATAGTTTTATGCACATACACATATCCCAACCCTCTTCTGTGAAAAACTCTTTTGTGTATGACAGTTTAAAATTCTAAAGCACTTAGCTTGTGGAAAGTTGAGTTCTAAAGCCTGAACCATAACTACATTCTGAGTCTTGACAAAAGGCCAGACTCCATTGGAATTATTTTATTTAAAGAATGTAGTTATGCTTAGACAAGATGGGGCAAGCCCAAGAGGGGCATCTTGTCCTCATAAACAATGTTACTGAAAGTAGACTAACTAATAGGCTGAAAGATGCTTACAAAAACCATTAGGGAACCTGTGCTTACTGATTTACCAAAAATAATCACTCAAATTATCTAATCTGTTTTAAAAAGCTGTGGTTCTGCTGTTATTCTATAACCATCTTTTGACTATGACTCAGGGTCACATGGATTGTGTGACATATCCCGACTCTAAGGTAGCCAGGCAATTCAACTCAACCCCTAGAGTCAATCCTTTAACCTTTTAAAATGATAGTTATGTAGGGACCCCAGTCATGGTCCCTTTCCTGCTCTGTGGCCTCCCGGACATGCCACTCCTATGGCAGTCCACCATATATCACGGCCCTCCAAGGCTGCATGGAAGAGAGGAATATCGACACCCCTACAAGGAAGACCAGCTGAAACTATTATTTAAATCTGTGTACCAACCACTAAAACCAAAGATGAAGAAACTGAAGAATTCTACCAAGTTCTGTAGTCTGAAATTGATCAAAGATGCAATCAATTTGCATTGATGATTACTGATGAGTGGAATGGAATAAAAAAGTGAGAAACAAAGAGAAAGAATCAAGAATCAGAAAATATGGTTTTCGTAGATATGGAGTTCGAGAGGCACAATAGAATTTTGCAAGACCAATGACTTTATTCATTGCAAATACCATTTTGCAACAATATAAACAGTGATTATAAGTGTGAATTTCACCAGGTGGGAATCATAAGAATCAATTTGGCTACATCTGTGGGACGAGACAGTGGAGAAGATCAATATCATCAACCAAACAAAGATATGTGGACAGACTATCAATTGCTCATATGCAAGCTGATGCTAAAGCTAAAGAAAATTAAAATTAGTGCATAAGAGCTGAAACACAACCTGAGTATGTCTGAGCTAAATTTAGAGAATATTTCAAGAGTATATTTGATGTATATAAAATGAATGGCCAAAGACTAGTGGAGTTCTAGGACGACATCAAGAACATCATTCTACATTAAAAAGAGAAGAAAGAAAAAAGAGATAAAAATGGCTGTCAGAAGAGACTCTGAAAATTGTACACAGAAAGCTAAAGAAAATGGATGAGATAATGAAGATCTAAACAGAATTTCAACTTGAGAAACAAAAGTAAAGTATTATAATAAAATGTGTGACGACCTGCAGTGAGAAAGACAAAATGGACGCACACACATTTCTCAATCCAAAAGAACTGAAGAAAAGTTTCAGGTCTTAATTGGAAAGATTCTATGGACAAAATAGTGAAAGGCTGAAAGAGAAAAGAGAATCAAAGCAATACTGAGAGTCGCTGTACAAAACAAGAATTGAACAATATTCAATCATTTCAACAAGTAGTATATGATTAAGAACTGATAACACTAAATTTTAAAAATCTAAGCTGCACTTTAGGCATTGGTGAAAGACAAGATTCCAGGGATTGGCAGAATACCAACTGAAATGTTTCAACACATGAATGCAGCTCTGAAAGTGCTCACTAGTAAGTCAAAAAAATTGATAGACAGTTACCGGGCTGATGGACTAGAAGAGATTCTATTCATTCCAAGGAAAGACTAACCAACAGAAACTCATGTCAACTTGATAAATAGAGTGAAGGGGTGGAGTGTAGCCTGTCAAACACGGCACACAGCCGGATGATGCTTCCTTGTGGGTGCGGCCTTCTCATAAGGATTCTAAGAAATTCCTCTTTGGATCTGGAGGTGGCCCACACTCTCTCTCTCTGCTTCACATTCCTGTTGAGAAGCCATATGGAGCCACACTGATGGCAGCCAGAGCCCTGGAGATGCTTCCACCACCATAGGATTCATAAGACTTTTCACCCACCAGCCTGTGATCTTCCTGCATTTGGCATCTTTGTGAGTGGCTACGAGAGTCTGAAGAGGAATTTATAGACTGTTATCAGACATATGGGCTAATATCAGACTTATGGACTTGATGGACTGGGCTGGGATAATTTCTCAATATAAACTTGCTCTTTGATATAAAGTTATCTCTAACACATGCCTGAGTGTCTGTGGATTTGTTTCTCTAGTCAACTCAGCCTAACACAAGGTTATACCTCCCACTACAAATCACAGCCTTTAGAATTTTCCAGTTTAGTGGCTATTTAGTAATAAATTGTTATGGTGTTCTTTGAATTTTCCTGATGAACTAATGATGTTGCTCATCTTTGAAGAGCTTGTTAACCATTTATATATCTTTTTGTGAAACGTCTATTAATCTGTTTTGCTCATTTGATAATCAAGTAGTTGGTGTTTCCTGTGATTGAGTTATAAGGACTCTAAATATAGTCTATATATGTATAATTTAAATTCTGAGCACTAAATTTGCAGAGGCTACAGTTTACAGTGGAAGCCCTAAGTCCAGTTTTGATTTACCAAATAGTCTCAGTCTCCATTGAGTTCTTTCTTTCCATTAACTGGCCATTTGAACAGCTTTTCCTTCAGGGAAAACACATTAGAAAGTGAATTACTATCACTTCCCCACCCAATCCAAAGGGTTGGCTATCACTTAGAGTCTTTTCTGGGTATGAATTTGATGGAATATTGGATGCTGGGGTCCTCATTGATCCCCATGGTTGGAGAGCCCCAGACAAATTCTGTAAGCTTTTCCATTTAGAACAGGAGTGGGGAAACATTTTTCTGCCAAGGGCCATTTGGATATTTATGACATCATTCATTGGTCACACGAAATTATCAACTTAAAAATTAACCTGCTCTATTTGATCAAATATTTCATTAACTCACCAGTAATATGATGGCTGGAACTGCTTCTCTTGGGTTAAATGTGTGGTGTTAACTGGTCGTGATGATATCATGGGCTCCTATAAAGTCCCAGGCTGTCATTGCCCACCCCTCCTCTAGAGTAATGTACATGCCCCAATCATGGCCTCATTCCTTCTTCTGTAGACCTGCCTGCAACTGTGTTGTATTGATCTTCCACCAACCATGCTTTGGTGACAGTTTCCCTTGTGGTGCGATAGTCCAGTGTTATATTTAAGTGGTCTTATCTCTGTAAGCCCTTGGGCATCTTTATGACATCATGTCAATAGTCTCTATTGCAAGGTTAGTGAATTATTTAACGTGGCTCCTTTAGCAAAAGTTTCTAATTCTCACAAAATGACCTTTTTCTGCATGGATCTGATAAGAAGATGGGAAAGATTCTGATAGAATTCACTTGTGAGTAATTGTGAACAAGATTCCTTAAATGACTTTCTGCTGCACATAAAATAAGCTCCCTGTGAATGGTGCCCGGCTATCAAAAGAGATAGCATCTTGGGTCTTAAAGGCTTAAAGTCAAACAAGCAGCCATCTAGTAGGGAAGCAAATAAGCCCACATGGAAGAAGTACACCAGCCAGTGTGATCATGAAGTGTCAACAGGATCAGGTATCAAAAGGTCCAAAACAAACAACCATATCAATGTGAAAGAGGGGGGTTGGAGTGGAGACCCAAAATCCATCTGTAGATAACTGGTTATCCCCCCACAGAAGTGTTATAAAGAAGGGATGATTCATCCAAGGTGCAGTATAGCACCAACTAATCACACATCATTCCTCTAATTGCAGAATACTTCCTCTCCCACTACCATGGCCCAGTTCTGCCATGCATATCTGGCTGTACCTGAAAACACACATTGGTACTCTAAACACATGGAATTCAGGAAAGATTAAACCCTTCAGGAACAGTAGTGGGAGTAGTGATATCATGAGGGTAGGGGGGTGATCAGGGTGGGTGAAGGGTGAGAAAGGGGGAACCCATCAAAAGATTGTACATATAGCCACCCCCCAAAGGGGATAAATAACATAAGTGTGTGTGAAGAGAGACAATGGACAGGGTAAGATACAAAATAACAATATTTCATTGATCAAGGATACACAAGGGAGGGAAGGGGAAAAAAGAGGAGCTTATACCAAGGGTTCAAGTAGAAAATGTTTTGGAAATGATCATGGCAACGTATGTACAAATGTGCTCGACATAATTGATGTGTGGAATGTTCTAAGAGCTGTAAGAGCCACCAATAAAATGATTTTTCAAAATAAATAACAAATTAAGCTCTCTCAGAAGCAGGAGGAAGAATCTCATTCCCAGCCAGAGCCAAGAGTGGAGCTCATCCCCTGGACCAAGAGAAGCCTGCACAGTGACCTTTCTGGATACAGAAGACAGCTGTGACATCAGAGGCGCAGCAGCAGGACCAGGAGCCAGAGCATGGAACAGAGGCAGGGATGCCCCAGGCCACAGAGCAAGTCAAGCTGAGTGCTTTTGTGCAGGAGGCCGGCTGGTCACGTGGCGTATCTCTGGGCACTTAATTAAGGGTGCTCGTTCTTGCTAACACACAGAAGTACTGCTGAACGCCTTTGGTCTAACTCACAGAAGTACTGCTGAACGCCTTTGGTTGGAGGCTCACTGGAGTAGGGTGCCCCTTGGGCACTTAATTCAGGGAGCAGGGTTTGCTGACCCACAGAAATTGAGCTGAATGCCTTCAGGTTGCATACTTTTGGATTGAGATATCCCTCTGGACATCTGTTCGTAAACTTGAAGGAACTTTGTCACACGTCCTGATGAACAGCTCTAACCTGAACATTTCTCATTTGCATTACAATTTGTTACATTCCTGAGTAAAAGCTTTAAACACTAACTTTGTCTGCCAGTTCTGTGTAGCCATGACAATGGGTATTCCAGCCAGATACAGAGAACGCTCCTTGCGACAACCCATCCCTCACCCACATAAATTGGACTTGGTCTTTGTCCTGCTTCAGACTTAATAAATGTATCTCTATAAACTGTATTTAAATGTTGTGTAGTTTTTCTCCCCTACAACAACAATACAGATACAGATATTCTATCACATCTATTATTTATCAATATGTCTGCTAGTCTGTGGCAGCAGATGGAACGGTTCCATAAGAGCCCTCGTTGCCTGGTCATACTCCACAAGCCAGTATAGACCGTACTTTGAAGGCCACACTGTAAACAGAGTATTGACACATATGTATATTCAGAACATGAAAGATTCCATAGGCATTTCATATGGTAAAGGGACTAAATTTCCATTCTTGAAAAGAACATTTTGTGAAGACAGGAGACAGCTGTCTCAAATATTAAAATATCTGGACTGCATAAAGAAAGCCAACTTTATTTCATGCTCTTGAAAAGGAGTGCTAGGAGCAATGAGGCAAGAATGTAACTAAGTTAGTCTGGATTAAATACACAATACAGGAGGTTCCTAATGAGTAGAATTGTTCTAGAATGCAATAGATTGTTGTGAGTTCATGAGTTCCCATTAGCGTTGTAGACATATACTACTAATTTGAATGAATTAGATGGCCTTTAAGATTCCAGATCCTTTTAAATTCTAGAGTGTGTCTTAAAGTAAATGGTTTCAGTAAAGTTCCTAATTGCTGCTTCCAGAACTTTAGTTTAGAGTCTCATATGAGAATCACCTGCAGAGCAGGTTAAGCCATCTGTTTGAGGGCCTTGCTCCCTAGAGATCTGGATTCAGTACGTCAGATAAGGACTGAAGAAGGTGCCCTTCTAACAGGCTCCCAAATGATGCTGATTTTGCGGATCTGGAGGCCATGCGTCAACTAGCCCTGCACATCTAAATTATGTATTTGCTATTTGTGAAGAGATGAAAGAAAATGACAAGGCTTTGGCAGGCAAATGGGGAAATAAAAAGTAAGTTGTACTTGGCATTCCTATGGGGGGGAAGTGAAATGATTAATTCAAAGGAAAAAAAATCATTCTTAAACATAGGCCACATCTACCCAACCGTATAAAAACATTTGGAAAGAAAATGAATTGGTACACATGGCTGTGGGTGTTAGTTTCTAATCATACTAAACATTCTATCGAAGCTTTCTCATAAACATTAGGATATGCCATTCTGAGGAGATGATGCCATTTCAAAATCTCTTGCCTGGGGCTTAGGGACCCTCTTGGGTTCTCCTGTTTTTCCCTTCTTTACCCCAACCAGTACCTGAGCCAGGATTGAACTTATGAGGAGGAAGGGACAGCTTCTTGGGACAAATGGTACCATCCAGTTTCAAAATATGTTTACCCTTGAAGTGAAGCTCTGAGGAAATCATCTTTAAACTATAAACTCCCCAGTGACAAGTACAAAAAACCCTTATCTACCCTTCAAGGTCCATCCAAATTGCACTCCCTCATTACAACTCCCCGATGCCACCACACACTGAGGGCTCCAAATACTTACTCCGCTTTCAGCTCGCCAAGGCCTCCACTTTCACATTCTGACTTAAAAATGTATTTGTTGTATTAGAGTAGTTCTAATCACAGAATCATTAAACGCTGACAAACAAGTATCTAGGAACCTTTGGGCCAAGAGAGCATAACCAAAGAAGGTCCAAGTGGGAAAGCCATTCTCTCAGCAAGGAAGGTTCCAAATTCACTGTGAACAGAGCCCGGTTAACCGAAAAATTCCCTGAGCTAGAGTCGCTGGGCAAGGAGGAAGCAAGATGGAATTTATCATGAAGCACCTGTAAGTGCAGAGGTAGAAGGTGAAGCAGCAAGCAGCTGGAAAGCTACATAAATCTATAGAGGGAGTTAATATGCCAAGGTGGACATGAAGTCTTCAGGGTGTCAAGAGGGCCACCGGAAGGTTACTGCCACCCTAGGCTGAGTCTGTACTGTCATCTAGCAGCCACACATTCTGGGTGTCAAGCTGAAGCAGAGCTCCAGCAGAGACCCTATTCCCTACTGTCGACATATCATGCCGCACTTGGATACATCATCTACTAGGAAAGCTTAGCATCATAGTGTGAAGGTGAAATGCTTAACAGAATTAATCGAAGGAAAGGTGAATTTGGAGTCCAAAAGTCAATAAACTGAAAACTGGCCTATTTGTGTAGTTTCTAGCTTACTGCTTCCTTCATTTAAGATGAAGGACGCGATGCCTTTATTGTAGTCTGGAGAATGCCTAGATTTTTAATGACCTTTCACGGATCCCCTGCCATCCAGTCCTTTCCAACTCATAGGGTCCCTCCATAGGGTCCCTCCATAGGGTTTCCAAGGTTGTAAATCATTATGGGACCACATAGCCTCATCTTTCTCCTGAGGAGCTGCTGATTGGTTTGAACTGTCTACCTTGTGGTTGGTTAAAAGTTATAATGAACTATTCCTCAATAAATCTTAAAACCTACCAGCTGTCTTTAAAAATGACTTTTTTAAAAGAACAAAGTTGGAAGAGTCCCTGTGGGAAACTGAGGACCAGGAAGAAGCAGCCTCCTCTATATTCATGACCACAGGGCTTAGAAGACTAGCACTCCTGCCGGCACACCTCCAAGGTTCCCAGACAATGGATAGAGCCCAATATACATTCTCCATTAAAATGCTAATACAAAGCTGTCTCCTACAGGCTCATGGTTCCTCACATCTTCAATTAAAGCAGTGGATCTCAACCTTCCTAATCCCGCGACCTTTTAATACAGTTCCTCAGGTTGTGGTGACCCCCACCCCAACCATAAAATTATTTCCGTTACTATTTCATCACTGTAATTTTGCTACTGTTATGAATCGGGTGACCCCTGTGAAAGGGTCGTTTGACCCCCAAAGGGGTTGTTACCCACAGATCAGTCAGCTTCTCTTGTCCCTCTTACTCAGGAGTGATTTACTCCTCTTGTCTCCTACATGCCCACTACTCATCATGAAGTGTTCCCCTAAAGAGCTGAGGATAGCCAAGATTAACATGCTGTCCATTCTGTTGTGCATGTGTAAGGGGGAGGGGGTTGTGGATGGAGGGGTGTGTGTTGTAGGCCTTGTAACCATATTACCCTATTGTTGAATCAACTTGAGGCTCTTCTCTGGATATTGGAGATCAGTCCCCTGTACTCTGCTTTTTTAACTCCACTTTTCTATAATTGTACCCTTTCTCTGAGGAACCCCATTTGACGGTGGACTGATTCCCCAAACTCACACTTCCTAATTCCAATATTTACCACAAAGCTACAGTAAAGAAAGTGTAGTGCTAGCCTAAAAATAGAAATGTAGATTCATGGAATAGAATTGCAAGTCTAGAAATAAACCATTACATTTATGGCAAATTGATTTTCAATATCGGTGCCAGCACAATTGAGTGGTGGAAGAATGATCTTTGCAGCAAATATTGCTGTTGCGAATGTTACTGGGAGAGCAGCATATCCACCCATGAAAGAAGGAAGTGGACCCCACTCATATCTTATACAGAATGTAACTCATAATAGGTCACAGGCCCACGTGTAAGAGTTAAAACTATTAAACCCTTAAAATAAAAGAGTGGTCAATCTTCACAGTTTTGGATTAGAAATGATTTCTTAGATATGACATCAGATACACAGAATAACAGCACCACAAAATAATAAACTGTATTTCACTACAATTTTTTTAATGTATTACAAAGGGAACCATAAAGAAAATGAAAATAAAACCTACAGAATGGGAAAAGAAATATTTGCAAATCATATATCTGTTAAGGATCTTTTATCCAGAATACATAATGAACTCTTATAAACTCAACAATAATGAAAAAAGTCCATTTTAAAGTAAGAAAATTATTTGAATTGGCATTTATCCAAAGAAGATCTACAAATTGCCCATCAGATAGCTCCCTTCTAGAATGGAAAGTTAAAGGGAGTCAGCGAGCACACAGCCTAGTATGCTTGTAATGATGACCGCCTGAACCCACTTGTGGACTGAAAGTGGGGTAAATGCAGCAATGACGAGAAGGGCTGAACTTGGACATGTTCTATTGGCACACGTTGACATAGTCCACAAAAGCTACAGATGAGAGCTAAGAAGAAGAACCAGGGGTTCTGAAACTTAAATAGGTTCATGGAACCTGAGCTTATGAGCATGACCTAGTTCCAGGGGGCTAAGGCCAAGGACAGTGTGTGAAGAGACCAGCTAGCACAGGGAGGTGTGTGTGTGTGTGTGTGTGTGTGCATTCCCAAGCTTATTACTGATATCCACTTGACCAAGCTTGGCTGAGTGAATTGGTCAGAGCATAACTGGACGAAGGGCAGGGTTTGTAATGATGTGAACTAGTGTATAATACTGGCGTCCCTAGGTACAGCCTGCTCCAGACTAGATTTTGCTTATGGATGTAGATGCTCAAAATTTCAACCAAAATAAAAACCCATCGGATTTAAGAACATGGTGATCTCCTCTGAGAACTAGTTTGATACATATAGGCAATTTAGAACTTGGATATCTAAAATGAGAGTTATGAAGGCATGTAGTGACTAGCTTAAAAACTTCCATGGGTGTGTTTAGGTGCAAAATCAATAACACAAGAGAGGATCCCCACTAAATACTTTTCTCTTTTCCTGGTGGGTCTCGGGAAAAGAGGAGGGTGGGGGAAGATGTCGATAGGCTTATGGGATTCAGGTGTTCAATGATTATTACCAGGACTATAACTTATTAATATTTCCTCTTTTATGTATATATCTAATATTTTTGTTCATTTATAAAATGTAAGATTTAAATGTGTTCATGAATTTTGTTTGTACTCATATGTGTGTTATTTGTATCATGTTAGGCCCAAGTACAATTTTATTATTGTCTTTGGAGTTCAATGTATGAGATATGTACAGGTGCTAAATTGACAAGGGGTGGACTGTGATCGGTTTTCTGTCGACTTTACAGGGTTAGCAGCTGTGGCTTCCCTCATGATATGATCTAACATAATATAAACAACTCCACGACAGGAAGCCTGTGAGCAGAATAGTTGTAGGAAGACTAAGGTCTAGTACAACCCCTTACTCAGGTCATTGCCTAAAGATATCTCCTTCGGAGTATGCCCTACCTCACATATATAAATAAAACCTGTAGAGAACTTTTCCTTATCCCTGCTAGTCTAGATCCTCCATCTCTTTTCTTCTGACGTAGGCTGGCAGTCCACCATGTTGTCTACTCTGCCTACCCTGGGAACTGTCAGCAGCCTGCCAAGTTTCCCACTGACCTTTGACTGATTCAACTCAGCCTCCACCAGCTTGCTTCCTGGTTCCTCTTCCTTCTTCCTCATTCATGAATCTACAGCTAGCCACTGATCACAGAGATATGGAGTAAACCCAGGTATCTCTGAACTAGTACCTTAATAGCAACACTGTTTTACTTAGCTTTGCATTCTGCTTTTAATTTTTTCCTGAATGAACCAGTCACTTTAAATATGTAATTATAGTTCATTATTTATGTGTTAAAATAATGTGATATTTGAACTGGTTTATATTCATTGAAGGAACTTTATCCCACCCAGCAACTGAGGCCTTCTAGTCATATACGTATATCCTTGGGCGTTCTTTGATTGCCTGGATTTCAAGTGTTCTCTGCAGAGAGTTAAAACACAAGAAGCTGAAAGAAACATAAGCTATTTCTGCCAGCCCTCTCATGGGACTCTGCTCCCTAGCTATGTAGTTATTTAAAATTGAGCAATTATACTGTCATTTCTCTCTTGTGGGGATCATTTTTAAAACTTATGATGCTTTAAGAGAGCGAGAGAGAGAGACTAGAGATAAATCTCCTTCCACTGGCCAATGTGTTCCTGTGAAACATAGCAGATGCCCTCCAATCTATTTGTATTTGTGTTGAGCTATATATTTAGACTTTTTATCCGAGGGAGTCAAGCGCTTTGCTCTCTGAAAACATGCACTCTCCTCTTAGCCAGTTTTTCTCCTTCTCCACTTCAGGAAGTGTGGGGCTTTAAAATAAATAAATAAATAAAGGGGACTAATTTGACTGGGGGCAGAAAGGGAAGAAAATCAGCAATAAGAAAAAAATTTAGGTCAGATAAAATTCCGCAGTTCTGTTATATCATTCACCTGCTTGCCACAAGAAACCTTTATCACTGTTCACGAGACTCACCTTGATCGCCCTGGTTGTTAGGTAACAGTGAGTCGGTTCTGACTCAGAGCAATCCTATGTACAGCTGACCGAAATACCACCTGGTCCTCTGACATCCTCACAATTGTTTTATGTTTGAACCTATCGTGTAGCCACCGAATCAAAAGTTATACCTTTCCTTAGCATGTTACTTGTGTTAGTCTGGGTACATTAGAGAAACAAATTCACAGAAATTCATATGTATAAGAAAGAGTTTTATCTAAAGGGTAAGTGCACATTAAGAAAGCATCCCAACCCAGTGCTGCCAAGCCCACAAGTCCAACATTAGCCCGTTTGTCTGATACCAAACCACAAAATCCTCCTCAATCTCACAAAAAAAACACACAAAAACTGCAGGAGGAAAGCTGAATCAGTGAGTGTGTAAGCATCTCAGCACTGGCAGGGATCTCCACACGGCTGCTCCAGCACCCAGGGTTGCATTGGGGTAGGTCCATGTGGCTTCTTCTCTGGAATGTTTTGCAAGAAGTGAGCCTTGCCAGCTGGAGCAGGAAACTGGCTAAGGCAGCTGCACCCTGGTCCAACTATCACAAAGCAAGAGACCCGAGAACTTGAAAGGCGAGGCTCACTGAGCCATTTATCTCTCCGCCCTTCAATTAACCCCACATGTGTTTATTGGCCAGGTTGGCACAATAAACCTTAACTACCTCATTACTTGAGACTCTAAAACTAATTTTACTCTGCTATGCATTATATGAGTGTTAGATAAATGTTTGTTTTGCACATATGTGTGTGTAGGCACACACAGTGCATACACACATGAACTAGATTTTCTTGAGAGGAGGACATGTGTAAATTATATTTTTATTCCTTAAATATCCCCTTGGACAATGACTTTGTAGAATGGGTTCATAAAACGCAGTTTGTTTAAAGGAAGTCACTGGTGAGATTATTCAATTGTGCCACGTGAAAAAGTTATTGTCCTCAGGTCCAACATTGCCAAGCATTGAATTCTCTTGCCCAGAAAAATGTCAGAAACCATAGTTTCATGTTATCTTCTTCCCTTTGTGTAAACTTGCCTTCCTCTCAGGTATCTCATCACCTCAAATTCAGTTTCATCATTTTCATGAAAGAGCTTTGCATGTTTGACAGCAGCCCCTTTCTGCCTTTGTGAATCACGAATCATGGCGATTCTCACAGAGAATAAGAACACATTGCCTGGGGACGAACAACAGAAAAGCGAGTGAAGGTTGACAGAGGACGATATAAGATATGAAAATGATAATATATAATTTATGAAGGGCTCAAGAGGGAGGAATGGTTGGGGGAGAGAAGGGGGAAACAAGGAACTGATAACAAGGGCTCCAATAGAAAGAAAATTCTTTGAAAATGATGATGGCAACATGTGTACAAATGTGCTTGATACAACGGATGTATGGATTGTGATAAGAGATGTAAGAGCCCCCAATAAAAATATCTTGTAAAAGGGGGGGAAGGTTAAAAAAAAGAGAATACATTTCCCAAAATAGAAAAAAAGTCTCACAAACACACCGTATTTTTCATAACCAACGAGTTAATAAGTTCTCCCCTCATAAACCAAACTGTTAGCTAGTAAGTGTCTTGTAGAGGACTAGTCACAGAAGATGAAGACATCATTGAATCATTATAATCATTAACCAATTTCCGAATAAGGCATAAAACCCTATTCTATTCTGAGATCAACCCACTTCACAATTTACCAGATGGTTGCTATTCTTCCACCACATAAACACAATTAACCAGAAACACTCAAGCGGACACTTTTAAGGGTAAAGGGAGCACTAATGATAGTAAAGATGGAACCACAGGTCTAAAGCAGGATTTCCCTGGGCAACCACAGCAAACGGTTACCCTACACCTCTACTGCTTCTCTTCAGACACTGCAGGCCATGCTTGGGCCAGGTCCCTGCTGCTCCCCTACCAAGAAGGACCCACTTAGCACAGTGGACACTTTCACCCAAACCTTAATGTCACAGTCATGCTATTCGAGGCAGTGGCCACCAGAAAAAGCACCCCAGCCCCAGACAGGGCAATCTGCACGCAGCAGAACGTGACTGCTGAGAACACAGCCCCCCTCCCTGGGAGATGTGAAGATTAGAATTCCAGTGGCCATGGAAAGGTTTTGCGCCTCTCTACGGCCCTCTTCTCTAAATACAGATTTCCCACCCCTTGTCCCCGTTTTTGGTTCCTACCTGAACAGTCGTGAAAGGGCCTCTAACACTTCAAAGGCGGCGAGAGGAAATGCTGACAGCACACTTGGAGGTAAGATACCTCCAAGAGGAGCTAACCTATGAGGAACGGTGAAGATAACACAGCAGTGAGAACAGCGGGCTTCTGGCGTTCTTGGAGCATTGGCAACAGGAGATTTGCTTGTTTCTTCGTTCGTTTTAACCTCAGAGACGCTCTGAACAGCTAGCTAAGAGAACAGGGGCCGAGGAAAGAAAGGCAGAAGGAGAAAGGAAAATCTGCGGCAGACTGTGGTGTTAGGTGGGATGGCAGAATCGGAGTGCCCCTGGTGGGTTCCTGGGGTTCTTTCTCCCACAGAGCCACTGACAGGTTAGGTTAGCAACCAAGAGCTTAACCGTGCTCCACCAGGGCTCCTTAAATCGAACAATGAAAGTCAATAAATGCACAAGGCACCTTTCAACATAGGTCAATGAAGAAATGGCCTGGAGAAATGGTCCCCTTCTCCCTTGTAGCTACACAAGGGAGAAGGGGACTCTAACTTCACACCAGCCCAAGGCCTAGTGCCCCAAGACAGAGGTCAGTCATGCCTCCACCCTCCCTCCTTGAGCCTATTCTGACCACTTCCAGGGCACTCTGCTTCTCTCCTGGGTTCAATAACCCGTTGCAATGGCCACATAGAACACACTCTTTCTCTCTCTCTCTCTCTCTCTCTCTCTCTCTCTCTCTCTCTCTCTCTCTCTCTCTCTCTCTTTCTCTCTCTCTCTCTCTCACACACACACACACACACACACACACACACACACACACACCTACAATTAGGCAAGTTAGCAGGTCACCACAAGCCAGGATCAGAAAGTATCAAGGATACAATCATTAGTCCACAGCAGTGCCTCTTATAAGCCAGTCAGCCCCCTCTGTAGCATCTCTGCCTTCAAGGACCATGCAGTCCACCTGTCCTTTTGTCTGTCTCATGGCCTCAGCCGGTGGGCGCCTCCCTTCTGTGCCAGTGTGCCACCTCTGTGCTAGCCGCTGGCCTCCAGGTTATGGCCTCTGCTACCACTTCCAACGAGGATCTCAGCTGGTGGCTGTTCTCTCCTGATGGTCATGGGTTCACTCTCTTCCTGCTTCTGAGATGGGTCCCTTATAGCCCAAACGGACCAATACTCCCTATAAATGTCTCACAAACCCAATGTGCATGGTTTTCCCAGGCAATCATTTGGTGAGACGTTCAGAGACACTGATTATTGAGTTATAATCAACCAATTTCACCAAGCATGATCACACAGAACTCTCGGGAAACATCCACAACTCCAGTGGTTTATCTGAGAAGCTAATAGAGGAGAAAATGGTTAGGAAACAGTTCTTTTATCTGCAGCACCTCTTCCCAGCCATGCAGGCAGCCATGTCCCCTCAGCCACTTGATTCTTCAGCCTCAGCCTTGTTCTGTGGCCGGGGAAGGCCTCCGCTCTGTCTCACGGCCTCGGCGTTTTGGTCTCTGGGACCTCTGCTGCCTTCCTCGCTTTGGGCAGGGCTGATGCAGACACTCCTCTGCTGTCCCTCCTTTCACCAACAGTCATGGAATCCTTCCTGCTCCTGCTTCTGAGATAGTCCCTTGCACTTGAAGGATGGCACACCGGACCAGTTCCCATGTTAGTGTCCTCTACACCTTCTTTCCATGCCCGGGGGAGGGGATTACAGAGACCATGGATAAAACAGCCACACCAAGCCCCTTCACCTCACCACATCAGATGCATGTGAAATCTCCACAGACCAGTCGCTCTGTTCTGCTCAAACACACCATACAGTTGAAAGCCTCAAAAAGCACTCAGTTACTATGAAGTAAGATATATCTAAACCCGAAAAGATAGCATGACACAATATAAACAAAAGCACTGCTCCATTATAGGCCTGATATTTGGTCATAAGGAGAAAAACAATCTCATTTGTCAGTTCTTTCTCTCCATGCGTTTTGCCCTTCCTTGCAATATTTAAATCCGTTCCTGCATTTTTCGACCGCCTAGGGCCTCACAGCAGGAGTTTACTACTAGCGTGCCCTTAGTTTACAAACAGACTCTAACATTGGTCAAACCCTTTGCCAGATTCTATTGGGTAAGCCGACCTAGATTTTCTTTCATCTGGGAAAAATTATCTCCATGTTTAATATAAGAAGGAAAGTAAAAGGCTGGGTTAGTACAAGAAGCAAGTGACCGCTTTATGTTTATTAAAATTATTTGGGGGCCCTTTGACTTACAAATGAAGATGATCTCAGCAAAGCATCAACATGCTGAAAACACAAAGGGCCTTCCTGGTCACTGTATTCCTTTTGATTTCACATCTAGTTAGATAAAACAGTTGGAGAGAAGATAGTTCGTGTGGGGATTTCAAAGGAAGCATGACAGTTATGAATAGACATTAGTTGGCTGTGTAAGTAGATAAATCATAATTCAAAAACAATCAGAAATCAACATGATTTTAAAAATTATAATATATATATATAAATAAATAACAATTGAACCAAGTAAAGACCATGATATACATATTGGGAAATGCCATCATCGAATTGTCATCACTGTTGGGTGCTGTTGCATTGCTCCAGCTAGTCAACAGTGATGCCATGTCCCCCCCACCCCCCCACCCCCGCAGAATGAAGCACCTTAGTCTTCACACCTCACAGGTGTTATGTTGAAGCCCATTGTTGCGACAACAGTGTCAATTCACAATCTGTAGGGTTTTTTTCTTCCCCCGCCCCAAGCATAGCGACCTTTTCCCGGGACTGGTCTCTCCTGAAAACATGTTCAAAGCATGTGAGCTGGATCTTATTATTCTCCCTTTTCAGATGTATCTGCCTGCACCTCTTCCAAGAAAGACTCTTGTTCTTCCGGCAGTTCATAGTACTTTCAATATCCTTTGCCAACACCATAATTCAAGTGCAATAATTACCCAATCTTCTGTATCCATTGACCAGCTTTCAAAGGTACATGAAGTGATTGAAAAGGACTTGGGTCTGGTGCACCTTAATTTTCAAAGTGATATCTTTGTTCTTTTATCCTCTAAAGAATTTGTTTGACACGGATTTTCCCAATGCAATGGGGGATTTAACTTCTTGACTGCATTAAATATTTGCAACTTATTTTAAAATGTATCTAATCTCTACTACCCAACTGAGCACACCATTTCTCCACTTTCCATAAGGGTCTAAAGTCAACCATCATAAGAAAAAATGGTCGAAAGCATAGATTTGTGTTCCCTTGCTGGCTTGTGTGTTGGACTGCTAGCTGAAAGCTCAGCAACTCAAACTTACCAGCCAATCTGTGGGACAAGAAGGAGGCTTTGCTTCAGTAAAGATTGACCGCATCGGAGGGGAGATTTAGATCAGCTCTAAACTGACTCCCAAAAGCCTGGTTGGAACTCTTGGGAATTAGACTGTTCAGGAACTTCCTTGGAGCCCCAGGGGAATGGGCTGATCCTGGGAGGTGAAAAATTAGGGGGGTGTCTTACAGGAAAGAGAATCGGCATGGCAGAGCTTGAATATTTCGACACACACCAAGGATTCACAGAGAGATTATCTGCCTGCCTGTCAACCCACATCTACATAGAATTTGGGCCATGCTCTGACATATAGGACGAGTGAAAGTCGCTTGGATGAGCTGACAGGCAGTTTTGCAGACAGTCTCCTCTCTCCTCCTGCATGTTGGCTGGGTTGGTCATTCTCTAGCACTCCCTGGGGATTTGGGAGCCAGGCTGGAAACCAGACTTTTGAGAGAGACAGTGTTAAATTGTTTTCTGCCTTTAGCTCCTGCTGGGGGTAGGCTGTTGCTGAACTGCCTGGTCGTGTTAGGCTATATGTGGTCCACAATAAGTGCATGGGAATTGCTCTGGACCCAGAGACAAATATTGTTCAAATAAATAAATAACAATGCTGCATCTCAAAAGCAGCAGTTAATTTCTGGACACATCTGGAAGCAAGAAAAAATAACTCGATGAACTGAAATACATGCAGAGGTGGGCCCGGAGGAAATCTCAGAGGAGGAAAGCTTGAATCCTTTAGGAGAATACAGAAAAAGGCTTTGAAGGAGTTCAGGGTGATGATTTCCAGCTCTATTAGAGAAAAAATATTGATAGAAAAACAGAAGAGGCAATACAGGAGCTCAGGAAAGCACTATAAGACAAAGTTGATGAAATTAACCAAGAAAATAGAAATAATTTAACATTTCCAAATAGAAATTCAAAAAGCAAACACTAAAATATTACAACTGGCTATTGCTTTGAAAGAACAAAACAGAATTGAAACAATAGAATCAGAATCAGTGATCTGGAAGACATATCTCTTGAGAGCAAAATACAAGAAAATCAAGCTATAAAAAAGATTTTTTTTCTTTTTAAACATTATATTTTTAATCATTTTATTGGAGGCTCATATAATTCTTATCACAAGCCATACATACATTCATTGTGTCAAGCACATTTGTACATTTGTTGACATCATCATTCTCAAAATATTTGCCTTCTACTTGAGCCCTTAATATTGGCTCCTCATTTTCCCCCTCCCTCCCTGTTACCCCCTCCCTCATGAACCCTTCATAATTCATAAATTATTATTGTTTTGTCATCTGTTACACTGTCTGATGTATCTCCTCGCCCACTTCTCTGTTGTCCACCCCCCAGTGAGGAGGTCATATGTAGATTCTTGTAATTGGTTCCCCCTTTCCACCCCACATTCCCTCCACCCTCCAGGAATCGCTACCCTCATCACTGGTACTGAAGGGGTCATCTGTCCTGGATTCCCTGTTTTTTCCAGTTGCTATCTTTACCAGTGTCCATCCTCTGGTCTAGCCAGACTTGCAAGGTAGAATTGGGATCATGATGGGGGGAGGGGGGAGGAAGCATTTAAGAATTAGAGGAAAGCCTTTAAGACCCCAGACGCTATATCTTTTGATAGCCTGGCACCATCAGCTTTCTTCACCACATTTGCTGATGCACCCGTTTGTCCTCAGCGATCATATCATGGAAGTGAGCAAACAATGATATAATTTTTTTGTACTTTGATGCCTGATAACTGATCCCTTCGGCACCTCGTGATCACACAGGCTGGTGTGCTTCTTCCATGTGGGCTTTGTTGCTTCTGAGCTAGATGGCCACTTATTTACCTTCAAGCCTTTAAGACCCCAGACACTCTATCTTTTGATAGCCGGGCACCATCAGCTTTCTTCACCACATTTACTTATGCACACAAACTGGAAGGAGGAAATAAGGTGAGTCTGGGGTGTTTATTCTATGGACTCTTATCCCTCCTACTACTTTCTGTGGGCTTGCTTTCTCCCCCAAACTTGTGCTTCCAAACTCCTAACCTTTTCCTCAGATAACTGCTTTCTTTCTTGTCCTTCTAGTTCCAGCATCCTGCTCAATTTCTTCTAGTTTTTCTCTTACCCTAACTTTCACAAATAGTGTATTTTGAAAATTGTTCAACAGTAATGACAGCAAAGTTGTAAATAAACACACATTAAAAAACCCAGAAAATTACAAATGCTGGAGCACATGTGGAGAGACCGGAGCTCTCATACGCTGTGAAATAGGATAGTGACTGTGGAAAGTGCTATGGCACTTCATAAAAATATGTGTAAATTCCATAGGTTAAGTAACTAGCCATGGAGTTTTCTGAGTTAAATCTCTATTTAACTTTGATTTTTCCAAATGTTTTTGCAAAAAAAGAAGAAACCTCAAAACTCACTGTATTGCCAATTCTAAGTTTTAACACACTCTAAAATGTTTGCCAATTTGATAAGTAAAAGTGGTATCTTCTTTAACTCTTTGATTTTCATTTTATTGTTTTGAAATTATGAGTGCTGTTGGACACATTTTCACATACCTATTGAATATTTTCATATTCTTCATCTATTTCTCTGTTGTGCTAAGCTTTTCTTTACTTATTGGGGTGGAACATATTATTTGTCATGTGTTCCAAATATTCTATTCCAAATTGTCATTCTATCTGATGCTCACATTTTTATATACATGAATGATACCAAATGTCTCTTTCATGGTTTCCAAGTCTTCTTGGCACAAAGAGATTCAAATCAAAAGGGTCAGAAAATATTCCTTAAAAATAATGTTAAAAGCACTTACTCAATGCAAGAACACATTGTTCTATTAAATTGGCATTCCATGATGCACACCTTCCAGACATGATTGCTGAAGACAAATGTGTGCATAAGTAAATGTGGTGAAGAAAGCTGATGGTGCCCGGCTATCAAAAGATAGAGCATCTAGGGTCTCAAAGGCTTGAAGGTAAACAAGCGGCCATTTAGCTGAGAAGCATCAAGGCCTACAAGAAAGAAGCACACCAGTCTGCATGATCACGAGGTATAGAAGGGACCAGGTCTCAGACATCAAAGAAAAAAAATCATATCGGTGGGTGCCCACCTTCCCGATGTGATCACTATAAAAATATTTTTAAAAGATGAAGAAAACCTAAGAATTCTGAAGAACACTATCAAAAGGAATAACTTACATTTGATAAATATCCCAGGAAAGGAAGAAGAAATATCCACTATAAAGAAAATAGCTGAAGGAGCATTAAAGGAGAATTTATGAATGCTAAGCAAATTGTCAGACAAGCTGGAGTATCTCCTGTGGCACTAGGATTGGTGGAAGACTTATTACCAACTGGGGTATGCAGATGACAGAGCCTTACGTGCCTAAAATAAAGAGGACTTGAAGCACTTGCTGGTGAAGCTCAAAGACTGCAGCCATCAGTATGGTTTGTGACAATATAAAGTAGAATAAAATTCTCACAATTAGATCAATTGGTAAAATCAGGATAAACAGAGAAAAGATTAAAGTTGTCAATCATTTTATTGGGGGCTCGTCTTGCTTGCATCCACAATCAATTCTCTTGGAAGCAGCAGTCGAGAGATCAAAATACTATAAGATTGGGTAAATCTGATGCACAAGACCTCTTTAGAATATTGAAGAATAAGAATGTTACTTTGAGGATTCAGGTGTGCCTGACCCAAGGTATTTTCAATTGCCTCATATGCATGTAAAATTTGGACAGTGACTAAGGGACATTTAAGAAGAATTGATGCATTTGAATTGTGATGCTGGAGAAGAATTTTGAAAGTACCATGGACAACTAAAAGGACAAATCAATCTGTCTTGGAAGAAACATGTCCAGAGTCTCCTTAGAGGCAAAGATTATGTGACTTTGCCTTACAGACTTTGGACATCTCGGCAGGATGGACCAGTCCCTGGAGAAGGGCATCGTTCTTGGTAAAGTGTAGGGGCATTCAATCCTCAATGAGATGTATTGACCCAGGGGCTGCAACAATGAGCTCAGGCAGAACAAGTGTGAGGATGGTGTGAGTCTGGGCAGCGTTTCTTTCTGTTTTTCACAGGGTCCTGGTAGGTGGTAACTGACTTGATGGCACCTAACAACCACAATATAACAGAACATAAAATAACTGTTCAAAAATCCAGAGAACTACAAACAGAATCAATCCCCCCAAAACTCACCGTGACACATTACAGTCAAACTTTCTAATACCAAAGAAAGAGAAACAATCTTGAGAGCGACACAAGAAAAAAGATCCATCACAAGCAAAGCCCAACCAATTAAGATAAGTTCAGATTTTTCTACCAAAATCCTGCAGGCAAAGATACATAAAATTTTTAAAAGAAAAACTGCCGGAGCGCGATCCACGCCCGGAAGCCCGCAGTTTTAACGGCCCCGCGGCATCTTTTCTGTGGGACTGGGGCCGAGGCTGCAGCTGGGCGTTCGCGTCCCTGGGGTCCCCAGAAAATGCGGCCGTCCTGGACACGTTCTCTGTGGCTGGGGTCTTGGCGCCTACAGCAGGCAGAACCAGGCGTTTTTACGGGGCTCCCTTCCTGTGATTCTTGTGGCCCTTGATGCGAGTGGCGAGTGTCGTGGTGCCACTACAGTTTAGTCAGTCGTTTGATTTGCATTCGTCTCTTGAAGTGAATACACATGGTAAAAATCCTTTTCGATATTCCGCTTTCCCTTTATTCAAATCTGTAAAGCAGTTACCATATGCCGGCATTAGACCGGAATCTGAACATAAAGCTCACCCTCAAGAGATCCTACAGTTGGAGCGTTTGCATTTCGTTTATGCTTGCTGAGTGTTGGGTTGCTTATAAGACCCCGTGGCTGGAACCATGAGCTCAAAACAGTTAGGAACATGGTAAAAAAAAGGAAAATTGCCAACCAAGTATCCTATGACTAGCAAAATTATGCCTCAAATATGAGTTAGAAATAAAATCATTTTCAGATAAGCAAAAACTAAAGGAATTTTCACAAATGAGACAACCCTTAAAATAATATTAAAAGGGGTTCTTTAGACAAAAAAGTATCAATAACTACAACAGATAGAAACCTAAAATTACCATTCAAGACATTATTATGGGGGAAAACATCTTAGTTAATTAATACACAAAGCGACACTAAACACAACATGCACCAAAACAAGGAATCGTGGATAACAATTACTCAATGAAGACAACAGCAACAACAGAAAATGTAAATGGAACAGAGCATGTAATTAACATTGGAACAGTGCAGCTAGTGAATCATTCACAAAAGGCAACAAACTGTTTTGAATATGTAACCCCCCACACACACACACACAGGTCATTAAAAAAAAATTAAAATGTCAACAAAACAATAGAAAAATCATACAATCATGTTCAGCAGTAAAGCACAAACAAAGCAAAAAACGCAGTCTTGATAAGAAAATCTATAAACAAAGGGAAGACAGCATAAAAGTTGTCATGAATATTGACACTGATATCACCATTAAAAAATAACAAAATTACAGCAGTAAAATCATACTTATTAATAACAACATTGAATGTAAATAGATTGAATTCACCAGCTAAGAAACAAAGGCTAACATAATGACTAAAAAAACATAATCCTTTAATATGCAGGTTACAAGAAACATACCTTAGATATAAAGGCAAACTTAGACTAAAAATTAAAGGAAAGGAAAAAAATTATCAAGTTAACAGCATTCAAAAGAAAGAAAGAGTAGCAATACTTATCTCTGACAAAATAAACATCAAAGTAAAAGCCATAATGAAAGATAAAGACGGTCACTATTTAATCGTGAAAACTTCAATTGAACAAGAAACCATACCATAATTAGCATATATGCACCAAAGGAAAGACCATTAAAACATTAATCAAAATGTTATAGAAATGAAGAGGTAAATAGAGCACAATGTAATAATAGTAGGAGACTTCCATATATCACTGTCAAGTAAAGTTCAATCAACTAGAAAGACAATCAACAAAGATAGAGAAGAATTGAACAGCACAATTAATCAGCTTAGTCTCCGAGCCATATATAGAATATTTCATTCAATAAAAACACATTATGCATTTGTTTCCAGTGCACATTGAAACTGTTCTACAATGGATCACATTTTTAGCCATAAACAATCATCAATAAAATGGTTTAAGAAAAAATAAAATATAAATTACCACCAAAGACAAAATGAGATAAAATTAATTTGGTGGGAGAGAAAGGAGCAAATAGTGATGCTTGAATTTTTTCATTGCTTAAAAGTAGGGTTGTAACTATTTCAATTTCTGTCAACAAGTTGTGTGCCTATAAAATGTTGAACTAGAAAAAGTTGTGTGATTGGATAAGACCACAGAAGAGGAGATCAAAAAGGTGGTACCCTTCACAATAGCCAAATACAAATAGAAATATCTAGGGAAATACCTGACTAGATGAACAAAAGATCTATATTGGGAAAACTACAGAACACTATTACAAGATACCAAGAGCGACCTCAACAAAAGGAAGAATATCCCATGCTCATGGATTGGAAGACTCATTATAGTCAAGATATCAGTTCTTCCAAAGGTGCTATATAAATTTTATGCAATCCCAATACAATTACCCTCATCTTGCTTCAAAGAAATGGGAAAAACTGATTACCAACTTCATATGGAGAAGGTAGAAGCCCAGAATTAGCAGAGAACTCCTCAAGAAGATACCGCATGGTATTGGTAAAATGTCAGGCACTGAGATCAATGGGAAAGAACTGAAAACCCAGAAATAATATCATTAGCATACAGACAACTAATTTTTGATAAGGGCCCCAAAAATATCAAATGGGAAGCAGATGCCCTCTTTAACAAGTGGTGCTGGAAAAAAAATGGATATTTACCTGCAGAAAAATGAAGCAAGACCCTTATCTCACTGCATGCACTAGAATAAACTCAAGGTGGATCACAGACCTTCAAGTTAAACCCCAAACTATTAGGGCCATCAATGAGGGAATTGGGACCAAGTTGAGAATGTTGGCACAGGGAATACACAGGCTATGAGAAATAGGGAAGGACACACACACAAAGGAGGCACATATGGACAAATGGGATAAAGATAAAACACCTGTGTGCATCAAAGTGAAGATAAAACACCTGTGTGCATCGAAAGAATTCACCAAGAGAGCAATACGAGAGTCCATGGACTGGGAAAACATCTTTAGCAATGACACATCAGACAAAGGCCTTATTACGAAAATCTACAATACTCTGTTAGCTTACAAAAAGAAAAGAAAAGAAAACAAACGAATTGCCCACTAAAGAGGTGGGCAAAGGACCTGAACAGAAGTTTCACAGGGGTAGAAATCTGAATGGCCAGCAAACATATGAAAAAATGTTCCCAATCTTTAGCCATAAGAGAAATGCAAATTAAACAACAATGAGGTGCCGCCTAACACCCTCAAAGGTACCCCAATTCAAAAAATCAGAAAACAACAAATGTTGGAGGGGCTGTGGGGAGACAGGAACTCTCATCCACTGCTGGTGGACTTGTAAGTATGTACAACAACCATGGAAATCGATCTGGCAATATCTAAAACAGATGAAATCGAGTTACCATACGACCCAGCCATCCCCCTACTGGGCTTATACCCAGAAGAGGCAAGAAACAAACCAAGGCCAGACATCTGTGCTCCAATGTTCATTGCAGCACAGTTCACAATGGCAAGGAGTTGGAAGCAACCCAAATTTCCATCAAATGACGATTGGATTAAAAAACTGTGGTATACACATAAAATGGAGTACTACACATCGCTAAAAAGCAGTGATGAACTATGAAGCACATAGCTGCAAGGGAAGAACTGGAGGAGATAATGCTAAGTGATGAAGTAAGTCAAGGACAAAAGGACAAGTACAACATGAGTCCGCTGAGGTAAGCTTTAAAAAATTATGCAAAAGGGGCATAGGGAAAAAGCTACTGTATACAAACACTCCTGGGGTAAGGACCAGGTAGTATGGCAGGGACCAGATCAAATACAGGAATACACATGGTATACAGCTATAAAGAACGTGGGGAAAGGGAAAAAATAACAATGATAAAAAAGAAATGGGTAGCAGGGGTACAGGGCCACTAACCCAATCAAGGGGAGGGTATTGTTTGTATCTCCACAGGGAAAGAGGGACCAGACTTCAACCCAGTGCTCCAAGATGTGAATGCAGCATACTGGCATGGAGTAGGGAACCAGTGGAGAGGTCTGGGGGGCCGGCCCCAGTCCCAACTACTAAGTGGACACCTGCCCCTTCCACCCAGAAGAATTTATTTCAAAAGACAGCATTGAATCTGCAGCTCCGGGAGAGGGCCATACTTGATCGGAGCACATGGGTGCAGATGAAGGGGGAGGAGGAGAGAGTGGAGCACCTCATGGCCCACCAGGCCAGGATGTCGATGTTCCCAATTAGAGCAGCCAGTCGACAGAGAGGACCACATGGCGGGCCCCACTATGAGACATGACGTCCCTCACTGACCCATAGCCCTACAGGGGACAACACCGGAACACAGTGTGGGAATTGCACCCGATCTGATCCCACCACACTGAGGCAAAACACTAAAAATGAGGACCTGATGCCAGGGGCTTAAGTTGAGAGCAAATGTTTTGAGAATGATGAGTGCAATCAATGTACAAATGCGCTTTACACAATTGATGTATGTATGGATTATGATAAGAGTTGTATGAGCCCCTAATAAAATGATTTTTAAAAAAGGACTACAAAACAAACCCTCAGACACTATGGAATTATCTGATGATATGATATAATATGATATGATGGTTTTATATATAGATATAGATGATATAGATAATATTTTATGATGTATTACATTAGGTATATTAGTTTGTTCTTTTGCACATCTGCCTCTTGATCCATTACAAGTTCCAAATGAGCACAATGAAGTGTTCTGGAATTGCCATTCCTCTCAAGGTTATCCACAGTTTGTTATGATCCATAAAGTCAAATGTCTTAGCATAATCAATAAAAGACAGCATCTAATCAATGAAAGTAAACCGCTTTCTGATATTCTCGGCAATGATGTCCCTTTTCCCCCATCTTCTGAATTCCGGCAGCTCCCATCTGCTGCTACCATTGCAGGATAGTCTTAAGCAAAATTTTACTGTGGGCGGTATCAATAATACTGTTCTATGGTGTGAGCATTCTGTTGGGTCATCGTTCTTTGGAATGGACACAAATATGGATCTCTGTGAGTCAGTTGGCCAAGTAGCTGTCTTTCAGATTTCCTGGTACAGGTGAGGGAGTGCTTGCAGTGCTTCTTCCTCCTTCTGAAACATTTCAGTGAGTGTTCCGCCAATGTCTGGAGCCTTGGTTTTGGCTAGTGCAGCAAGCGCAGTGTGAAGTTCTTTTTCAGCAATCTGCTCTGGATGTTTCCTGCATCATTCAATATTTTTCCTATAGGATCTTTCAAGATTTCAATTCAAGGCTTGAATTTTTCCTTGAATTCTTTCAGTTTCACATATGCTGTGCATGTTCTTCCCTTTTAATTTCCCTGTAATCCCTCGACTTGGTACATAACTAAAGAAACAAAGAGCAAAACGCAAACAGATACACGCACACCTATGTTTATCGCAATAAATTCTATAGCAGCAAAATATGGAAACAATCAAAAGCTCACATATACAAAAATGGGATAAACACACTTTTGGTATGTTTATACAATGGAATATTAGGCATCATTAAAAAGCAGTGACAATTCTGTTAAACACCTTAAGACAGGGGCAAAATTAGAGAGTTATGCTTAGCAAAGCTAGTCAATATAATAAAGATAAATTTTTATGACACCATTATCATAAGAAAAAATAAAGCAAAATTTAAAATAGCCTTTCCACAAAGGATAAGACTTTAAAGACCACGAGGAAGTCTGGGCTGGCATATGGCGTGGGGAGAGGGAGAGGACAGCAAATTATGAAGGGAGGGGGGAAAGAAGCAGAAAAATAAAAGAATCACATATACTGGTTGTTTAATAAAATACTGATATTTTAATGGGATGGGCTATAGAACTATATAGAATATGGTTTTGTTTGTAAGTACTATATTTCACAAGCAAAAGGAAAAATAAATAAATGTATACAAATAAAGAGAAAGAAAGTTAAAATTAAAAGAAAGAGAGGGGATCACAGCCTTAAAAAACCCTCCAGTTCCTTACCCCACTGATCTAAACGTTGAGCCGAGTGGCTGTAAAAGGGGGAGTAGTAAAACTGAAATGAGTTTGGATTCTTTTGTGACATAAAATTTGGTTTTAAAAAAAAGATTTACAGGATTGCCGTGAATCAGAATCAACTCAATGGGGTGGACATTTTTTGGCAAGGAGTGGAGTAGAAGGAGCAAAATCATTACAATCTTTAGAACTCGGACTTTTTACCAATAAATTTGTGAATAAAGCTTTTCCATCTGATAATTTCAGTTTGTAAATACAATTATTTTTGTCTTTTTGGTTACTCAGAAATGTTTTCTCAATAAAAATTTTGAGCAAAATTAACTTCTTGTTCAGAGAAGATTCTTTAAATCACAGTACATTTGTAAAAAGTAAATGCACTCAACTCAGGAAGATGCTCTAAGAGATTATAACCATGGTGTGATTGTTATTGTTCAGGGCAATCCAATTGGTTCCAACTCATAGCAACCCTGTGTGCAGCCGCATGTAACTGCCTGGTCCTGCACCATCTTCCCACTCTTGCCTGTGCTTCATACACAGTAGATACTGTTGACTTGAAGTGTAAGTTAGCATTGATTATTCCAAACAACATGCTGGGTACATCGTTCATGTTCTCATGTAATCATTACAATGAGGTAGGTATCAAATCCATTCTACAGTTAAGGAAAATACTCCTAGAACTTACAAACTTAGCTAAGTTATACTGCTGATTTGAGGGAAAGTAGATCACCCGGCCCTGGTGGTATAGTGGTTAGGAGTTAGCCTGCTAACTGCACAGTCAGCAGTTTGAAACCAGCAGCTGCGCCTGAGATGAAAGATGAGGCTTTCTATTGCCATAAAGAGGTACAGTTGCAGGAACCCACTGGGGCAGTTCTCCCCTGCCGAAAGTCAGAAGATGGCAGTGAGCTTGTTGGTTCTGGAGCTTGGTTCAGGCATTTCTTCAGAGGCACGTCTAGGGAGACTTTAACCTTCAACATTTCAGTTAACAGATTAGCTTGTTGTTTGAAGAAACCCAGGAACTCCTATTCTACTGAAAGCCTTGACGCATGCAAAAGTATCAGCAACCCTAGCTTCATAGTAGATGCCGCCTGCACAATTACTTAATGACTCATTATCACAACTGATTACACGTGCTGCCTTGATTGAATTAGGGGGGAGGGCAGGAAGGTGACAGTGTATTCAGTTTTTGCTAGAACACACTAAAAATACCAAGCATTGAGGTTGATTTTCTAAGGCATTGATCAGTAAACTGTGGCTCTCAGACCATATGCTCTTTTCACTTGACATCAAATGGAAAATGAATATAAAACTATCATAGTTTAATTTATAATATAACTTTAAATGTTCCACATTTATTAAAATATATTTATAGCTCTCAAATAATTTTTAAATTTTTATGAGGGACAGGACTGGCTCTTCCATCTCAAAAGTTTGACGACCCTTGATTTAAGGGGTAATTCACAATGGAATGTGTCCTTGAATATGAAATAGCTGCAATTGTGAGGGGTATGACCACATGAAATAATTTTTAAAGCCCTAATCTATAAAGTCTACTTTGTGTTTTTACATTCGTAGAACCAGTTGCTGTTAAGGTTTTCTAAATCTATATCTATATTATTCATATGAAGGGTCTTCAAAACGTTCTTGGGAAAATTGAACTAAAGTTCCTACAGATATGTAAAATGTCTATTTCTTTTAACATTAAGAAGATGCATTAATAAGACCTATGACTACTGGTACCTTATATTACCTTGGAGGAACATCATGACTCTTAGGGAATTTTAAACCTAATTAATATTAGTTTTGAATATTTTCTTCTTTTTTGTGTGTGAATATTTTCACATTAAAATGCAATGGTCTACGTTAGCATGCAAGATTATAATACAGCTATTCCTGAGATATATATTTTTTAAAACACCAAATTTGGTAAAGAATATTTCATTTGAGAACCAAAGTGTGAGCCACTTCATCAGCCCATGAATAAAAAGTACTGAGCACTGTACCATTTTACATATTCAGGACTACACTGTCACTAGTTAACAAATGTAGACCATCATAGGACAGTTCTCTGAAATTACCCTCATGTTTTTAAATGATTCAGTCAAATTTACTCTGTTTTAAAATGCACAACAAAAATGTTCCTTCAGGTATAAATCTTCAAAGACCCTAGAGCTATCCCATTAAGTTATTTTAACACCTTCCTAACTCCAAAACATTTAAGAGTAAGTCAAAGGCAAAACTTGAAGGTTTCCTCCAGTGCCATCATCCAGAAGCTTAAAACCAGCTGGGCCCAGGAAAAACAGAGGGAGGTTTCTTCAACCTCACCCACACAGAGGCTGTCTTCCTGCTCTCCCTTCTGCTCCCGGAGTCCAGCTCCCTACTCAAGCATGAGGCGTCCAAGGTGCATATGGAGAACCGAGGAGTCAGCCAAATTCCCGCCCACCCCAGCGCCTCCCTCAGCGTGCCCTGACAACACACAGAACACAGGATGCACTCCGCCAGAGCCTGCTTCTCTTGTAAATGGATCTTTAGGTGCCCCCTTGAAAAAAGTTTCAGAGTTTTAAAAAATGAAAGCTGAAAGGGCGCATTTCATGAAGGAAGAAAATTGGGGGCAGGAAGGAACAGAATGTTCCTAGTTATAAATGGAGGGAGAAGCAAAGGATATTAAATAGCCACACAAACAGAACTAACATGACAAATAATATCCAGGTCAAGGGGTTTGGGATAGAACGGAAAAGAGTGATGTAAACCCAAATTAAACCCTTGCGGTCATGGATTGAATTTTGTCTCCCCCAAATTGGCTGGGCCATGATTCTCAGTGGTTGGACAGTTAGAAATGGTGATGTAATTTGGCAGTTATGTAGTAATATAATTATGCCCCGTGATGCTATCTGCTGTGATCAACTGATGAGTTGTAAGGGATTTAAGATGGAATAACACACCCTTCCTCAGGTCACAACTCTGCTCCAATGTAAGGGGAGTTCTCCTGGGGTGTGTGACCTGCATCATTAACTTAGGGCTGGCTTGACTGGGCATTGGGGGGGAGGTAGAGTTTTCTTGGGGGGGGGGGGGGAAGGGTTGTCTACTACCCTCTCCGGGATAGGATGAGCTGGGACAGAATACACCCTTTGGCCCCAGGCCCCTGCTCTGAAAACTCCCTAGATCCAGAAGAAGTTTGATACCAGGCCCAGAGATATTGAAAGGAGACAGGGACAGTTCCCAAAAGGCAACAGACAGAGAAGATCATTCCCTAGAGCCGAAACGGGGGGGGGGGGGGGATTCGGACTTCTGGTCTCCTATACTGTGAGAGAGTAGATTTCTGCGTGTCAAATTCATCCACTCGTGTTATTTCTGTTATAGCAGCAGTCCGTGACTAAGACAGAATTCGGTACTCAGGGAGATGTTACCACTGAACTAAATAACGAAACCACGGCAGTGGCTTTGCAACTGGTACTGTTTAGAGGCTGAAAGAGTTTGAAAAGATGCCTAACAGTAAGAGCTTACACTGCCGCAAAGGGAATCATGGTGGAGTCGCAGACATCACAGGCAAGTCTTGTGGAGGCTGGGAGGGGGAGAGTGCGCAGGCGCAAATGGTTGCCTCAGGACCAGGAGACCGCACCAGAGGGCAGAAGAGCCACCCACAGAACCAGAGTTTGAACACATTCGCTAGGAGCCTTACCAGTGAAGTGACTTGCATTTGTGAACGAATTAGGGTGTGTGCAGGTTCCTGGATATCTGATCGTTTCTTCCATTAAGGAAGATGAATTTAAGATGAACTCAGCCACTTGGAATACAAATGTTCTGAACAGTTATTACACATTCATCAACATATGAAACAAGAATATAACATGCATGTCTTCAATACTCATGATAGCACATATTCTCAATGATTTATATATACCCCGCTGTAAGGACAGGTGCTAGCTCGTCATAAGAATCACCTGAGAAACATCAATAACAGCAACAACAACGTTCTCATTTCCTAGCGCTGTCCCCTCCTCAAATCCCTAGCCTTCCACCTCACTTCTCTGAAGACTAGGAGACTCTCGCAAGCCTGGTGGCGCAGCGGCTGCACACTGAGTTCCTAACCTGCCGTGGGAAAGTATCCAAGCAGGCCCAGGGTCTCACTCAGCCTCGCATTGGTTTCAAAGCCCAAGGATATTCCTGCTCGTCAGTCGCCATGGAGGTAAGACGACCTAGGGTGATACAATGCACAGATATTTATTCTGCTTTGACCAATGTATGAGGAACCATCGTGATTGCTTGGGGACAATGCGGAGGAGCTTTGTAAGTGTGAGGTCCATTCCTCACTTTCCCCCTTTGGGTCCGGTTGGAAATGCCATGGTGGCCTCCCAGGCGTTGGTAAATTGTCATGGCACGAGGGAGTTTCACTATTATAATAGGCAACAAGGTCTCTCTAGGTCACTTCTTTGCCCACCGTGTGTGCTCAAGGTGGAGAAGGTTATTTCATCACGGGGTTCTTGAATAAGTAAATTTCCCTGCAGTGCGACAGCTGAACTCTTCTTGACGCTTCCCTTATTCCTCGGGTGTTTTTCCAAGGAATTTTCCAGCCTCCCTGTTCTTGTCCTGACACTGGAGCCACCAGGAAGCCGAGAAATCTGCTGTATTATTAAACCTTCCCCGGTGGCCTTACTTCACAGCTGCTGTCAGGAAGGATGAGTACACTGGGCAGAAGCCCTGCCTGCCCACCAGCATTTGGACAGGCTTCCTTTAACAGCCTCGCGAGCATTTACTGAGCACGCGATGGCATGTCCGAGGCACTGCGGCAGTTAAGCATGGAGGGCTAACCACAGGGTTTGGAGGTCAAACCCACCATCCGCTCCTCAGGCGAATGATTAGGCCGTTTGCTCCCTTCAAGATTTTCATTCTCAGAAACCCTAGGGAGAGGCCCTCTGGGTCAGAACGGAGAACAGGTGCCGCACACTCACTAGCCGCTGCCATTCAGCTTAGAAACCCTGCGGAGCAGTTTTCCTTGGTCCCATCACGTGACTATGACACAGAATGCACTCGAAGGCAGTGAGCTGGTTAATGAATCCTGGCTCAATGCTGGGTATTGTTGGCATCCTCAGAGACTAAACCAGGATTTTCAAGTTAGCTGTTGTTGCTATTGTGTGCCCTCAAATGGATCCAACGCCTAACGACACTTGCGAGGCAACGTAGATCTGTTCTACAGCTTTTCCTAGGCTGCCTTCCTTAGGAGAGCTGTTTGTGGGTTCAAACCGCAGACCTTCTGACCGATCAGCCTTTTGATTCACAGCTAAGTGCTGAATCATGGGGCTCTCAGAGCTCTTTCACATATAAGTAGGGAAGCTAAATACCTAAATGCATAGTCATGGCACAATGAGGTCAATCAAATAATAGGGTGCAATGAAAGTCTATGCCTGGACAGTGAAAGAGATGCCAACTTAGCCGGAGTTTCCTGGAGGGAATGACAACTGAGCTAAGTCCTAAGGTTGAGAGATTCGCCAAATGACTTTGGAGAAATAATAAGTAAGGAGAAGGGGGCGACTGTCCGAACACACTCCCAAATGCACATGTAATATCAAAAGCTGGCAATAGACAGAAGGAAATGACCCATAGGAATTTGAAGCTTACCTTGCTGGCAACAGAAAGCTGATAAAGTATAAAATTATCATGAGATGTATTTCACTAAGAAAACGGACTGGATAAGTGGAATGTATATTTAGGAAGTATCAGAAAGGAAGGAGAAAGAGGAGTTGGTAGACCCTGGAAGCATTCCAAGCTAGAGAAATTGAAAGTCTGATATAAAGCAATCTAAACCAAAATAGAAAAGCAGGGGTGCATTTGAATAAAACAGAAGCAGAAAGACAAAGTGGTAGATTGAGGATATGCAGTGGAAAGAGTGGGTTGAGGGTCAGTGGGGAGTGGGGACTAGGGGTGGTGGGCAGGGGTGGTGGTGGAGAAAAAGAAGAATCAGAGGATACCCCAGGTCATCTTAGGCAAGTCATTTACCCTGTCTAAGCAGCATCAGTGAAATAAAAGGTCTCCAAGCGAACTTCTAATTTTAAGTCTATGAATCACGATGACACTAATTATATTATTCCATGATGTCCTCAGAGTCTATTAAAGCTTGCCCTTATACTAAGTGACTCCAGACTATAGTACATTTTAAATTCATGTACCTGCTTTCTAAAGTATTACTAAGTCTCCTCTTGATAGTGATTTGTCAACTGTAATAGAAGCTGTTGACAGTGTGCATGGCTAAACAACAAAATAAATATAAGCAGACTCTTACTTTTGCATACTTTTCCAAATTTGCTACTTCAGATATGTACTTCAGGAAGATAAATTAGACAGCTATGTAATCTCCCACTCATCTGAATTACAGATTATAAATTCTTAAAACATTTTCTTCATTATTATCCTTAATTATGAAAATAAGTCTAATATTCTTTGTTAGATTTTGAGCACTTAACAACTTATATTTTGGGGGCCCACCCCTTGATGCAAATCTCCTCATAGTATGTCTCCCTATAGAATTTAAATGATACATAGATGTCTTTTGCTCACAGATTTCTAAAGTTATGAATGTAGTATAGATAAACAGACTTGAAGTGAGGGTCTGAACAGTTCTTCTTGGAGTAAGATGATCTACAGTCCTCAGGAGACTTTTGCTTAATTGCATGTTCTTAACTGTGTTCCGAGTAGAAAGGGGGATGAAATAAACAGACGATATCATTGAAGAAGGGGAAATCTGAAGATCTTCAACCAAAACTTCACCAAAAGGCAGGGGCAACTATCAACAAAACTAAATATAAGCAGGCTCCTACTTTTGCAAATAATGGACTTCTGAAAACCTACATAAGAGACAAATGTATACATTCTCAGACTTGTTGTCAGCTTCCTTGAATTAACCCCCGATTATTGGTGACCCCATGCACAACAGACCAAAGCGCTACCTGGTCCTGTGACATCCTTATGATCAGTTGTGGATGGGCCATTGCGATCCATACAGTTCTCCGTGGTTGATGTTTGAAAGTGGATCACTTTCTTTCTGGTCCATCTTCAACTGGGCAGCCCCTGGATACTTTTGAGCATCTATAGTAATGGACAGACCTGAACGGACAGACAGATGGTGGCTACAAATTACACCTGAGTCTACCACATGGACACTAAGGATTCTCCCACTGAACCACCACGTTAATCCTTGTCCAATTCCTGAATTGAGAGTTAAGGACTGCCTGTACTTCTGTAAACAGTTACAGTTTCGGAAACCCACAGGGGTCCTTATGAGTCAACATTGACTTGACGGCAGTGAGTTTGGTTTTTAGAGTTATATTTTGAATTAATTCTACACAGTCACTGTGCCAAAAAGAACTGGTCGGTATTTACCCAAAGAGGTAGCACATGATCAAGAATGAATAGTACTAAAGAAGAAATCCAAGCTACACTGAATGCATTAGCAACAAACAAGATTCGGGACTTGACAGAACCCCAACGGAAATGTTCCAGGGAGCTGATGAAGCACTGCGTGTCCCCACTCATCCATGCCAAGAATCTTGAAAGACAGTCACTTGGCCAACCATTTTGGAATAACTATATATTTGTACCCATTTCAAAGAAAAGTCACCCAGAAGAAGGTGGAAATTATTTAATGATATCATGATTACCACATACAAGTAAAGTTTTTCTGAAAAGTCATCCAACAACGATGACAGCAGGCCTGACTCAGAGGTGGATGTAGAATGAAAGAGATTGCTGACATCGTCTGGATCTTGGCTGAAAGCGGAGAATACAAGAAAGATGTTATGTCTACTTGTGTTTTGCTGACTTTTCAAAGGCATTTAGCTTTGTGGTAGATCATTAAAAACTACAGATAGAATTGAGAAGAATGAGAATCCCAGAACATGTCAACATGCCCATGTGGAACATACACATGAACTAATAGATGGTTGTTCAAGCAGAACAAGGCACTACTGCATGATTTAAAATCAGAAAATGTGTGTCAGGGTCACGTCTTTTGCCATGCTTAATCAATTGGTATGCTAACCAGATGATCAGAGAATACAGAGTCTATGAAGAAGAACATGTCATCCAGATTGGAGGACGGCCTGTTCAGAACTGTGCCATTCAGCTAACTTGTCTGCATGTTCTCCAACCTTCTGCGGATGCATCCTCCCCGGTGCGCAGCCTGAAAGGAAAAAGCATATGAAGCACTTTCTGAGGAAGGGCAAGGACTGTAGCCTCCAGTACAGATTGTAACGCAACATAAAGCAAACGAAAATCCTCCGAACTTAACCAATAGGTGGCATCATAATAAATGAAGACAAGGTGAAGTTGTTGAGGATTTTATCTTGCTTGAATTCACAATGGACACTCAGGAGAGCAGCAGTCAAGAAAACAAATGACCTATTGCTGGTAACAAACCTTCTTTAAAATGTTAAAAAGCAAGGCTGTCACTTTGAGGTACAAATTGTGACTGACCCAAGTCATGGTATTTTCAGTGGCCTCACATGAATGTGAAATTGGACATTTAATAAGGAAAAGTGATGAATTAGAATTGTGGTGCTGGCGGAGAATATTGAAAGTACCATAGACTTCCAGAAGGTAATAGAAACCTGTCTTAGATGTTGTGTTAGTCTGGGTAGACTAGAGAAACAAAATCCATGGACACACAAGTGTGTAAGAAAGAGTTTTATATACAAGAGGAATTGAACATTGAGAAAACATCCCAGCCCAGTCCAGTCCAAGTCCATAAGTCTGATATTAGTCCACATGTCCAATACCGATCTATAAAGCCTTCTTCAGACTCACGAAACACATGCAATGACGCCGAACGTAGATGACAGGCCAGTAAAAGTCTTTGGATCCAGTTTCATTGGAAACATCGCAGTGCTGGCAGGGGTCTCTGCCTCAGGGTGGGTCCATGTATCTTGTCAACTGCTATGTCTCCCAGGGCGTGGCAGAGAGAGAGAGAAGTGTCTCCCACCTCCAAGGAGGAAGTACCGGATTTCTCAGAATGCTCAGGAGAAGGCCATGCCCACACAGAGGCCTCATTGACTATGATCTGATTGACAAGCTAGACTCCACCCCTACATTCTTAATCCTCAAATTGACAAACGATTATATATCTACCAGAGATGTACAGCCAGAACACTCCTTAGAAGCAAGGAGACGATACTTCTTATGTATTTTGAACTTGTCATCAGGACTGACAAATCCCTGGAAAAGGGCATCATACTTGAGAAAATAGAAGAGCCTCTGAGTAAAAGATGTGCAGGTCACCCTAGCCTCGTCTGGCTACACAATGGATGAGGAGAATACAATTCCACACCAACCCAAGGCCCACAGCCACAATGCAGAGGTCAGGTATGCCTCCACCTTCCATCTTTCTTTACCTACGCTGACAAAAAATCATTCCTCCCCCAACACTGCTAGGTTGGATAATCCATTGCAGTGGCCACACAGAGCTCCGATAACACTCATGAATATGGAGGGTTATTAGGGAAATCGACAGTTGACGACAAACCAGGATCATTGGCAACAGCAACACTTCTTAGCCAGCACCCATGTCTGTCCCTGGTCCTCAGCCTCTCAGCCACATGGCCCCTTGGCTTCTGCCTCAGTGGGTCAGGAAACCTGCTTCAGGTCTCAGCTCTGCAGCCCCTCTGCTCTGTCTCCTCAGATGGCGTCATTCTCTACTGAGTCCCATGGTCTCTGTGCTGTGGCATCTGGTGCCACCGGTCTCGGCTCCTCCACTTTGGGCAGGGATCTCTAATGTGATCTGGTGGTTGCTCTTCTTCCTTGATGGCCCCAGAATTCTCTCTGTTCCTCTTTCTAAGATAGCTCTCTTGTAGCCAGGGCATTGGCAACTGAAGCTGATCAGTCCCCTCTATTAGTATCTCAGGTGTCCTATTTGCATAGACCCACTCAATCATTTGGTGGGAGCTATGGAGGCATGAACAGAAGGGCCACATTTAACACGTCACTTCACCACAGCAGCCAAGAAGAGCAAGACCCTCAATGAGATGGACTGACACAGTCACTGCAACAACGGGCTCAAACAGGGTAGCCATTGCGAGGACGGCGCAAGGCCGGGCAGTGTTTCCTCTGCGATGCCTTGCTTTGGTATGCATGAAACTGAATTGATAGCACCTAACTACAACATAATCTCAATATTTTCGAAGACAAGGAACCATATGTACGTATAGCAACTTGTACCAATTATTTTCATTTTATTATTTTCCCTGATAATTGACTTGTTCAGACAATCATCTTAAAACTAAGGGACATATTGTTATGCCAAATTGTGCTGCTTGGAACATCCTAATAATTCTGAACCTCGGTCAACTGTAAATGCATGAGGCTCACATATGCTTTTGAAAAGCTTTCATTTTTTAACACACTACCTCCTATATCTATAAAAATATGGAAAAATTCACTTTAAAACGTCAAACTGTCACTACTATTCTGGAATAGGAGGTAATGTAACCCCCAAACCCAA
Organism: Tenrec ecaudatus; assembly: GCF_050624435.1. Taxonomy (NCBI): domain Eukaryota; kingdom Metazoa; phylum Chordata; class Mammalia; order Afrosoricida; family Tenrecidae; genus Tenrec; species Tenrec ecaudatus. Next base: position 108,248,877 of record NC_134532.1, on the reverse strand, counting down.
GGCTCAAAATAAGCTCGCCCCAGATGATGCACGCACAGTACACACTCTAGTTAGGAATGGCATTCTCTAACATGAAGAGTGAAAGTTGCAAAAAATATATATCCACACATTCAGAGAGAAGGATTGCCTATAATTTGAATGGTTAAGGCTTTGTTTGTTTGTTTTAGTTTTTAAAAAGTAGTCTAATGGGTTACTGAAGCAGAATGGGGATTGTTACTATTCACCGCTGACCTAACATGTGTGTCTTCACTGCCCAGGTCTCCCCCTTCCTGCTCAGGCGAGGTGAATGCGATCGCAGCCCCTTTGTCAAGAAGGACACTGTTTCTTTGTTATGCTGGCATCCTGAGTGTCAATCCACGCTGATCCCTAAAGGCTGTTCTACAGCGGGGTTTGCACTGTGCCGTTCAAGAGGGGTGAGCAGCTGGTGGGGAGACACAGCCCACGGAGCCTAGCAGGTGCTGCTTATCAGCTCTCTCTCCCAGGCAAGGCCAGGTGGGGGTTCTGAGGTTAACACAGGAAGGTGGCTGCCACAGTGGTGTACGGCTTGGAACAGTTTGTGCTGGGGGAGGGTTGGGTTTTCACATGAAAACAAAATGGCTATATTTGGAGGAAAGTGAGCTAGATCTCCCTACCCGAGTTCTCTCCGACGGGAGTTCTGAGAGTGGGGCTGGCAAACAAGACACACTGATGCTCCTCTAGAGGGATGAATGCTGAGCAAGCGGCTTGTTTCCTCGAGACAAGGCTGGTATTTTTCAAAGATACTTTTAATGAGAAACTAAGCAAAGCAGGAGGTATCTGAGTAAGCATAGAATGGAGGTAATCTTGGTAGGGTAAGGACTTCCCACCTAAATCTAATTAAAGTTTAGCTATAGCTGGATCAGTATAAGCATCATTATGTACCCACTCCATAGCTGGCACTGTACAAAGCACAAGGGGCAATAACAGCTCCCCTTTCTAGAGGCCTATAGTCTAGTAGAAGAGACTAGGGGTTACTACCAGGTAACTAAAATGGATATGCGTACAGTTGGTGGTTTGCTAATGAGCTGGAGGAAAAACTTCATTTCAACCCTATTCTGTTTTCTCTGGCCCCTTTACCCCAGTGGCATAGTGGTTACTCACTGGGCTGCAAACCACAAGTTCTATTACAGAGCATCAATATAAAGATGCTGTAAACCTGGTGGCTTAGTGGTTATCACTGGGATGCTGGCCACAAGGTCAGCGGTTCGAAACCACCAACTGCTCCAAGGGAGAAAGATGAGGCTTTCTACTCCTGTAAAATAGTTACAGTCGCAAAAAAAAAAAAAAAAAAAAAAAGGTAGTCTCAGACATCACAGGCTCAGTTCTACCCTGGCCTGTAGGGTTGCAATGAGCCTGTTTTGACTTCATGACAGTGAGTTTGGTGGTGTTTTTTGGGTTTTTTTTTTTTTTGTTTTTTAAATCCCTAGTAGGAAATTACATTTGCATCAAACTTTTAAAAGTCTTCTTTTCTAAAGAGGAGTTGGAAGCATAATCTTGGGTGATTTAATTGTAAATGAAAATGAAAGCTACACAAAGGGGCCTAGGAAATGGTCCCTTCCTTTTGCTTTTGAGAATTATTCGGTCCAAAAAAAATCAACCAACCAATTAAAATAGCTTCAGAGGGCAACAGCCATGGTATTCAGACTATATCTCAGTTATATAGAAAGCATAGAATTTTAAATTAAAAATACTTTGGTTTTCAGATGGACAATTCAATCTTTGGAGTCCCTCGTTGACAGAAAACATTAATACACTCAGCTGCTAACTAAAATGTTAAAACACTGAGTCCACTCAGAGACGCCTTAGAGGAAAACCTAACTTCTACTTCTAACCAAGCAGCCACTTCGGGCACTGCTCTGCACTGACACGCGTAGGCTGCCATCAGTTGACGTGGACTCAGTGGTACCTGGAAATGAAAGGACAATTCAATCTTCCTATTTTACTGATAAGGAAACTCAATTGCAGCATTCATTTTTAAAAATCATTTTATTGGGGGCTCCTTCAACTCTTACAATCCATCCATCCATCCATTGGGTCAAATACATTTTACATTTGTTGCCATCATCATTCTCAAAACATTTGCTTTCTCCTTGAGCCCTTGGTATCAACTCCTCATTTCCCCCCTCCCTCCCTGATCCCCCTCCTCCCTCACAAACCCTTGATAATTTATAAATTATTATTATTTTGTCATGTCTTACACTGTCTGACGTCTCCCATCACCCACTTTTCTGTTGTCAGTCCCCCAGGGAGGGGGCGTTATATGTAGCGCCTTGTGATAGGTTCCCCCTTTCCACCCCACCCTCCCTCCACCCTCCCAGTATCGCCCCTCTCACCACTGGTCCTCAGCGGTTCATTGCAGCGTTCTTAATGAATTACCCAATTCTCAGCTGTGTAGTTGCAGAAGTATTCAGGTTTCATATATTTGCCTTACCTACTTCAGATATGTCAGGAGAGACCATTCCCTGGAGAAGAACAGCGTGGTTGGTAAAGCAGAGGGACGGTGAAGGAGAGGAAGGTCCTTCTTGAGCTAGATGGATGCGGCAGCTGCCACATGGGAACAACTGTGAGGATGGCACGGGACCTGGCAGTGTTTCGTTCTGTTATGCACAGGTCACTCTGGGTCAGAACCAACTCAATGACATCTAACACGGACACATATCGCAGTTGATATATAATTCACAAAAGCATCCAGTGAGTAACTGACTGACCAAAGTCCAATTTTCAGACATGCATTATACTGTGTCAACCTCATTCTGAGGCCTTACAAGATTATTGTCCTGTCATTCCAAGTTTATATCATCGCATATCAATCCTGTAGGCAATAGTTGGCTTCTTCTAAAATACAAACAAAAGCTGTATGGTTGTTTTTTGTTAGTAGTCTATTTTTGTTCTTTTTGCAAATATAAGCAAATATACAAATCAGAATTGACGCAATGGCTGTGAGTTTGAGAAGTCTTAAAAACTATTTTGGAGGGGGGAATGGGGAGTGAGGAAAAAATAAGGATCTGATATCAAGGGCTCAAGTAGAAAGCAGGTGTTTTGAGAATGATGATGGCAACATATGTACAAATGCGCTTGACACAATTGATGTCTGTATGGATTGTGATAAGAGGTGTATGCACCCCTAATAAAATGATAAAAAAATTATTTTTGATATGTATAATTCAGTGATATTGATTGCATTCTTTAAGTCATGTAATTTTATCCCTTACAAATAGACTGTAAAAATACACAATCTCTAAGCAAACATTTTATCCTAGTTAAACTCAACTGTTTTTTAGGTTTAAAGATTAACTCTGGGCAATAGTTTTAGAAATACATCCACCCTCTGTGGTTCCAATAGTGGTGGATTCTATCAGAATTTGTTCTGCATTCCCCCACCCCACCCCCACCCTTTTGACCAGGATTCTTTAATAGAATGTTTGACTAAAATGGTCAGTTATGATAGCGAGGCACCATCCAGTTATTCTGCTAAGAGACAGTTGTTCATGGAGACAATTAGCCACACATTCTATTTCTTCCTCTTATTCTTGACTCTCTTTCTTCCTTTGTTGTTCTAGGAAAATAGAGACCACTGCAAATGTTTAAGACCCCACACACTAGATGTGTTAGTCTGGGTACATTAGAGAAACAAATCCACAGAAACTCAAGCATATGAGAGAGTTGTATATAAAGGGTAATTGCCCATCAAGAAAACATCCCAACCCAGTGCTGTCCAAGTCCACAAGTCCAACATTAACCCATATGTCCTACACCAATCCACAAAGTCCTCTTCCATCTCACAAAACACATGCAATGATGCCGGCTGCAGGAGGAAAGCTGAATCACTGAGCATGTAGGCATCTCAGTACTAGCAGTGGTCTCCATACGGCTGCTCCAGCACCCAGGGCTGCATCGGGGTAGGTCTATGTGGCTTCCCCTCAGGGACGTCTTGCAGGAAGTGAGCCTTGCCAGCTGAAGCAGGGAACTGGCTAAGGCAGCTGCACCCTGGTCTGACCATTAGAAAGCAAAAGATTTGAGAACTAGAAAGGTGAGGCTCACCGAGCCATTTCTCTCTCTGTCCTTCAATTAACCTCCACATGTGTTTATCAGCCAGGTTGGCACAATATACTAACTAATTCACTAGACATGAAGTAGGAAGCTGAATGGAAACATTAAATGCATTATTAGGCTAATTAACTGGAAAGTTCCAAGAAATCATAACCCTAAATTTCTAAATGAAGCAACAACGTTTCATGAGGTATTTTGTAACGTATAAGCAGCGTCCATAGTTACTTTTTTTGTTTGTTTGTTTCTTTGTCATTGTTGTGAATATGGGGGAAGTTTGTCGGAAAATGTAATGAAATTGTTCTACAAATTTTTGGAAGCCCCCTCATATATCTCTATTAATTACCTAGAGCAGCTATGCCACAAATTGGTGGTTAACAGACCAATTTGTTTCTCACCATTTACAAAGGTAGATGTCTGCAGGCAGCATGTCATCTCTAGGAGAAAACTTTTTCCCTATCTGCTGTGGGAGGAGAAGATTCTTGTATTTTCTCAGCTTCTCAGATTCTTGTTTCTTGATTCCTCGGTGATGTTCAGGTGGTGTGACATCAGTCTCCCCCTATCTCTATTTACTTGTGCTGGTGATTATTCAATCTGCTCTTTTTATATCTCAGATTATATTGACTTAAGATATGCCCTACATTAAAACTGCCTCATTAGTAAACAGGAACACCCATTTCCTAGTAGAATTATAACTCTATGTACAGGGGTTAGGATTTTACAATACAAATTTGGATGAGAGGACATAATTCAATCTATAAGATTATCTACCAAACAACTTTGGCTATGTCAACATTTTACATATGTACAATGTGACAATAATTGCATTAATTGAGTGTGCCATCCTGCCCTTAATCCATGTAATTTTCCCATAACAGTTAACTCTCCTTCTCTCCATCTCTTCTCTCCCTGGTAACCACCAATAACCATTAAACTGTGGTCTCTGTAAAGTTGCAAGGCTTGCGTTTGATTGGCCCTGATTGGCCTAACTTGGGTCATATGCCCATCTTTAAATGAATTAATGTGGACAAGGGAAGGGAAGAGGGTAAATGGGTTTATTTACCTAGGTAGGGTCACATACTCCCAGAGATTAAACTCATCCACTCTTGGTGGAGTGGGAGAGAGAGATGGGTCACTAAAAAAATTGGGATACTGTTACTATAAAGAAATAGGTAAACATAATAGAAGGTAAAATCCATAACTTATACAATCTATCCTTTTTTTTTACATTTATCCTTAAAGAATATATACAAATGTGCTTGACACAATGGATGGATGGATTGTGATAAGAATTGTATGAGCCCCCCAATAAAATGATTTTTTTTAAAGAATAGTTGAAAAAATTGTGAATGTTTATCTTATATAATAAATGGCTAAGGGAAGGCAAAAATAGCTTTTAAGAGAAATGCCAAAAGATTGAAGAGCAAAACAAAAACAAAACATGTTCTCTTCAGGAAAATCTTAAGAAATCAATGACAGATTTCAGTTCAGTAGATCAAAAGACTGTTCAAACAATTCGAGTCAGTAATGGAGCAGGTGGCGTCATGACGTGATGAGTTTCTCAGTGTTGGAAGGCCCCAAGCAGAGGAAGGGTGGCCATCTGGTCAAGAGAGTTATAGACGAGACCCTAGACGGGTGTGAGGTTGCTCTAAACGGTTTCCTAGATTCCTTCTAACTCTAAGATTGTAAATTATTGAGAACAGCATTAATAAAAGATCTCAACCCATTCAAGGACTAAATTATTCAACAAAAGGTACTGAAATTTTCAGCTATGGAGCTGAACCAACCAGACTTTGGTTGCCAGCAATCCCACTTTAGAAAGAAAATGCATAGGGATCTTGTAAATTAGTTTTTTTAAATAATCAATTAAAGCTAACGTTACAAAGAAAGTTGTCGTTCATAATCCCATGCTCAAAAAAATAATTAAAAAAAAGTTCTCCCACTAGTGATATGTTCACATCATTTCTCTTCTATGAGATTTGTCCCCTAAATTGAACAAGGCTAAACTCAGTGTTACCATTTTTACCTGCTTAGTTCTGGGGAACAGAGAAACTCAGTCACTCTCCTATAATTTGGCTGCAACTTTTTACTTGATATCATATCAAAAATAAGTATTTCCCTGATACAAAATTTTCATCTTTACTCTTGTAGAGCCTCTGTGCTTGGGCTGTGTTGGTAAGCCAGGGCTTAATCAGTCCTTTCCCTGCCAGAGCCCACCTGGGCGGTTTTCAGCTTTTTACTATAGTACTGCTTTGGACACTTTTTCACAAACTATTCTTTCACTCTTTGAATTATTTTCTAGTACTGGCATTAGTGGACCAAAGGTTATGAATATTTTTTTGCTTCTGAATATGTACTGCCAAACACATGCTACCAGTCTGCAAAACTATTAACAATGACTTGAGTTTAACCATTTCCTTAATAAAATATTAGGCTTGATTTAACATCTTAAAAATGGCTAAGTGCTATTAAGCGGCACTTTTTTATATAATATTTTACATTTCCACTTACTTTTCTACAAGTGAGCTTGACTACCTTCTTCTGGATTTGCTTTGCTTTAATCAAAAACACACCTCTTAAATGACACTCCCAACAGCAGGACTGAGCTCAGCAGAGCACCTGGATGCAAAGACGTCACATGAGACAAAGACATGCACATGAGACAAAGGGAGTGAAATGGTGGGGATGCAAATTCACTCCAAGGAGGAGAGCAAGTTTATTCATCTTCCAATCAGATTGCGTTCTCCTGGGAAGGACAGAGAACACTGAGTGAGTTTTCTGCTCAGCATCACATTCCGTAGTTTCTTTCAGCCAGAGGGACTCAACAGCACCAAGAGTTCTCCGGATAGTTGTTTTTTCATTTAATTTCCATTTAATGGAACCCCGCTTGGTTTCCTGGAATTTGAGTTAGGATCCTTTTTTCAGAGCGTCTCCTTTTTTCAGAGCGTCTCCCAATGCCAAAGGTTTTGCTAAACCAGAAGAAGATAGATGAAAAAAACTTAGGTGAGAAGCAAGAAATAAAACACAAAAATTGCATGATAAAATAACACCATAAACCAAAAGCAAACCCACGGTAGGGATGCTATGTAGGATTTCAAGGTGGTAAATCTTTGTGGAAGAGATGGCTTCCTTTTTCCACATTGTGGGGGGAGGTCAGCCACTTTTACAGACATCCTCCCTGAGGGCAGTTAGTCACCGGACTACAGGGTAGGCCTAGCTCCCTGCTGCTGGGGAAAATGAACTATTTCTCCCTGAGGCCTGCAACCAAGCTTTCACACCCTAACAATAATGGTCTCTATCAGTTGAGCCAGGGAACAGGCCAAACCGGCTCTGACATCCAAAATTAAGTTGCCATCCTAAATCTAGAATCCACCCATCTTGTCACATGTGTACACCCAATCCCTCCTCTTCCTATTACGTGGATATCCCTAGGTCACCCCCTCCCATTACTGTATTACCAATAGCAGAATCCCTTCCTGTGACATATGTCTTCACCTGTAATTAGGGGGCTTGCAGGTCCCCAGAGAATATAAAAGCCTGGGCTAGCATTAAATATCTCTCTCTCCCTCCTCGTGGACCACCAAGTGGGGCAGAGGTGAGCATGCTACCATGAATTGTGTCTGACTCCATTTATTTCAATACTTCTCTTCTATCTCTCATGCTCTCTATAACTTTACTATGATCTTACTTATTATCGCTGTACAATTGCGCCTACCGGACCTGTAATGATGTGGTAGGGGCTGGCTTCCTCTGACACTCCATCAGAGATTTGGGTGGGTTTTCATTATAGACCTGATGGTTAGCAACCAGTGCTTTTTGGTCCATCAGTGATATGTTTCTTACCTTCCTTGAAGGAAACTGTGTTGGATTTCTGGTGAATGCACTTCATGAGCAGACTGCAACCATCTGTCCGTGGAGGCTTGCATATTGCATAATGCTGAAGAGATGTCAGTGGAGCTTCCAGACTGAGATGAATTAAGAAGAAAGGCCTGGTGTTAAGCACAGGGTTCCCATGAGCAACCAACCCAGTGGTCACTAACAATGACAAGAGCATGTCAACAAGGTAGGTGGAAATGAAGTTTGAGATTTTCACTGTCATTGAGTCAATTCACAGAACACCTATAAAATAGGGTAAAATTCCCCCTGTGGATTTCTGAGACTGTACATCTTTATGGGAGTACAAAGCTTCATCTTTTTCTCCCATGGAGCAGCTGGTGGTTTTGAACTGCCGTCCTGGTGGTTAGCAGCCAAAAGTGTAACCTACTCTGTCACCAGGGCACCTTCAAGTTTGAGGTAGCTACCACAAAGAACTGCATGAGATTTTCTGAGACTTTTCTACCAAATAAGTAGAGGTAGATTTGATGTGTCCATTTTACTTCCTCTGGAAAGATGTACAAATATAAAAGATTTGAAGCACATTAAAAATAAGATATTAAAGGCATAAGGGTGAATGACTAAAAGTGCTTGTTCCCATAGCAACTGCACCAGTATATGTGTTCCACAGCCCTCTCCCCACTTCTACATGCATCTGTTTCATGCCATTTATTAATTCTGAGAAAACACGAGGTAGCCCTCTAATAAAATCACAACTGCAGGATGCATCATTTCAGATGGCCATGTTATAGTTGTCTAGGTGATAACAGTCTTACGCTCTCCATGGGAAATAGGCACGGGATATCTTTATGTGCGTGTTATTCATATTGTGCATGAGGGTGGGAGCAGCCTTCTCCTCCCACAGGATGGGCTGCAAAGTGTGACATCTGTGATGCAGTCTCCTAATGGCTTTGGTGCACAATGCTATTCTTAGAGCTCGGTCCCAGCAAGACCAAAGTCTCTCTGAACAAAAGAAGAGTAGTTGAGAGGAAAAGCTCATGCCCTAAGCAGAAGGCAGACAAAACTGAGAAAAAAGAGACGGTTCATTTCAGTTCCAAGTGGGGCCCAGAAAAGTCTGGCTAACAGCAAAAGCAGACGAGAATTTAAAAGCACATTAAAATTCATGAGAGGAAGTATCTAGAGTTTGGCCTGATACCTAGTGGTGTTCAATAAATATCTGTCTAATGAATGAATGAACATACTTCTCAAAGATTCAAGAAGTAGCTAACCCTAAAAGAGGCCAGACAGTCCATTCTAAACTGAAGGACTTTGGTAATACTTATTCCCCAAGCCAAAGCTAGGCCGAATATTCCCCATTTTTATTTGTCTTACTTGTACCTTCTGATTTCTCGTGTAGGCAGGAGTTTCTGTTCATTCTTCTTGGCCTTTCTGGGTACTGCATCGCTGCCTGACTTAACAGACAACAGACACATCCCCTGAAGAGAAAAAAGGAAAATGTACCATAGGCGCCATGGCACTAACCGTAAATGGATGATGTTCATTGTCTCTGTATATAATCCCAAAGTTGTTTGTTTGTTTTTGTTTTTAGGTTCATATACAAACACTACTGATACTCAAACCAAAACTCCAGAATGAACAGTCTGGGTATCTGTGACAAATGAACGAACCCATTAGAAGGGCCTTCTGGATTCCCATAGAGGCTGTGATGTTTAAGGTTATAGGTCATCTTGGCGAAGCCATGATTCTCAGTATTTTGGTGAAGATATTATATTAATCATCTTCCATTTTGCGATCTGATATGAGCAACATGTGAAAGAGAATTTGGGGGTAGAGAGTGGCCTTATTTAATGTGCTTGGATATTTAGCAAAACTCTGCCTCCTTCAGGCCTTCGTTGGACTGGTCTTCTCATCTTCAAGTCTGAGAACATGATCCAACAGCCTGCCGTTGGACCTGCAGGTTTTTGAGATTTGCCAGCTCCCATAATGCAGAGAGGCAGCAGCCTGCCATTTATGCACTCTATCGACCTTAGGGTCAACTGCCCCTGCAACCACAGGAGCCAGGAGACGCACCTGCCTGCAGCTTGACCTACACGGATTTAGGACTTGTCAGCCTCCCCCGCTGCATGAGCCATTTCCTTGAAAGGGGCTCTCTCTTACTCTAGATGTACATACATGTCTCCCTGGTTCTGCTTCTCCAGAGAGCCCAACTCAATACATTTTGTACTTAGAATGGTTGTGCAGGAACAAAATCATAAGACGGAGCTTTCTGAATTGGTGCTCAAGTCAGAGCAGTCTAGAGGGAGTAACTGGCTCTGCCTCCAGCGGTAAAGGGGGCAGGCGCTGCTCACTCATGAAATGAGGTGGCGATAGAAAGACTCAAAGTATCACTGCAAAAGGATAAAAAAAATTGTGAAAAATAAGACTCTGGGAGATGGTGTATTTCAAATATTTCTACTTTTTTCTTCTTCTTTTTCAGAATAAGAAGCATAAGTACTAGCCCAGGTGGTGACGAAGCATGGTAGTAGGGCAGGAGGAAAGTCAAGGGAGAAGGAGGAAAGAGCTAGGAGTCAAAGGGCATTTATGGAGGTCCAGACAACAACATGTACATGCAAATATATATAGGAGGATGGGGAAATAGATCTATGTGTCTATATTTATAGGTTAAGTATTAAGGTGGCGGAAGGACCTTGGGCCTCTACTCAAACACTCCCTCAATGCATGAATACTTTCTTTTATTAAATTGGAACTCTATGATGCTCACTCTCCTGACACAACTGCTGAAGCCAAAGCAGGTGAACAAGTAAATGTGGTGCAGAAAACTGATGGTGCCCGGCTATCAAAAGAGATAGTGACTGGGGTCTTAAAGGCTTGAAGATAAACAAGCGGCCATCTAGCTCAGAAGCAACAAAGTCCACATGGAAGAACACACCAGCCTGTGTGATCAAGTGGTCCCAAAGGGATCAGTTATCAGGCATCAAAGAGCAAAAAATCATATCATTGGCTGCACACCTCCATGATAGGATCGCTGAAGACAAATGGATGCATAAGCAAAAGTGGTGAAGAAAACTGATGGTGCCCGGCTATCAAAAGAGATAGTGGCTGGGGTCTTAAAGGCTTGAAGGTGAACAAGCGGCCATCTAGCTCAGAAGCAAATAAGCCCACATGGAAGAAGCACACCAGCCAGTGCGATCACGAGGTGCCAAAGGGACCAGGTATAAGGCATCATGCAAAAAAAAAAAAAAAGATATATGTGTGTGTGTGTGTGTGTGTGTGTGTATACACCATATTGAATGAAGGGGGAAGTGCAGAGTGGAGACCCAAGGCCCAAGTGTCGGCCAATGGAGATTCCCCTCATAGAGGGGTTTAGGAGAGGAGATGGGTCAATCAGGGTGCGAGGTAATACTGATGAAGAACACAGCTTTCCCCCAGATCCTGGATGCTTCCTCCCCCAACTACCATGATCCGAATTCTACCTTGCAGGGCTGGATAGGGCAGAGGTTATACATTGGTACATATGAGGGCTGGAGGCACAGGGAATCCAGGGTGGATGATACCTTCAGGACCAAGGGTGTGAGGGGCGATGCTGGGAGGGTAGAGGGAGAGTGGGTTGGAAAGAAGGAACCGATTACAAGGATCTACATGTGACCTCCTCCCTGGGAGAGGGACAGCAGAGAAGCGGGGGAAGGGAGACTCCGGATAGGACAAGATATGACAAAATAACGATGTATAAATTACCAAGGGCACATGAGGGAGGGGGGAGCGGGAAGGGAGGGGGGAAAAAAGAGGACCTGATGCAAAGGGCTTAAGTGGAGAGCAAATGCTTTGAGAATGATTGGGCCAGGAAATGTATGGATGTGCTTTATACAATTGATGTATGTATATGTATGGATTGTGATAAGAGTTGTATGAGTCCCTAATAAAATGTAAAAAAAGAGGAGAAAAAAATGATTAGGGCAAAGAATGTACAGATGTGCTTTATACAATTGATGTATGTATATGTATGGACTGTGATAAGAGTTGTATGAGCCCCTAATACATTGTTTTAATAAAATTTTTTTTAAAGAAGCATAAGTACACCGATGGTTTGGTCCTACTTTTCCTAGATAAATTTGCAAAACAAATGTATAAATTAGATGTTTCAGAGTTACGAGTCAAGCGCAATACAAGCTCTGAAATTTGCCACTTGTGTCCTTAAAAAAAGCCTTATTTCTTGTGGTAAACAGACCTCATATTGCCAAAAACCAAGCCCAGAGTCTTATCCTAAGAGTGGCTAAATTACAGTGCCAATGGAATTCCCAACATCAGTTGGTGTGTGAAGCTAAGGCATTAACTGGGAAGGAACAGGATCTAAACTTGAGATGGCTACATGAAGGCAGCCAATGAGGAAACTGGAGACATCAAACCACTAAGTCCCATGGAATCGCTCTGGCCAACAGAACGAGCTCTCTGATTGCCCTCTGAAGAGATGGCTCCATCATTCTCTGTTATGCCGCCCTCCCCAGTAAAACTATGATCTTTTCCCACCTCCATCTGAGGAGATCAGCCCAGAATTGCCTAAAGAGTCTTTGTCTTAGACATTGCCTGGGGAAGGCACCAGGACTATCTGGAGTATTGCCTGAGCAGATGTCTTACGAGAGATGTCTGAACGTGCCGAGGACCGACCCCCACCATCCATTGTTTCTTCTAGACCTATAACTAGATTTAAGTCCTAGAAAGCCCCATGAAGAAACAAAATACAAAGTGAGAGGGAATACAACCCTTCAAAAGAACTACTTGACTTTCTAATACATGTCAACAAAAACTCGAGAAATGTGTACAGGGATGGTTATTAAATACGTGAGATAATGATCCACGGAACATAAAGTGGGATCAATCTGATCTTATAGATATGGGACCACTAAGCACTGATTCTTCATTCTACGTTTCAGGTAGGAGGATTAGAAATGATTGAATTATTTACTTGGTTGTTTCATTGATTGAGTGGTAGCCTACAATCTATCCAAGGGCTTTGGGAAATTGTCAGGTTAGAGAGAATTTATCAGGTTGGAGCCACAAAACCAGCCATGGAATGCCCAGAGGACAAACTCTTTACCCCAACAGTGATGAACAAACTTGTGAAGGAAGAGCAAGCATCCTGGAATACTGCTTTCATTTTACATAAGTCGGAGTTGATGGCAGGCACCATCCTCGCGGACTAAGACGCCTGCCTATAATAGTGGTGCTAGGAGCTGAGTAATGACACGTCCTCAACCAGGAAAACGAGGACATGTTCACTGTAAAGGGTAGCAGAGTCAAATCAGTGATCAAAATAGTCTGACTCATGAATGTGTGGTGCTAGCTACTTACTCATGGTATCCCTAGGAGTTGAATAGATGGGAAACCTATTAAATAGTTGCTGAATCTGAGCTCCGATAGTGTAGTGGTTGCTGGTTGGGCTGCAAGATCCACAGTTCGAAACCACCAGCCACTATATGGGAGACAGATGAGGTTTTCTACTCCCATAAAGAGTTATAGTCTCAGGAACCCACAGGAGTAGTTCTGCCCTGTCTGACAGGGTCACTGTGAATCAGCCATGACCCAGTGGCAATGAGTTTGAGTATACATACACAAAAGAATGATAAGTCAAGTGGATGACAGTATCCTTTGAATTGCCAGAATAGAGTGTCATAGCCTCTCAATCTATTTCCAGATGTCAGCCAGCTTACAGACCCACAATCCCTTGAATGAAGGGAGTCTGAATCCCCTTTAGGAAGGATCCACTGCTTTGGCAAACATTATACTGTTCATTGTTCTTCCGGTCTTTCCCAAGGAGATATGTGGCCTTGTAAGAAGGTCCCTGTGCATTTTGCTGTCTCACGTTAATGTTTACCAAAAGGCGACCTCCGCACGGGAGGATTTCAACAATCAAGTTGATAAATTGATCAAATGTTTGTGGTTTCCATTCTTCTTTCCCCGACCACCTGCTATTGCCAGATGGGCCCAGAGACAAAGCGTGGTGGCAGAGGTGGGCTCAGCAACATGAACTTCACTCCTCAAGGCCAACTTAATGACAGTTAATGCTGAGCACTCAATCTTGGGTCTGTGGCCTGTGTCCAATATATATGGGTACTCTAGCCAAGTTTCCCTCTCTCAATCCTGCATACAATTCATCAACCTTTGGTTGTTGATTCTTGGGATGTGAATCAGCCAACTGCCATTTGACCTACAGAATGAGATATATCAGCCACTGCAACCACATGAGTCAGAAGAATCCTCTAACCTGATGCTTGACCCACCCAGATTTAGGACTCACCTACCTCCACAACTGTGTGAGCCAATTCTTTGGGGGAAAAAAACTCTCTCTCACACAAAGCATGTAGGCAGAGATGGGCTCAGCAACATGGACTTCGCGCATCAAGGCCAATAGAAAGCTAGATGATAGATAGATAGATAGATAGATAGATAGATAGATAGATAGATAGATAGATAGATAGATAATATTTATACACACACATTTCCCTGGCTTTTCTCCTCTAAGGAACTCAGCCAGTTTGAAGCATTTGCATTTGCATTTGCAGTTCATGGGTGTGCCTACAAACCAAACCGAAGAGTTAGAGGTTTGAGTCCATCCACAGGCACCTCAGAACGCTCAGGGATTTACTTTCAGGAAAGTTAAAGCAGAGTAACTATTGATGACTCTATGGAGCACAGTTCTATTTTGACACATAAGTTGCCATGAGTTGGAACCAACTGCTCAGAAACTGGCATATATGTGCACATAAAGAAATGTTCTCTTGTGGGCTTTAGGTATTCCTTGATGCAAACGATCTAGTGCTCAACTACTACAGTAAGGGTTGTTGGTGGAAACCCACCCAGAGGTGCTTGGAAGATAGGCCTAATGGTCAGCTTCCGAAAGGTCACAGCCTTGAAAACACTGAATACAGCAGTTCTGTTCTGGAAGCTGGGAGTTGCCAGGAGTCCTAATTGACTCTAGAGCAATCAACAACCAAATTTTTAAAGGGGCATGCAACAGAACAGCAAGGAGAGCAGAGCAAGGAAGTCCTGAGGGAGTACCAAAAATAGACTCTGGGCCAGGGAGTGGCACTCCATCAGATTCGACCAGAAAAACACTCCGAAAGTTCAACAAACACCTTTAAGGCTTTTTTCTTTTCTTTTTGTCATTTGTTGTTGTTGTTGCTTTGTTTTGCTCTGTCTTGTTTTTTGTGCACATTATTATCTCTGCAGGTCTATCTAAATAAGATAGGGGGTACAAAAAATCTGGAGGAGAAAAAAACAGGACCGTTGGTGGGGGGACATGGGAGAGGGGGAGGTGGGGGAAAGGAAGTGGGTGTTAACAAACCCAGGGACAAGGGAACAACAAGTGATCCAAAATCGATGGGGAGGAGGGCATAGGATACCTGTTGGGGCTTGATCAGGGGCAAGGTAACCGAGAGGAATTACTGAAACCCAAATGAAGGCTGAGTATGATAGTGGGACAAGAGGAAAGTAAAAGGGGATAGAGGAAAGAACTACAAATGCAAAGGGCATTTATAGAGATCTAAATATAGGCAAGTACACATGTAGATATATTTATTTATGAGGATGAGGAAATAGATCTGTGAATAGTAGATGGATATTGGGCCTCCTCCACTCAAGTATTCCCTCAATACAAGAACACTTTGTTCTGTTAACCTGGCATTCCATGATGCTCACCCTCTTGACAGGATCGTTGAAGACAAAGTGGATGCACAAGCAAATGTGGTGAAGAAAGCTGATGGTGCCTGAATGTCCAAAGATATAGCGCCTGGGGTCTTAAAGGCTTGAAGATAAACAAGCAGCCATCTAGCTAAGAAGCAACAAAGTCCACATGGAAGAAGCACACCAGCCTATGTGATCATGAAGTGTTGATGGGATCAGGTATCAGACATCAAAGAACAAAAAAATCATATCATTGTGAATGAAGGGGCATGTGGAAGGGAGACCCAAAGCCCATCTGCAGGCAACTGGACATCCCCTTACAAAAGGGTTGTGGGGAGGAGACGAGTCAGTCAGGTTGAAGTATTGCACCAATGAAACATACAACTTTCCTCTAGTTCTTTAATACTGCCACACACACACACACACACAGTCATGATCCCAATTATACCTTACAAATCCGGCTATGCCAGAGGATGTACACTGGTACAGAGAAGAACTGGAAACACAAGGAATCAAGGACAGATAAGACCCTCAGGACCAATAATGAGAGTAGTGATACCAGGAGGATAAGGGAAAGATGGGGTAGAAAGGGGGAACTGATCACAAGAATCTACATATAACTCCCTCCCTGAGGGACGGACAACAGAAAAGTGGGTGAAGGGAGACATCGAACAGGGTAAGACATGACAAAATAATAATAATGTATAAATTATCAAGGGTTTGTGAGGGGGGCGGGGCGGGGAGGGAGGGGAAAAATGAGGAGCTGATACCAAGGGCTCACATAGAAAGCAAATGTTTTGAGAATAATGATGGCAAAAATGTACCAATGTGCTGACACAATGGATGGATGTATGGGTTGTGATAAGGGCTTTAGGAGCCCCCAATGAAATGATATTAAAAAGAAAAAAGATATGAAGACAATAATAATGTATATTTTTTCAAGGGGTCACGAGGGTGAGGGGAGGAGAAATGAGGAACTGATACCAAGGGCTCAAATAGAAAGTAAATGCTTAGAAAATGATGATGGCAACATGTGTACCAATATGCTTGATATAATTGATGTATGGAATGTTATAAGAGGTGTAAGAGCCCCTAATAAAATGATTTTTTTTAAAGGAAACAAAGCAAAGCTTTATTTCTTTCTAATTTGTGACATCCAAAGGCTGTCTAGACCCTTTTTTTCTGACTCCCCAAACCAGAAATAGTTCTTTATGATAAACCTGAGTCTCTATATATTTTAATTCACGTAGTGGGCTGGATGAAATCTTAATATGAGATCCCAGATAACTTATTCTGTATACTCATTGTCTATATCCACACTTCCCCATATCCATATTTTCAATTAGTAGATATTTTACCCATCATTTTCTCAATGTACAGAGAAGAGATAACGGAAACATTTGATTTCTTTAAGTAAGAAATCTGTTTAACAAAATGGGTGATTATAGTATAAAAGAAAAAGAATGATAAATTGGATGTATCCCTTTTGTATATTGTGAAAGGCATATTTTTACTCATTGTCCACCTAGAAGCACTGTGGAAGGAAGACCTGGTTATATATTTCTGAATAAAAATTAACTAGTGAAACCCTGGGGAGGTTGTGGTTTCTCTCACACACATAGCCGGGAACCACTGGACAACAACCGGATGGTTGGGTGTGGTGTGGTGGTACACAAACATGCACACCACCAGCAACCCAACGACACCAGGGCTGGTGCCAGGGAAGCACTCAGATGAGACAAAGGAGACAGGAGAGGAAGTGTGTGTTTCTTATTAAGAACAGACAGCTATTACACTGACAAGCAGTCACTAGTACACTCGTCAGAAGAGTCTCTAGGGTCGGCAGGTACCGCGCCAGACCTGGGCCCACTTGACAGGGGACGCCAAAGAGGATTTTGTAGTGACAACGGCAAGTTTCCATTGCCAGCTACCACGGATCATTCAGCCACCAGAGATCAATAGACACACACACACTCAGACACACACACAGAGACACACACTCAGACACACACACAGAGACACACACTCAGACACGCACGCACTCAGACACACACACACACTCACACAGACACACATTCAGACACACACTCAGACACACACACACACTCAGACACACACGCACTCAGACACACACACAGACACACATTCAGACACAGACACACACACACTCAGACACACACACACACTCAGACACACACGCACTCAGACACACACATTCAGACACAGACACACACTCAGACACACACACACACACTCAGACACACACACATTCAGACACAGACACACACACTCAGACACACACACACTCAGACACACACGCACTCAGACACACACGCACTCAGACACACACAGACACACATTCAGACACACACACACTCAGACACACACACACTCAGACACACACATTCAGACACAGACACACACACTCAGACACACACAGAAACACACATTCAGACACAGAAACACACTCAGACACACACAGAAACACACATTCAGACACAGACACACACACTCAGACACACACACACACACTCAGACACACACGCATTCAGACACACACGCACTCAGACACACACATACAGACACACATTCAGACACAGACACACTCAGACGCACTCAGACACACACATTCAGACACAGACACACACTCAGACACACACACACACACACTCAGACACACACACACACATTCAGACACAGACACACACTCAGACACACACACACACACACTCAGACACACACACATTCAGACACAGACACACTCAGACGCACTCAGATACACACACACACTGGCGCGCGCGCACCCCCTCCCCCTCGGTGGCCCCGCCCCCACGCGGTTGCCCCGCCCCGCCCCAGCGTGGGCTCCGCCCCTCCGGCTGGGGGCGGGTGAGCCGGCACTTCTGGCCACGGCGCTGGCGGGGCGGCTCTGGGCTCCGGGCGCTCGTGCCAGCGGCGAGCCCGGCCCATCGGCCCTCGCTCGGGTGGCGGCCGCTGCCGGCGCTTGGCGACTGGGCCCCGGCGGCCGGCCGGGACGGCGGGAGTTGGCGGCAGGATGTGCTCGGCCGGGGAGCTGCTGAGGGGCGGCGGCGGCGCGGAGCGGGAGGAGGAGTGGACCTCGCTGGCGAGGCGGGCGGCGGCGGGGGCCGAGCGGGAGCCCGGCGCGATCCCCAGGCAGCCCTGGCGGCGGCCGCCGGCGGAGCGAGAGCAGGTGAGCGTGGAGACGGGGCCACCGGCGCGGCGCGGCACGGCCCGGCGCGGGGCCCCACCCGGCGGGCGGGGAAGTGCCGGCCGGCGGGCCTCCTCTGGGCTCGGCCCCTCGGGGGTGCCGGCCGGCGGGCTGGGGGCCCGGGAAGCCGCCCGCGGAGCGGGAAGTGAGGTCCGGAGGGAAGTGTCGCCTTGTGGTGACAGCGGGCGCTGCCCAGCCGTCGGGCCGGCGGCTCTCGGGCTCCGCGGAAACGCCGCTTCGCAGACGACCACCCGCGTCGGAAAACCTCCCGTGGACACCGACGCGGCCTCGGCCTGGGACCGGGGTCCCCGCGCGGCGTCTGGGGGCTCCTCCTGCCCCCTCCGCCCTCCATCTTGTGTGCACGCCCAGAGAGTGCCTGTGAGGTGGGGTCGCTCGCAGTGTGGACGCAGGACAGCCCGTGCCTACCTACCGAAGGCCTGCGGACGAGGCCGGGGGCGCTCGGAGCAAGGGCTCCCCGCACAGCGGTCCACGGGGGTTCGGAAAGGCCGGGGACGATCGAGGGAAAGGAAGTGGGGTACTTTGTGAAACTCCCTCCATTCGGCCCCTGGAAGTGTGCTCAGGGGCGTTGTCATTCAGCCACTGTGTTCAGTAGCAGGTAAGAAGTTTCGCAAGAGGGCGAACTGTGTGGGCAGAAGAAATTGAACTAAGTCTGGGGTGAATTTCCACCAGCAAGTAGTCATTAGAGCTTCACAAATTCTGAGATCAGTGTTCCCGATACTGACAGGAAAGGGAAGGAATTCAAATAATTATTGGCCTTTTGTAGAGACTGCTGCTGGCGAGGAGCGCGGTTGGCACCCACCTGCCTCTGGGAGAGAAGAGGCTTTGGACTCCCATTGAGAGTTAAGGGTCTTGGACACTCACAGGGGCGCTTCTGCCCTGTCTTAGTGGGTCGCCTGTGTCGAATTGACTGGAGGCCAGTGAATGTGGTTTGGTTTTGTTTTCTTGGGTTTTTTGTGTTTTTATACTGTTGGAGCAGTCCGTTGATAGCTGTCGCCTTTCATCATTTTTTCTTTCGCCATTTGTCCTCCGTGTTGTCACATTTCACAAGCCATGTTCTCATCACTAAATACATTCATCCTATCATCAACGTTACTTAGAAAACGGAAGGAGTGCCATTTTTCATTCATGTGATAATACAAGAGATAGCAAATAATTGGAAGCTAGATCTTTCGGATTCCATTCCTGGTGGTTTTCCTGTGTTAACTGTACCACGACTCAGTAGTTAAAGGGCTTGGTTTCTTTTCACCTTACTTGCTCAACTGGAAAAATAAAGAAAACAACAACAGAAAGTCACCTGGAAGAAAGGGGTGACGTTTCCAAAGTCAGTTTTCAAGTGTTTGTAAGGACGCCTGTAAAGTACTTCGTGGAAGTTTCTGTGGCATTGCTGTCGTCAGTAGTCGGGACTTACCAACATTGTTTGGTAGAGGAAAAAAAGAGAAGGAAAAATGAAATAAATATCACTTTGCATGCGTGCCTATTTCCTTCATTGTGTGTCAGAAAAAAATCATTTTCTGTTACTCTTGAAAATGTTGCCTTTATCACTTTTTCTTTATTTCATGATTTATTAAGTATTCCAAGCTTATATATATGAATGGTAAGTGAAACAATAACTGAGATGAGATGTGTTTCCTGTTACATCATTACCAAAGAACTTATCAACCCAATTCATTGTTGCAAGCAGCAAATTTTAGTGATAAATCAATTCCTGGGATTATGATCACAAAGGTTTGTTTTCTAACTTTTCACCACCTTGTGTCCTACAAGTAGAATTTTTAATTTGTATATAATACCTTGCAATGATGGCTTAGATAACTATACAGGCATAGGAATAATTTGAGGGAAAATTTAATGAAATTAACTATCAAATATATATATGCCAAGGAATCAATTTGTTTCGTTTTATTCTTAAGGTTGATTCAGGGAGTTGTGGGGGGGGGGTGTCTTGGTTATTTGTTTATTTTGTTGGTTATTTTAAGGGCACCCAAAAGGCAAACCCACAGCCCTTGAGTTGATTCAGTTTTGTAGTGAATCTATAGGGCGGAGTAGAAACACCCCCTAAAGCTTCCAAATATGTAAATCTCTATGGATGCAAACTGCCATGCATTTCTCCTGCAGAGCCGCTAGCGGTTTTGAACCACTAGCCTTTGGGTTAGCAGTCAGGATTCCTATTTGTAAGGACACAGTTGTACCGTGGATTGCCTTTACAGTGCCTTTCTCCCATGGTCTTGGAAGTCCCACCAAGTGATTGGATAAGCACCCTGGTGGCATCGTAGTTACGCATGCGGCCGCTAACGGAAAGGTCAGCAGTTTGAAAACACCAGCTGCTCCAAGGGAGAAAGATGAGACTTTTTACACCTCTGCAGTTAGTCTTAGAAACTCAGAGGACAGTTCTACCTTGCCCTATAGGGTCACTATGAATCTGAATCTACATCATGGGCTATCACTATGCAAATAAGATTCTGTAGTCAATCAAAGAGATTGAATAGCTTGCCAAAAATTCAAATAAGGTGTTTAAGATTTGGTCACTTTTGCTATCCCAGCAGGCTTAACATGAACCATCCCAGGGGTAGAAAGAAGGGCCCTAACTTTCATCAACCAGAAGAGATAGGAACAGAGCATGTCCTTTGGACTTGGGGGGCCTTGTATTGATAAGTCACTTCCTAGACCAGGAGGGAGAGCTGGAACACCAGAAACACAAAGGAATGCTGAGAGACAGAGCCAGAGATATGCCTGCAGCAGAGGCAGCAGAGCCAGGAACCAACCACACACAGAGCAGTTGCCGTACCAGTGCATGAAGCAAGAGTGTTGGTGCCTTCAAGCACAAAGCTTGCTGACCAAGTTGGGTGCCTCTTGGTTCTCATTTGTGGACCTGCGGACCAGAGTAATACTGAGGTGTGAGTGACTGAGGCTGGAGGACCAGAAAAAGGCTTGCCTGTGGGCATGGCTGAAAAGAGACCGTCCTGATGGAAGAGCTTTATCCTACATCTTTCCTGATCTGAATTGTAACCAATTATTTCTCTAATAAACCCTATAATCGCAAGTTCTGTGTGGCCACTGCAGTGAAATATTGAACCCAGAATGATAGCAAAGAGTGTTAGGGGAGAATGACTGATGCCAGAATTATTGATAAAAAGATAGAAGAATCAGCTTTGGGCTCTTGATCTAGATTCTCCTTTCCTTTTGTGCAGTTAGAGGTCAGATGCATCTGCCACACCATTTTGACACATAGGGACTTCAAATTATAAATGGATTAATGTTGAGAAATTGGTTTGTAAACTGGTTATTTCGGACTTAAACTAAACCTTTCCGTAGAAACGAAATAAACAGAAACATGAGCAAAACTGATTAGCTGGAAATGAGGCAAAGCCCATCTTCCTGCTGTCCTTTCTCATTACTCATTTGGTGTTCTAGACTGAATCGCCTGTGGATGTTGAGAGCAGGTAGTGGCGGCAGCCGGGGTTTCCTGGAGTGTGCTCTTGAACTCAGTAGCTCCAGGAAGCTCTTGCTTTTCTCACTTTTTAAATGCTTTTGTGAGCAACTGATTTCCCACGTCAAATCCCTTTCTATTTTTGTTTCTTTCGGGGAGGGTTTTGCTCTTACTACTAAGTTGCTTAAGGAGGCTTCTTCCTGGGCCCTTCCCGATGCTGAAAGCTACTTCACACACATCCTTTCCTTATCACTGCTTTCTCTTTCCACTCCTGTCTGAAAAGTCCCCGCCCCTCCCTCAATCTGAAAACTCTCACATTAGCTTTGAAATCCCAAACCTATCTCTGACTCATTATGATTATAATGTCCTAGCAAAGTATATCTGTGTGTTGGTATTTATTTAATATATTACTGAATACTGAAAAGAGCTCTTGAAAATGATTTTGGGGGGGTTTTTTTATTCACATTGAGGACCGCTGACCAAAGCCATGGTATTTTTAATCACTTCATATGGCTGCAAAGGCTAGACAATCAATAAGGTTACAGGTTGGCTTGCTAATTCAGCAGTTCAAAACCAGCAGCCACTCTATGGGAGAAAGACAAGGCTCTCTCCTCCTGTAAAGACTTAGTCTCAGAAATGGGGCTCCTCCACCCTTTAGGTCTCTGTGAGTTGGAATGGACTCAGTGACAGTGAACTTTTTATTTGTTTTCTTTTTACTTCATTATGGAAAATTGTTCTGTGCATTACATGTACAGCAGTATCCTTGGCCTCTAGACTTTTCCAAAAATCACTTGGGAGGTAAAAGTGTCCCCAGTTTAAAAACTCTGATTTAGAGGTTTTGCTCTTAACAACGATGCATATATCTTAATGAACAAAAGATGTCTACCATAGGCAACCTTTAGAGTATCATTAGGAACAAGGCAAGATGAGATAGAGGGCTGAATTCACCCAAACTCACTGCATTATTACAGTATTACTTGCGATCTGCTTCTTAAAAGAAAGTGGTTATAAAGACTGTTTTCCTATCATGTTGGAGAACCTCTGCCATCAGATTGATTCCAGCTCCTAGTGATCCTACAGGACAGAGAACTGCCTCGGCGGGTTGCCGTAACTGTAACTCTTCAGGCGTGGAAAGCCTCATCTTTCTTCCTCAGAGGATCTGGTATCTTCAACCTGCTGACCTGTGGTTAGCAGCCCAACGTGTAACCCACTATACCACCAGGGCTTCTAATTCATAGGGAAAGATTCTTCCTATATATGCAAAGAATCCTGCTTCTTGGATTCTGGTCCGCCCTAGTACTAGTTAGTTTAGCTTGGACAAAGCTTCATCATGCCTTGCCAAGAGTTCAAAGGCACTGATACCGTGTTCAAGAGCAAACACGGTGAATACTGTGGATTGGCATATGTTCTAGTCCACTGCCCTTCTAAGTGTGGTTTGTAGTTGGCACAATGCCAAAATCACTCATGAGTTTGCTCCCCAACCAAATCAAACTCACTCCCATTGGGGTGATTCTGACTTAGCTAAAAATGTAAAATATCCGGCCCAAATGAATCAGAATCTGCATTTAAGATGATCCCCACCGCAGACGCCTGATAGATTTATTTTCCATTACGAGTCCAGCTGAAAAGAAGATTGGACTGTCTGACACAAAGAACACTGCAGGGTTTCATGTGCTAGAGATTACTAAGTACCTTACATATATCATTAGCTCATGTAATCCTCCCAACTATCTTAGGAAGGTGATGTAACTATTGTTCCTATTAGACAGATGAAGAAACTGAAGCCCAGAGAGGCTAATTAATGGCCCAAAGTTACGATTAGTAAGTATAAGAGCCAGGACTTAAAACTAGGTATTCTAGATCCAGAATCCATGCCATTACACATATCTCTAATGATAGATCAAAAGGGAAGGCTAAAGGCCCCTTCTCAACCTGCCCCCCACTCCAGTTTTGTTGAAACACACTTATGAAATTGCTTTTATCAGGGTTCCTTTGCTTACCAAAGGAACCCTGGTGGCATGATGTTTAGTCATTGGGTTGTGATCCACAAGGTCAGGGATTCAAAACTACCAGCTGCTCTGGGAGAGAAATATGAGGCAGTCTACACTGGTAAAGATTTCTAGCACTTCTACCCTGTTCTATAGGGTCACTATGAGTCGCCATTGACTGCATGCCAGTAGGATTATTTTGATTTTGGTTGGTTAAAAAATGCCTATGAGCTAGGTATTGTTCTGAAGATTACAAGCATTACAAGTGGCAAGAAAATATTAAATGAAACATTACTGTTTGAAAACAAACAAAACTATCATTATCGACAGCAGGAGAACCCCTGGTGGGACTCTCAGATAACCTTTGGACTGCTAACCACCCACAGGACGGCAGTCCACATCCACTGCTGCTCCTGGGAGAAAGATGAGGCTTGTCTGTCCCTGGAAAGACTTACAGCATCAGAAACCTTACACCTGTGCGTGTGTCGGGTCACTATGAGTATATGCATGGACTTAATGGCAGTGGGTTTGGTTTTAATTTGAATTAATAAACAGGATGCTTATATACCTAAAAGATGCAAAAGAATGAGGAATTGGAATTAATAAAATAATCCAGGGAGGTAGCCAGTTAAAAACTGAGCATACATCTAGAAAAGCCAATGACTAGAAAACATGCTGGAGGCGAGATCCTTGCCAGCATGCTTACAAACATGCTAAGAAGGTCCTCTATTACTGGTGCCTGCAAGTGGGTACCCTCTGCGAGCACCCCGTGTGCACCGCCCTCACCATTGCTCTGCATGTGAATCCGCTGTTGAAACCATTGTGTCAGTCCATCTTCTGCAGGGTCTTCCTGGACTTCCTCGCTTTCCCAAATATCACTTCCTCTTTCAGGGACTGCTCTCTCTTGATCACATAGCAAAGGACGTGAGGTGAAGTCTTGCCATTGTTGGCTCTAAGGAACATTATAGCCACACTTTTGCTAAGACCTGCCTACGGTGTTTGTTCTTCTGGCAGTGCTTGCGGTATTTTTTGCCAAATGTATCAAAAAATTTTTCTTTAGTCTTCCTTATTCATCGTCCTACTTTCACACGAAACGGGAGTGATTGAAAACTACCATCACTTGGGTCAGGTAAACCATAGTCTTCTGTGACACCCTTCTCTTTAAGACTTTATATATGTATTTATATATATGTATATCTGAATCTTTATTGCACACTATCACCTTTGGGTTTAAACACGGTCTGATCTCAGGTTCTCTCGGCACATCTGTTCCATGATCATCTTTTTTTAATTCTTCAAGACTTTAAAGAGGTCATGTGCATCAAGCAGATTTTCCCAATACAGTAAATCACTTGATTTCTTGACTGCTGTGTACATGAGCATTGATTATGGATCCAAGCAAGATAAAAATCCTTGACTTCACTTTTTTCTGTTTATGGCCATAGTGTGAAGGATATTTATTTTCTTTTCAGTGAGTTATGGTCTATGCTGAAAGCTACACATAATCTGAGAAGCTGGACTCTGAAGAACGTGGCATTTGGACTGGAGGAAGGCATATTAACAACCTGCGGTAAACAGAAGGCACACAACTCTGCTTGCCAAGAGTGAGGAAGCTTGAAGCAGAGCTGTGTGTCTTCTGTCTACCGCAGGTTGTTAATATGCCTTCCTCCAGCCCAAATGCCACGTTCTTCATAGAGTCCAGCTTCTCAGATTATTTGTTCAGCATACAGATTGAATAAGCATGGTTAAAAAATAACACACCCCTAATATATACTTTTCCTGATGTTAAACTATGCAGTATTCCCGTGTTCTATTTGTAAGGCTGCATTTTAGACCACCAACAGGTCTCACTTGAACACAATCAAGTGTTCTAAATTTCTACTCTTCTTCTTTCATCCATAGTTTGATTCACCTAGTCAAAAATCATTCAAAAGAGATTAAATACATAAAAGTTGAAAATGCAAGAAAATATAGATGGATATTTAGCTGATTACCAAATCAGGAGAAAAGTTTCTAAACAAATATATAGATAACTATAAGTACGGGTGTGTATGAAATGACCCCCCCCCCCAAAAAAAAGAAAGGAATTCCTTTGGGTAATTAAAATGTAAAGCATTTATTTGAGCAGAGACTAAATGTCCGTCACTCTGTACAAAATATACATTTTATCTTCTGATCTGTTTTTTCCCCTCTATTCTGGGAGGAGGGAATTCATTTTGTTTTCAATGTTTTACATTTATCCCTATTGGCACTGTGCCTTGTCTTGGCATGGAAAGAGGAAATGGTTTGCTTTTTTGTTGCTGCTGCTGTTTTCTTATGGCAACAACTGCCGCTTATCGTAGTTCTGATCAAAAAGAAAGCATGGTGCAAATGTTTTGAACTTCATGAAAAATGAAAAGTGATTATTAGTACTTAATAACTAAACACAATGGTTTAAAAACTTAAGTGACTTTCTTCTGTTTTTAACTGTATTCTCCTTCATAGAACTCTTTCTAATATCTCTGAGATATTATTACACTTCTACATTTTATCTAATTACACAAAAATTATTTTTATCCTTTTGATTGAATTTTACATGTATGCATGCATGCAGACTGTCTGCAGAGGCTAAACATTCACATTGCAAATTCCATAAGTCTGCTTGAATTCATGTTTCTTATTCCTCAGTTTTCAGTGGAAATAAAATATAGCAAAAGTAAAATTGCCACTGTTGCAAGTTGAGAATTGAGAGGAAAAGCCATCTTTAAGGGAGAAATATTTGATTAAAGATTCTTTCAGTAGAGAAGCTAGTCTGTTTTGTAGTACGAGCTATAAACTATCTTTCACAAAAACACAATAATGACACCAGAAACTTAATTTAGAAAGAAGATCTTAGGAAAAGTACAAATACACAAAGAGATTTTTTTCTTATCTGCAACTTGAATTAATCATATTCATTTCATGGTCGACTCTTCTTATTCGTCTAGACAAAGTCCTTCTCACATATAATGAATGTCATGTTTTCTTTCTGTACTCTTTTCTTTCCCCACAATGGACACTGGTTTGCCAGATTCCCTTAAAATTGTGTATGTCTCTTTAAATACTGAAAGAGTGGAAATTTTATATGATTTATGACTTGTAAAATATTGAACTCTTGATTAAGATGAAAATTTTTAGTATTTTTCAATTCATAGATATTTAAACATCAATTCAAGAACTAGCTGATAAACTCATCGATTTTACCCAAATATTTTTTCTCCTTTATTAGTTCTCTGCAGTTTAAGGGCATTGACGTGTAAAAGAATGTTGTAACTGCATCGAGCTATAAATGCAAGTTAAGACAATTAGAAATAATATTCTGTCAAGGTGACAGACATGAAAAAGATGCATGGGGTGAATTTAGAGAAAAATGTATAAATTAAGAAGATAGTAAAGTAAATGGTATAAACTAATTCAGCATATCTGGAGGGCAATCTGGTATCAATAAAAAAATCAATAACGTATCTATTATCTTAAAGATTTAAAAAAACAGGGAGCTTAAGTAACATATTGAAAGTATCACAACTAGTAAGTTACAGAGTTGAGATTCAAACTTATGTCCAACCAAGCTCTGAACCACCAATCCAGTGTTGGCACAAAATAATCTGTTTATTGGATTGTGGATAATACAGGCTAAGTAGAAGTGGATGTCGTATAATAAAATAGACTAGAACCTGTTGGTGTATCACATGTACTGTGCATCATTTTGTAGACCTTAGTTTTTTGTACTAAGTCAGGATGTAAAATAATATGAGGAGAAGCCAACAAGCATTGCCATAAAATCTTGAAAGCCTTTATTAAAGCAAAACTATCAAAAGGTGAAGCTGCTGTGTCTTGAATCCAGTGTACACACACTTCTGAAGGCGGCATCTTCTTCTCTGTAGCCTGTCAGCATGGGCTTCTGTACTCTGCAACTTACACCTCATCAAAACTTCCTAATAAGCCCCAGTGATCATCATGTGTCCTTGGAGAAAATCTATCAAGATTACCCTGTAGGCCTCATCCAAAACAGTTGCCATACTTTCTGAGCTGATCTCTCTGCCTTGAATTGAATGGGGCGTACCCGAGCTCCTCAGAAGTCACTGTTTTGATTGGACCTTTTATGAATGAACCCTAAAGGTATTTAAGACAACTGTATTACTGAGAAAACCTGTGTGCGTCCATCTACTGATCATAGAGACGAACATTTTCAGTATGTTTTGTTTGGAATAAATCCATGCTATATGCACTAAAACCTTTGATACTTTCTTTTAATTTAAAGAGAATAATTGTTAAGATTTAAGAGACAAAGATAACACAGACACATCATCCCAATAAGGGAGGCCATCATCACAAGGTTAAAATAACCCCTTGATAGATTACGAATTATTATTAGTTTCATTTCTCACACCGACCACTGTCTCCCTTCTCCCATGTTTTCTGCTCTTCCCCCTGGAGAAGGGTGTATGGTTATGGCTCGATCATTGTGATCCCCCTTTCTCCTTTCCTCTCCCCCCCTTCCCCTTACCCTTCAGGTGTCACCATTCCCACTCCTGTGCCTAGATTCCGTGTATCGTGAGCCCACATATCTTATCTATATCTGTATACAGCACTGGGCTGAAGCAGCACTGGGCTCATGATGGTTAGGGGTGAGGAAGCCTCAAGGAGCCAGAGGAATATTGTATGTTTCATTGATGCTTTACTGCATCCTGTTGACTCATCCCTTCCCTGTGGCCCCTCTGTGGTGGGAGGATTATTCTATTGACTACAGGTGGGCTTTGGGTCTCTGCTCCAACCCCTTTGTCCTCAACAATATGTTTTTGTTTGTTTGTTTATTTGTTATGTGTCTTCTGATGCCTATTACCCAGTCCCAATGACTCCTCATGATTGCACCAGTGGTGTGCTTCTTCCATGTGGGCTTGTTGCTTCTCTGCTGAATGGCTGCTTTTTTAACGTCAACCCTTTAAGACCCGAGGCAACATATCTTTTAATTGTCGGGCATCATCCGCCTACTTCACCACATTTGCTTATGCACCCCTATTGTTTTCAGCAATTGTGTCAGGAGGGTGAACATCAGACTGTCCATTTGTAAGAACAAAGTGCTCTAGTATTAAGGGAGGGCAGGAGCAGAGGCCTGAAGTTCATCCACTAATCCCAGTGTATTGCCTTATAAATATGTGTACATAGACCAATACCTCTTTTTGTGGATGAATGTATTTACATATGTACACAGCTATGCTTGTACCTCTATCCGTTACTTTGCTTCCTAGGTCCTTCCTCTGTTTCCTTTTACCTTCCTCCTGCCCCACCATTACTTTTCCCCTATTTCCACCTCTTGATATTTCCTCTTGCCTAGTTTGCTGTTGCTCCTGCACACATACACACATACACACCCCTATATCCTCCTTGTTATCTCTAATACCCTGTCTATGGCACTGCCTGCTCTCCGCACCCTTCCCCCAACATCCTCACCGCCAGGTCCCCCCAGAACTGTTGGTCCTGCTGCTTTCTCCTTGGGCTTGCTTCCCATGCCTATCTTATATAGTAAGCAGGCAAACAGACGACGACATAGCCCCCAACAAAAAGAAAACAAAAAATTGAAATAAGAAAAGGAGAAGAAAAAAAGGAAGAAATATACATAATTCCAGGTCTATTCACTGTTCTTCATGACTATCTCCCCACTGGACATGGGGGAACTCTGGGTGCTGCCCCTCCAGCCTGGAGTCCGTTTTGGGGGCACTTCAGGGGCTTTGTAGCTTTGCTTTGCTCTGGTTGCTGATCTGTTATGTTACCTTCTTGGTTCGCCCTGCTGTGGGGGGTTCAGATCGCACTACCTCCCTGCTGTGTGACCCCAGAATTGTCCTCTGTCACGGTCTGAGCCAGTAAGGGGAACAACATGACACGAGCTGTTGTTGGCCCCACAGTCCTCTGTGTGTCCCATCACCTCCACAGAGGGACGTCGTCCTCCAGGTCTGGTGTTTCGGCATGGGGTCCAGTCTGGCTGTCCTTTTCTCTCTTCCTTCCTGGTCTGCTTCTGTGTGGGTGCGACATGCTGGTCCCTCTCCCCAACCTGTAGGTTCAGTATTGTTTTCTGTCATGTCTATTTCTAGGGAGGGGGTCAGGTTGGCTCTGGTTGGGGCCAGCCCTTTAGCCCTCTCTTTTCATGCATTCTTCCATACAACCACTAAACATAACTTTTTAAAAAAATCATTTTATTGGGGGTTCATAAAATTCTGATCATCATACATACATACATTGTGTCAAGGACATTTAAACATAACTTTTATACACTCCAGGAAAACAAAAAAGCATGTACCTCTCATTATTTCGATGCTTGTATGAGTATTACAGTGGTCTGGCACTGAGCATCTTCGAGGTTTGCCTGTAGGTGTGGAAAATGGAAGGGCCTACAGAGGTGGTATTTGAGCAAACACCTAAAGGAAGTGAGAATTACATAGATGACTTGTTCCCCCTTTTGTTTTTGGCTCCCTGAGAGAGCACAGCCAAATCTAAGGCTCAGTATTCGTAATCATGGTAAATTTTATCTCTCCCCATCTAGATTCTGCGTTTCTCTCACCCACCTCCATGTTTAGTTCTCTGAATTTTTTACACTTGTTACTTTGTGGAAAGATGAGAGGAAACGGTCAATTAATTGTGGCCTTATTTCAGCAAATTTCTTTTTCTTTGTTAAGTCCATTTCTTACGGAGAATCAGAGCTCATATTTTGTAGTGGGTTTCTTTAGCTAGTTTGCTTTCTTCTTTCAGACTGCTTGCATACTAAGAGACTTTGAGGTTTGATTACTAGACATGAGGGGATGGGGACAAGAAGGATAGTCAGTTACCTACAGCAAAATGCATTTTCTGATCAACGAAAGAGTCCTTTGGCTACACATTGGGCTACTAACAGCAAGGTCAGCAGTTTGAAACCACTTACTGTTCCACAAGAGAAAGACAAGGTTTTCTACTACATTAAGATTTATAGCATTGTAAAAAATTAAGAAAAAGAGGACCTGATGCAAAGGGCTGAAGTGGAGAGCAAATGCTTTGAAAATGATTAGGGCAAAGAATGTACAGGTGTGCTTTATGCAATTGATGTATGTATATGTATGGATTGTGATAAGAGTTGTATGCGTCCCTAATAAAATGTTTTTTAAAAAAGATTTATAGCGTTGTAAACCACACAGGGCCAGTTCTACCCTGTCCTGTAGGGTTACTATGAGTCAGAATAGACTCAATGGCTGTGTGTGTGTGTGTGTGTGTGTGTGTGTGTGTGTGTGTGTGTGTGTGAGAGAGAGAGAGAGAGAGAGAGAGAGAGAGAGAGAGAGAGAGAGAGAGACAGAGACAGACCGTGGATAATGCAAAGGGTTAAAGCAGCCAGCAGCTAACCAAGAGGTTGGTGATTCAAGTCTGCTTACAGAAGCTGTGGTGAAAGAAAGGTTTGACATTCTACTTCAAAAATTTTAGTCAACGAAGACCCCATGGTGTACATTTGTACACTCTCGCACACATGGGCCTGCTGTAAATTGACAACTAACTTTATAGAGGAGAGTTTAGAATTTATAGTAGGATTTCTGGCTCAAATCCGGACTCCAAAGAATTCACTTGACCTTTAAAGCCTAAAACAGCCATTATAAAGGGTTTTGTGTGAGAAGCCAATGTGTGGAATATATGTGCTTAAGAGTTTATTAAACAAAAAGCTAATATGCAAGTAAAATTAGGGGGAGGATACTTTTATTTTAAAATGGAAAATCAAATGAAAATTGCAGGTCTTTTGCTTTTAATCTGAAGAGATTAATAAATATGAATGATTTTCTATTGGTCCGGTGTGATTAAATATTTGAGTCGTAAGCATTGAGATGTAGTCAATTAAATGTGATGCAGTATAGTTGAAGACTGTGTGCCTGTGGCTGTAGTCCTATTTTGGACGTAGTTCTCTGCTTTATTAACGGCAGGATTAGGATGGGATTCAGTCTGTACTTTAGTAGAGTCACACCCTTAGTTTCCGTGCCGGGAATGGTGTGGTGAAAAATATAAACACCACGCCTCCAGCAAAACCATCTCACTCAGGAGCAGAGTGAAACCCCAGGACCACTGAGAGGGGAGCGCCAGAGGCTGTGGCACAGAGAACATGGGAGAGAGCCAAACAGCCAGCTGAGCCCATGAGACAGAATAACGAAGCAATGGTGAGGCAGAGCCATGGGCTGGTTTCCTGGCTGAGAGGCTGAAGACCAGGAAGAGTTGGCTGCTGGCTGAGAAGAGGAGCTGCTCTGGGCCAATGACTGTATCCTTATTGTTTACTTATCCTGACTTGTGGTGACCTGTTAACTTACCTGAGAAAATTTGGAATTTTGTCTGTGAGTTCTTTATGGCCATGGCAACGAATTATTGAACCCAACAGAGAAGGAGAGTCCCATAGGAGGAATAGTTGGTGTCAGAATAGTTAAAGAAAGATGGAGGAAGGAGGCGTATCTGACTCCTGCCTCTTGGTAAAAGGGAGGGAAGCCAGAGCAAGTCAGGTATGGCTTTTCCTCCATGCTGTTCTAGTAAGCAGTAATTAAATCATTGTTCTTACTAGCTGCCATTTATTTGGTTCCTGACTCATGGCAAATCCATGCACAAAGGGATTGGATCATTGCTATCCATAGAATTTTTCACCGGCTGGTTTTCAGGCCTTTCTTCCTAGTCTCACGTTATTCTCGAAGCTGCACTATACAGCATCACAACAACACACAAGCTCCTACTGACAGTACAGTAGTGGCTGTCTTGAGGTGCACTGGCCAGGAATTGTGCCTAGGACTCTGCCATGATAGGTGAGAAGTCTGCACCTAATCTAGCACTTCCCTCAATTAAACCGTTAGGGTAGATGCCATGTGCATCAGCGAGAAGAGAATGGCCCTACCGGGCTCAACCGTGAACTCGGAAGGAACACGTCAGCAAAAGCACCCCAGAGAGGACGAAAGAGGCAAAGACGTCTAGAAATACTGCCTGCTTGCAGTTAAGCATGGGACACCGAAGGAAGCCTACAAGGTAGGGTAATGATTTTGAGTTTCATATTGGACATTACAGGACTATCATCACAAGAGTTGTCTGAGCTGAGAATACTTACAGGAAAGAGGACAACAATGAATCTTTTCTAAAAGTCGGTATCATTTTTGAGTAGTGAATAATACAGCTGGGTTTTAATGTGGTGATGTGGGTACATATGAGGGTAAGTCTAAAAATTATTGCCCCCAAGTCATAGAAATCTGTATTAAACAAAAATATCAAAATGTGGGGTTATGGTTTCTTTCTATGTCCCCCATTTAGGATATACACTTCTGATGTTCCACCTCTCTACTCTTCCTTAAAGAATTTTGGACTCTTCAATTAAAAAAAATGCTTTTATTGGAGGCTCTTCCATCTCTTATCATAAGCCATACATTCATCCAGTGTGTCAAGCACACTTGCACATATGCCACGGTCATCATTTTCAAAGCATCCTCTTCCCACATAAGCCCCTGATAGCAGCTCCCAATTTCTTCCCTCTTCCTCCCCTGTCCCACTTTCCCTCATGAACCTTTGATAGTTTTTCCATATCTTATATCATCTTCCGTCACCCTTCACCCACTTTTCCATTATTCGTACCCTTGGGAGGGGGTTCTAGATTGATCCTTGTGATCGTTTCCCCCTTTCTCCCCCCACCCTCCCCTAATCCTCCTGGTATCTCTACTCTCCTTATTGGCCCTGAGGGATTTATCTATCCTGGATTACTTGGGTTGCCAGCTCTTATATGTAGCAGTGTGCATGCTCTGGTTTAATCCGTTTTGTAAAGTAGAATTGAGATCACGATAGTGGGGTGAAAGAAGTACCAAAGAACTAGAGGAAAGTTGTATGTTTCATTGGTGCTATACTGCACCCTAACTGGCTCATCTCTTCCCTGTGACCCGTATGTGAGGGGATAACCAATTGTCTACAGATGGACATTGGGTTTCTACTCCATGCCTCCCCCATTCACCTTGGGTATGATTTTATTCTGGTTCTTAGATGCCTGATACCTGAT
Source organism: Tenrec ecaudatus (assembly GCF_050624435.1). Taxonomy (NCBI): domain Eukaryota; kingdom Metazoa; phylum Chordata; class Mammalia; order Afrosoricida; family Tenrecidae; genus Tenrec; species Tenrec ecaudatus. Next base: position 108,214,603 of record NC_134532.1, on the reverse strand, counting down.
CCCATGGACACCCCATGATCACACAGGCTGGTGTGCTTCTTCATGTGGGCTTTGTTTCTTCTGAGCTGGATGGCCACTTGTTTATCTTTAAGCCCTAAGACCCAAGACACTATATCTTTTCCTAGCCGGGCACCATCAGTTTTCTTCATTACACTTACTTATGTACCCATTTTGTCTTCAGCAATTGTGTCAGGGAGGTGAGCATCACAGAGTGCCAGGTTGTTAGAACAAAGTGTTCTTGTGTTAACTAACATATAGATATGAGTACATAGCTCTATTCCCCTCTCAGTATGTATATATTTACATATGTATATGCCTGTATTTTGGGATCTATAAATTTCCTTTGCCTCCTGGTTCTTTCCTCTATTTCCTTTTACTTTCCTCTTGTCCCTCCCTCATGTTCGGCTTTCATTCGGGTTTAGTAATCCCTGACTGTTACAATGCCTTTGATTTAGCCCCACTAGGCATCCTACAATCTTCCTTCCATTGATTTTAGTTCGTTTGTTGTTCTCTTGTCCCTAGGTTGGTCCCGCTCTCTACCATGCTCCCGCCCTTCCTTTCTCCCATAACCCCCTGGAACCATATCCCGTTCTTTTCATCTCCAAATTTTTTATCCCGGCTATCGTATCTAGATAGACATGCAGTACGTTATTAAGTGCAAAAACCAGGCAAAGCCAAGTAAAACAACAGAGGAAGTCAAAACCAACAAACCAATAACAACCACAGCAAAAAAACCCAAAATAATAATACAAAAAGAAAGTCACTGAAAAACATGGTAAAGCCTATAAATAGTTCAAGGTCTGTGTGTTGGCCTTTACAAGTGTTTTCCAGTCAAATCTGATGGGGTGCCACTCTCTGTCGCCCAAGTCTGTTTTTGGTATTTCCCGGGGGTTTCATCACTCTGCTCCCCTGCCACTCTGCTGCATGCCCTCTCAGCATCTCGCCCCAGCGTGTTAGGGCCAGACAGTGCACTATTACCGCACTGTGTCTCCAGTGCTGTCCCCCATAGCACCATGGTTCAGAGAGGGACACCATATCCTGTGGGGCCAGCCCTACAGGCCTCCCCATGCGTTGTCTGCTCTGAGCAGGAACATCGTCCTTGGGGCTTGGACCTTGGACCAGGATGTCCTCTCCCCCTTCTCCATCCCTTTGTGTTTCTTCCGTGTGCTCTAATCTGACCCACCCCACTCTCCAAACTGTAGTCCCAGTGCTGTCCTCTGAAATGCATTCTTCTGGGGAGGGGGAAGGGCGAGGGAGGTGTCCTGATAGTTGGGATTGGGGCCGGCTCCGCAGACCTCTCTATTGGTTCCCTGGTACTCTATTGGTTCCCTGGTACATGCCAGTATGTTATATTCACATCTTGGCTCATTGGGTTGAAGCCTGGTCTCTCTCTGCCTCTCCTGTGGAGATATAAACAATACCCTCCCCTTGGGGGGTTAGTGCCCTGCTTCCCTCCCCCCCCCCCCCCCCCTGTGTCTTTTTTTTTTTTTTGGCTCTCTAGCTCTCTCTCTCTCTCTCTTTTCCCCTCTTATTTAGTTGGCTGCCACACGTATCTCAGGATTGGGTTTGGTCCTTGCCTTAGTTACTGGACCTCACCCCAGGGATGTATGTATGTAGTAGCTTTGCCCCTTTGCCCCATTTTTTGGTTTTATTTTTTAAGCTTACCTCAGTGAAATCATGTTGTACTTTGGACTCTTCAATTTACATTATATCAATATGGCAGTTTTAGCATCCTCAACATATTCAAAAAATGTTCTCTTAAATGTTTTGGGGTTTGTTTGGGTTTTTTAGTTTGGGGAACAAAAATAATAAGTCTGAAGGGGTAAGACTAGAGCTGTAGAGAGGAAGGGGCAAGATTTCCCAATGAAATTCTCATAGGGCCACCCTTGCTACCTACGAGAAAGATCAGGTGCCTTGTTGTCGTTAGATGCCATCACATCCGTTCTGACCCATAGCAACGCTATGTGCAACAGAACCCAATGCTGCATGGTTCTGTGCCTGAGCCCCTTGTTGCAGCCACTGTGTCCATCCATCTTTTCAAGGCTTCTCCTCCCCTTCACTGCCCTCTACTTTACCCAGCACGATGTCCTTCTCCCGGGACAATATGTCCAAAGTGTCTAAGACGAAGTATTTCCATCCTTACCCTCCAAGGAGCACTCTGGCCCTACTTCTAGCTGGCCTTGGACTTTCAAACTTCTTCTCCAGCTCCACAATGCAAATATGTCACTTCTACTTCGATCTTCATAATTCAGTGTCCAACTGTCACATGCATATGAGGTGACTGAAAATACTAGAGTTAAGGTCAGGCACACCCCAGCCCACAAAGTAACAGCCTTGCTTTTCAGTACTCAAAAGAGGTCTTATGTAGCAGATTTGCCTAATATAACAGGTCTTCAAGAAATCAAAAGGTTCATTGCAGTAATAGGAAAAAACTTCTTCACTCAACTTTCTTGGCCCTTTTCTCACCAAGACAGTTTTTTATTTTCTTAAAACTTCTTATTAATAAGTTTCTTTATCATTGAGGTTGGAAGTCTTCCATGACACACAAAGTATCCCCCCCCCACCACCACCTTTTTTAAAGACAACAAGACTAAGACAAGTGTACTACAGAGAGAATTTGTCTGCAGCTTCCACTGATCTCAGAGACTTCTTTGAACATTTTTGTTTTGTAATAAACCCATGAACTGAAAACCTATAGCAATGCTTTTTGTTTGTTTTTTTACTTATTCTTGTATCGTTCCTCCTAGATTAAGCAGTTTAATAGAAAGGATTATGGATAAATTATTTTTGTGTCCCTTAACATTTGCCTTGCTCATAAGGTATTTAATTATTTGTTGAATTGAACTAAACTGACTAAAAGTGTTTTGTTTTGCCATTTTAGTTTAGCTTTTTTGTTTTGTTTTAGGCTAGCATATTCTGTGAGTCGAGGCTTGTGAATTATCAGAGCTAGATTTCAGTAATAAAAGATTAATGTGGGCAGGGAGAACATGATAGACATTATAAAACCAAAGTGTGGTTTCCTGAAAGTAAGAAGCTGTCAGTCTGCTGAATCAGTATGTCTGCAAGCTGACCACAAGTAGGGCACAGCACAACTTGCACAAAGTATAGGTGCAAAACTTTCTGAGAGGAGAAAATAACTGCCAAGCATCGTTAAAAGATTGTTTTCATCGATTTTTGAACAATTGTCAGACTCATAAGTTCTGTTAACTATGTTAAAAGATAAGTCCTATCACAGATCTTAATAAATTAATAAGCTAATTTTGAAGAGAACTTAATTCTAACAAAATAGTTCATCATTTTGAAAATCTGTTAGACATACCTTGCCCTTAGGTGCACAAGTGGTTTGTACTTAATTAACACACCTTATGGCAATCCCGTAGGACAGAGTAGAACTGCCCCAGTGAGTCCCCAGGGCTACACAGCTGTGTAGAAACAGACAGACTACCATACTTGTTTTGTCCTGGAGCCGCTGATAGGTTCTAATTGAGGATCTTTGGTTAGAAGCTGAGCATTAACCAATATACTAACAGGGTTCCTTTGCATTTGATTGCTGCCCTGACACAGAGCCCTTTGGCACAGTGGTTAAGTAAGCACTCAACTGCTAAACAAAAGGTCAGTGGTTTGAAGCTACTAGCTGTTCCCTGGGAGAGACCTCTAACAGTCTGCTTCCATAGGAATTGCAGCCAGGAAAACTCTGTGGAGGAACTTCCCTTTATAAAGCCTGGGGTTACCATGCGTTAGAACAGATTCAGTGGCAATAGAGCTTGATTCATAACACACCAGGAATAACAATAGTAGTTGTTCAGCATGGACTTCTCGCCTGCCATGCAGGAGATGGGGGCTTGCTTCCCAGACAGTTCACAGCAGTATGCAGGTGGATTGCTGTGATGGTGAACGGGTCTCCAGGGAGTTTCCGTAAGAAAGAGTAGGAAGAGAGTTCGGGTGATCTACTTTGGAAAAAATCAGCTCATGAATATTGTGTGGGTCATATTTGTCCAACGTAAACCAATCATGTTGTTGTTGGGTGCTTTTGAGTTGGCTCCGACGCATAATCAACCCTATGTACAAAATATGAAACACCACCCGGTCCTGTGCAGTCATCTCAATTGGACCTATCAATCAGTGCAAACTGTGCCTTTCGTTCTGTGTGGCGCCCCATGAGTTGGGGCTCAACACCATGGCACTATAATAACAGTAGATATATCCGCCATGTGTAGATGTAACTGTTCGATACAATGTGGAAAAATATAATAATACAGTAGGAAAATAGGAGTTGTCAGACTTTCATAAAAGTAGGTACAAACAAACTTACAACTCCTGTCCTAAAATATAATGAATTCTAAAAAGGAATTCACAAATCCAGACGTGCTTATAGTTTTTATCAGTCCATTATGATTAAGCAACCAGAGCAGCAACATCAGTGTTAGCCTCAGTGCTTTTAAAAACCAGCCCTCATCTAGCTAATGCCTCAGGTTCTAGTCTGTGGCCCTGGTTACACGGTACTTTTACCTTACTTGGTTTTGTCTTAAAAAGAACTCAGAGTCACCTAATATTATAAATTTCCCAGGTCTAGTCACCATCTCTGTTTTACTTCTCTTCCTTCAGGGATGAAAGGTTTAAGTTACAGCTCAAGATCCATTTTGCTACTTAGGTGACTGCATGTGACGATTTGGGATTATTAGCCTAGGTCAGCCATAAAAAGAAATAGAAATACGTCCAGGAAGGAAAAGATAGAGGCGTGGGAAAGACTTGGAGCAATACATAAAGGTAATTCGGTGAACAGTTAAGAAAAGGTTTTGAAGGCCTGGAGAGTACCAAGTACACTAAGCATCATTCTCTTGGGAGAAATCAACATAGCTAAGTGATTTTCACCAATGAAATCAGCTGGTGAATATCGGTTAAAGTTGTTAAAGGATAATATTACTTGCATCCACAATCAATGCTCATGGAATCAGCAATCACGAAAGCAAACCACGTACTGCATTGGGCAAATCTGCTGCAAAGGACCTCTTGGTAAGTGATAAAGAAGAGAAGATGGCACTTTGAGGACTAAGGTGGGCCTGGCCCCAACCCATGGCATTTTTCATCACCTCATATGCTTATGAAAGCTAGATAACAAATAAGGAATTCTGGAGAAGGATTGATGCATTTGAATTATAGCATCGGAGAAGAATATTGAATACATCTTGGGTTTCAGAAATACACACACACACACACACACACACACACACACACAATCTACCTTGAAAGCAGTACAGCCAGATTACTCCTTGAAAGGAAGAGGAGTGAGACTTCATCTCCCACCCTTTGGACATGTTACCAGGAGGGACCAGTCCCTAGAGAAGGACATTATGCGTGACAAAGTAAAGGGGCGGCAATAGAGGAAACGCGTCAGCAAAGTCAATTGGCACAGCGGCTGTAACATTGGACTCAAACAACAATCATGAGGATGATGAAAGACCAGGCAGTGTTTTGTTGCGTGGAACGCAGGGTCACTCTGATAGGAACCTAACAGCATCAACATGCACTAACAGGCTAGGCGGCAAAGCAGGAAGACGAGGGGCTCCTGGTGGGGACAACATGTGCCTGTGAGCTCCTAGCTGAAACCATAGGCATTAGCTTCTCACAGGAACAGTGGGGAGGGTGAGGGAGACAGGGGAAACAGATGACAAGGTCTACCTGTAACCTCCCTGGAGGACGGACAGCAGAGAACTGGGTGAGGAAGACATCGGATGGTGTAAGATATGATCAAATAATAATTATTTATAAATTATCAAGGGTGTGTGGGGAGGGAGGAGAAAATGAGGAGCGGATGCCAGGGGCTCAGGTGGAGAGTGGGTGTTTTGAGAATGATGAGGGCAACATGTGTACGAATGTGCTAGACACAAATGATGTATGTACGGATTGTAAAAAGAGTTGTATGAACCCCTAATAAAATGATTTTTTTTAAAGGAGCAATACAAGCTAAAATTCGCTAACTAGCAGAGACTGTCAGACTTTCAGTTTGGGTACCTCTTATTGGAGAACATTTTGCACACATTAGTTTATTGTTCTTTCTACCTAAGCATTATGACACATATGCTCCTAAGGCAAGAAATTTTATGGGGAAAAATAAAACCGTAGTGATTTTCTTCCTTAACTAGAAATGGTGGTGTATGCAGGAGGGGAGGGGATCTGCCTCTGAAGGAATCTGTGTGCTCTGTGCTTCTACCAACCTCGATTGCTTTCCTTTTCTTCTGGGAACGGCCAAGTGCCAGAAGTGGGATTAACAGAGAGGTTCCTTTGGGTTTTTAATTTCAGGAAAAATAATAAGTATCATTATTGAGATGAGGTGCTAGTACAGTGAGCCAAATGTAAGCACTACAAAACAACTTTTAAATAATTTGGTTTTGCTAAATATAAATGAATCAAAGTAAATTCAACTGTTTGAGCTGCTATTAAAAATGAATGTATTGAAGCCAATAAATATTAATTACAAGGTTGGTTTTATAAGAAAGCAGGCAGTATAAGGTTTTAAAACAACGTTTTAAAGATAGATTGCTTAAATGTATGGCTAGTCCTCCAGTTACTATGTGATTTTGATGAAATTATGTAACTTCTCTTCTTCAGTTTCCATATTTGGAGATAATTATGCTACTTTTCTCACAGGGTTGATGATTACAGTACTTAAAACATTGGAGGTACTTAATAAAGTATTAGGTGTTTTTAAAAAATAAGTGTATTGTGAAACTGAGAACTTCCTGTAAGCATTTGTAGTTGTTGTTTGCAAGGCTGCGCATGTCAGAGCATGTGCGAGGTCAGAGCATGTGCGAGGTCAGAGCATGTGCGAGGTCAGAGCATGTGCGAGGCCAGAGCTTGAGTTGAGGAGGAGTAGAATATAAGAAGTAGGTCTCTGCAGGTAGCTGACTGCTGGACTAGCAGTGTTTCTGATAACCGCAGACTGATTCTGTGGTCGTCAGCACTATAAACTCCTCTCTATTCTAGAACAGACCGAAGCACTGAAACATACCATGTCCTTTCTTAAACGTCATCTAATACTCAAAAAGGCATTGAAACCATTGCACTAGCTTTTTTAACTTCTGATGTAATATAATTTTTGAGCTGACTGCCAAGCAGTTTGCAATTATTAAATACACTCACTTTATGCTTTAAAATATACTTATTTGTATATAAACCTTAACTTCTATATCAGTTAAGGATAGTCTTATTTACCAAATACGTTATAGGCGCCGGAAAGAAGGCGGGGGGTGGGGGTGGGGGGGAGTTTGTTAAACGGAACAGGCCCTCTAAAGTGGAACTACTTCAACAGTAAAGTGACCATAAACTTCTGTAAAGAGTTGCAGTCTCAGAAACCCACTGAGGAAGTTCAGTCCTTCCCTGTAGGGCCACTGAAAGTCACCATCAACGTCATGGCTGTCTGAGGGAGCCCTGCTGGCACAGTGGGGCCACCTTGGGTTCCACAAGGTCAGCAGTTTGAAACCACCAGCTGCTCTGCAGGAGAAAGACGGGCTTTTTACTCCCAGGAAGAGTCGCAGTCTCAGAGACGCACAGGGCAGCTCTACTCTCTCCTATGGGGTTGATAGAGTCAGAATTCACTTGAGGGCAGTGAGTTTGGTTTTCATTTTTGTATGTTTGCTGCTTTTTCACTTTTCCTTTCTCAACTGCCAATGATTTAATAAGAGGGAGTAAATACGAGAATGCAATTGTAAGACCCACAGAGCATTCCTGATTTACTTCTAACAACATTTATTCCTCTTTAAGAACTTTCCTAGAGGATTATAAGTCTTGATTACAAGTATTTTAGTTATGCTAAAATTTGTTTTAAAGACAGATTTCGGTGTGATAACTAGTATATGTAAAGGCAACTAAAGGAAAAACTGGGAAATACTGAGATTTAAATATCCAATTAATTTTGCCTGAGATTTGATGAGAAAAACAAGTTAATTGTGAGCTAAAATACTTAGAAAACTCTCTTGGATAAAGAAAGAAAATTACCTACTTAATGGTGAGTGCAAAAGGGTAATGAAGGAGAACATGGAAACCACTGTTGTTTATTCATTTAAACTTTAAGTTATATTTATTTCTGCGGGGAGGGAGGGGGAAAATGAGGAGCTGATGCCAGGGGCTTAGGTGGAGAGCAAATGTTTTCAGAATGATGAGGGCAGTGAATGTACAGATGTGCTTTACACAATTGAGGTATGTATGGATTGTGATAAGAGTTGTATGAGCCCCTAATAAAATGATTAACCAAAAAATAAATAAATGAAATCAACTCTATGGCAGTGGAAAAAAAGTTATATTTATTTTTATAAGTCTACATATATTTACAAAATATGTTTATGTAAATATTTATTTAGCATTGGGTGTTTCTTTAAATGAATCCTCAAAAGTTAAGCAGTACCTGGAATTTGAATATCACAGATAATATGCAGATTAAAAATTACTCTTCAAAATATTTAGTGTCAGGACTTATTCCAGAAAAACAGTAGTCTTTTAAGTGTGGAGAATTCCATAGATCTGCCTGAAAGTACTGACTGTATTTGAAAAGGAGAGTGGAGAACTCCATGCCTAAAATGTTGAGGAATATAACACAGACCTTAAACTAAACCAAACCCATTGCCATCCAGTTGTTTCTGACTCACAGTGACCCTATGTAAGTTTCTGGGACTATACATCTCTATGGGAGCAGACAGCCTCCTCTTTCTCCCTCAAAGTAGCTGGTAGATTTGAACCACCAATCTTGCAGTTAGCAGCCCAAAGCCAAGCAAAGTAACACTGCAGCAAAAAGTTCGAAGAGAGAACCAGAGCAAGAGTCTCAAGAAAATCACCGTGAACCCTAGAAAGTAGAAAAGTAGTAGGTATCTGCTAGACTACACCCACTCAGGAGCAATTATAACAGCACATATAGCAGACTCGAAAGCATTTCCCAGATTTCCTATCAGCATATCCACACAGGCTGAGTCCTTAAATCTCTGACCAAACACTAAATGTATAATAAATTACTATGATCTCGGGATAACTTCTAAAACCCTGTTGTTGTTGTTGTTTTTGTTGTTGTTGTTAGATGTCATTGAATCGGCTCCCACCCATAGCAACCCCATGCACAAGAGAACGAAACACTGCCCATTCTGTGCTATCCTCACAATTGTTCCTATGCTTGAGACCATTGTTGCAGGCACTGTGTCAGTCCAGCTCCTTGAGAGCCTTCCTCTTGCTCACTGCCCTCTACTTTGTCATAAATGATGCCCTTCTCCAGGTCTCTGTTGACAGTATGCCCAAATATTTAAGATGAAGCCTAACCATTTTGCCTCTACGGAGCACTCTGGCCATGCTTCTGCCAAGAGAGATCGTTTGCCCTGTTAGCAGTTGATGGCGCTTTCATTATTCTTCTCCAGCACCACAATTCAAATGCATCGAGCCTCTTTTGGTCTTCTTCATTTACTGTCCAACTTTCACATGCATATAAGGTGATTGAGAATACCATGGTTTCGGTCAGGCACACCTCAGTCTTCAGGGCAACAGCTTTGTTTCTCAACACTCAAGAGGGCTTGTGCAGCAGATTTACCCAATGCAGTGTGTCTTTTGATCTTTTCATGACTGCTTCCATGAACATTGACTATGGACCGAAGCAAGACAAAATTCTTGACAACTTCAACCCTTCCTCCATTTGTCAAAATATCATAGTTTTCTATAACATTCTGGATACATCTTCTCAGAAGCCATCAGAATAGAAACCTCCTGGTTAAATATGGGACAAAAATGTAAACTTCCTGAATCGTGCTTTCAATTGTCTCCAAGGCACAGATACATCCAATAATAAAGGTGAAAATCTAACTGGCTACTCACCCGGAGTGCCTCCTAGGGAGGCAAACTAGAAGATAAAGTCAAGGAACATCAGAGGCTGCACACTATAGGAAAGTTGAGTTTGTAGATGTCGCTCAGTTGAATTACCAAATAACCAAGCTGACAGCTAATAACAATCCCCCCTCTGGGGAGCTTGAAGGAATCACTATTTCATGTTGCTATGATATACACAAAATGTTCAGTTATTGACACAAAACCAGGAGATGTGTATAATATTTGACCCAAGAAATAAAAGTTTCTTTTGAAGGGGCCCAGGTGGTAGAGTTAGCAGACAGCAACTTCAAAGTAACTATTATAAATAAATGTGCTTATAAAACTAAAGAGAAGAGTATTCAAAGAATGAAAGGATATATGACAGTGTCTAATTAAATGTGGAATATTAATACAGAGATATAAATTACCTTTCAAAGAAAAAAAACAGGAAAGTCTGTAGAGTTGAAAAGTATGGTAAACAAAATGAAAAGTCACTAGAGGGAATCAGCAGCAACTTTGAGCTGTCAGAAGAAAAACTTGGTGCACTTGAAAACAGATCAATGGAAGTTATACACTCTGAAGAAGGAAGAGGGGAAAGAATGAAGGAAAATGAACAATGCCTCAGAAATGTGGGACACAACTGAATATATTCACTTTCAAGTAATGGAATAATAGGAGGAGTCGATACAGAAAGGAAAGGAAAAATAACCTAGTAATTGAAAACTTTCAAATTTAATGAAAAAATGTGTCTATATATCAAAGATGAACTCTAAATAGGTTAAGCACAAAGATATCCTCATCCACGCATAAAACAACTTCCTGCATCAAGTCAGTTGTGACTCACAGCAACCCTGTATGAAGACAGCTTCATTTTTGTCCCACAGTGCAGCTAGTGCACGTAAACCAAGCCTTACAGCCAGAAGCCCAATGCCTACCACAGTGGCACCAGGGCTCCACAACCCAAACATACCAAACCAAACTCACCATAACGTCAACTCCAACTCATAGTGATCCTATCTATCATAATCTAAGTGTGGGAAAACAAAGGAAACTTAAAAGTGGCAAAAGATAAACAGTTGATCACAAAAAAGAACCCAAACAAGATTAATTACTGACTTTTCAGAAACATTGAAGGCCAGATGTCTACTATTAGTTAAGAGACATATCCAATAAAATTATCTTTCAAAAATTGAATATGAAATAAAAGTATCCTCTGATAAACAAAAACTAAGTGTATACATATACACACACATTAGGGGTGTGTTAGGGTTGACTAACGAAACAAATTCATTGATATATATATACATATATATGAGAGAATTTTATATCAAAAAGTAATTATACATCAATAAAACACCCCAGCCCAGTCCAGATCAAGTCTATAAGTTTGCCATTAGTCCATAAATCCAATATTAGCCCATAAATCCAATATTAGCCCATGAATTCCTCTCTTCAGACTCACACAGCGCATGCAATGATGCCAAATGCAAGAATGTCACAGTCTTGTGGGTAGAAAATCTTGTGGACCCAGTGGTGGGGGAAGCATCTCCAGGGATCTGGCTGCCATCAATGTGGCTCCATGAGGTTTGCCATCAGGAAGGTGAAGCAGTAAGAGTGAGTGTCCCAGGAAGGAAGACAAGCGTTCCCAGAATCCTTAGGAGAAGACCATGCCCACAGAGGCATCATTGGCTGTAACCTGATTGATAGGCTAGACTCCACCCCTTTACTCAAATTGACCAATTATGTAACTGCCACAAAGGGTTATCAAAAAGCTCATGAAAAAGCTCTAGTACCTTTTAATTCCATTTTTCTACAAACTCTTGAAGCTCCATCATATATGTTTGCCAGTAGATTGATCTTAAACAAATACTAGAAGAAATTCTTCAGGATGACACAAGACAATTATTTGAATGTACCAAGAAAAAAAAGTCTGATAAAGATAATGATATAGATAATTTTAAAGGGCAAAATAATTACATATGCCATCACTCTTGATTTTAAAAGCAGTTACATAAAATAATCTGTATCTATAATTGTATTGTTGGGCCGGCAACAAGTTAGAATATAATGTGCTTGACAAGATCCTCCCAAAGGAGGCAGGCGGACACAAAGCTGTGTTGCAAGAAGGGATGACTCCAAATGGTAACACAGAGACACAGACGGAATGACTGAGAGGACAGAAGGCCATCAGTATAACAATGTAGTTTGGGATCTGTAACATGTAGATAAACGACTTTGTATAAGAATAAAAGTACAACCAATGAGAGGGGATTTGAGGTAGGCAGAAATAAAGTTTTTACATTTCACAAATTTTACTGTAAATCTAAGATTCTAATAGCACTCCCCTCCCCCCACTAAAAAGGAGAGAGAGAATTTTGTGAAAATGATACTGGGGCAACCTCAGACCTCCTTTCCACAATATCCCAAGGCCTGTTGCCATCTGGAAGGGCTCAGATATACCTCTACCTTCTATTCTGATTCTTTCCTATTCTCGCACTGTTTCTCCCACGACACTCTGCTTCTCTGCAGGGTTCAATCATTCATTACAATAGCCGCACAGAACTCAGCAAAAATTCACAATCATGGGGGCTTATTTGGGAAGTTAACAGGTTACCACAAGTCAGGATCAGTAAACAGTAAGGATACAGTAGCAGCTCTCCCCAGCCAGTAGCCAAGTCTCTCTCTCTGATCCTCAGCCTCTCAACCACATGATTCCTTGGCCTCTGAACTACATGGACCAGGAGTTTTAGGATTATATTGGGGCTATATTAAAATAGTCATAAACATGATGCCCCTCAGTGACTAAGGGCAATACAGGGGACAGCACCGGAGACACAGTGGGAATTGCACCTGACCTGATCCCACCACACCGAGGCAAAGCACTGGGGGAGTGCAGTGGAACAGCAAGGGAATGGAGTGGCAAGGTCCCCAGGGAATGCTGAAAGTGGACTTTGGGGCCAGGGTGTGGTGCCCCAACAGACTGGACTGGAAAACGCTCCTAAGGGCCAGCAAACGATCCTTGAATGAACTACAAGCCTTTCTTTTGTGAAGTGTTTTGTTTTGTTCTTTGTCAGTGGTTTGTTTTTGTTGTTTTATTGTCTGGTTGTATACTGTTGCTTTGTTTTCCTCTGTCTTGTTTTCGTGCATGTTAGTGTCTCCACAGGTCTGTCTGAATAGGACAGGCTGGATGAACTATCTGGAGGAAAAACAATAGGACAGACAGTTCCGGGGGGGACAGACAGATCCGGGTGGGGGAGGGGGAGGAGGGTAAGGAAGGGGTGTTAATAAACACAGGGACAAGGGAACAACATGGGACCCAAAATGGTAGTGAGGGGGGAGTGACAGGCCTGATGGGGAACGATCAAGGGTAAGGTTGCGTAGAGAAGAGGTATAGCTGTAGCCCAGGTGGGGACAGAGCATGGTGGTGGGGCAGGAGGAAAGTCAAGGGAGAGGGAGGAAGGAGCTGGGAGTCAAGGGGCATTTATGGAGGTCTAGACAAAGATGTGTACATGCAAACATATACAAGGATGGGGAAATAGTTCTAATTGTCTACATTTATAGGTTTAATATTAAGGTGGCAGAAGGACCTTGGGCCTCTACTCAAGCACTCCCTCAATGCATGAATACTTTCGTTTATTAAATTGGTACTCTATGATGCTCACTCTCCCGACACAACTGCTGAAGCCAAAGTGGGTGAACAAGTAAATGTGGTGAAGACAGCTGATGGTGCCCGGCTATCAAAAGAGATAGTGACTGGGGTCTTAAAGGCTTGAAGATAAACAAGCGGCCATCTAGCTCAGAAGCAACAAAGCCCACATGGAAGAACACACCAGCCTGAGTGAGCAAGTGATCCCAAAGGGATCAGTTATCAGGCATCAAAGAACAAAAAATCATCATATCATTGGCTGCACATCTCCATGACAGGATCGCTGAAGACAAATGGGTGCATAAGCAAATGTGGCGAAGAAAGCTGATGGTGCCCGGCTATCAAAAGAGATAGTGTCTGGGGTCTTAAAGTCTTGAAGGGGAACAAGCGGCCATCTAGCTCAGAAGCAAAAAAGCCCACATGGAAGAAGCACACCAGCCAGTGCTATCACGAGGTGCCAAAGGGACCAGGTATAAGGCATCATGCAAAAAAAAAAAAAAAAGAATATGTGTGTGTGTGTGTATACCACATTGAATGAAGGGGGAAGTGCAGAGTGGAGACCCAAGGCCCAAGTGTTGGCCACTGGAGATCCCCTCATAGAGGGGTTTAGGAGAGGAGATGGGTCAGTCAGGGTGCAAGGTAGTACCGACGAAGAGCACAGCTTTCCCCCAGATCCTGGATGCTTCCTCCCCCCAACTACCATGATCCGAATTCTACCTTGCAGGGCTGGATAGGGCAGAGGGCTGGTACATATGAGGGCTGGAGGCACAGGGAATCCAGGGTGGATGATACCTTCAGGACCAAGGGTGTGAGGGACGATGCTGGGAGAGTGGAGGGTGAGTGGTTTGGAAAGGGGGAACTGATTACAGGGATCCACATTTGACCTCCTCCCTGGGAGAGGGACTGCAGAGAAGGGGGGGAAGGGAGACTCCGGGTAGAGCAAGATATGACAAAATAACGATGTATAAATTACAAAGGGCACATGAGGGAGGGGGTAGCGGGGAGGGAGGGCAAAAAAAAAGAGGACCTGATGCAAAGGGCTTAAGTGGAGAGCAAATGCTTTCAGAATGATTGGGGTGGGGAATGTATGGATGTGCTTTATACAATTGATGTATGTATATGTATGGATTGTGATAAGAGTTGTATGAGTCCCTAATAAAATGTAAAAAAAGAAAAGGGAAAAGAAAAAAAGAAAGAAAAGAAAATGATTAGGGCAAAGAATGTACAGATGTGCTTTATACAATTGATGTATGTATATGTATGGACTGTGATAAGAGTTGTATGAGCCCCTAATAAAACGTTTTAAAAAAATAGTCATAAAATAAAAAAAGAAAGCAATGAAGAAGGAGCAGAGGAACAAAGAAGACATAAGACATATAGAAAATAAAATGGCAGACATAACTCCAACAAAACCAATATTAATATTAAACAAATGGATTAAAAAATCAGAAGACAGATTTTCATATTGGTTTAAAAATTATCCAGCTGTATGATTTCTATGTTGTTGTTTTAAAAGATCTAAATAGACTGAAAGGATAGGGATGAAAATAAATGTATCACAGAAATAAAAGCTATTAAGGTGGAATGGTTACACTAATATTAAGCAAGATAGATTTGAAAGCAAAAACTATTAGTAGGGATAAAGGGGGTAATTTTAAATGGTAAAAGAATAAATCTACTGCCAAGATAATATAATAATTACAAACACATATCAACAAAGTCAGAAAACACAAACAAAAACTAACCAAAAAGAGAAAGAAACAACTGAACAATAATAACCACTTTCATTAATATAACTATGAGGCAGAAAATAGCAAGGAAATAGAAAACTTAATAATATAAATCAACTGTGACTAATAGTCATGTATAGAAAGAACACTCCACAAACAGAATATACATTATTCTCAAATGCATATGAAGTACTCTCTAGGATAGATCACAAGCTAGACCAGAAGAAGCAAACCAGTGATGCTTGTATGTTGACATATATAGAAAGAAATATATGTCAAGAAACGGTTCACACAGTGGCAGAGGTGCATTCCAGGGAAAGTACATTGGTCAGATGTAAGCTAAGAACTCTCCTGACTTGTGTTGTTGCAGAGGCTGTTGCCCAGGAAGCAGGTTGACCACAGGCTGGTGGATGTAGAGCTGAATAAATACAAGGTTGGCCAAATGGATCCAAGGTCCATACTGTACTCTTAGGATCAGCAGGTGATAATAGCTGGAAGTTAATGAACCAGATACAGGATCCAGATCCAGCAGTAGAAGTGAGGTAGCATCCACACAGTGTCACTCTATACCAACGGTAGATCACACGATGAATAAAACCAACCTCAATTGAATCAAGGCTGTGACCAGGGTAAGGAAGTGATGCTCTGTTCTTCCCACAATTGGTAGGCTGCTGCACAGAAGATCCTGTCTCGAAGTTGCCCATGCTATATTAGATCATATCATGAGGAAATCCTGGCCCACCCAATTGGCATAAAACTTGTCACACACCCATTACTACTGAGTTCTATGTCACTTTATAGGATAGAGGAGAACTGTCCAGTAGGGTTTCCAAGACTATAAATCTTTATGTAAACAAATTGTTCTGGCATTCTGCGATGAAATGACTACTGGATTCGAACCACCAACCTTTTAGTTAGCAACTAAGTGCTTAACTAAGGATTTAATATAAGGACTCTTTATAAAAGAACTGAAATTATGCAAAATATGTTCCCTGACCACTATGGAATTAGAAATCCATAACAAAGAAATTTGGGAGATTCACACAATATGTGAAAATTAAATATCACAGTCATGGTCAGTGGATCAAAGAAAAAATCATCAGGGAAATTAGAAAATACTTGGAGGTGAATGAAAAAGCACAGTAGAGTAAAAGTGTGGAGTGCAGTTAAAACAGTTTTCAGAGGGGTTTCCTAGCTGCAAATGCCTATATCAAACAGACCGAAATAGCCTGCCATTAAAAACTGAAAGAAGAAGAAAGCCCCACTAGTTAGGGTGAGCAGACAAAAGGAAATAATACGGACCGAATAGAAATAAATGAAATAGCGAATAGAAAAGTTATAAGGGAAGTTAACAAAACAAGTGTTTGTTCTTTAACGAAATCCACAAAATTAATATAACTTTATCTGGACTATCAAAAAAGATTAAACTGCTGAAATCAGAAAGAGTATCCATCATTAGCAGAAGAAATAAAAGGAATTATCAGGGAAAAATATGAATAAGTGTATGAGCACTTATTGTGGATCCAAGCAAGATCAAATACTTGATAGCTTCAATCTTTTCTCTTTTTATCATGATGTTACCAATTGGTCCAACTTTGCAGATTTTGATTTTCTTTACATTGAGTTGTAATCTATATTGAAGGCTGCAATTATTGATCTTCATCAGCAAGTACTTAAAATCCTCTTCACTTTCAGCAAGCAGGGTTGTATCATCTGCATATCAGAGAACCTGTATATGGATCAGGAGGCATTTATGCAAACAGAACAAGGAAATGCTGCATGGTTTAAAATCAAGAAGGTTTTTGCCCGGGTTGTATTCTCTCTCCATACTTATTCAGTCTGTATTTAAAAACTCCAAACTCACTGCCCTTGAGTTGTTCCTGACTCACAGTGACCCTATGGGACAAGGTAGAACTGTAATTCTTTATGAGAGTAGAAAATCTTCCCCTTTTTCCATAGAGCAGCTGATGGTTTTGAACTGCTGACATTGCGGTTAGCGGTCCAAGGCACAATCACTGAACCCTGCTGAGCTAATAACACTGCATTATATGAAGAAGAATGCTGTATTGGTATTGAAGAAAGACTTTTATAAACCCTTCTAAACTGTAGCAGTTAAATCTATTCTCTTTCCTATGCCTGTATGTTTTATTAATAAATTGTGTGACTTTATCTCTTGTTTTTAAACAAGACACTTTGATTTAATTATCCTTAAGGGTCTTTTGCATTAACATTTTTCTGTTATTTCGAGTTTGCCTTTACTTTCTCAACCATTTATGTCTTATAAGAAAGAATTTGAATCAATTAGAACCTTCCTTTATGTTATGTACATCTGTAACCCTAAACAAACAAAAGAGAATAGCTCCTCATTTGGGTGGCAATACCGTCCAGCAGACATGTCACAGCACTAGTGTGTACTGATGAAAGAGCCGGCATTTATAGCCACTGGTCATCCTTCGGGGCCTCGCATTCAAAAAGCAGCCTTGGCAAAGATGCAAAGGACTGAATGCTAAACCAGGGGAAATGTGTCTAAGTTCTACACTGGCGACTGCTTTGTGTGCAACGTGATATGTGTGGTGGCCTTACTGCAATTCCGCCGAGCATGTTTCTTCATAGTTGTCGTCTTTATTTTCTTTTTTCCTCAATGTTTGAGTAAGAATTATAATCATGACTAAACGAGCTATGTAAATGTACCAAACTTCTGTTTAAATTTAACTTCTAAATCTTAATTTAATCTGTGTGATAATTGGACATCTGTTTTATTCTTTTTTGCTTGATAAACTCACTTTGAAGTATGGTATAAACTATGAGAAAGGACAAGAAACAAGAAAGATACTGATGCTCATTTTACACCATGAAATATGCTCATTATGGGTAAAATGCAAATGTGTTTCCATGGTTTTTCTTTTTTAAAGATCATGTTTGCAAAACTTTCTGTGAAAACCGAGCATCACCACACAAAGATTAGCTATTAGTAATGTAAAATGATAACAGGAAGAGAGTATAGTATGATGATGTAGGCACTAAAAAATATTACAGCCAAGTATTAATCAGTTAGTACGTATTCGCTGGACCTTAACATCTATGAAACTTAGTTTCCTTATTTGTAAATTTAGAAAATAACAGAGACTACATCTGAAGAAGAATCCAGCTTCACACCAACCCAAGGCAGATTCCCATAAAGCAAGATCAGACATGCCTCCACCCTTCTTTACCCATTTCTGACACCCACTGTTCCTCCCACAACACTATGTTTCTGCTGAAGTCAACAATCCATTGCAATAACTATAGTAACAATTGTGGAAGGTTATTTAAGGAGTTGGCAGATTACCACAAGCCAGGATCAGGAAACACCAAGGTCTACACCAGTGCCTCTCCTCAGTCAGCAGCCAGCTCTCTCCCTGATCCTCACCCTCTCAGCCACAAGGTCTATTAGCCTCTGCCGTGTTCCCTGGGCCAAGAAGCCTACTCCATCGCACTGCCTCATAGCATCATGGCCTCTGAGCTGTTCCTCTACTCTGTCTCGTGGTCTCTTTGCTGGGCCTGCCAACTTCAGGCGGAGATTTCAGATGTGCTCCGCCGGTCGCTCTTCTTCCTTGGTGTGAAAAAGAGAAAGACCCATAGCAGAACAGATTGGCCCAGTGGCTGCAGCAAAGAGCTCACACATAACAATTGTGAGGATGATGTGCAACCAAGTTTGTGTTCTGTTTTATGTGACGTTGCTGGATTGGAACCAACACAACAGTATCTAACAACAGCAGCCGTAGCACATTCACAGGTTCTGCAGTTTAGGGTGTGAATGTTGATGGGGGGCAATGTTATCATACCTACCCCAGTATTGTATTATGAAACTGTTTGCTTCTATGTCTGTGATGGTGTGTTAAAGAAATATATTGCAACTAGAGTTCCAGTTCTGACATGAACAGGTTTATCCCAAGCAAAGCATAGTTAAACCTGTCTCTCTGGTCAGTGGATGGCTGCAGGCAAGTTCTCTCAGTCATACCCTCAATTTAATTGTATTAGGATGCCTGAAAAAGTAAAAGTGCCATAAAAGCCGTGAGCGGTCGCCCCAGACTATGGCAACTGTTCTCTGCATTCCAGAGGGATGATCTTGATAGATATTCTTGAAGGACACAGTACAAACCTGGGGCTATTGATGAAAAAATTGTGAGAAAACTGAAAACTCTATTGGTGATGTGTTACTCTGGGTACATTAGAGAAACAAATCCATAGAAACCCATAGTATAAGACAGTTTTATATAAAAGGTAAGTGTACATTAAGAAAGCATCCCAACCCAGTGCTGTCCAAGTCCACAAGTCCAACATTAGCCCATATGTCTGACATCAATCTACAAAGTCCTCCTCCATCTCACAAAACACACACAATTATGCTGACTGCAAGAGGAAAGCCAAATCAATGAGCGTGTAAGCATCTCAACGCTGGCAGGGGTCTCCACATAGCTACTCCAGCACCCGCTCCTGCATCAAGGTATGTCCATGCAGCTTCTCCTTGGGGATGTCTTGCAGGAAGTGAGCCTTGCCAGCTGAAGCAGGGAACTGGCTAAGGCAGCTGCACCCTGGTCTGACCATCAGAAAGCAAGAGACCCAAGAACTAGAAAGGCGAGACTCACTGAGCCATTTATCTCTCCTCCCTTCAATTACTCCTGCATGTGTTTGTCGACCAGGTTGGCACAATAATCCTTAACTATCTCAGGTGAGAAAAAGCCAGCAAAGTTTGTCAAGGAATTTTTTTTTTCATCATAACCCTCATTCATTAAGGTTAGCAAGGACTGTCCTATAAGGATTTCATTGAGAAACCTTACACCATCCATCTTTCAACCCTTGATCTTTACCTTCAAAATTATTTTTGTTCTGAATACACAGAGCATTTTATGCCAAAACTACCATTTTGACCTGGTATAATTTGAAAAATACAGAATATTCCAGAAAGGGGTTAAGAGAGATGGAAATATCACCTTCAGAAGTGTATATACCTCAGTGAAGGATAGGTTTTTTAAAAAGCTACATTTTTATGTTTCTTTTTATGAAAAGCCTCTTGATTTTTTAGCAATGCTCTTTGAGCATTCAGTTTATTGATTCCCTGCTAGGTACATACATTGGAGGGTGTAAGTCAAGAAAAGATAGACAACACCTGCTCTTACGGAGCTTACAATATCGTGTAAGAAAAGGGCATTGATCAAATCATCACACACACTAAACACTTCAAATTCATTGAGAGAGGACCATATGGTGCTGTGAAAGTTAGCCAAGGCTTGAACTCAGCCGCAATGAAAAACAGGTGTTAACTAAGCCAAGGACAGAGACTAGAGCAGTGGTTCTCAACCTCCCTAAAGCCACAACCCTTTAATACAGTTCCTCATGTGGTGACCCCCCAACCATAAAATTATTTGCTACTGTTAGGGATCGGGCAACCCCTGAGAAAGAGTTGTTCGACTCCCAAAGGAGTCGTGACCAACAGGTTGAGAACCGCTGGGCTAGAGCATTCTAGGAAGAGAAAACAAGTTAGGCAAATAAATCCCAGAGAGCATGACCTATCAAGAAGCTGAAAGAAGTTCTTTACGGCTGAAGCAGTAACACACAAAGGGAGGCTGACGTCATAGTAAGCAAGGCTCCATGATGGTGGCGGCAGCAGTGTTGTGAGAGGCTGAGGAGCAGATTCTTACCCACCCTGCGTAGGACGAAATGCAGCCTGGTCCTGCACCATCGTCACAATTGTGTTTCAGCCCATTACTCCATCCCTGTGTCAATTTATCTTCTAGACAGCCATCCTCTCTTCTCTGACCCTCTGCTTTACCAAGCAGGAGCTCCTTTTCCAGGGAATTACCCTCCAGACATGTTCAAAGTATGTAAGATGAATGAAGTCTTGCCATCCTAGCTTCTAAGAGCATTCGGGTGCACATGTTCCGAGTTAGATTTGTTTATTCTTCTGGCAGTCTGAGATGCTTTCAATATTCTCTACCAATATCTTAAGTCAGTTGCACCAGCTCTTTTTAGGTCTTCCCTAGTACATACATGCAGGGCAGTTAAAAATACTATGGGGTTGGGTCAGACATGCCACAGTCCTTAGAGTGATACCTTTGTTCATAAGTCTTGTGCAGCAGATTGGCCCAATGAAACATGTCATTCGATTTCTTGGCTGTTGCTGCTGCCATGAGCATTGACTGGATCCAAGCAAACTCCATGAAATCCTTGACAACTTCAATCTCTTCTCCTTGTATCATGATGTTATCTATTGATCAAGTTGTTTTCTGTACAGTGAGTTGAAATCCATGTTGCTACAGTGCTTGATCTTCATCAGCAAATGTTTCAAGTCCTCCTCACTTTCAGCAAGCGGGATTGTGTCATCTGCATATCACAGGTTGTCAATAAACCTTCATCCACTCCTGATGCTGTGTTCTTTAAAGATTCCAGCTTCTCGAATTATTTGCTTTGTTCTAACAGAATGAATAAATATAGTAAAAGGATGCAATCCTGACACGCTTTTCTTCATTTTTAAACCACACAGTATCTCCTTGTTCTATTCAAACAACTGCCTCTTGGTCTGTGTATAATCTCTGGGTAAACACTATGAAGTGTACTGGAATTCCTATTCTTATTGTTATCCATAGTATGTTAGAAGCTACTCGCTCAAATGCCTTTGCATAGTCAGTAGAACACAAGTGAACCGCATTCTTGTCATCTCTTCTTCTAGTCAGAGTCATCTGAAATCCAAATTCTATCCCTCTTGCCAAATGCTCTTCTGAATCTGGCAGTTCCCTGTCAGTACATTACTAATTATCTTCAGCAAAATTTTGTTTGTATGTGATATTAATTATATTATTAGATAATGTATAAATTCTGTTGGGTCATCTTTCTTTGGAATGAGCACAAATATGACTCTCTTCCAGTCGATTAGCCAGGTAGCTGTCTTCCAAATTCCTTGGCATAGATGCACAAGTGCTTCCTGTGCTTCATCAGTTTGTTGGAACATTTCAATTGGTATTCCATCCATTCCAGCTCTCAGTGGGCAATGAGTGTTCTTCCCCTTTATTCCTACATCCCCATGAAAATAGCAATCCAAAGCTGCTTCTAAGGCCTTGGTGGCCACGCCCAGGCCCTGCACTTATCTTTAAACTACAGCTGACTCCACCCAAGCCAAAGTATCTTGCCCCACCTTCACCTGTGCTATCCTAGGAAGGGGCATGGAGGAAGTACAAGGGGATGCAGATACCAGTCAGCTGTCCTGGAGTTCTGTGGCCCAGGCACCCAGATGCCTTGTCCCAGGGCTTCTTCTGACTGTAACCTATCCCATCCCACCCCACAAAGCTAGGAGCTGACCGCAGACCCCAAGGTCCCACTTCCTCCCCAGCAGTAAGAATGCTCCACCTTCAAGATTCTGGCTGCTAGTTAATTGGGCAGGTCCTCACAGAGGGGCCACATAGGGTGGGGGGTAAAGAATTCAGGTGCGGTGTAGCACTAATGAAATGCTTAACTATCCTCTAGTTCTTTAATACTAAATCTCCTTACTATCAAGACTTAGGTTTCACCTCATTAATGCTGTTAGACCTATGTATGTTTATATGTATAATTAAGATAGTCAGATCCAGCAATGCCAGGATGGATGACCCTTGACCCTTAAGGAACAGCAACAGGAGCAATGATTCCCTGAGGATTCAGGAAGATGGGGGTCGGGGGTGAGTGAAGAAGGGGCTCATAGCAATGATGACTGTCTAACCCCACTCAAGGGGAGTGAATCGCAGAATTATAGGTGAATAGATATATTGGATGGGGTAAGATGCGGCATATATATGTATCTGTATAATGATATATAACAACAATGTTAAGGGAAGGGTGGAGGAGGAAGGAGATAAAGGGGAGCTGATATCAAAGAGTCCAAGAAGAAAGTACCGTATATACTCGTGTATAAGCCGAGTTTTCCAGCACAAAAAATGTGCTGGAAAACTGGGGTTCAGCTTATACACAGGTCAGTGGTACCCCAGCAAGGTGTAACATCTTGCTGCCCTCCCCTCCCGTCAGAGGTAACGGGATGAGCACCCGTTATCTCTCGGGTGATTTCCGTTTCTCCGCTGTTCGTTCAAAGCCCTGCTGACACTGCAGGGCTTTGAATTTCTGTTTACTCACATCTAACCAATCAGAGCCGTCCTATGACGTGTATCTTTGAATAAGCCTTTTAAAGACCGTGTGTGAAGGATGTGGCATGAATGGATGTCATCTGGTCAAGCCTGACTAACAAAAAGAGGAAATCTCATGAAGCCTGACATAGAGTTAATAGCATAGCGGGTTCGAGATGCATGGGAAGACATTCCAGAAAACATGGTGCGACGTGCCTTCCAGAAATGTAGTATTGGTCATACTGTGGATGACAGTGAAGGCTGTGCTTTGTATGAAAATGACAGCAGTGATGGTGATGACGGCGATCTCAGTGAGGACAGCGTCTATGATAACCTCACACCAGCTGAAGCTCTGCATTGGGATACGCATGATGATGAGGAATCCAGTTTTGAAGGATTTTAACTCTTTACATTTTAGCTTGGTTGTTGATTGAGCTCAGGGAATAGTACTCTTAAGGTATCATGGTTGATACCTTATTGTTTTTGTTG
Organism: Tenrec ecaudatus; assembly: GCF_050624435.1. NCBI lineage: Eukaryota > Metazoa > Chordata > Mammalia > Afrosoricida > Tenrecidae > Tenrec > Tenrec ecaudatus. The sequence continues at coordinate 108,190,772 of NC_134532.1, read as the reverse complement.
AACTTATTTTCCACTTACTGTACTGGTTTACTAATGTTAAATGACTTGTCCTTTTATTTATGTTTCTTATTTAAAATAAATATTTAAATACATTACCCCACTGATGTCTCAATTTTTAGCAATTTTATTTTCATTTGTTTTTATTATTGAAACACACCAATAGCTTCTGCATTTTCCACCCTAGGCTTATACTTGAGTCAATCAGTTTTTCTGGTTTCCCAGGTAATAATTAGGTACCCAGCTTATACTCGGGCCGGTTTATATTCAAGTATATATGGTAACTGTTTTGACACTGGAGGTGGGGGGGGGTACTGGCTGCTTTTTTTATTAATAAATTTTTTATTGAGCTCATACAACTCTTATCACAATCCATACATACATCAATTGAGCAAAGCACCCTTATACATCCGTTGCCCTCGCTTTCTCAAAATTCACCTTCCACTTGGGTTCCTGGAATCTGCTCGGTTTCCTTTTTTTTCTCCTCCCCCTCCCTCCCCTCTTCCCCCTTCCCCCTGAACCCTTAATAGTTTATAAATAATTATTTTACCTTATCTTACACTGCCCGGCATCTCCCCGAACCCACTGAGCAACATCCTATCTCCACCAGCCCCTACTCTAACCCCCCTTACCTTTTGACCATGCTTCCTCTCCTCCTAAGCAGTGAATGTATTTCACACTTCCTTTCTAAGTGCATACTGGATCCACAAGTCAGGGCCCCATCAGGAACTACTACCAACATGCTTCATTGATTCGAAAAATAGTTGGATAGATTTTTTCATTACTCATAATTAATGTGAAATATCGGATGAGGAGACTCAATAAGTGAGGAGCAGGCAATATTGTATTTACTAAGTGGTGCAGGTGCTGGAACCTGCCACAGCTCAAAAAACTTTCTGAGTTGAGTTGTTGGATATTGTTTGTGTTGTCCCTCGTTGCTTTGGAGTTAACTGCGACTCCTTGGAGACCTTATGTGTGACAGAACCAAACGACCCTCAACCATTGGTATGTTTTGAGTCCATGAAGATAATTATTGTTCAATGTTACCCATTGTTGTTGCATTGATTCAAATTCATTGTGAGCTTTAGACTGTTACTGCCCCATCGGGGTTTGAAGGGTGTCAATCTTTACAGAAGCAGACTGCTGCATCTCCCTCCCATCGAGTAGTTGATGGGTTGGAACCACCAACCTTTCAGTTAGTAGCCGAGCATTTTAACCACTGTGCAACCTGGAGTCCTTTTCTAAATGCCACTAGCTTGCAATTGGCCGTGGTGGAAATACACTACAGAAAATTCTATAAAACAGAATTGGCAACTGCTACAAATCAGGACTCCCTTCCAGCCCTCACAAAGCCTATTATTAAGTGTTTATCAGCATACCACTATTTGTACCCATTAGAGAAAATACTATAATAAGATTGAGTCAATTATTACTTATGTAAGAATTGTCTACCCATTTACTTTTTCTTTATGTGGTTTTCCTTTAAGATAATTTATTCCTTCCTGAGTAAGGGGGCCTGGTGGTGCAGTGGTTCTGTGATGAGCTGCTAACCCATCAGCTTGAACCCAAGAGCTGCTCCAAGGGAGAAAGACAGGATTTTCTACTCCTGTAAAGAGTTATGTCTCCAAAACCCGCAGGGGCAGTTCTCATCATCTTTGGCTTGCTATGAGTCAGCATCAACTCAAGGCAGTGTTTGCTTTACACTCTTTCCTACATGTCTTTACTGTTTTTATGAAACTTCTCCTGGAAAGATATGTCACTTTTAGGATTTTTTTAAGGATTCTTTTAACTCTGTTCCCCTCCTTTAGAGTTCCTATATTAATAAATTGTAATAAATGTGGCAAAATCTTTGTAACTCTTCCATCTGGTTGATGAGCACATGGGGGTTCATTATACTGTTCTCATTTTGTTTATATATGAAGGTTTTTATAATTCCAAGAAGCTGTAGCAGTAAGTTTCAGCAGTCATTGCTTCTTCAAACTTATCTTCATAGGATCCCCCACTGGCATTCTCAATCCTACTGCAAGCTAAAATCAGAGATGATGTGATCATTGCTGCCTCTAGGAGTTAACTAAGTCCCTGTTTAGATTTAAGTGTCGTAAACCCTACTTCTCCCCTTGAAAAATTCACAGTAGTTTGTCAATTTAGATCATCTTACAAAGAATGTAGAGCAAATCTTCAGAAGAGGCCATATCAGCTTCAGGTTCTTTCTTTTCAATTAAACCCACATGCCTGGAAGGGGGGAAAAAAACTTCACCAGCAACAACAAAAGCCCCAAAGTACAAAATGTGGGTAGATTAAAAGAAATGTGTGTCCATAGATTAAATTTAGAACAGTGAGGGGGGGCAAAGAAAGACATAAAAGTTTTGAAAAAGATGTTAGGAACAATCTCAGCAATACGAGCTAGACATTGGAGGAGTGAGGAAGGATGAGGGACCAGAAGACTTCTCAATGAAATCCCCATCTCCGGTGCTTTCCCAGGAAAAAAAATACTGGGCAAGAACAAGAGTGTGTGTGTGTGTGTGTGTGTGTGTGTGTGTGTGTGTGTTTAACTTAGCATATTATCATGAGAAGTATGGGAAACTGAGAAACATGGAATTGACCCATCACAGCACATTAGTAAAGGAAAAAAATCATTTGGAAATCAAATTATCAAGAAAGGACTGATTAACATATTTGAATGAAAATGATCAGTATCAGAACGAGATATATAAGTATACTTTATGGATTAAGTTTAGAAAAGTGAAGTAATTTGACTAAGGTCACTTAGCTAGTTAGTGTTGGGTGTGAGGTATTTCTGCAGCATTTTCTTTATCTCATTTTATAATAGAAGTGAAAATATATAAAGCAATACAAAATTATATTTGTACATAAATCTAACTATGAAAGTAGGAGAAAGATGAGGCTTTCTATTTCTATGAAGACTTTAGCATCTCTAGAACCCTGTCCTAGAGGATCCCTGTGAGTCAGCATTGACATGATGTCCGGGAACGATAGCTGAAACATAATTCTGGCGTAATTCTGTGTAAACATACAGTAGACACACAACCATGGCTCCATTATTGAACCCGAGTTTTGCACTACTTTACCAACTTCCTGTGGCACTATGGGATTCTATGTGGAGAATGATCACTTTTTAAAGTCATGTTAAAATTTATCTGATCTGATTGTAGCATAGTTTGCAAAATTACAAAAATTCGATTTTGTTCATTCATTCTTCCCTTTATCACTTATTTTAAATTGTATGAGTAGAATAAGAAATAAAACTTTACATAGTTCTCATGATTAAAAAAAGACATAAAATAATAATAATTACTTATGACTGATAATGGAAATCTTCAACCTTGGGTTTCTACTAAAGGAATTTAAGTGAACCCATGTTTTCTAAGCATGTCCTAAAATTTTCCCAAGCTCTTTGGGGCATGTTTTGGGGTTTGGTTTTTTTAATCGTTTTATTGGGGACTCTTATAGCTCTTGTAACAATCCATACATCAAGGAGCTCTTACAAATATTATTACAATCCATAGTTCCATTAAATCAAGCATAATTATGCTATTGCTGTCCTTATCATTTTTGATATTTTCTTTTCTTCTTGAAATCATTTATATCAACTCCTCTCCTCAACCCTCAGTATATATTGTATTAATATCATTATTTGTCTTAATTTACACCATTCCACATATCCATTCTCCTTAAATTCTGATGTTCTGAGTGAAGTAGCTTTGTTTTCCATTGGCCTGGACCTAACATATGCCTCTCCATCTTATACCAGCTATAAGCAAATAAGAGTTGAATAGATGAATACTGATTTAAATGATGGCTTCTGAAAGAACTTAGATTTGATAAGGTATAATTACAAAGCATGTTACTTATGACATAGGTTTTCTTTTGTAGCCATGAAATTCAGAGAGAGAAAAACTATGCCAATTATTTTAACAAATTTTAATACATGATTGCACAACTCTTTAATATGTTGAAAACATTGACTCACATGATATGTAAATTGTGTCAATAAAACATATGAAAAAATTTTAAGTTTAATACAAAGGATTGTTAATTAGTTGTTGAGAAGCAAAAAATGGCAAAAGCAAAACAAAACCAAAACAACCACTAAGGTAGTGGTTTTCAGGGGATGGTCACCAAGCAAGTATGATTACCATCACCTGGAAATGTGCTGGGTCCTTGGCTGGCTTCCTCTGCGCTGCTCACCTAAAGACAGACAATTCAGAAGCTGAACCCACCCATCATCAAAGATGTGTGAGGGAGTTCAAAACGTTTGTAGGAAAGTTTTATAAAAATCTTTAAATTCCATTTTTCCATTAACTTTGTAAGACCCTATCCAATGTGCTTCTAGAAAGATGACAGTCCTAGGCTGTAACACATGGGGCCACCAGGAGTTGGGATTGACTTGATGGCCACAGGTTTGATTTGGAGGGGAAGTGGTGGGCTTGTTAGAAATGCAAAATTTTAGACTTCAAGTCCTACTCTAGAGTAATTTAATCAGAAACCCAGGTTGGTGAGGCCAAATGATCTTTTTTATTTAATCATTTTATTGGGGGCTCTTATGACTCTTATCACAATCGATGCATGTATCAATTGTGTAAAGCACATTTCGAACAATTTTTTTAACAGGACCTCTTATTAATTCTGATATCGATTATATATTTTTTTAATGACTGCACTCAAGTATCATAGAAATACAGCAGCCAGAGCAGCCACCATACCATCTCTGGGGTAGCAAAGAAAATAGGTGGAATTTGTAAACCTGAGATGATAGGAAAATGACTGCTTGAAACTGAAACTCAGACTTCTGAGAAGGAGGCCTGGCCTGGTGCAGGTGTGTCTGAGCTCACAGCACAGACCGCACAGGCCGAGAGCAGAAGCTCATGGGTTTGGAGCTGGTTCTCAAGGAAACCCAATGAACGTGGTTCTGCAAGTGTCCAGTAACCCCCATTGAATCAGTGATTGCTACTGGAAGGTCCTCCTGCTGTCAGAATGAAGAACTATTGCCAGGGTAAAACTAACAGGATCAAGAAGCCCACAGAAGCAAATAAGAATAAATTCCTTCTTTGCCCACCCATGCATTGCCTCTCTGGTATCGTCTACTAAACAGGAAACCAGAAATGTTCTCAAGGGTATGTTTAAAGTTGAGAGACAGTAGCAGCTTAATAACTGCATGATGGTCTTAAATACGACTGGAAGGTAATAGAAAAAGGAAATATTCTTGGCTAAGTACACTGGGCACAAATGTACATTTTCTGAGATACTGGCTTCTAAATGGACTATTGGCATACGTGTATAAAATAATCCCTATTTTTAAATTATGTTTCTCCTTACAAGAAGCTTTTGAGTAGAATTTGAACAGAAAACTGCAGTGGTCTATACTGATGTCTGCATTTCACCTAGATCCACTACTTCACTAGCTCCAGACAGGTTCAGCAATTCATAATTAAATTGTACATGAAGAGAATTACAGAGGGTTTCTATAGTAACCAATTCTGAGCGTTGAAAGCTGGGTTTTTTTTCTTTTTTGCAGTATATGTATGTTTTTCTTTTGCAGTATACTTATTATATGTCGTTAGTGAGCTAGCCACGGCAAATTAAAAGGCTATCTGAGACAGAGCAGAGACTCGGTAAGGATTTGCTGCATCGATGAAAAGAAAATGGCTTGGAGATCACAGCCATAGCATCTGAGGGTTGCTCAGCAAGCCCTGCACACGCTGCTGCCCTTCAAGTCTCCATGTCAGAAGACTGGTCGAAAAAGGAAGTGATCAGGGCACCTGCCCCATTAAAAGAAGTGTGTGCTGGGGGGGACGGGACAAAAAGCTGTTGGTTGCGTCTGTTCCAACTTCCTTCTAATGACCCTACAAAACCGTGTAGACTGCCCGATAGGGCGTCCAAGGCTACAATCTTTACAGAAACGTTTGTCCTGTGGAGCAGTAACCAGTGAGTTCAAACCATCATCCTTTCAGTTAGCAGCCGAGTTCTTAACTACAGTGCCACCAGGGCACCTTTGGCAGCAGAATACTGATAGGGAAGGTTCTGAAGACACACGTACTAACAAGAGAAATAGAACCCTTATCACTCTTCATTTAAGCAGCTGTCTAGGCCATTCCAGGAAATCAGGAAATGTACAGAAGTGAATCAGCTACTTCCCTTCATCTTGTAAATTAGCATTCAGATAGTTAAAATTCCAGTCACAATCGATTCCACAGAAGTCAGTGTTTCTCATGTTCTGGGAAGGTGGTCCAGACAGAGTTGAAAGAAATGTCGATTAGATGATCGTTATACAGGTCAATCGCATCATATAAAGTTAGCACACACAAAAAAAGTTAGCGTATAGTTATTGAATTAACTTGAAAAGGTTAAAAAATGTGAACTAGGCATTATTTCCTCAAGGCATTCGTGTATTTTTCATAGTGTATTTTGTCTTGTTTTCTTTTTGAAGGATAGTAAAGAACCCCAAGCCCACACTGGCGAGCCTGTTGGAGATGACTACAAAAAGATGGGAACACTGTTTGGTGGACTGAACAAAGGTCTTCTCAACATGGGTTTCACGAGACTATACTTCGGAGAACGAATTGTGGAACCAGTAATAGTCGTCTTCTTCTGGGCTATGCTGTGGTTCCTGGGCCTGCAAGCGCTTGGACTAGTGGCAGTTCTTTGCCTTGTCATCGTTTATGTGCAACAGTAAACAGGCGGAGCAGTGAACTGTTGATCTTTCTAACCCATTTTACGTAATTGATGGATTTATAGATTTCACTGTATGAAAGTTGACATTTTTAGCCTTGTTTAAAATTGTGTGCTATTTTGTAAATGGATTTTGTCTAAAATTAAACTTAACTCTTGATTATTATTGGGTTGAATATACAATGTGTAGCTAATTCAAAACTCTGCCTTCATTATTATGGTTATGTCCCCACTTTTAAGCCCCTTCCCCCATCCCAAATCTTAAATCCCACCACCAAAAAGCAAGCAAGGCAAATAACAGGATGTGGGATTCTAATCAGTAAGCATAATTCCTATAAAGATTTTCAGAAAAACATCTTAGAAGGGAGTAAAAATGTTGAAAGCAAGGAGCTACAAACTTTGAGGTTTTTCTCAATCATTTTATTGGGGGCTCATACAGTTTTATCACAATTCATATATACATCCATTGTGTCAAGCACATTTGTATATTTGTTGCCTTCATCATTCTCAAAACATTTGCTTGCTACATGAGCTCCTAATACCAGCTCCTCTTTTGTCCCCTTCTGTCCTCCTCCCCCATGAACCATTCATAATTCATAAATTATTATTATTATTTTGTCATGTCTTACACTGTCTGACATCTCTCTTCACCCACTTTTCTGTTGTCCATCCCCCAGGGAGGAGGTTATATGTAGAATTTTATTCACCATTTACTCACATCCCCACCAAATAATTTTATATTATTAGAGAAATGTTGGGATTTCCATTGTCCATGCTCAATCCAAAACAATGTAAACGATAATTACCATAGACTACCTTAAAACTATGAGAAATCAGTGAAGCTAGCATGTTTTCTAAAGATTAAAGTATATATATATATATATATATATATATATATATATATTGTTGGAGAAACTTACCACGTTTAAATGTAATTTTTTGTAAGTCTAAAACTGGGGCCTGGAATCCCTTTAGTATATTATTTTAGGTTTTAAAGCATTTTGGTGCTAATTACTTTTTGTGAAATTTTTAAGTCTTAAAAACCAGGCCCATACTTTGCTGTACTCTATGATAATGCTGTATTTTCTTGTATCTAACAAGCTCCATATATTTCTCGTAGAGAGACATTTTCAGTGTATTTTTTCCAGAAATTTACAATTTTATAGTTCTTTTATAACAATCTAAAATTTAAAACAATGAATTTCCTATCTTGGCATAGTTTTGGATTTTTTTGTCTGTTTGTTTTTCCCCTCTAAATTAAATTTGTTTTGTGGCTGAAATATTTTACTACTCTGTAAGGGAAAAAATACTCCTCCCTCTTTTTTATATCTGTATTGGAAAATATAATCCTACAGTATATAATTATAAAGATATAAGAAAGTTAATGGCTAGGATTACTATTAATGTATAAATTTGGAATTTAGCAATCGGTTGTAATAGTATTACTCTTAGGTAAAAGCCATGTAAGTAATTGGCTAGCTATGTTATTGAGGGGTCTCAGCTCTTTGGGATTTTACATTGAAATAACCATTTCTTTAAATACACTTTGAAAGTGGAAAATGGCTTTAGTAACATTTTGGATTTTATTAGAGATCATCAAATCTGTACTCTCTGCGCAAAGGCTTTACTTATCTAGACAAAGGACATGTCGTTAATTATCTAAGATACAAAGAAGAATCGGGGGCAAAGGTATATTCCTTCTTAGCAGTTTTATCGAGTGCTTATTATTCCTCTTTGTAAAGTTTTGACCAAGACCAGATTAAAAACTGTTCTGTCAATGCTCAACATCTTCCTGTTCTGAAGCAGAATATTAATGACAGATGTTGGACTCATGATTTCTGGATCAGATCACTCTAAACGCAAATACCTGTCAGAGGGCGCTAAAAAGCACTGTGTATCTGTATAAAGACATGCCTTTTAAAATCTTCACTTTAAAAACAAAAAACTTATATTATTTCATTGTGTTTTTATTGGGTTTGCAATACTTTTCTAGAAGACGTTATGTACTAAGCCTAAGTGCAAGCTGTTTGAAAGCTGTCTTCATTGGTACGGTAGAGTTGTAAGGTTTTCAGAGTAAGAGTAATGAGAGTTTTTTTATCTGCATGAAATATTAATAAGTACATCCTTTTCTAATGCTACTGGGAATTTTCATTTCCCTTTGGAGTGCAAAAAGACACCTTGCACATGATAACAGCTATGGTTCCACCAGTGCCTAGTGTTGAAAATATCTTTTTTTTTTTAATCATGTTACTGGGGCTCATGCAACTTATCACAATCCATAACATACATCAATTGTGCAAAGCACCCTTATACATCCGTTGCCCTTGTCATTCTCAAAATTCGCCTTCCACTTGGGTTCCTGGAGAAAATATCTTAAAAGTAAGTTTTAACAGTTATCATTGAGTCAGCCATCAACACTATGCATTTGTTCAATGCTGTTTGGGGCATGTATTAAATTATATGAAGAAATGAGATATTTTGCTGCTCTTCTTTCTATATAAATTATTGACTAGTGCAGTAAACCATTAAATCTTATGCTTTGCTAGGAGGAAACAAAGAAACTTTGCCTAAAAAAGACTATTTTCGATGGTACAAGGTAAGAGAATGTAGATTATACAGATGCTGTTGTTGGTAGGTGTTGTCCAATTGGTTCTGACCCACAGTGACCCTCTGTGCAACAGGACAAAACACTGTGCCATCCTCACAGTCGTTCCTCTGCCTGGGCCAATGCTGCAGCCACCGGGTCAGTGCGTTTGTCCAGGATCTTCCTCTTGGACAAGTCTCGCCATCGCCGCCCTCGCCTCTAAGGAGGCTTGGACTGATAGGCTCCAGCATAAAGGAGCAGGCACTCTCTGTGGGTCATGACATGAGACCGAATTAGATTTAAAATGATTCTCAATCATTTTGATCTCAGATATAAGACAATTTTAGAAGCTTATTAATTATGAAGACATAACAAATTACATAGGTAGGATTATTAGATTATGAATGGATAGGTCACCCATGCTGTCAGCCCTCCATTCGAGGAAAAAGGGTCAAGACCTAGAAACAGAGTCTACGTGAATCAATTTCTTGTCCTCAATATAGAAATGCAGTGATTTGTGGAGGCGTGTGCAGAGGTGTGTCTGTCGTATGGCAGGGAGAGCACGTCCTCTGGGCACCACCTGAAGCAGGACTCCACTGAGACATTTCTGTTCACGCCACAGAATCCATCACCCGCTGTGAGAGCGCATGCTGCAAGTTAAAACTAAACCCTGCATGTCTGAGAGGCTCCGTGGGTCAAAGCACACGGAAAACATAACTTTGAGCACAAAATAGACCAGTTTTTGTCAATAAAAGCAAGGAAGGTCCTGTTGTAATTGTCCTATAGTGCCATTATGTGAAGGGAAGATTTTAACAAGCTGGACCTGTATGTACTTTTGAGCTGACATTATGGTAAAGTGATCTTAGGATCAGGTCAGACATTTGGGCAGGTCCACAGTATCAGTGATTGTCACATGCACTCTTTTCTGGAGATCCTGTGCATCCACAGAGCATTTTTCGGTTCTCATCCACCAGGCAGATCCTGCTTGGTCCAGGAGTGTGGGAGGGTCGATTTTCACTGCTGGTAAGAATCAATTGTACAGATTGTCCCCAATTTATGACATACTCAAGTTATGATGAACCATACTTCAAATCATCTGATGTTTTTTTGGACATATCATTAGTAATACAGACTACATTACTAATGTAGGTAATAATATCTATAAATGTTATGTAATGTTTCCAATACCCAAAGACAAAGATTAGATTTATGAAGATATGAATAATAAAAGGCAATAACAACGAAAAGTTAAAAGATTGTCAACCTATATCAGAACTTACTTCCAGCAGAGTCATCAGAGTAGAACTGCCATGAGTCGGGAACCACCTAAATTCATGTTCTCCCTGTAGTCAAATTGAGTTGTTAGCTTGCAATTAGCTTTGGTAGAAATATTTACAACATCACAGAAATTGGTCAATAATAAAAGTAAAACCTTCTCATTTTCCAAAAATCCAACTATGAAACATTTGCCAGCACCCCACTGCCTAGCCGCCCCGGGGCTACAGTCCCACTCCTTCTCATCCAGAAAGAAAAGAACAAGCTTTGTCAAATAAATGGAAGTAGACACGGTGAATCCCATCGACCCATCTAAAGCTGCACTGGATCTTTTCCACAAGAGGATTATGAGGCCGCCGCTTCTCGGCATTTTGGCTAGGATCAAGTGAAGAGGATATGAGGCCTGGTTGCTTTCTGACCATTGTGTCTCTGTTCACATTGTGGTCAGAAGACCGTGATCTGTCACTGAACTGCATTGCAAATGCATTCAAGACTTCCCCGAGCGTCAGGAAATGAGAAATGATCTAACTCCTGGATGGCAAATGATGGCCTAAGTAGAGGTCTATTTAAATGTAGAAAGCTTAAAATAATCAAGAATAATTGTGGAACAATCGAGGACTACTTGTTTGGTTAGTAGATTTTATTTTATAAGTGTTCATTGATATTAGGTTACTTAAACTTGACTCTCACTATCAGTTTACGGCCTTACTAGGTGAAAGGAAAGCAAAAAATTCAAAAAGACTATGTGCTTCTAGTAACCTTTGCCAAGGAGAATATAAAATCTGTAAATTACAGCTTGAGAATTACTAGTAGGCTTGGAGTCTGTTACAAATGACTTTCTCTGCCCTGAGATCCAGTCCAGCAGCCTAACCTGTTCTCTCATCTCTTTGTCATCACCTTGGACAATATCACCACTCCCACCGCTTTGGTTGCCATTACTGTACTGACAGTTACCCAGTCTGCACCTTCAGTTCATAGCACTGTACATAAAAGGTATGGTGACCCTTACACGCTTGCCCAACATTTGCACTTGGATATGACATGGTACTTCAAATCCTGCATATCCAAAAAGGAACTCAGCAGTTTTTCCCAATCTGGTGTTGCAGTATTTTCATATTTCAGCAAATGACACAATCTTCTCTGGAGTGCCCAGCAGGAAACAGAGATCCCATCTTTGGCCCTTATCTGCCCTAACAAACCAAAAAACTAAACCTGTTGTCATCAACGTGACTCTGATTCATGGAGACACCGAGTGTTTGCAGTGGAACTGCTCCATGGGGTTTTCTTAGCAGTAAAAGCCGGTGGATCACAAGGCCTGTCCTTCCCAGTGCTCCTGGACACGTGCAAACCACCAACCTTTAGGTGAATAGTAGTGTGCAAGCAATTTGTCCTGAGAACATTTGACCCACACAACCCTCCTGTAATCAACCACCAAGTCCTGTCTCTTGTACTTCCAAAAGATTTCTTTAACCCTTCCACTTTATTGCCCTCCCAAGAATCAGGAAATTAGTCCAGATGACTATTGTCTCACCTGGGTTGTTATTTCAGAGTTCTACTTGGTCTCCCTTCATTTTACACTTTATAGTCAAAGTGATTTTTCTAAATTATGATTCAGATCTCCTTGGCCTAAATCTTTCCAGGGGCTTCCTATTGCTGTTATGACAAAGACACTGCTCCGTAGTAAGTTTCCAAGGCTCTTTATGAACTAATTCTTGCAAACCCCATCTTTTGAAACTCTCACCCTCCCTTTCCAGTACTTCACTATCCTGATACCCTCCCACTTCCCTGGCTCCTTGAAAGAGACATGCTCTCCTTCAGATTTTTCTACATGCTTTACCTTCAGCCTTTAAAACCTCCCCGCTGGACTGACCAATACTGAGGCCGACTTAAGATCTCACCTTAGACATCCTGTCCTCCAGGAAAACTTTTGATCATTTCAAATCCAGTTTGAGTGCCTCGTGCTTTCTGAGAACCTTGTACTTCTCTATCGGCACTGTCCAAGACACACCGCAATAGCGTGTCTGCTTCTTCCAGCAGAAGGCAGTCAGAATTTGTCTCTCTGGTTTCTAATTCCATGATCAGTGTCTAACACAATCCTGGCACATACGAAGCATAGTTACCTAGTTCTGCTGTAACAGGAATACCAAAAGTGGGTGAGTTTAACAAAAAGAAAGGGATTTTCTTACAGTAGATGCTCAACGTGCAAATTCAGGGTGCCAGCTTAGGGGAAGGCTTTCTGGCGCTGGTGGAAGTTTGTCTCTTCAGCTTCTGCCCCTTGATTTCTCGGCGATCTCCAGGCCTATTTTAGCATCTACCTTAGCCCTTGACTGCCACTCACTTACTTGCTTATTCTCTTTCATAATCTCAAAAAGAGATTGACTCAAGATATAACCTACCCTGATCTTCTCTCTTTAATGTAAGCTGAACCCATATTCAAACAGGGTTAGTTTCAGATTTACAGCACATATTTTGGGAGGACCCAATTCAATCCACAGTACTAGGTGCTTAAAATAGCTGTCACGTGAATGCATAAACTTTATGTGTTCAGTTCTCCTTAAAGAAGCTCGTTGTTTGTACTATGCACGAAGAGAATGGACTGATGTATCTGTTATTCTTTATAAACGTTTATTCACTTTTAATGGAAGAATATTGCTGTTTACATGCAAAGATAGTCTTGCTAATATACTCTTGCATTTTTTAGATTATAATGTCTTTTAGGCTTTATGCTTCTGTTTCTCTAGGGGAAAAGTTTAGAATACATATGATCATCAATACTCCCTATAGTTCATATTTTCCAGAATTTTTCAGTAGCTTTTGTCTCCTAATTTTTCATTTAAAACAAAAAAAAGAAAACTCAGATGTTTGCACAGGAATCATCAAGAACCTAATCTTGAACTTTTGTCTCCTAATTTTTTTAAACAAACAACTCAGATGTTCGAGCAAGATTCCTCAGAATCTAAGCTCGGACTTTTGGGGTCTGGAGTGAATTCACTACTGAAAAAAGGTCTTCTAGCCCAAACCATATGCTAAATAACATGTATATAAAATACTTTGCTATTCCTTCTAGTAAAGAAAATACAAGCAAATTTGTTCTGAATTTGAGTCTCTTCTGACCCCCTGTCTAAGGTTCTATCAGTTAATCGCAGGCACATCAAGTTTGGAAATCACCAAGGCAACACAATAGACAAGAGCTTGTCTATTTTCCTCATTGCTGGAGCAGGAAGCCCAAGCATGATGTGTGCACAGCTTCCCAGAATTAGAAAACGAAGGTCAAGACCAACCCCTCCCTCCACGCTGTATAGTTTTACCCTGTTGCCTTAACTAGAATGGAAGTTAGAACTGTTTGCTCTCTGCAGGAGCTGCTAAGACCAAGAACTTAGTCAAATAGATATTTATTAAATGAGTGGTTCCCTTTTCAACAACTGAAGTTTTATTACTGAACTTTTCAGCCACTTCAGTAGTTTTTTCTTACCTTTTATAATAAACATTAGTTTATTAACTTTTCAACAACTTCATTAGAATTTTCCATGCCAGTTTTCCAAAGCACCAGGGAATACAGTGGCCTTTATTTTAGGACTACAGAGATTTTTTTCTTTTGCCATTGTAAAAGAGGCCAGTGGATAGTATACTTTTACATATATTTTTAAAACAATAATAAAATTTCTGTATCTATTAATACCATGGTTGGTTTAAAACATAGAATCTTAAGAATTGTTTTTTCTGGAGTGAGGAGGTATTGAAAGACCCTATCCAGTTTTGAGAAGATATGCTACTCACTGAAGGCTCTGTTGTCTGTTATGACTGATACTAGTATATGTGTTCCTGGTATGGGGTGTGCAATATTTAAACCAATCGTGATTTAAATGTTTAGTAATGTATTTTCTATTTTTAAAAGCCTGTGAGCATATGTGTAAAGGCAGCATGCAAATAAAAACTGAGAAAAACAAGTTTCAAAAGGAAAAAATATTCCCTGGATGTTGGCTCAGAATGATTAACTTAAATAAATTGGCCTTGCACAAATCCCAATAAGAGTTTTTCATATAAAGTGGAGTATTTATTCGATTGTTAAGTCAGTTGTTTTCAAACGTTTTTTTTTAATATGTGAAAATTTGCATGATTATTCAGCATATGCAAACAATGGATTTGTTGCAAGTTGAGCTCCCTGGGAATTAGGCTTTCAGAAGAAATCAGCAGAGAGGATGTCTCCCGAGAGTGCTCTGGTATCAACACCTGTGAGGAAAGGAAGTGGAAGATGCAGAAGGAGCCATTCAGTGTAGTAAGAACTAGGTTTCAGTTGACGCTGTAGGACAGCCCTTCAAGGCTGACCCTCTGTGGGACAAGGTCGTGCTCTTCAGCCAAGAACAAGCCCTGGAGAAGATTGGCATTTGAGGTTATCATCTCATAACACTGTCGTCTTTCAATCCTATGAAATATTTCACTCTTCTTTCTCCTCCGTGGCTCCAAGCACTTCCAACAACCCCGCCCCCCTCTTCAGAATACAGTGAGAAAATGATTCATTTGAGCCATCAACTCACCAGTCAAGAGTGATTAAAAAAAAAAAGAGGGGAACAGCAATTAGCTTGTTGTGTTGTTCAGTCCCATTGTGAGGTTAAAATCTTCAAGTATGGTAAAGCTTTAATTGACTGATCAGCATTCCCAGGGTCCAACAAGAGCTTGACAGTATTAGGACAGATGAACAAACTGGGCACAGAAGCCCATTATTCAAAGCCAGGAGCAGGAGATACATGAGGACACTCAGCTCTAGATCTGTAGGTTAGCAAACCTAGCTCACCCAATTAAGTGCCCGGAGGCACCCCACCCCACAAGCCAGCTTCTTGCCTGAAAGTATTCAGTTTTACTTGCTCTATGGTTGGCAAGTCCACCACCTTGTCTCCTGGTCTGGCTCTTGGTTCTGCCGCTCCTCTGTCACTCCTCTGATGTCAGAAGGGTCTTCTGGATCACGGAGGTTCAATGCACCAGGAGCTTGAGGACCAAGGACACCCTCCCTGCCTGGTTCATCGCTCTTCCTTGTAGTAAGATCCCACTTCCTGCTGCGGAGTTGGCTTATTTTATACACAGTAGGATGGCACTCACAATTAAGTCTGTTAAGAATTACAGTTGAGTCATAT
This sequence comes from Tenrec ecaudatus, assembly GCF_050624435.1. NCBI lineage: Eukaryota > Metazoa > Chordata > Mammalia > Afrosoricida > Tenrecidae > Tenrec > Tenrec ecaudatus. Next base: position 108,175,097 of record NC_134532.1, on the reverse strand, counting down.
AATCCCATCAGAATCTCCGTCCCCTCCCATCCCTCCCCCCAGCCTTCTTACCCAGACCCATGAGGAAAACCATGATCTGAAAGTCATTGATGACAGTAACAGAGCTTTGACTAGGAGAAGTAGAGTAAATAATTCACTACATTGCACTCAACAAAACATTAGTACGAAGTAGCATTAAGGTGTGCCCGGCAGCTGGGTTTTGTTCAACCTAGATGTAGATAGGACTCTCCAGAACTCTAATTTAGGATTTCTGACTCCTCCAAGTTCCCCCAAAGCATTTTGAACCCTCAGACTTTGGGAGCATGTTTGAAATAAGATTTTTCAAAGGCAGAGCAGTCCACGCTTATCCCATCATACTATTACAACTATTTATGACTTGGAGATTTATCCCAAAGCATGACTTTCCTATTTTTAGCACAAAGGGTCTCAGAAGCCAAATGTAATTCAGTAGGCATTTGAAAAGAGCTTTCTCAAAGCTGGGCACAATGATTTTAGGTCCCTGAGACTAATACTATCTGCTATTTTTTATCCTTCAAGTCTTAGAAGTGGGCAAGCTCACACAAGATAATGACTCCAAGTCAGTTGTGTCCTAAAACTCTTGACAGTGTTTCAGCATGGCTTCCCTCTTTGGTTATAGGAACATATCAGATAAAAAGCTCTCTGAATTTAAGACTTTGTTCTGCCATTCACTAACTACACAATTTGTACAAGTTAACGAGCCCTGGTGGCACTCTCCAGTAAGCTTTGGGCTGCTAACTACAAGATCTGTGGTTCAAACCCACCAGCCACTCTGGGCAAAAAGATGAGACTTTTCTGCATCCATAAAGAGTTACATTCTTGGAAACCTGTTCTATGGTGCCACTATGTGTCGGAATTGACTGGTTGGCAGAGAGTGTGATAAATCTCAGGTGCTATAAGTTGCAATCAATTCAATGACAGTGGTGGGTTTTTTTTACTACTTATTACATCTTTTTAAACTTCAATGCTCTCACCTGTAAAATGGGTAACTGTGGTGACTAAATAAATTATTGAATATCTTACGACAGTGCCTTGTACATTGCAAGATTTCCACAAAAGCTAAGCATGATTACTGAACATTTACACAGAGGCAAAGAGAGGACATTCTTCACTATCCATTGAAAACCCACCTATTTTATTGTTGCCAAAAAAAAAGGTAAATGCAATGAAATTCTATATAGTACTCTGTTCCTCATGCTTCATTACTGAAACCTTTGCGAGCCATCATCAATGTCAGCTATTAGGGCTTCATAAATTAAAATGATCATGACAGCAAAGAATGAAGAAGCAAAGGAGTTAAACTAAATCAAAATGTGATTTCTTTATGCATCCACTTAAACAATACCATGCCTCTTCTGTTGCCTGTATGCCTTAGTAAACGTCAAGGGACTTAGATTTGCTCTTTCCGAATGTTGTCATTGGATGTACAATAGTGGTGTGGATTATAGATTTGCTCTTTCCGAATGTTATCATTGGATGTACAATAGTGGTGTGGATTTCAGCATTGATAATATGAAATCTATTATTAAATGCTTTTCTTTTGCTCCATTTCATAGGCCAAGAAATGATGGTATATTTATAGAATTGCATACTTATATAGTGTCTTGCTTTGATTTCAAAGAGATTTATCTAACTGATTCTTGAAGCTACAATATGGAATGTTTTAAATACACATTTTAAAAATTTGACCCAAATATGCATAACCATACCTGGTACCCTCACTCAAAATGTATAGCCAATACTAGTACCCTCATAAAAGAAGATCCAGAAAAGTCAAGGGAAATAGAGGAAAGAGCTGGGAGACAAAGGGCATATATAGAGGTCTAAACAAAGACATGTACATATGCAAATATATGAGGATGGGGAAATAGATCTATGTGCCTATATTTATAGGTTTAGTATTAAGGTGGCAGAAATACACTGGATCTCTACTTAAGTACTCCCTCAATGCAAGAATATTTTCTTCTATTAAATTGACATTCTCTGATGCTCACCCTCCTGACACAACCGCTGAAGATAAAGCGGGTGCATAAGCAAATGTGGTGAAGAAAGCTGATGGTGCCCGGCTATCAAAAGAGATAGCATCTGGGGTCTTGAAAGCTTGAAGGTAAACAAGCGGCCATCTAGCTCAGAAGCAACAAAGTCCACATGGAAGAAGCACACCAGCCTGTGCGATCATGAAGTGTCGAAGGAATCAGTTATAAGGCATCATCAGAACAAAAAAATCTTACCATAGTGAATGAAAGGGGAAGTGCAGAGTGGAGACCCAAAGCCCATTTGTTGGCCACTGGAGAGCCCCTCACAGAGGGGTCTAGGGGAGGAGATGAGTCAGTGAGGGTGCGATGTAGCACCGATGAAGAATACAGCTTTCCTCTAGTTCCTAAATGCTTCCTGCCCCCACCCTCTCCTACCATGATCCGAATTCTACCTTACAAGTCTGGATAGAGCAGAGGATGTACACTGGTGCAGATAGGAGCTGGAGGCACAGGGAATCCAGGGCAGATGATACCTTAAGGACCAGGGGTGTGAGGGGCGATACTGGGAGAGCAGTGGGAGAGTGAGTTGGAAAGAGGGAACTGATTAGAAGAATCTACATGTGACCTCCTCCCTGGGGGATGGACAACAGAAAAGGGGGTGAAGGGAGACGTCAGACAGGGCAAGATATGACAAAACAATAATTTATAAATTATCAAGGGTTCATGAGGGAGGGGGAGTAGGGAGGGAGGGGGGAAAAAGAACCTGATGCAAAGGACTTAAGTGGAGAGCAAATGCTTTGAAAATGATGAGGGCAATGAATGTACAGATGTGCTTTACACAATTGATGTATGTATTTATTGTGTTAAGAGTTGTATAAGCCCCTAATAAAACGTTAAAAAAAAAAAAGAAGATCCAGTATCTAAATGTCCATGGACACATTCTGAATAGAAGTAAATAAAATACTGATGGATATTTTCAAAATAATATTTTAAAATAACATTTTACTTTCATTTTTTAATTTACTTTGAAATATTACATTTTTAAAATATTAGTTTAAGATTTAAATATTATTGATAGAGTCATGTGAAAACATGCTTTTAAAAAAGCATATTAATTAGAGTTTATTTCAGCAAGTTGCAACTACTGGGTTCCATCGTGGGCTCCTCGTTCATGTTTCCTGTTCTTTCATATCTTTCTCCTAAAAAGCAGGAGTTTCTCAGATCAGATGTTCACGTATGAAATGTTCTCATGATAAGCTACGGCATATCTTTGGTGCCATCTCTTCATGCTTCTCAGAACTGGTTCTCCCACAGGTTCCTCAACTGCTTGCCGATATTTTTATAAGGCGTCCAGGTAGAGGTAATGCTGGCCAAAGACAGTGTTTCTCAGGTAGAGGGATCCAACTTTCTTGTTTCAAGTTTTTAGAAACCTGCCTGGACTGCCACACCTGGCGGCCCTACCCTCCAGATCACTGCTCCCTGGAATGGAAATGCACCACGCCTTTCCTTCCTTTAGCACATTCCTGACACCGCTGCTTGCAAAACTCCTAGGCTAACAAAGGAGGGCTTATGTTTGCAGTGCTAGATTTAGGCTAGATTTAGGCCTGGATTTTAATTACTTGTTTTAAATTACAGACACCTTACTGCCACTGTTTCTGGTGCTAGGACAAGAGCTGCTTCCTCCCCACCAAAGCAGGCATAACCAACTGCTGCTGGACTGCTTTTTTATAGATGATTCTGCCAGGGAAAGGCGAGAAGGGAGTCATCACAGGCTAGCCAGACTGCGTATTTTATGTCTATGATTCCCAACTAGCCAAAGGGCAAGATTACTGTATCACCTATCTCTTTCCCCTGATGCTTACTCTTCTCCCATGAGCAGAACTGGTTTTCAATGAAATCTCATCTTCAGTGGACTCTAGCTGCCCAACACCCCTGCCCAGATCATGGCGATGCTGTGTGGTGTGTTGCAGAGTTGAACTGCTCCGTAGAGGGTTGTTGTCTGTAATTTGTACACAGGCGGTTCCTGGGGACTTGGCTCTGTGGAGTCACTGGGTGAGTTCAGACGGCCCACCTTTCAATTGTGTGAGCCAGGCTCCACTAGCAAGGCTGCAATGAATCTTCTTCGTGAGAGACCATCTATCTGTTGCCAGCTTTTTTCCTGTAAATCTAGAACAGGTAACACCAATATGAATTTATGTTTAGTTCTATGTAGTTACAGCTGAATCAATATAGGAATAACTATAAGTATGTGTGTGCACGGGTTAATATGGGATGGTGAGGTGCCACTGAGTCAGTTCAGTCTCAAAGTTCTGACTCTATGCACAGCAGAACAAGGCACTGCCGGGTCCTGCACCGTCCTTAAGATTGTTGTTATGTTTCAGCCCATGATCACACTGCGTCAGCCACCTCATGAAGGGTCTTTCTCCAGAGACTGTCTCTCCTGATAACATGCCCCCGGTATAGGAGATGAAGTCTCACCATCTGAAATTCTAAGGAGCAGTCTGGCTGTGTTTCTTCTCAGACATATGGGTTTACCCTTCTGGCAGTTCATAGTTCACTAGATATGCTTCCTCTGCACCATAGTTCAAATGAATAAATTCTTCGTTTGTCTCCATTATTCATTGGCCAACTTCTGTACGGCTTATGAAGCAAATGAAAATGCCTTGAATTTGGGTCAGGCACACCTTAGATCTCCACGTGACACCTTTGTTCTTCAAACACTTCAAATTAGTCTTGGGCAACAGACTTGCCCAATGCAATACAGCATTAATTGTGGATCCAAGCAAAATAAAAATTCTTCACCACTTCAGTTTTTTCAAACATTTTGTCTCTGTTTACATCCAGCTGTAATCCCTACTGAAGGCTGCAAATTTGATCTGCATCAGCAAGTGCCTCAAGTCCTGCTCGTTTTCAGCAAGCAAAGCTGTGTCATCTGCACATTTCAGGTTGTCTAATATACGCATATCTTCCTCTGATCTTGATGCCTCGTTCTTCTTCCTATGGGCCAACTTCTAGGATCATTTGATGGAATAAGTATGGTGAAAGGATAGACGCACACCTTTCCTGATTTTAAGCCATGCAATAAACCCTTGTTTTATGTGAACTGCCTCTTGATCCATGTACAGGTTCTACATGAGCATGATGATCGTTCCTATACAAGATGTATGTTCACTATTTCCTGAGAGGACCTATAAGCAACAACACTCACCAGCAATCAACACGCTTGCCTCTAGATCTGTCTTTCTAATACTACTTTCCAATTTTGAAAGGTTCCAGAGATCCCCGGGGAAATTGCTGGTTCTTTTTCTGGGCAGGGAAATGTAAAGTTAGCTTGGAACATCTGGTAGTACCAGACCGTCAGGAAGTGCTAAAAACACACACATACGTGATGGCGAGGTACAGGAACCAATTGAAAGAACTCCCAATGATCAAGGCAGAACCATCTGAACAACAAACTACATAAAATAGCATTGGATTATAGCTCAATCATGAGTTATAAACGATCCTAAATATCCCAAAGTCTATCCTAGTATAATATCTCCTGTACAGAATCCCAGATAATTTGTGTAGCTACTTCCCCCTCAAGGAGATGGAGCATAATTCCCTGTACATCCTAATTGTCTTACAAGGAGCACAGTATGGAAAGGTGTTGGGGAAGGACCAAGGAGTCAGTCACTTTACAATGAGAGTACTTGGCAAATACCACCTCGGGCAGGTTATCAAGCTTAGCATCTTCTGGAAAAGGTCATGTTGACAGTATGTACCTTTGAGAAGATGTGATGGCAATGTTATCATACCTCTGGGACTTCTTTTCAAGAAAGCAGAAATCTGTGCTAATCATGAAAAAACACCAGAGAAACTCAAATTAAAGGTCATTCTGCAAAATATCTGACCAGGACTCCTCAACATGGTCCAGATCATGACCAGGAGACACCTTCAGACCAATGCAGACAAAAGAGATAGGATGATTCAATAGAACGTGGCAATCTGCATGAGATTCTGGAACAAAAACAAGTATTGTGCAAAAACTAAAGGAGTGTTCATAAGACCGGGCTTTGAGTTCTCGACATCGGTTCCCCAGGACCGTAATTCGAATGCATTGATTCTTCATTAGTCTTCCTTGTTCACTGTCCAACTTGTGGCGATGGTGCGCTAGCAAGGGTGCAAATTGGATGTTAGGGAAACGGGAGCCCTCCTTGCACTATCTTCACAATGTGTGTACAAAGGTGAAACTCTCCCCAGATCTACAGGGTATTTTTTTAAAGCAATTCTAGAAAATTCCGCTGGAAACCTTCCTTGTCAATGACTACACAATCACTTGTGTAATCTGCACTATCAGATGGAGTTTCTAGTGGTTCCCCTTTTTCCACCTCTCTTTCTGATGTTATTTTCTCTCGGCAAAATAATTCTTGAAAAACTGATCTGTAACATTCCAAGTGAACAAGATGAATGCTTAATTAATGTTCAGAGAAGGGGGAAAGAATAGGAATCTGAACGTCCTAATACAACGTCTTATCTAAATGAGTGATTTCTTAAGTTTCTCTCCAGTCATTTCTAAGCATTTCCTACTAGAATGCCAGCAAACGGGGCAGCTGGACATGCAGCCGCGCCTGCCGACTCGCAGGCCCTGAAGAGACTCGCCACCACTGAGTATTCCGATCTGCTCAGGACAGACCCCCTCCCCCTCCAAGCAGTCTCCCGTGCCCACCACCCTAAACACAGCAGTCTGGGTCTCAGAGCGAGTCGTCCTATAAAAGTTTTCAGATTAGAAACAGCTTGGAAAGACTCTGCTGTGTCTTACCGGATAGTCAATGTGATTCTGAGGCTTTAGTAGACTGTGGAGCAGAAGCATACGGGAGGGCCCTGTGGCTGGGCAGCGTCCCCTTGTATTCAGGATCTACCCTGGGACACCCTCGTTATTCCTGCATGTCACTTCGTGGTGCTCCTCAGGGAAAAGGGATGAGTGTTGCGTCCTCTCTGGAGCGTACGTCTTTCCAAGGTTGGATAGCTGCTTGCGACAGCCACAGCTGTCTACTCCTCATTAAGAAAACTGGCTCATGGGATTTTAAAATCGGTTTGCCTTAATAGCTCCAGGGCACTAGGAAAAAAAGCTACCTTTTTTTATGGTCAGGTACTCTGAACTACCCAATGGTGATTATGAAAAATAATTGTACATGCGACAGTTGATGTAATGGAGAAAACCGAAGTGAACCTCCGGCTATCCTCTACTTCTGCTCTCCTCTGCTCTCTGCCCCTGCTCTCATGGCATCCTCTGTGCCTTGGTTTCCTTGTCTGTCAATAAGACATCAACTCTAATCTAACTTTCTAGATGGTAAATATATTATCGAATGATGCTTATAATACACGTTTACTGGGAACCGATTACAAGAATCTACATGTGACCTCCTTCCAGGGGAAGGACAACGGAAAGGGGGTGAAGGGAGGTGCCAGACAGGGAAAGATATGGTAAAGTAATAATTTATAAATTATCAAGGGCTCATGAAGGAGAGGGGAGCGGGGAGCAGGGATGGAGGGGGAAAAAGAGGACTTGATGCAAAGGGCTTAAGTGGAGAGCAAATGCTTTGAAAATGATGAGGGCAAAGAGTGTACAGATGTTCTTTATACAATTGATGTATGTATGGATTGTGATAAGAGTTGTATGAGTTCCTAATAAAATGTTTTTAAAAAAGAAAGAAAGAAAAGCAAATTCCATTATAGTCGAGTAGTTAAACAATATAGCCCTAAGTCTACATTTGAAAATGAAGCAAAGAGCAAGTGTGCAGTAAACTCTGGAGCTTTGGTTCTTCTGCCACTATTTATCCTCGAATTGGGTCTTTTAAAATCTTTTAAAAATAAATTACATTGAAAAGAAAAAAATAGACATTTACTTTGGCTAAATATGTGTTCTAAATACGTTTGTTGTGAAATATGATTATTATATTTTTTAACATTTTATTAGGGACTCATACAACTCTTATCACAATCCATACATACATCAATTGTGTAAAGCACATCTGTACATTCTTTGCCCTCATCATTCTCAAAGTATTTGCTCTCCACTTAAGCCCTTTGCATCAAGTCCTCTTTTTTCCCCTCCCTCCCTTCTCCCCCCTCCCTCATGCACCCTTGTGATTCTTATATTTTATGGAGCCTTGGTTGCTTACTGTGGGTTAGACACTGGGCTCCTAACCACCACCATAGTGGTCGAAGCCCCCCAACCTCTCTGAGAAAGAAGGACAGGCTGGTGGTTCCTGTAAACATTTGCAAATCTTGAGAATCAATTCAGTGTCAATGGGTTTGGTTTTGGTTTTATAGGTATTTTTAATTTTTTAACACACATTTTTCAGGAGACCTAGTGAGGTGTTAACAATAATGCACTGACCCTGAGTGGTGAACATAGGTAGCTATCAATTTTGCTTATGAGTATGTTTTCTCTACAAGGCAGCACAGGTATGTACTCTACTGTAATGATAAAAGGCTATTATTTTATCAATGCTAGTTTATGCATTCAGCACATTAGATTTCTAGATCTACTACTTGCTCCCTGCCTGGCAAGGAAGTGTTTTGTTTTGTAAAGGATGATCTAGTCCATGAAATGTAAATGAGCTTCAAAAACACATGCAAGATGTTAATAAACTGCATTTCTATTAATAAGTAAATGCTTCTCACTGTTCTCCATGAGCGGTTACCTAAAAGATGGAAATTTCCAAACTATTTTCATGTGCTACTGGCTCTGCCTGAGCGCTCAGGCCTGATCCCACGTAGGGATCCTTGGCAATCCCTGGATTTCCAGTTGGGTAATGAAGCTCCAGATGTGGAGCTGTGTGCCTCGGATGCGCTTGGTCTCTGGGGGCCTGAGGCACTCTGGAGGCAATGTCATAATTGGTCGTTAGGAAAATGAGCTGAATGTCATGGGAAGGTCAGCAGTGACACTCAGGCTACAGAAATTAATCACTTTTCCATCACTGCCTATAACCTTGAATCTGGTTTTTAAACAGCTATTTGTTCAACCATCTTTCTACCAAGGATCAATAATGCAACTTGAAATCCTAGAGCCCCTGAAAACATCTTTGAGAAAGTTCCCTACCTCTCTTCACTGGCAGTAGAGCGAAAAGCTAGGATGGAGAATAATTGCAAGTCAGGATCAGAATCATTCCAAATCAGAGCCACTAGTGTCTTCTGAAGCCCACCTGGATCATCTGCTATAACACCTCTGTCTTTTCCCACAAATAAACGTTCACACCTACTTTAATCTACCTGATCAGCTAGCACAACCAAAATTATTATTCCTTAAATCCTAGCCTGTCCTTCTGGGATAATTTTGAGCACCTTTGCAGACAGATCCACTGGTCTCGGCCACACTCTAGACAGCTGGGGAGCAGAATGTAGTGGCAGAAACGAAATGATTTGGCAAATTCAAAGATTTGCTAAGGCTAGTATCTATTCATAAAATGTTCTTTAGCTAATCACTCAAAAAGTGGACCGCCTATTCGTTCTTTGCAGTACGTCCTCAGTCTGGAAGTTCCGCTGGAACCTGGGTGACCTTGGATGACCTTGCTGGTGTTTGAAATGTTGGTGACATCGTTTCCAGCATCACAGCCACACACAAGCTACCACAGTACAGCACACCGACAGACAAGAAAGATGGCATTATGATCGACACAGAAAAGCAAGGCTTTCATCTGGCTGGAATCTCCAATCATCATTGCTCATAGAAGCAGGGGTTATGAAATCAAATGCCATATTACCCTGGGCAAGTTTGCTGCACCAGACCTCTTTAAAACCTTGATGAGCAAGGAAGCCACTTCGAGGACAAAGGTGCATATGAGCCAAGCCATGATCTCCTTAATCGCCTCACATGCATGTGAAAGTCGAACAATGAATAAGGAAGACTAAAAAGGAACGGATGCCTTTGAATTACGGTGCTGGTGAAGAATACTGAAAGAACTATGGGCTTCCCAAAGAGCAAGCGCATCTGTCTTGGAGGTACAGCCTTGGCAGCAGTGACGGCAAGGCTGTATCTCAGTGCTTTGGACATGTTATCAGGAGAGGCCAATCGCAGGAAAAGGGACATCATGCTCGATAAAATGGAGGGGCAGTGATAAAGAGAAAGGCCTTCAGTGGGTACAACAATGGCCTGGAGGCAACAATTGTGAGGACAGCACAGACCCAGGCAGTGTTTTGTTCTGTTGCACCCACAGTACCTGTGAATTGGAACAAACATGATGGCGCCTAACAACAAGCATTCTTTATGCCCTCATTGCTTTCCCCCTTTCCCTTCATATAAACTTCCATAGAACTTACACACTGCACAGTTAAAGATGATAATAATAGTAACAGGCTGATGGGCAGATTTTTAAAGTTTTCCTTACTTTTTGCAATATTTTTTCAAAACAATGGTCTAAGTAAAAATGTCTCCCTTACTCATTAGTCAAGCATTTGCTCGGGCAGGAGTGCGTCCCTAGAAAGCAGTTTGGAATTGGATGGTGGATGGAGGCTGAAAGAGTTTTAATATTCCATTGTCTTTCATTTGCATTTTCCCAGGAACCTTCGGCAGTATCCTGGTAGCAAAAGCCTGAGGGAGCAGGAGGAGACTGTCCACACCTGTAAAAGTTTAGCATCTAGGAACCCGAAAGAGCAGTTCTACTGTCTGTTAAGCATGTACTTGGACAGTGGAAGCAGTCGATGCTTCTTGAGCAGAGAACTGGTCTGAATTATACACAAACATTTCCTAGACAGTGATGAACTTGGGTATATATCTGTTTGAGAAGACTTCTAGGCAAGAGCTTAAAGGAGACACGTTTCTCCATGTCACTTCTGGTTAAATGCAAGAGGAAAGAGACCCACTTATCAATGAGCCATATGAGCAAAATGCAAACAACTTACAGATGTAGAAGATTCTGTCACCATGGACTGTCCACCAATGACGTGGCTACACATACATTATATAAGAGACGAGATCTCTGCCTGATGGAGCTAACCAACGACCACAGCAGAAAACCATCCATTTAGAAGGAAGAGGACAGACAACGAATGAAAAGAAATGTTGCTCTTTGTTCTTGGAAACCTGTAGGTAGAAAAGGGGCCGATGGAGCTACGTCTTTTTCCTCTTTGATGAGAGCCATCCCTGGAGCAGCTCACGATTCTGCAGAATTGTAGCAAAAAGCATGGAGAGCCAGCGGCTTGAATTTGGACTTCCTAAACGGTGAGGGGAAACAAGTCTGTTAATCCACTCTATGCTCCTCCTGTTATCGCAGCCCTGGGTAACTAAGCCGTCGTAAGCGCTACCCTGTGCAGCTTGGCTTAATAGGAAGTGGAAACCCAGTCTCTCTCCAGAATCTGCTTCTTTCCAGAGGAACATAGGCAACACAGCACCGGACTGTGCTCTCGGCTGTCCATAGGCAATCACCGCTCTGAAAACTGGATGGGCTGCTGGGAGAGCTCTGCTAGGAGTTGCTATTTTCCTGCCCTGGTGGCACTAGACTTGCTCGCTCCCTCTACCGTTAGAAAGCAGAGCTTTGGCTATTCTCCCCGCCTTTCTCGAACGAAGAATTTGAAGACAGTGACTATTAGGACCTACGGAGCAGCGCATCTGCATTCGGTTACTATGTGAACCCTGAACTACTCAGACTTGGGCAACTGCATACATCAAGGAAGGGCATGGACACAAAATCGCACAGCACTAGCTTCAGATCTTAGACCCTCGCCTTCTTCATCTCTAACCTCGTCGTGTTCTCCATGATAATGTCGTTTCAAAACAGATGTCCTGAGGGCTGGGGGTAGTAAGCCTGGCTTTTTATAAATGCCCAGTAACAGATGGGTATGATTTGGGTCCTTGACCTATTTGCTTGCATCTATGTCTACATTTGATGTTTCCTACCTCCTTCCAGCCCAGCAGGATGTGGCTTGGCCCCCAACGATAAGTCCCGACGTCATTCTGCCAGGAAGGACTGTCAACAGCAGACTCTTCCACTTCAGCTTCAGAGAACTAGAAGCTATAAAGTGAGCTAACAAAGGTGGGCAAAACGGAGAGCTGGAATTTGTCTGCAGTGCTTTTCCGGCCAGTCCTCGTCCTGAGCTTGGTCTTTTGCTTTGCTTGACATTGTCTTCCCCAGAGATCGTCCTTTCTCATGGTTCTTTCTCATCAGTCCTGAAATCATGACCTCACGCGGCTAAAGTCCAGCCATGTCATTTTAAAAGTGAGCAAACAAAGACACTGATTGTTACAATAACATACCCAAGTGCATGCAACTCATTCATGTCAGACTCAGGATTAGCACCCAGGTCTTAAATGTTTTCTCTCTCTCTCTCTCTCTCCTCTCTCTCTCTCTGTGTGTGTGTGTGTGTGTGTGTGTGTGTGTGTGTGTGTTTCCTTTTCTTTGTCATGCTTCCTGCTGCCCCCATTCTTCAACTGAAATAAAATCACCCAAGAGAAATGCTGACCATCCCTCGGTTATACTTGGGGAGTTTTTATTCCTTTTTTATTGTGTACATCTCTTTTAATATTATTTTTATTTAAGGTGGGGAGAATGTTTTCATGTTTATTTTCAATATACAGGACAAATATTATCAATACATCAAATATGATTTCTTTGTGTATAATAGTTAAGCAAATGTTTTAGTAATAAGTTAATAAGAGTTAGAAATATTACAGTAAATCTTTAAAAGTAAAAAGTCTTTCTGAAAGGAGAGTGAACAACTCAGTCATTTACTGAAGAAAGTTGCTTCTCTCTGAGGCCACCCCAGATGATCAGCTATGACATTGCTAAGCTCCGGGCAAGTAAAATGGTCATAATGAGATTCATTCTGTGGGTAAAAATTCTCTCCTTTTGAAACAATGAACTAACCAATTTCTTAAAAATAAAAAAGAAGGAAGAAAAGAAAGAAAGATGAATTTTAAATGCTTTCTTTTTATCATTTTATTAGGGGCTCATACAACTCTTATAACAATCCATACATACATCAATTGTGTAAAGCACATTTGTACATTCGTTGCCCTCATCAGTCTCAAAACATTTGCTTTCCACTTGGGATCTTGGAATCAGCTCCTCATTTTTCATTTTTCCCCTCCCTCCCCATTTCCCCCTCCCCTATGAACTCTTGATAATTTATAAATTATTACTATTTTATCATATCTTACACTATCTGATGTCTCCCTTCACCGACTTTTCTGTTGTCTACCCCCTAGGGAGGAGGTTATATGTAGATCGTTGTAATCGGTTCCCCCTTTCCACCCACCTTCAGACTCTAACACTACCCCAGGAAGAGTCTACAAGAAAACACCTGCAAATCTTCCAGAAAGCCGGAGTTGTTATTAATTCCACAAGAAGAACTGTCCCCGTTTGTCCGTGTGTGTATAGATACGTGATGGTGCAAGGTTCGACCCCTTGGGACATGTCAAGAGTATTTTACAGTGAAGAAAACTATGTGCATCCATTTTCAGCACAGGCCTGATGAAGAAATCTCTCTTCCTGCCAAAAGAAACACAGCTTAAAATATCTTCTCTAGTTCCTACAGCGTCCAAAATAGAGCTCTCAGAACCACATGTATAGGATCCCTGGAGGTTTACCAGTTCCTTTGTGGAAGCACTAGGGACACGTCACAGAACATGCTGTAGAAGTGACCGCTCCGAGACCTATGTACACAAATGGACAGAAAAGTCTGCAGAAATACTGGACAACGGAGAGAATGGATAGATTGGAAGCACCCAAAAAGAAAAAGAAGTCACATGGAATGAGAAAGGGAACCATTGTCTCAACCCACCCAAGATTTAAATTTTCCATTTCCTTAAAGGGAAAGGATTTAAAGGCAATATCAGTGTGTGTTGTAAATAACCCTTCGAGAGTCTACCAGAGGTTAGTCAGAGAGGTGGCATCTGGGAAGGAAAGCTCAGAGTTGGGAGAGAAAGAAAGAATTTCATTTCACGATGTACCACTTTGTACCTTTTGATTTTGTTTTATTGCGGGTATTATCTAGGGTTTTTTTTTAAGAGCAAATTTCTTTAAATAGTTCTTCTGGCATATAATTCACATATCATATGACGCAATAGCTCGGTTGCATTAGGAAAAGTTGTGTAATCATCACCACAATCAGTTTTAGAGCATTTTTTTCTCGTGCTCATTATTGTTATTCCACCATTTCTCCCCAACCTTCCCTGCCAAGCCCCTAAATAATTGTTAATCCAATTTCTGTCTCTAGAAATTTACCTATCCTGGAATTCCAGATTCCAAAAATCATACATGTCAAAAACAACAAACAATAATGACAGAATAAAGCAGAGCCAAACTTCAATCAAAAGAAAGCAGAAAAACAAAAAACTGAAACAACTTTAAAATGGGCCAAGAGAAAGATCAAATGATAAATTGTTATGGCTTAACCAAACTAACTCTATCATAATCAACTTTAAATTGTTCTCTATCTACTAGCAAGGTTATTGACATCCTTGGCAATATTCAGAGGAGACTCACCAGAGGCTCAATCTAGGTGTGGACCAATGGATTTTAGCTTTCTGCAAGCCAGGTGTTCACCATTTAACCTCTGATTTCTTTCTCTCCTTCATATTTGTATGTTATCTTTTACAATTCTTTGATCACACAGGCTAGTGCGCTTCTTCCATGTGGATTTAGTTGACATCTCACTTAGATGGCTGCTTGTTTTAAGATGAGCCTTTAAGACTCCCGATGCTATTCTTTCTGATAGCGGGGACCATCTGATTTCCTCACTATGTTCTGTTATGTTCTTGGTGTTCGTGTTGTTAGGTGCCAGCGAGGTGCTTCTGACCCATCGTGACCATATGCACAATAGAAAGAAACACTGCCTAGGTCTGTGCTGTGTTTACAATTGCTCCTGTGCATTGTGCCCACTGTGTCAATCCATCTCCTTGGGGGCCTTGCTCTGTTTCGCTGCTCCTCTATTGTACCCCACACAGTGTCCTTCTCCAGCGACTGGTCTCTCCTGACAACATACCCAAAGTAGGTAAGAAGAATTCTCACACACACACCCCGCCCCTTGCCCTTGAGGAGCACGCTGGCCTTCTCCAAAGACGGCTTTGTTCTTCGGCACTCCATGGCACTTTTGGAGTTCGTCACCAGCACCACCACTCCGATGCTTCCGTTCTTCAATCTTCCTTACTCAAGTACAACTTCCACAGGCATGTGAGGCAATGGAAAATCCCATGGCTTGGATCAGGTATGCCTTTGTCCTCAAAGTAGCACCTTAGTCGCCAAAGTAGCATCTGTTGATAGCATTATTAATTTAGCCAATGGTATAGAATGTGAAACACTCGTGAGGAAAGGAGATTATACATGCAGAGGTCAGCTTTCCAGACCACAGTCCATCAATTGCTGACCATGCCGAGTGAAAGCTTAAGTGCCTGGACAGGATTGACATGAACAATGAGGCCGAGGATAGGGCGAAACTATCAAGAGCGTTCATTCACAAAGCCAAAACCATGCCTGTCAGACTAACGCATATCATAAAAAAGCAAAGAGAGCATTAAAATAGCATATATATGGTAATTTCAGGCAACCATTCGGTGAATACCCTCAAAGGAAGAAATTCGAACCAAATCCAACAACCACCAATTCCACAACCTGGGCATAGCGGCCCTCCGCTTCTCCCCACGCCAGGGCACTTCAACTTTAAGTCCAAGAGAATACATCGATTCCTTAAATCTGCTGCAGGTGAGTTTTAAAACAGTGGTTTTCAACCTGTGGGTCGTGACCCCTTTGGGGGTCACACGACCCTTTCACAGAGGTTCCCTCTTTCATAACAGTAGTAAAATGACAGTGATGAAGTAGCAACGAAAATAATTTTATGGTTCGGGGGTCACCATCACATGAGGAACTGTGTTATAGGGTCGCAGCATTAGGAAGGTTGAGAACCACTGGTTTAAAGTAAAGCCCAGTTCACTTAGTGGGGATTCCAAATCAGATCCTTCTGGTGTGGCCTATGACAGATGTTGTATGCCTCGAAAGGCCAGAGTCTAAAGTCCCAGTTGCCTATAAACACACAGTGGCCTAGGTCACTAAAGGCTAGGAAAAAAAAAAAAAAACAAAACATCCAATTAGGAAAATGAAGAGAAAAAAAAGTAAAAACTGAAGAGGTCTTAGAGTCTTTAGTGACATAGAAGTTCATTTCAAATATAGGAGGCAGGGGTTGTGGGGGGGAACAGATATAGCGTATATTCTCCTCTTGGGTTCTATATAAGTACTGCTAAGTGTCCCCCCACAGTGGCAGGTTGCCTCATTGGGTTACCTCCCAAGAGAAATGTAATTGTCTTCTCTCAGACAAACATGTACGCCCTCCACCACCACCACCCCTGCCCCAGACACCTAGACTTGAATTTCCAGGAAGATTCATTAGACCCTCTTGTAGGAGTGTATTGATTTGGGGTGACTTTAGAACAACATTATATGGTAGGAACAGATTGGTCCTCTCCCTCTCCCCTTGTTTTAGGGTTCTCTAGAGAACAAAACCAGGACACTTCTGTGGAACAGTTAATATACTGGAAGTCCTTCAACTCACAAGGACTGCTGAGTACAAGGTCAAGGAAGCAGACAGCTGAGTCTTATAGCAGGGCGGGTCACCAACAGTCAGCAAGATGACAGGATCCAACAGACCTGAGCTGAAGTACTGTATACACCAGCAGTGTGGTGAAACAGGTCTTGAGCGAATCTCAAGCTCTAGGGACACGGTCCATGGTTTGGGTGTCCCACAGGTAGTGTAGCTCACAAGTTGAGGCAGAGAACAAGCTAAGGCAGCTGGACCCTGGTCTGATCATCAGAGAGCAAGAGAGAGAGGGGCGGGCTTGCCGAGGCATTTATCTCCTTTCCCTTCAATCAAACTGTGATCTTATTAATCCCACATGTTCCTATTGGCCAGGTTGGCACAATAAACCTATCTATCACACCCCTCATCTTCAGGAACTGACCCCAACTGGGTTGCAGCCTTCTCTCTCAAAATGGTTTTGAAGATGTAGAAATAAGGGAATGCTATACAGATCATGGAGACTAGGTGTCGCACTACTTCATTGCTTAGGAGACCAGATTAGAAGATCACATGACCCGAGACCACCAGCCGGCTTTTGTCTTGGTGTTAATCCTTATAGTAGTGGACTCCTGCAACAGTTGTCCGTTAGTGACTGACAAACTTCACCTGCATCATGATTCCAAGTCCATCCATATGATGAGCTGTTTCACCCCTGCTTTTTAGGGAAGCATGATATTCCGTTGCGTGTTTGTGCCAGTTTCTTTACTCACGCTTCTACTCATGGGCACGCGGGCTGTTTCCAGCTTCTTGCTATGGGAGCTTTCCTGTTCTGTCTCTTCTTCAGAGCGTATGTGCAGCAGAGATATTATTGGCTTGTATGGTACGTCTGTTTCCAGTTAGTTTCGGTAGCATCATATCCCTTTCCACAATGGCTGTGCATTTTTTAAACATATTTTAAACATGGTAAGTGGCTCTCTCAATTAAAATCTTAATCATTTTAAGAATTGCTTTGTGTTATTGTTGAAAATCTGCAGCAGAACATACACCAATTCAACAATTTCTACATAAACCATTTCTGCCATTAACATTCTGCAGTGAGCAAGCATTTTCACTCTCCTTTAATGAAAATTCCTTCTTCATTAACAGAAACTCATGACTTGCTACATTTCCCAGCTAGTTTTCCAAGTGACTGTTCTCAGCTTGATTCTTTCTCGATCATTCTTAAAGAGCACAACGAGCAAAGCGGACGTTCTTCACTCAGTAAGCCAAAATATTATTTGGTTTAAAAATTTGTTTTCAAAGTATGTTTCAATTAAAAAAATTTTTTAATGATTTATTTTCTATATCTCAGGGCAATAGTTTAGGGAGAGCATACAACATCCAGGATGCTGGGTTTAGTGAGACTTTGAAATTCTGTTCTATACGTGTGTTAGGGGGTTCTCCTGGGATGCTTGTATGTGTGTATATAGATAGATTTATATTGTGAAATAGCTCGCATAGTTTGGAGGTGGTTAGTCCATTCTGGTTCAAGTCCATGAGTCAGATGTAAGCTGAAGGCTTCTCCTGACTGCTATAGCTACAGAGGCTGACAACCAGGCAGCAGGAAGATGAAGCAAGAAGACCACAGACTGGCAGGCATCCAACTGAAGGAATCAGAGATCACCGGATGTGTCCAAGGTCAGCATTCTGCTGATGGGTTCTGGGATTGGCAAGAAATCAATGAATCAGATGCAGGATCCAAATACAGTAATAGAAATCCCCTATTTTCCACATACTGTCAGTTTACACTAAGTAGGCCACATGCTGGGGGGAAAAAACTCCCTAAATCTTATCAAGGCTATGACCAGATTAATTAGTCCTAATCTCCCAATAGCTTGACTGCTTCATAGAAGATCCCATCAGGAAGTTGACCACACTATTAGATCATATCATAGGGCAGTGTTTCTCAACCTTCCTCAAGCCTCAGTCCTTTAATACAGTGTGGTGACCCCCAACCATAAAATTATTTTTGTTGCTACTTTATAACTGTAATTTTGCTACGGTTATGAATCAGGTGGCCCCTGTGAAAGGGCAGTTTGATCCCCAAAAGGGTTGCGACCCACAGGTTGAGAACCGCTGTCAAAGGGGAATCCTGGTCCACCCAAGTTGATGTAAATCCTGACTATCACAGCATCTTTTCCCCTTTGATCAGGATTCTTCTATAAACTCTTTGATCAAAATATTCAATAACAGTTGCCAGCCACCGCTCAATTCTTCTGGTCTCCTGACCAAGGAGGGATCTTGTCACGGAGGCAATGAGCGGTACATGCCGATTCCTTCTCCTATTCTGGCTCTTTCCCCTCTGTTACTTCAAGCAAGCAGAAACTCACCATGCATTGCCTGGCCATTTGAAGGTTTTAAGACCTAAAGCGCTGCACAGTGATCTAGGAGGTGGAATTAGGAGAGTTAATGAACTGACAAGTCTCATGAAGCCATGGCCCTAAAACTGCAAACCAAGAAACTCAACCCCTTGAGGAGTTTGTACATAAACAGCTTCAGCAGCCGGTACTTTGTTGTGTTAAGTAGATGGACCACTTGTCATTTTCCAATTCAACTTTTGACAACTCGTTGATATCAGGGCTATTCCTCAGCTGTGTGATCTTCACCTTTTGTCGCTGTTGTGAGAAATGTTTTAGTCACATCTGACTCACCGTAACCCTGTGCCCTACAGAAGGAAACACTGCCCAGTCCTGCACCATCCTCGCAGTTGCTGTGTCCATTGCTGCAGCCACGGTGTCCATCCATCTCATCAAAGGTCTTCTTCTTGTCGCCAACTCTCTCCTTTACCAACCATGATGTCCTTTTCCAAGTCTCTCCTGATGGCAAGTCTAAAGTATGGTACACTAAGTTTTGCCATCTTAACTTTTAAGGAGCATTCTAGCTGTGCTTCTTAATCCTTAACCCTAATCCCTGTAACATGTCCCTCACTATAATCCAAAACTGTGTTCTATAATCAGTAGCCCTCTTTTCCCTCCCTCTCCTTCCCCTGCAATCCACTGGGACACATTGGTCTGTTCCCTTGCTTGCTCTTGTCTTTTTATACAAAGAATCTTTAAAACATCATGCGGTATCAGCTCCTCATTTTCCCCTCCCCCCCCCCACTCCCCCTTCTTCATGAACCCTTGATAATGTATAAATTATTATTATTTTGTCATATCTTACACTGTCCAATGTCTCCCTTCACTCACTTTTCTGCTGTCCTTCCCCCAGGGAGGAGGTTATATGTGGATCCTTATAATCGGTTCTCCCTTTCAACCCCACCTTCCCTCCACCCTCCAAGTATCGCCACTCTCACCACTGGTCCTGAAAGGATCGTCTGTCCTGGATTTCCTGTGTTTCGGGTTCCTATCTGTACCAGTGTACATCCTTTGGTCTAGCCCAATTTGCAAGGTAGAATTGGGAACATGATAGTGGGGGAGAGGAAACATTTAAGAACTAGAGGAAGGTTGTATGTTTCATGGTTGATACACTGCACCCTGACTGGCTCATCTTCTCCCCACAACCCTAAGGGGATGTCCAGTTGCCTGCAGATGGATTTTAGGTCCCCAATCTGCACTCCCCCTCATTTACAATGATATGATTTTTTTGTTCTTGTTGCCTGATACCTGATCCCTTTGACACCTCGTGGTCACACAGGCTGGTGTGCTTTTTCCATGTGGGCTTTGTTGCTTCTGAGTTAGATGGCTACTTGTTTACCTTCAAGCCTTTAAGACCCCAGATACTATATCTTTTGATAGCGAGGCACCATCAGCTTTCTTCACCACATTTGCTTATGCACCTGTTTTGTCTTCAGCACTCCTGTTGGGAAGGTGTACATCATGGAATGCCAATTTAATAGAACAAAGTGTTCTTTCATTGAGGAAGTACTTGAGTGGAGACCTAACATCGATCTGCTGCTTTAATACTAACCCTATAAATATATGCACATAAATCTATTTCCCCATCAAGGTCTTTAGTAGAAAGCAAATGTTTTGCGAATGATTAGGGTAACAAATCTACAAATGTGCTTGACATACAATGGATGTATGTATGGATTGTGATAAGAGTTGTATGAGCCCCCAATAAAATTATTTAAATAAATACAAAGCCCAAAAATATCATGGAGAAAAAAAAATGCCATCATCCTTTAGTAACACTTCCCACAAACTTTTTTGAAGCCCCCATGTATATTTTTGTCATACTTCATTGAAAACAAAGATTCTCTCATTTCTCTCTCCTGGATTAACTTGGTTATTTGCTAATATGGTAAGATACAGTAAAATTACTGAATACCATTTCTCAAGTCCTCATTTCTGTTAGCTTCCTTCCCTATACACTCTGAGTACTCATAGTCTTATTTTAAAGTGCTAATTGAAATACCATTTGCTTAGTTTTTCAATAGGAAATTTTATACAAATAAAGTAGACTTTGTCTTATAACCTTGAACATGTTATCCACTGCTGCATGAAAAGGTACTCAAAATCATAGTGACTTGAGCAACAAACATTATTATCTCACAGTACTGTGGGTTGAGAATGTAAAAGTAACTTAGCTCTGTGGAAGAGAGATAGGGCTTTCACTCTCAGAAACTCAGAGGCAGTTCTACCCTCTCTGCTACACGTCCCCATCGACTCGATGTCCGTCTGGTTTGGGTTTTGGTTTTTAGTTTTATGGCTCTGATTCGGGAATGCAGAGGAAGTCATTGTGAAAATATTAACTGTAGTAGCAACAATCGAGAGACTTAACTGAAATGGAGGGCCCACTCCCAGGGTGGCTCAAATGCAAGGATGTCGAAAATAGGCCTCGATTCCTCGTTGTAGATACCGCTGCTTGGTACATCCTTGTGACACGTCAATGGGCTTCTCTCAGAACCAGTTATCCAAGACAGTGAAAACAGAATGGCTACTTTAAAAGAAACTTTTTCTTGTGAATTACATGATGATTTAAAGAGCAGGTTTTCGGCTTCCCCATTAACAGTTCATACACACACGTTGTTTCATCTCATTGACTGACATATCCTCTCAATCTAATATCACTTATCCCAGTTTCTCCGTTTTGCTGTTTCTATTCCCCCTTCTTTGCTGGTCCTTCGGAACTTTGTCCCTGAGTAAAAACTGCCCTTTTGCTCTCAAATGTTTGATGACTCAATGGCATGTGTACTTCCTTACTGTTATAGTTTCCTTATAAACCAAATTAACTGGGGAGGCTTCCAGGAAGATGGTGACAGAGTGACACATACCAGAGGGACTCTGCAGAAATCAGCCCAGGAGAATTACTTAGAGGGAGATTCAGCACTGCTGGATCACAGGAGGAGCATCATAAAGATAAGTAAGCACAGACCCACAAGGTTTTGAGGGGCTGGGGGCTTTTGGCTTACCACAGTGGAGGCCGGCTATAGTTTGAATTTAGCTCTACCACTGTCTCTGCCAGAGCCAGGACCATTTGGAGCCTGCAGAGGGGCTTAATCTCAACACAGCCACATTTTGCTGCCACCTCAGGTAGGGATTAAACCTTTACAGTTCCACAGGGCAGGGATGGGGCTCAGCTACATTGTTACTTTAGTTTCCATCTCTTCTCTCTGTCCCTCCGCAGTCTCACCGGGCTTACATTTTTTTCCCTCTTTGTCTTTTTCCTGTTCTCTCACACTCCACTGCTGATTTTCAGACCACTCCCTTTGCCCTAGTGCATTTAGGCCTGCACCACACCCAGGTAGGTGAGCTCCACCCTGTGCAGTTAGCCCAAGGCTGGAAAAGCCCTGCTGACCTCCACCAGGGGATACGCTGCCCAACTTCTTACTCGGAAATTCCTGCTTGTGTGGCTGGGGGCGTGTCTATTTTTCCTCTGTTGTCCCAGTGACTGAGAGAAATTCTTTCTGTCTACATCAGTGCCTCACAAGGCCTAAAGCAGCTCGGCCAACAATCGTCAATGTTCTAAACTGCTGAGGGAACCTATGTCCAACATCCACAACACTAAAGCAGGCAACCCACCTGCTTTATGGGGCACTCCCCTAAGAGGGAAGCCACAGGAGGATAAAGTGGTAGGTTAATTCCATAGTGAAATTAACTTTAGGCAGTTCAAAGAAGCATTCCTACAAGTCTCCCAAAGAGAGCCAGTGCTCCTCAACTCCCTGGAAAATGGCACCTGGCTCCTCTAAAACAACGCAACACAAACAGCCATCAGCCCCAACGACCTCAATGAAAAAACAAGAGAAACAAAAGGCAATGGCAGAAGATGTCCTGAACATAACAACATGCATAGCAAAAGCAGACATTGAGCTGCCACAGAAAGAAACCAAATTCTCTGCTATAGAGTAGATTCTGACTCAGAGTGACCCTATAGGACAGGATAGAACTGTCCCTGTGGGTTTCTAAGACTGTAACGGTTTCTGGGAGTAGAAAGCCCCATATTTCTCCTGGGGAGTGTTTGGTGGGTTTGGACTGCTGGCCTTGTTGTTAGCAGTGCAATGTGTAACCACTATATTACCAGGGCTCTGGTTTATTTCCTTATAGAGTTACCCATTGTTTAGCTGAAAATTAAGCTATGGTGGGAGTTCCAGTCTAGTTCAAGGGTAACTAGGGGCCATAGTCTCTAGGGTTACACAAGTCCTCATCTGATCAATAACCCTGGTCTGTTCTATGATTTTGAGTTTTGTGCCACATTATTTTCCAACTCTGTCCAAGACCTTCTAGTGTGGTCTCCTTAAGAGCATTCGGTCATTGTAGCCAGGCACCATCTAGTTCTTCTGGTCTCGGGGTCATAGGAGACTGATATATACAGAATGTGATGCCTTTATATCATGCACTTGTAAGTTACATATCATTGCTTTCACCGTGGGCTATTCATTAGAAGCGATTCACTATGTCTAGCCTAAAGAGAGATAAGTTGGGACCCACCCTTTAAAAGAGAGAAAGCTTAAAGAATTTGTGGATACATTTTAAAATCACCACACAGTCTTTTAAAATTCAATTGGTTGGCATGATTATAATTGATACATTTAAAAAGTAATTTCATATATGTATTGTGCATGGCTCCACGTGCACTTGACCAATTTTGGAAGCTCTGTAATAGAGTTCTTCTTCCCTTTCTTTTACGACTCTACAGTTGAGCAAGTCTCAGAGTCTCTTCTGACATCCATTTTGATCTTTTATTTCTTTCCTGTCTTTTTAATGACCTTTTGCTGTCCTCGTGAATTAAGGCCTTAATGTCCTCTCACAGCTCATCACGTCTTCTGTCATTAGTGTCCAATGCTCAAATCTGTTCTTGAAATCGGGTGGGATAAACTCAAGGTGGTATGTTGGCTCTTTGGACTTGTTTTCATTTTCTTCAGCTTCAACCTGCACCTACAGATGAGCAACTGATGGTCTGTCCAGAGTCAGCCTCCGGCCTGACTTCCGCTGTTGACTGGAGCTTCCCACAGATATCATCAATATCTGAGTCCTCCATCTGGAAAAATCCATGTGTGTAGTCATCTTTGGGATTGTTCAACAAGATATTTGCTATGAACGAGTCATTAGTATTGTAAAATCCTATCATGTGACCTTCCGTTTCATTTCTATCATCGAGGCCATATTCTCCAACTACTGTTCATTCCTCTTTGCTTTCAACTTTTTCTTTCCTCCCCTGTACACACATTGAAGAAATGATGACGCCCAACAGCTGGATAGAAAATTTCAAAGGGCAGCCCAAGAAGATAAAACAAAATGCTGTAATAAAATGTGAAAAACCCTAGAATTAGACAACCAATAAGGATGAACATGCTCACCATATGTGAAACTGAAGTAACTCAAGAAAAAAATTCCAAGCCCCAAGTTGCAATTTTGGAAGGTTCTATGGGGAAAAAATATCTACTGATGTAGCAAGCAGCAAAAGAAGATGGAAAGAATACAGACTCAGTGTGCCAAAACGAATTAGTCAACATTCCACCATTTCAGGAGGTAACATACGAAAAATTACTAATGGTGCTGAAGGAGGAATTTAAGTCATACTGAATACATTAGCCAAAAATAAAGCTCCGGAAATGGGTGGAATGCCAGTTGAAATGTTTCAACAAGCTTGTGAAGCACTGGAAGCACTCATTCGTCTATGCCATGACATTTGGAAGGCAGCTACTTGGCCAACTGACAGGAAGAGATCCATATTTGCACCCATTCCAAAGAAAGGTGACCCAACAGAACGTTTGAATTATGGAACAATATTATTGATATCATATGCAAGTAAAATGTGGCTGAAGTTCACCCAACAATGGTTGCAGCAGTACAGTGATAGGGAGCTGCCAGAGGTTCAAGTAGCATTCAGAAGAGGATGTGGGACAAAGAATATCATTGCTGATGTTGGATGGATCATGGCTCAAAGAAAAGAATACCATTAATATGTTGACTTGTGTTTCATGAGCGTTGCTACCACATTTGACTGTGTGGACAAGAACAAACTAAGGATAGCCTTGAGCAGAACAAGGATTCCATAATACTTGATGGTCCTCATTCAGAATCTGTACACAGAGCAAGAGTCAGATGTATAAAGAGAACAAGGGCATGATTTAAAATCAGGGAAGATGTGCATCAGGGTTGTATCCTCTCACCATAGTTGTTCAATCTGTTTGTTGAGCAAATCACCAGAGAAGCTGGATTGTATGAAGAAGACTTTGGCATTAAGACCGGAGGAAAGCTACCTGCCATGTGCAGATGATGCAACCTTGGCTTGCTAAAACTGAGGAGGACTTGAAGCACTTGCTGATGAAGATGAAGGATTACAGCCTTCAGTCTAGATTGCAACACAATGTAAAGAAAACTAAAATCCAAAAACAATGTAAAAGAAAATCCTCTCAACTGGACCAATAGGTATGATCATGATAAAGGGAAAAAAGGTTGAAGTTGTGAAGGGTTTTTGATTTGCTTGAATCCACACTCAATGCACATAGAAGCAGTAGAGGAGAGAGTCGAAAGGCATATTGCATTAAGTAAATCTGCTACATAAGACCTCTCTTGAGTATTGAAAAGCAAGGATATCACTTTGAGGCCTGAGTTTGCCTGATCCAAGCCATAGTATTTTTTTTTTTTTGCCATAGTATTTTCTACTGGCTCATATGCATGTGAAAGTAGGATATTGAATAAGGAAGACAAAAAAAATGATGCATTTGAATTGCAGTGCTGGCAAAGAATATTGAAAGTATCATGGACTACTAAAAGACAAATAAATCTGTCTTGGAAGAAATACTGTCAGAGTGTTTTTTTAGAGGTAAGGATGGCAAGACTTCATCTCACATACTTAGAACATGTTGTCAGGAGAGGCCAATCTCCGGAAGAAGAAAGTGAAGCATGTTGCATTCTTGTTAAACCAGTTATCAGATGTGTTGCCTTTTCTGTCCATGTCTTTCCTACCCAGGACAACCTTGACTCTGGAATGTTGCAAATGGTGAAGCTATCCGAAAGAAGAGGTCATCCTAATTTTTACTGGACTGTGTTCTGGGAGAGAAGTAAATGTTTATTGTATCAAGCCACTAAAGTGGGATTAAACTCATACCCAGAGGAGCACACCATAGGATAGAGCATAGATCCGCACATTTGACTAACCACCCCAGTTCGGGGAGGGTAATCACTCAGCACCCACTGGCAATTATCAACGTGTGCCCTGTAGCCCATCACCCAGGATAAAGGCCAGCTATTTGCTTTTGCAGTTCTCCTGGATCCCCCCAGCAGTATCTCCTACTTTGGGAAACACTGGGATTATCTAATTTACATCACTATAAAGTAAAGCCCACACCAACTGCCATCAATGTGGGGACCAGCAGGTGTTTCAGTGTAGAACTGTGAAGTTTTCCATGGCTGTGACCTACCAGAAGAAAATCATCAGCCAGGCCTTTCCAAAACCACCAAGCTCTGGGCTAATAGTCGTGCACTGTACTGTGCTGCTCCAAACCGAGAGCCAAACTCACTGCCATCCAGTGGAGGCCAACTCCTTTCTGCGACGGAGTGGTTGGTAGTTTCGAACCGTTGAACTTGCAGTTGCAGCCCCACATGTAACCCACTAGCTACCAGGGCTCCTTCAAAAATTAAGACTCGGTAAGTTTGTGATTTTATATTTTGCCAGCAGATGGCAGCCGTAGATAAACATAGAAGTAATTGGAAAGTTTACTGGCTATTTCTGTGCTCTCAACACGTGACCAAGCTTACAAATGGAACCCAAGCTCTCACCTTAAAAAAAAAAAAGGTACTTCAGTCACTTCCCTTAGTCACTTTTCTTAGTCTATGATACTAGTGTAGTTTTTTTTTAATGTCTTTTTTCCAAGAAAAATGTAAAAGACATCCTCCAGAGCAGTGATTTTCAACCTGTGGGTTGCGACCCCTTTGGAGGGTTGAACGACGCTTTCACAGGAGTCGCATAAGACCAACACATATTTCCGATGGCGTTAGGAACCGAGACACCGCTGCTCCACGTCTATTTTCCTTTTACTTTTTTTTAAACTGAAAATAACTTTAAAATGGGTCAAAAGGAAGATAATTGTGTTAGACTGGGTTGACTAGATAAACATATCCAGAGACACTCATATATGTGTAAGAGAGAACTTTCTATCAAGAAGCAATTATGCATCGCTAAAGCATCGCAGCCCAGTCCGGATCAAGTGCATACGTAGAGGAATAAGTCCTCAGGCTAGCACACTGCCCTGGGTACAACAGAATGGAACACTGCCCCGTCCTGTGCTTTCCTCACAGTCGGTCTTGTGTACAAGCCATTGATGTAGCCACTGTGTCAGTTCATCCATCTTGTTGAAAGTCGTCTGCTCTTTTGCGCTTGGTAAAGTATGGCATTTACCAAACATGATGTCCTTCTCCAGGGACATGTATCATGTTAGCTGTCTTATATTCCAAAAATTTTTCTATGAGCATGAAAAATCTCCCTTTCCTAGAGTCTTGAGAACTTTCTATCATGCAGGAGGTTAAATTTTTCCAAAGCTTTTTAGGCATTTGTTTGGAGGATCAACTCTTCCCTTTTCTGCTTTAGTCTGTTGATATGATGAATTTATTTTTTAAATGAGCCAAACTAGTACTTCTGGAATAATCCAATATGGCTCTGCTATAGTATTTTTAAAAATATATTACCAAATTTGATTACTATTTTACTAAACATGTTTGTACCTTTATTTATGAATTACATTGCTCTTTTTATCATTGTCTTTATGATTTCCCCTTGCTCCATACAATATTTAGAATCGTGTCATTTAATTCCCCAAATTTTGAGAAGCTCCCAGATACATTTCTGCTATTTGTTCCCAGTTGAATCCGCTTGTATCTAGAGAATATATTTTGCAGGCCTGTCATCCTTTGAGGGTGTTGATGTTTCCATCAGCACATTGAAGGTGTACGATGACTATTTCAACCGCACTTGAAAGAACGTATCTCCGACTCACAGAGCCAAAGAGTCACGTTGACCAGATTTTCCAGATCCTCACTGGCTTTTGATCTTCTTTTTCCTAGTAAAAGAGAGAAATCTGTTCAAATTTCACTTATATTTATGAATTTGTCTGCTTTTCAGTTCCATCAGCTTTTGCCTCATCTATCTGCAAAACCCATCATTAGGCACTCATCCATTGAGGACTTTTATGTGTTTTTGATGAATTGGCCCTTTTATCATTATGTCGTGTTTCACTTCATCGTGGTCATAACGTTCCGTTCTGAAGTCTACTTGCTCTGAGATTAATTGGCCACTTGAAGCTTCTGTAAATTAATTCTGTGTGCTTTATCTGTGTGAACTGCTTTTTAAGCTAGAGGTAGTTCCATGTTGAAAGTCGGCCTCCTGGGAACAGATGGAGTTGGGTGTTGCTCTGTGACCCAGTTTGACAGTGTGGGATTATCCCTTTGGGATGTTGGAACCTTTCTATTTAATATGATTATTTATATGATTTAATTTATATTTACCCTCTGACAATTTGACCAGCAGTAAACTGCGACTGCTTGCTATTTAAGAGCAGTTTATGGTCCAGGAGGTAATTCTTAGTTCTCCTTGTCCATTCCCCGCCGTAGGCAGGCTCTGTCTGCTTAAATTTTAGAACTTCCCGCTACTTCCACGCCTCTTCACTCCAAAAACCAGGGTCTAAGGAGGCTTGAGCAGGAGAGTTTCCTGCCCCTCCCTTTCTCGTAGCTCACTGCCCAAATCCCACTGCCCCTGAGTCCATTCAGCTTCATAGAGAGCCTCTGGGACCAGGAAGAACTGCCCCTGTGGGGGTCCAAGACCGTAAATCTTTATGGGAGCAGAAAGTCTAGTCTTTGTCCCTCAGAGTAGCTGGTGATTTTGAACCACTGACTTTGCAGCTAAGACTTCCGTTTCGAATCAGCCCGTGATTCTGAGCTGGTGTGGGATTTCTGATCACGTTTACACGGGACAGATTACTGTCTCTCTTCTCATGGCATGTTCTCGAAGTTACCATTAAGTTAATGCCGAGTCGTAGTGACCCTGTGTGGTCAGAATAAAATTGTGTTCCATAGGTTTGGCCAAACTCCCCAAACCAAACTCGTTGCCATCAGCGGATGCGGACTCACAGGAGGCACTGCCCCGCTGAGTTTCTGAGACTGCTAACCGTTTACAGGGGCAGAAAGTCCGTCTTTCTCCTGAGGAGCCGCTGGTGATTTCACACTGCCTACCCTGCAGATCCAGCCCAGCAGGTAACCATTCAGAAGGATCACCAAGCCTCTTACCTGAGGCATATGGTAGGGGGAGGTAGCTTCCCAGGCTCTCTGGGCCTGGTGGCTTTCGCTTCACTTCCTCAGCAGCTCTGTGGCTTTGGCTGGGACAGGGAAGAGGAGGGTTCTCAGCCTCCTCCAGCAGCAGGTGACCCTTTCTGCCACCGCTCCCAAAGAGGCAGTGGATTCTTGCAGGGACCCTGGGGGGGGGGGTGGCAACCTGCCCCCACCCACCCCCACCCCTAGAAGACAACACGTGAGCAAAGTCCAGAAAGTAGATATCATAGATAACATTTTGTGTCTGTCTGCCGCCGGGTGCTCTCAGAGCTTTTTGCCTGGACTCGATCATTCTTAAGACTTCTGGAGGCTCATGGGAAAGAGTTGACAAGAGAGGAACCCCCCGCCCCCCATGTATGTAGAGCTCACATGTTGCATTAGCCCACGCTCAGCCTTTAAGAAGTGGTTAACATTTTAGTGGTTTCCTTCTTACCGTTTTTATGGCAGAAACCACTTACTGCTGGGCTCTGCCACCGTTGAGATAAAGGTTAAATCTCATTTTCTTGGTAGGGACTTATCACACGTGAGAGTTTAATTTTCTCTGGTTGCCTTACTGCCGGAGCTCGCTAATCGCTAATGGGCTCAGTAGGAATGACGATTTTGTCTTGCCTTCTTCTCATGGTGAAGATGGGAGCAACATTCTCCCCTGCTGTGGGGTGAAAAGAGAGCTGGAGGAAACAAAACTGGCGGATTGTGGGTAATTGTTGAGTCTGCGTGGCAGGCAGATGGAAATTCCCTGTACTGTTTTTTTTTTCTAACCCTGTACACGTGTGCAGTTTTCTACAGTAACAATTTTAAAACAATTTTCTGAAAGTTCACAACACCTTAGGAATTGGGCTACATATTCAAAAGACCATTTTGTGTTTAATGTGTATTCTTAAAAAAAAAGGAGCAGGCATTAACAAACTGTGTTTATAGACTTCATTTCTAAGAAAAGAAAACGTTGGAAACAAGAATGAAGAATTTGCCCTAATAATTAACTTACAAGTTGTGGACGTTGTATTCCCAAACCATGACCTCTGCATTTTGCAATCCTGTTTGCCAATGCTGTCAACTTCTCGCAGCATCTAGAAGTTAATTTTCTTCTCCAATGAACTTTGAATCTTTTTATTACCCACGATGTGTTAGTCTGGGTTGACTAGAGAAACAAATCAAGGAAAGAGCTTTATAAAAAAGCGTAATTGTATATTACTCTTTGGGGGGTGTTTGGGATATTTAGAAACATCCCAGCCCAGTCCAGATCAAGTCCACAAGTCCGATATTAGTCCATATATCCAATACCAGTCTATAAATTCCTTTTTCAGGCTCACAAACACATGCAATGATTCTGAATGCAGGAAGCTCACAGGCCAGTGGATGGAAAGTCTTATGGAGCCAGTGGTGGTGGAAGCATCTTAGCGCTGGTGTGGGTCTCCATGTGGCTCCTCTAGCTCCAGAGCTCTGGCTCTCTCAGCGAAGCTCCATGTGGCTGGTCAACAGGAATGTCTCTCAGGGAGAGTGTATCTGTGCCACCTTCATCAAGTTGTTTATCTCCTTAGCGCCTCCAAATGAGGGCATGAAGCTGCAACCTGATTGACAGGCTAAACTCCACCCCTTCACTCTTAATAACCTCAAGTTGACAACAGATTATATAACTTCCACACATGGTTCCAGACACATGGGTAGCTTTTGATCCTGGAAGAAAAGACGCCAGTAATAAAGAGATGTTAAGAAATGCCCCCATGTCCTTAATAAAAAGGCTCTCCCACTTCTTACATCTCAGGACTGGCTTTTTTCTTTGTCGTAATGTTCCTCAATTGCTGTTCCACTTTCAGCATGGTTTCCATGTATAATAAGATGTCTGAGTATGCAAATGGTTTGTACTTGACAACTAAAACACATTCATCCAGAGTCTCTGCAGAGGAATGGCCCGGTGATCTAGTTCTGTAGAAAGCCCAATGGAACTGTTCTATTCTGAAACGCATGGGATTGCCTCGAGTCAGCATCAACCCACTGACCATGGGTTATCGCAGGCACTGTGGCAGATCCTTTATGCACATTGTGTTCTTCATTGTAGGGATGCTTCCCTGTCTCCTCATCAACTGCTCTGTCTTGATTCCCAAGTCTCATGTCTCTAGGCCTCATCTTTATCGACAGGTCAATTTCCACATTTCCATAGATTCTGCACCTTTGGGTATTGTTGTCATCTGCCCTTCAAATGTGAGGTGTTTGAAATAGAAAGTGCATGCTCTCTGTGTCATCCCAGCTGCCACCTTAAACCTCACCTGAGAATAGGGGGTGAAGTAATTACATCAGAAAATACTATTCAACTCACTATAAGACTGAAAAACGCCTATAAGCTTTGAAAGCTATAAAGTTTATATTTTCAATTCCTCATCTGTTACCAACTGCACTTAAAAAAAGAAAAACTAGCATCCTTTTGACAAAACAGTTAAATAATCATCAAAAAATATATAGCCAGCACCCACTGTATCCTGAACATTCTCATCTCAATACCGTCAAACCAATTCCAACTCACATCGGCCCTCTATAGGGTAATATAACTCTGTTTACTTACGTCTGATGATTTTATTTCTGCACTTTACTGATTACTGTGGTAATTTTCCCCATGTCTCCATTTTATTTTAATTTTTATTGGGGGCTCATATAACTGTTACCACAATCCAGCCATCCATCCATTGTGTCAAGCACATTCGTACCTTTGTTGCCCTCATCATTCTCAAAACATTTGCTTTCTACTTGAGCTCTTGGTATCAGCTCATTTTTCCCTTCCTTCCCTGCTCCCCCCTTCCCCATGAACCCTTGATAATTTATAAA
The DNA here is from genome assembly GCF_050624435.1 of Tenrec ecaudatus. NCBI lineage: Eukaryota > Metazoa > Chordata > Mammalia > Afrosoricida > Tenrecidae > Tenrec > Tenrec ecaudatus. The sequence goes on along the minus strand of NC_134532.1, from coordinate 108,143,047 downwards.
ATATTATTATTTTGTTGTATCTTACACCATCTGATGTCTCTCTTCACCCACTTCTCTGCTTTCCACCCTCCAGGAAGTAGGTTACATGTGGATCCTTATGATGAGTTTCCCCTTTCTCCCTCACCTTCCCTCCATTCTCCTGGTATCACTACACTCACCACTGGCCCTGAAGGGTTCATCTGTCCTGGATTCCCTGTATTTCCAGTTCCTATCTGTACCTGTGTAGGATGCTCTCTAGAATTTAAGGAAGGAAATTAATAAAATCACTCTCACGGTTACATTTTGCCACATAGTGTTTAACTGTGGTAACAGATATACAGGGGGTACCTCCCCCTCAAAAAAAAACAGAACAAAGCTCTGCTGAGCAGAGCTTTTATAATATGCATTTTCCCCAGTAGGTGAGCATCAAGTAACTTGCTCTGAGTTAGTGCACACAGTGGCATCACCTGGGAAGGTCCTCCCTGGTCACAGTGAATTATTTCCAAAAAGCAGATTTGCTCTAACCTCAATTTTGTGATGGCCAATTTAAGAGAACAGCATGTAGCTGTGAATTTTTGTTTCCTGCTCAGGAAAAATGCCACAGAAACTGTTGTGATGTTGAACACAGCTTACAAGGACAGCACTATGGGAAAAACTGAAGCATGTGAGTGGTTTTCTTGTTTCAAAATAATGTCAATTGATGACAAACCTCATTCTTGATGCCCATTACCTTCCCAAATGTCAACAAAATTCATGCAGTTGTACTGGAAGATCTAAAATGGACCATTAAAGAGATGGGGAAGTTATCGGTACTGTCTTGGAACTCGGTTTAGTGAATTTTAATGGAAAATTTGGGAATGAAAAGGTCGCTGTGAAATTTGTGCTTCAGGTTCTGGCTGACCATGAAAACGAACATCCAACAGAAATATGCCATGCTTTGAAAAACAACTCGAAACCAACCCAGACTTTTTTTCCCCCTCCAAGGTCATTACTGGTGAGGCGACATGGTGCTATTCTTACAACGCAAAAGCACCAAACTAGAACACAAGCAGCACCAGCATACTTATCCACAGTTCTATACTATGTTAGTCTGGGTAAATGAGAGAAACAAATTCATAGACACACTCATGTGTGTAAGAAAAAGGTTTATTATATACAAGAGCAACTGAATATGGAGAAAACATCCCAGCCCAGTCCGGATCAAGTTCCTAAGTCCAATATTAGTTCATATATCCAATATCAATCTATAAGGTCCTCTTCAGACTCACAAAATGCACGCAATGACGCCATGTGCAAGAAGATCACAGCCAGTGGGTGGGAAGTCTTGTGGATCCAGTGGCATTAAAGCATCTCAGTGCTGGTAGAGGTCTCCATAGTGCTACCCAAGGCTGCATCGGGGTAGGTCCATGTGACTTCTCCTCAGGGATGTCTCGTAGGGAGTGAGCCAGCCATCCCGCGAAAGAAATATGTGTCTGCTTCTATAAAGATTACAGCCTTAGGAACCCTATGGGGAAATTCTACTTTGTCTTAAAGGATTGCTCAGGGTTACTATGGGTCACTACTGGTTGGAGCCGATGCAATGGCACCTAACAACAACAACAACAAGAGTGACCCTTTATGAGAACAGAACGGGGGAATACTGGATGGTTTAAAATCAGTAAAAACTGTGTGTCAGGGTTATATCCTCTCACAGTTATTCAATCTATATGCTGAGCGAATCATCAGAGAAGCTGGATTATATGAAGAAGAATGCGGCATCGGGATTAGAGGAAGGCTTATTAACCTGCAATATGCAGATGACACAACCTTGCTTGCTAAAAATGAGGAGGACTTGAGGCACTTGCTGATGAAGATCAAGGATTTCAGTCTTTCAAATGGATTACAACTCAATGTAAAGAAGACCAAGGTCCGCACAACTGGACCAATAGGAAACCTCGTGACAGATGGAGAGAGTGAAGTTATCAAGGATTTTGTCTTCCTCGGACTCACAATCAATGCTCATGGAAGCAGCAGCCAAGAGAGCAAATGACGCATTGCATTGGGTAAATCTGCTGCACAAAGCCAGGGCATTATCAATGGCCTCATATGCATGTGAAAGTTGGACATTGAATAAGGAAGACAGACATTGATGTGTTTGAATTGTGGTGCTGGTGAAGCATATTGCAACTATCGTGGACTACTAACAGAATAAACAAAACTATCTTGGAAGAAATATGGCCAGAGTGCTCCTTAGCGGGAAGGAGCCTTCATCTCACATACTTGGGACATGTTGTCAGGAAAGACCAATCCCTAGAGAAGAACACCATGCATGGTAAAGAAAGGAACAGTTCAAGAGGGGAAGGTCCTCGACTAGATGTATTGGCCCAGTGTCTGTAATGATGGGCTGAAGCATATGAACAATTGTGAGGATGGTGCAGGACTCAGCAGTGTTTTGTTCTGTTGTGCCTAGGGTCACTATTGTTCAGAACCAACCAACTCTATGGCACCTAGCAACAAGAACAATCTTTGATATTGGCATTTTTTATCGGTATAATTCTATGCAGCTTTTATTCAAGTTGGTGGGCAGGTCAATAGATTGTGATTGCTCAGCAGTAGTCCACAAGCTACTGTACCAGTTTTGAAAACATTTATTGTTGAATTTCAAAGAATACATGTCGAATATGCTGGCCTGACTTCAGGAGCTGAAATGGGGAGCAATAGTCACTGTCTGGAAAGATCATCCAGCCATTTCAACGACATTCACTGACAACTGACTCTGGCTGACACTACCCCATACATTGGGATCACGGAAACAACTAAGAGTCAAGTAAGGTCAAAATTCGTTAAATAACAGTGTGCGCTAAAATTGGAACTCAGGTTGGTCTAGATTTCAAAAAAGAAGAAAATGAACAAAGAATATTGCCATTAACAACAATTTCCTAAAATATAACAATTTCACTCTGCTTCATTCTAAATGGACTAAAATCAGCGTGCCTGGTTAGTAAATGAGCATGTCCTACCTACAGAATTAGGTCTTTAAGGCTGCCCTTTATTTGATTGTAATGGGAATGGCAATGAAGTAGCATTTGGGGAGGGTGCCACAGGCCCACTAGTATCAAAGAGTCCTATCTACATAGTTCTGGGCGGCATGTTTGAATTGGCAAGGCTGGTGTCCCTGAAAAACCCCAGCCCTTCTCTATCCTCTGGTCCGCAACTGCTCCACCCGAAATTAATGGAAGAGTTGATTTAATGCAAATAAAAATAAGGCCAGTAGGGCGCAAAGAATACGTTTCCCTGCAGTGTTCATAGTAAGGAGATTGCATAGCAAATCAGTAAGTGGGGAGGGGCGGAGGGGGTCGGCGGGATTCTTGGTACAAAGTTACTTCACCCAGCTCCTGCTTCTATTGCTCATTTACAGTGCAATACGAGCAAAAACTAAGCCAAGCATACGCTGCACAGAAAAGTGGATTCCTAGCGTGAGGCTCTAGGTAGCTCGCTCAGGCTTTGGTACAAAGTTCGAACCCCAAGCCTCCAGACCAGGCGCCTCCAGGTGCATCCCGGAGCCACAGACGGAAGACTCAACAGAACGGATGGTTTCCTAGCCGGGTCAAGGTTCAACAAAACAAATAGGCACAGCAGCGAATTCGGAACGCTCAGAGGCGGCAGTCGAAGAACCGAGGACCCAGCGGAAATGACGTCAGGGAAGGTCGGTCAGGAGGCGGGGCCTCCGAGGGAACGCACCTATCAGGGCGGGGAGAGCTCGGGGGTGTGGCCGGCCGGCGCCGGGCGGGGCGGAGGGAGGGCGGGGCCTGCGGAGCCTAGTGGCGGCGACTGGCTTCCCTGGCGGCGGGAGGCGGCGGCTCGCTGGCCAGGGCCCAGGCGAGCTCGGGCCATGCGGACCGCGGGGGAGCCCGGTCCCCGCAGCCTGCCGCGTATTCCTGGCGTGGCGGCCGCCGCTCGGCGGCTGCTGGAGTAACCGCAGCCTTTGTTGCGAACGCCTGGTCCCTCGCGGCGCCGCGCTCCCGCCGGCCCGCCCTCGACCTCGGATCCCCGTTGGTCTCGCGCCGCGCGGATGCGGCTGCGGCTGCGGGGCCTGGGCTCGGGCCTCGCGCGGGAGGAGTGGAGAGGCGGTGCCGCCAGGGAGGCATGCGATGGGGAACTGCTGCTGGACGCAGTGCTTCGGGCTCCTCCGCAAGGAAGCGGGGCGGCTGCAGCGAGTCGGAGGCGGCGGAGGGTAAGCCCGCGGGGTTACCCCTAATTAGGTTACCCCTAATTGGGAACCCTTGTGACTGCCGGTGACCGCTTGGAGCGGCCGAGAACCCCGCTTCCCTCGCGGTTGAACCTGCTGCCGGCCGTGGTGGAGGCCCTGGTGGCCCAGGGCCGGCGCGCGTTTCCCTGGGAAAGAGCTAGAGGGGGCGGGCGGCTGTCACTCTTGCTTCCAGCTGCCTCCCGCGGGGCGCGCTGTCACTCGGAAAGAATCGCGGGGGCATCATCTCTGTGACGCTTGGGGGCTCCCTGGAGAATGGGCGCCAGAGCCTGCCCCACAGCACAGGGACACACGCTTCGTGTGGGGTTTGCAAACGTTCGATCGAAAGGTGTGCACCCCTGAGTTTGGCCCTCCTGGGCCCTGCGGGTGAGGATCTGGTTCCGAAGTTGTCACCATAAGCAGATTTTTTTAAAGCAGATTTTTAGTATTAGTCATATGCTGGAGTACAATAAGGCTCTAGACACTAATAACATTTTGAAAGGAATAAAGACATGTGAATTGCTGGACCACTCAGACTCTGCACTGAAGGCAGAAAGGGCAGTGGGTTGTATTTTTTTTTCATATTTTCAGTTTCAAGAGGAGTGTCCTTATATTGATTGCTTCCCACCAGCTCTCTAACGTTAAGTCAGTCGGTCTTCCTGTACCTTACTTCTCCTGAGTAAAAACTGGGCTACTCTGATGTTTCCACTCACACAGTCCACAGGATAGAATTTTAGAATTATTCTACTTTCTGCCTTTTAATCTCAAAAGATTGAAATAAAGTAAAATCAATCCCTTTGGAATGAGCTTTGTTGTCTTTAAGTATTTCCCAGGAATGCAAAGCCGGGATTGAAATCAGAACCAGGCTGATTTTGCATCAAGCGTAAGACTTTGTTGTACTTTCTGGGACAGATTGTGTAGCTTTCAGGGCTGTCCCATTTAACCAGCGTTATTAGGTAACAAAGGTGTTCGACATAAGCAAACTGAAGCCAAATGATGCATTCTGATCTGGATCTTATGATAATAGCGACCTTATAAAAGATGATTTCCTCATTCATCCGTTGTCCAGTGCTGCACACACACCCTTCCCCACTCCCCACCCCCACTCCTGTTCTTAGCACTAAGTAGTTACGGTTTTATGACAAATGCCCCAGAAGAAAAATAATAGGACTTTTAGATTATATTTTGTATTCCATGACTTTGGGGCTATTACTGTTTTATCTTGTCAACCAGTATCATCTAATTTATAGTGATTTTTAAAAATGCATGGATGCAGCCGTTTAAGCAGTGCTTATGGACTAGATGCCACAAAAATATTTGTTAATTATTTAGAGCTGTGTTGCAGAGTATTAAAATTGCTAGGAATTCTAGCTGTTAAAATAGGGTCTTATACCCTAGATAAGTAGGCACAAATCATTTTTCATGTATAGTTGACTTTGGACTATATTACATGGGATCTGTGGGATTTTTGTTTTGTTTTGCCCCTTCATGGTGATTTGGCAAACTAATTATGTTCCCCTTAGAGTATAGCATTGACATTTGATTCAGCTCCCTTGGAACACGAGTCTGACAGCATAGGGAAGTATTGGGAAATCACTGAACATTGTAAGTGTTAATTGCCTATAGTTACACCCTTAAAATGATAGTGGGCTCTGTAGTCTCTGCTTGCAGGCAAAACTCTGAATAAGTTCTGCTGAGGCTGTGAGTGTCAGTGGGTTGTAGGCATTGTGTAATGGTGAGGTCAGGTCTTTGCTTTTTAATCCATCAGCTTTGCTTTTTACACTCCCTCCTTTGAATCTTCGGGTTAACTTACTGTTTTACATAATTTTAACATTATTTCAGGAGCTTCTCAAATAATATAACTGCTCACCCGAACATTGAAAGATGGGTGACAGTAGTCAATTGGTTAAACTTTATCTTTCATTTTATTTGTTTGTTAAGCGTTTTATAATGAATTCCATGATGGTTTAGAGAGTAGATCATCAATTTTGCATTCAACACCTCATCAGACTGCCCATTGTCTTGCCCTGTGTCCCTCATGTTTTGCCCTTCTCCCTCCTGCTTTTCCCTCCCACCTCAGGTAGCTATCACAGTCTGCTCCTTTTAGTGTGAAACCTTTTCTTGACTCTATAATAGTGGTTTCATGCAATGTTTGTTCTTTCATCATGACTCTGTAATGCCTTGTAGTATTCCACTGTGTGTATGCACCCAAGTGTAGCCATTCTTCCACCGACCGCTGGGCTTGCTTCCATCTTTTCACTTTTGTGAATAGAGCTGCAATGAACCGAGCTGTGCGTGTATCAGTCTGTCGCAGGTCTTACTTCTTTAGGGTATGTACCAAGAAGAGGGATGGCTAGCTCATGTCGTATTTCTATTCTCAGTTTTTTGAAAAGTCCCATACTGCTTTCCACAGTGTGTACCATTTTACAGTACCACCAACAGTACAGGAGTGTTCCAATATTCCCGCACCCTCTTCAGGATTTGCTGTTTTCTGTTTCTTTGAACTCTGTTATCAATGCTGAGGTGAGGCGGTTTCTCATCGTTGTTTTGACTTGGCATCTCTTGAATGACTAGTGATCACAAGCATTTCTTTCTTTCTCTTTTTAAATCATTTTATTGGGGGGCTCTTACAAATCTTATGACAATCCATCATTGAATTGTATTAAGCACACTTATCCATATGTTGCCATCATCATTTCCAAAACATTTTCTTTCTACTTGAGCCCTTGGTATCAGCTACCTCCCCCAGCTCCCTCTCACCATCGTGAATCCTTGATCAATTATATATTATTGTTGTTACTTCGTGTCTTACACTCTCTGTTGTCTCCCTTCTCCCACTTTTCTGTTATTTGTCCCCTGAGCGTGGGCTATATATCCAAACTTGTGATGGCTTCCTTCCTACCGCCCCCTGCCCCAATCCTCCTACCCTCATGATATCACTACTCCCACTACTCTTCCTGAGGGTTTTATCTGTCCTGAATTCCGTGTATCTAGAGCTCTTACTGTACCAATGTGTGTACTCTGGTCTAGCCAGATGTGTAAGGTAAAACTGGGTCCTGGTAGTGGGGGGAGGAAGCATTCAAGAACCAGAGGAATAATGTGTGTTTCATCAGTGCTATACTGTACCCTATTTGGAGCATCCCTTCCTTGTAACCCTTCTGTGGGGGGATGTCTACTTGTCTACAGATGGGCTTTGGGTCTCCACTCCAACTCCCCTCTTTCACATTGATAAAATTGTTTGTTTGGGATCTTTTGATACCTGGTCCTTTTTACACCTCATGATCACACAGGCTGGTGTGCTTCTTCCATGTGGTCTTATTTGTTTCCCTGCTAGATGGCTGCTTGTTTAACTTCAAGCCTTTAAGATCCCTGATGCTATATCTTTTGATAGCCAGGCACCATCAGCTTTCTTCACATTTGCTTATGTACCCATTTTGTCTTCATGATTGTGTCGGGAAGGTGAGTATCAAAGAGTGCCAGGTTATTAGAACAAAGTGTTCTTGTGTTTAGGGAGACCTTGAGTAGAGGCCCAAAGTCCATCTGCTGTCTTAGTACTTAACATATAAATATATGTACATTGGCCTCTATTTTATTATAAATTAATATATTTACATATATAAATGCCTATAGCTATACCTCTATAAATAACTGTAGCTTCCTACATCTTTCCTCTATTTCCTTTTACCTTCCTCCTGTCCCACTATCATTCTTACCCTCCACTCAGTTTAGTAATTCCTCTTGGATACTTTGCACTGGATCAACCCCCACCAGGCCTCCTTGCCATCATCCTTAGATCTCTTGTATTCCCTCATCCCTGAATTTGTTGACTCCCTGCTACCCATCCTGGCCCTGTCCTCTCCCATGCCCTCCACCCCAACTGGGACCACCGGTCCCATTGTTTTCTCCTCTGGATTGTTTGGCCTGCCTATCTTACATAGATAGACATAGGGTAAAAGAAAAAAAACATAAAAACGATAGTTCCAGGTCTGTATGCTGACCCTTATGAGTGTTTTCTAATCGGGACTAATGAGCTGCCAAGCCCTATCCCCCAAATCGGAGGTCTATTTCCAAGAGTCCTCAGGGACTTGGTTACTTTGCTGCCCTTGCTGCCCTGTTGCGCTCCCTTTGTAAGTACTTCCTATGCTTCTTGATCTCCTGTGTGTCTTCTTTGATGATCTGCCTATTCTTGTCTCTTTTAAATTGGATTATTCACCTTTTTTTTTTGGTTGAGGTGTTAGTTTTCTATAGATGTTAGAGATTAGTCCCTTTTCCCATATATCATTCCCAATTTTTCCCCGTTTGTGAGTTCTTCTTACTCTTGTTGAAGTCTTTGATGCACATAGTGTTTGATTTTTTGGAGCTCTTGGTCCTCTATTTTGTGTGTATTTTTTGTTAGGTTTAAAAGTGTGTTTATACCATGTATTAGAGCCCTGAAATTTGTCCCTATTTTTTCATTGATGATTCTTATAGCTGTAGGGTATATAATAAGCCTTTAATCTATCTTGAATTCGTTTTTATATATTGAGTGAATTATGGGTCCAGTCTCATTCTTTTCCAGATGGATATCTACTTTTGCCAGCACAATTTGTTGAAGAGACTGGCTTGCCTCTATTTAATATGTTTTGGCCCTTTGACAAAAAACGGTTATCTGTAGATGCATAGGTTTACTTTTGTGTTTCTCAATCTGTTCCTTTGGTCCATGTATATGAAGTGGTACCAATGCGAGACTGTATTGACTGCCCTGGCTGTAGTAGCTTTTGAGCTTGGGAAGTAGAGGTCTCTTACATTGTGTCCCTTCTTGAGTAGTGCAATGTCTAGCCTGACTTCTTTCCTTTCCATATAAAGTTGATTAGTTCTTCCATCTCTTTAAAGAATGATATACTGCAGTGGTTCTCAACTGGTGGCTCGCACCCCCTTTGGGGGCCGATCGACCCTTTCACAGGGGCCACCCGATTCATAACAGTAGCAAAATTACAGTGAAAAAGTAGCAACAAAAATAATGTTATGGTTGGATGGGTCACTACATGAGGAACTGTGTTAAAGGGTCGGGGCATTAAGAAGGTTGAGAACCACTGATATACTGTTATCTGGATTGTAACCTCATTTTAGTTGCTATTTCTTTTTTTTTTTAATAAATCATTGTATTGGGGCTCATACAACTCTTATCACAACCCATACACCCATCAATTGAGTAAAGCACTCTTATACATTCGTTGCCCTCATCACTCTCAAAATGTTGCTATTTCTTAAACACCTGGGACTTTGATTTTCTCTCGGGTATAGGTCTGGACAGTTGACTGATCATTCACCTAAGGGGGAAAATATTTGGGAGTAGTCACAGACGCCATCTGGTTTATATCAAGGAGCCTTGGTGGTGCAGTGGGTTAAGCACTGGGCAGCCAACAAGCCTAGATTGCGTTGCAGTTCAAACCCACCAGCCACTCCACTGGCTGCTCCTGTAAAGATGGATAGTCTCAGAAACTCTAAGGGGTACTTGACTCCGCCCTATGGGGTCCACTCTCGCCGTCAATTGGATTTTGGTGTTGTGACCCCAGGTAGAATCGTTATCCTGGCTCTGTCAGGCTGAGCATCACAGGGCTGCTTTATGAACTAGGGGTCTTCTCTTAGCGTTGCAGATTTCACCAGAGTGTCAGAGTCACATCACTCAAGTTTCCCTGTCCAATCTACAAACGAATTGTCCATATTTTCATGTATAACAACATACTAGTGCATTCTAGAGTGATTTCTTCCACTGAAATATTATCTACTAACAGAACATCAACATCGGTGTTGAGGGACCGTGGAAATATTAATACTGATAAAGTTGTGTGGGCAAAAGCATAGGGAGCTAGTACTTTAAGAATAAAATGTAGACTCCCATAGTGAGCCATCATCCCCAGTGGAGCTGTGTCTAACTGCACATTCTGGACAGCTACACCTGCTGGTCACAGCTCTTTTTTTTTTTCTTGACAACACTAGAAATCTTTTGGATAGACTTTTTCATGCCCTTACTGGTTCCTTTTTCAGACTAAAGCCTCAGTTATTTTGTACGTTAAGTCATTACATATTCTGACACATAATTCGACAACACAATGTTCTCATTAAGATGTAATAATTGTTTTCTATAAAGCTATGACCTTGTTTTTTTGTCCTTCTGTATCCTGTTGGCCTTTTTTTGTCTTTAGCAACAAAGTTGCCATTTGGCAATAAGTCCCAGTGCTTTTATTTCCTGTGCCAGTAATCATGCTTTTAATAAGTGTTGCCAACTTTGACCACTTCCTATGTGCCAGGCACTGTTCTAAGCACTTTTGTTGTGTGCTGTTAGGTGCTACCAAGCTTTTCCGTCCATAGCAACCCCATGTTCAACAGAATGAAACACTTCCTTCCCTACTTTGGTCATTGGAGTCAGGTTTTAGCTCGTTGTTGCAGCCACTGTGTCAGTGCATCTCACTGCGGGCCTTCCTCTTTTTCAGTGACCCCTACTTCACCACACATGATGTCTTTTACCAGGTGTTCTCCCTCTTGAGAAAACATGTCCAAAGGGTGTAAGGTAAAGTCTGGCCATGCTTGCTTCAAAGGGGATTTCGGACTGGACTTCTTACCAGGCAGGTTTGTTCGTTCTCTTGGCAGTGCAGAGCGTACATAATATTGCCAGCACCATAAATCAGAGGCCTCGGTTCTTCTTAAGTTTCCCTTACATGTCGCCCTGCTTTCCCATGTGCACAGGGGCTGACAATGCCCTGATTGGGCCAGTGGTCCTTTCGGCCTCACAGTGATGTCCTTGCATTTTAGCACTTTCAAGGCGTCTTTCGCTGCTGCTGCCATGGGCATTGATTGGAGATCAAAGTGAAATGAAATCCTTGATAAGTCAGTCTCTTTCTGTTTATCACGATGCTGCTGATCGGTCCAACGAAGATGTAATCAGTAAGTGCTGTCAAGTCCTGTCCTCTGAATATCACAGGTTGTTAATAGGCCTTCTTCCAATCCCGATGCCATGTTTTTGGCATCTATCACCCTTTCGGGTTATTTGCTTAGAATATAAATTAAATGAGGGTGGTGAAAGGATACAATCCTGACACACACCTTCCCTGAGATGAAACCGTGAAGTATCCTCTTGTTCTGTTTGAGTCATTGCCTCTTGGCTTCCATACAAGGTCTGCGTGCGCACACTGAGTGGCTGGAATCCCCATTCTTCACAATGGTACTACTAACTTCTACATTAAAGTCTAATCTGTTTGCACAGTCAAGCGATATGGGTAAACATCTGTTTGGTGTTCTCTTCTTTCAGCCAAGACCCGTCAGATGTCAGCAGTGACCTCTTGTTTTACCTTCTTTGCTTGCATTTCTGGAAATTCCCTGTTGTGTTACGCTGGGTTCTCTAGAGAAACAAAACCAGTCACTCTTGTATGTGTATGTACATAAAAAGAGATTTCTATCAATAAAGGGCTCTCCGAGTTGTAGAAGTAGGTAAATCCAGTCTGGTTCAAGTCCGTGAGTCTAATGTAAGCTGAAAGCATCTCCTAAACCCCTGTTGCTGCAGGGGCTGTTGAACAGGAAGCAGAAAACTGAAGCAGGAAGACCATGGACTTGTTGAATCTGAGATCAGCCGAGTGAATCCAAGATTATCGTAATGAATCTAAAGTTGGCTGTGCTGATGGCTCCTGGCATCAGCAGGTAAAGAGGTCAGTGAACCAGAAGCAGGATCCAGATTGAGCAGTAGAAGTATATACTAAGAATAGGCTACACACTGAGTGAGAACTTCCCTCCATTGTATCAAGGTTGTGACCAGATGGACTGCTGGCAGCATTAAAGAATGTCCATCATGAAGTTGACCATGGTGTGTTAGGCCACATCATAGGAGAATCCTGACCCACCCAAGTTGAAATGCAACTTATCTGTCACACCTGTGGATGTATTGCTGATACCATTTTTAAATTATCTGCAGCATGACTTTACTTACAAATCATTGATTCCACATTTCATTGAAGATTGGTTTTACATTATCCTACATTTGATGGGGCTTCAAAGAGTTCATGGAAATTTTCTATTGACTTTGTCCTCCATTTTTCCACGAATTTTTTCAAGGTCCCCCTTGTAGAAGGTCATTTTTATTGTATACACTATAGGTTGGGAACTGAAGCTTTGAAAGCTTACCTTGCCTAAGTTTGCAAAGGTACAGTTTCAGTCCAGGTCTCTGAATTCAGTCTGCCCTTAACCACTAAGAGCTCTTGGCTCTATTTTGTAGGGAATTGTTTAGTTGATCTGTCTTTCAGTGTACTACCCTAGGATCTTCTGAGTACATATATTAATAACTCACTCTTCTCTATTGCACAAGTCTTTTTTTTTTCTCTCCTGAAACAGTGCGCTGGATCTGTGTGATGTCTCCATTTTATCTCATTCCTTGCTTCTCTGGGCAGTTCTCACGCTACCTGCCTATCCCACAGGGGGCTCTCCTTCTCTTCCTTCTCTTCTTAGTTCCCGTCACATGTGTACCCACCCTTGAGGAAATGTCATCCATTCCTATGATTTCGGTTGTCTTAAGTTCCGAATCTCGTGCCTTCCACGCAGACTTTTTGAGTGCCAGCACGTCTATGCTCAGCTGATCCAAAGCCATCGACTTTCTCTTCCTGTAGATTTCCCTGTGTTTCATGTATTCACTCCCTTAGCAACGCCAGTGCAACTTCTAGCCACAAACTTCACAAACTCGCTCTACTCTGTTATTGAATATCTCCTGAATATGTTGAGATGTAATCAGTTCATATGGCCCTTCATACCATCATTCCTTATTGTGATATAGTACACTCTAACCTGTACGCCTATGATTATAACCCTATTTTGGAGGGAGTTCCCTGTTAGGCTAACAGCAGGATTAAGATGGGATGTGTTCTGCATCTCTGTCTTATGAGAAGGTGTGAACCAAGTCATCACCCTTTGTTTCCTTGGGCATGTGGACTGTTGTAAGACCAAGACACCTCCGTCAGTGCAGTTCCTCAGGCGCATAAAGGAAGGACTTCAGGAGAGCACATTTGAAATCTGTCTGAAGTGGCAGAGACCAAGACCAGAGGCTGCAACACAGAGAGCATGGGACAGAGCACAATAGTCAGGCTGGGACCAGAAGCCCAGGCAAGGAGACCATGTAAAGGAAGAGCAGTGGGCTGACTTCCTGGTCCACGGAGGCAAAGACTAAGGAACCATGTGGCTGAGAGACCGAGGACTGGAGAGAGACTTGGCTGCTGACCGAGGAGAGATGTTGCTGAGGACGGATGACCATAGCCTTGATATTTACTGATCCATTTGTGGTCACCTGTTAGCTTCTCCAACCTGCAGAATTCTGAGTATTATATACGAGTTCTGTGTGGTCATTGTAACAGGTTATTGGACCCAGCAGAAAAGTAGAATGTCATGGGAGAAATGGTCAGAATACGGAGGTTTGAGAGATGTCTGACCTCTGTCTTATGGCTGTTGACCTTGGACCAACGTGAAGATGGGTTATCCTCCCTTGTGTTGCCAGAGAAGGTCAGATATGGCTCCTGCGCCTTTTACACACACACACGACCTGTTCTTTTTCACAGCGCATGCTAAGTGACTTTCAGACTCCACTTTCTTTTCTCCATCCTATCCTATTACCCTTGGAATTAGGGTTTCTAAAATCTACGACTGTTTTTTTCTTGCTTAACAACTTTCATATACTTTTTATTTCTGCATTTTTTAAGAGACCATATTAGTTGTTTGGAAGTCCACGTGGTAGAGGGGTTAAATTTTGGGTTGCTGTTAAAATCCACTGATCACTCCTCTGGAAAAAGATGAGGCTTTCTGCTTCCTTATGGAGCAGTTCAACCTTCTTGACTAAATTTGAAGACTGTAAAATCTGCTTGACTCAAGCAATTATATTTTCATTTGTCTCATATGCATGTGAAAGTTGGACAATGAATAAGGAAGACCAAAGAAGAATGGATGCATTTGTGTTGACAAAGAATATTGAAAATGCCTTGGATTGCCAGAAAAACAAATCAGTCTTGGAAGAAGTACAACCAGAATGCTCCTTAGACTTCTGTACTTCAGACGTTATCAAAAGATGAAAGAGGGCATCATGCTCGATAAAGTAGAGGGTGAGAGAAAAAGAGGAAGACTCTCAAGGAGATGGACTGAAACAACACCTGCAACAGTGCGCTCACACATGACAACCGTGATGAGGATGGCGCAGGAGCAGGCCGTGTTTTGTTCTGTTTCACATATGGTCACTGTCAGAACTGATTCGGAGGCACCTAACAACCATACCACCACTACCCCGTGCACTAAACCCTTTTGAGGGTGTACCTCTCTAGTCAGAAAAGCTAAACTAGACTCACAAAGTTTTATTTACATTCCCACATATGCCCGCCAGCTATTACCATGTCTTCTACTTTTTCCCCTTTAACAACTTCCTTAAAAGATTGTCTAATCTCAATGCCTTCCTCCATGTCTTCTCTTCTCACTTGGTCTTCAAGATTAATATTCACCCTCTGCTCCTCCGCCCCATCAAGACTCATTATTAGTAGGTTATTATTCATCATTATTAATCTTCATAGTACTTGATTATTAATCTTCATTATTCATCATCATTAATGTTCATTGCACTTGATCTTTTTTTCCTCTCTTTTTAAAAATCATTTTATTGGGGACTCTTTCAGCTCTTATCACCATACATCCATTGTGTCAAGCACATTTGTACATATGTTGCCATCATCATTTTCAAAACATATTCTTTCTACTTGAGCCCTTGATATCAAATTTTTCCCGCCCCTTCCCTCTCTCCCTCATGATCCCTTGATAATTTATAGATTATTTTTTCATGTCTGCACTTGGTCTTTGACTATCATTTGATGCTGTTGACTCTTCCTTTGTAGTTTCACAATTGTCCATCCACTCGCCTGTGTGCCTTCTTCCTACCCCTTCTCCACGTTCATTTTATTCTTGCTCATCAAGTGTTAGCGTACTTCAAAACTTTAAAGTCTCTCTTCATACTACACTGTCCCTAAGGAATAAAAGGCAGAGAGCCATTAGCCTTGTCACCAACCCCAATCACCTGTCATTCCTTGCCCATCACCAAGGACAGGTGATTTTCTTTTTTAACTTCCTAAATCATTTCTTAATCCACACCCTTCTCCCACTGCTGCTGTCTTAGTCTTATCTTAGGCTTCATTATTTAACTGGATTTCCAACATCCTCTCTTACAACAGAACTCTTCCTCATTCACTATCACTCCATGATGTAGACACCAGGCATTTGCTTATTTGTTTATTCCTCTATCTCTAGTAGGCTAATAGTGCCTATCACACAGTAGGCACTTAAAAAATATTTGTAGGTCACTAGCTGGTCTACCCACAAGTATTCATAG
The DNA here is from genome assembly GCF_050624435.1 of Tenrec ecaudatus. Classification (NCBI taxonomy): domain Eukaryota; kingdom Metazoa; phylum Chordata; class Mammalia; order Afrosoricida; family Tenrecidae; genus Tenrec; species Tenrec ecaudatus. Next base: position 108,127,466 of record NC_134532.1, on the reverse strand, counting down.
TTTTTTTTTGACTTATCAAACACAGCTTAACGTTTTTTTTCAGTGGCTTGCCATGGATTTTAAGATAAAGACTAAATCTTCCTTGTAGTTGACAAGGTTCTGGATTGCCCATCTTTTTCACCTTCATCTTGTATCACTCTCCTGGACATAATGTATCTCCTTTTTACTTAGCTAACCACAAGAAATCTGACCAAATACCCCGTACTCTCTAGGAGATAAGCCCTCACATCATCATAGAACCATCTTTTTTTTCCTTCTGGATACCTCCTCGAGTTATAATTATACCTGTAACTCTGAGATTATTTGACTAAGGTTTTCTGCTTTCAGTGTAAAGAAGGAAGCACATTTCAGTTGTTGCGAATCTTTGAAGACCTAGCTCCTAGTTAAGTGCCTACCAGAAGCCTTACCCTTGATGTCAACAACTCAACTCCACCAGTGACTCCAAGGGAGAAAGAGGAGGTTCTCTGTTCCCGTAAAGATTTACAGCCCTGGACACCCAACGGGGCAATTCTCCTCTGCCCTTTGGTACCCGCTGCTCCCTTGGGTACATCTCTTTGCCCTATTTGGAGCTTTGGCTAATTTTCCTCAGGTTGGCTTTGATTTCATTCATTTGAACCTACTTATCACAGCACACGAATGATGACTTTATCCCTTTTCTACTGTTCGACTGCAATCCTCTTGAGTGGTCAAGTAAATTCTATTCACGTTGGTATTTTAAACACTTAACTATACCTGCCATAGGGCATGCCTCTCACTCCGGAACTCAGGCCAGAACAACTAAAAGGTTCAGTGTCATAGAAACCTGTATGTACCAGGCAGAAGTTTCCCAAAGAAGAAGGTGATCAACAATTTCAGATGCTGCACACACACATGAAAGAGGACGAACGAGGAACAGCTAAAAGTTCTCTCTCAGTTACTTCAGCAAAGGTGCTGTTGAGTGGATTCTCAGTGCATGGTGGCCCTGTGCCTGTCAGAGCTGAACTGTGCTCCATTGTTTGCAGGGCGGGATTTTCAGATGTTGGTCGCCAAGTCTTTCTTTCGTTGCACTTCTGGGTGGACACGTCCTCCAACTTTTTGTTCACAGTTGAGCATGTTAACCATTTACACCACCCAGGGCGTCCAGTTGTGTTCTGTAAATCCCTTTGAAAGGATTTTGAGTGACTGTTTTTCCCTCGTCATCCTGCTTAGCAGAGAAGTCCTCTCTCATGGTGTGAACTTTTCCTGGGCATCTGCTGTTCCTTAATTTGCCTGCAAACAGCACATCAGCAAAGGCGCTCCTCTTTTAGTAGGAAGGGGCTTGGGGAGTCCCGGGGGTGCAAGCATTGGACTGCTAACAGAAAAATTGGAGGATCACACCCACCAGCAGCTGTTCCCCAGGAAAGTGAGGCTGTGAGTTCCCCTAACGATTTACAGCCTTGCAAACCATCTCTAGGGTCACTGGGAGTGGCCGTCAGCTCCATAGCACTGGGTAGGAAGGTAGTGGTAACAGTCAATATCACCTTACAGTCACTATCTAAGGAGCTAGTTACACACCAGGTTAGCATTAGTCTGCTAACCCAAAGATCAGAGATTCAGCAACCACCTCTTGGGAGAGAGATGGGGAAGTGTGTTCTGGAAAGGTTCACAGCCTTAGAAGCAGTGGGTTTGATATTATTTATTTCTGCTATCTAGACCTGGGAAATCTATTGATGGATCAGCCCTGAGATTAGAATGCTTAAGTCTCCGCTCAAGCATTTGATTCCAATTGAACATCACTTGTCATTCATCTTCATTGTAATAGTTTTTTTGCCAGGCAGCTGATATGTAACCTTTCCAATCTTTTGTTCAGGGAAAAAAAAGTCTTGGGAAGCTTTTAATTTTTAATAAACCTTGGAACATTTTACCATGGTTCATCATTTATTTATAATGTCAAAAAAGATATAGGCAAAGGCTCTCCTTTTATTTTAATAGTAACAATGTAGAATTTGTGAGGTGTTTCATCAGTTGTCTTTTATTTACGTATTTCATTTTAATACAGATTTGCCTGCTATGCAAATATTTCTGCAAAACAGAAATATTTTTAAGACTGCACTCTTGGTCAACTGTTCACAGGCCTGATGAGATTTTTAAAATAAAAGATTACATATTGCTGTTTAAAACATTCATAAATATGTCTACTGAAGAAAGAGTTCCCACCTGTGTGATGCATTTCTTCCTCTTGGACTCTTCCAAACTGTTACATGCCACCGTCATTCAGAGGGTGCTGCTTCTAGAACCTGCCACAGACTCGCTGCTGCCTAAGGTCCTAATGGAATGGAATGGATTTACAGAGGCATGCTTTACTTTGGCTCTCGAGGACGTAGGCATTATGTACAGATGAATGTTGTATCAGGCACAGAACATTTTAAAAGTATAGTCTGGTCCTGTAGTAACTTTGGGAAACTAGGCCATACATTCCCAAACTTATTTGGCTTGCTTACCTACCCCCAATCAGAAAAAATACTCCCCCACCCGCCCGCCAGTGTAAAGCATTGGCATCTGCTTTTGCAGCTCCCTGGGTCACCCTAGAGCCCCATAGGGTGGTGTCATCCATTTGGGGTAACACTGCATTAGACTATTGAGGGAAAAACTGACCTGTGTTTGCTTTACCCCGTGTTTCACTAGCTCCCTTTTCACTCATATAAACGAGTAGACAAGGGAGCTCCTAAAAGTTCGTGGGAAAATGTAATGAAAAGAGAATGGAAATTTTCCATGAACATTTTGAAATCCTGTGAAAAGAATGATGTGTGACGTGGACCTCGTCCAGCTTCTCAGAAACCAATCGCACTGCATCAAGTCAGTGCTGAAATCGTGGTAACCCGTAGGAGAGTGAACTGCCCCTCTGAATTTCCAAGACTAACTCTTCACAGAAATAGAAAGTCCTTTCTCCCACGGTGCAGCTGGCAGTTTCAAAGTGCTGATCTTAAGAGCTAGCCCAACACGTAACCACTCTGCCACTGGGGAAGGAAAATCACACTACATCAGCATCGCCTCGGCTGATACACCTCCACCCTTCATCCATCACTCCTAAGGTTCCCTCTCCTTCTCAGCTGGGTGTGATAATTGATTGCAAGGCCACACTATTCACAGGGATGGGGTTTATTTTGACGTTAACAGGTTACAAGTCAAGTGAGGAATGCTCAGGATATAGGTGTGTAGTCAAGACCCTTCTCTGCTGTGCCTGCAGGCAGGCCTCAATCTGGCCCTACACACGGCCTTTTAACCTAGCCTCTGACCTGCTCAGGTAATGTTACAGAGCTCCATTAGGGTGGCCAGTACCCGAAGGTCATGCCACTCTGGGCTGTAAGCTTCAGCATGAAGGCCCTCGGCTCCAGCTCTCGGTGGGTCTGCAAACCCAGCACCCCCAATTAAGGGCCCACAGTCAACCCTACTCCACAAACCAGCTTCCTGCCCCGGATCAGTCAGCTTTGTGGGCTGGCAAGTCCACCACTCTGCCTCAGGTGCTGGCTCCGCTTGCTGCTGCTCCACTATAGCCCGCTCCTGGATCATGGAGGTTCACTGCACAAGGAGCTCAGGTCCAGCGGACACACTCCACCCCCGGCTTTTCTCTTGCTAGTAGTGAGAGCCTCCCTTCCTGCTCCTCAGATGGTTCCTTTTATACCCAGCAGGATGGCACTTGCAATACAATCAATCCCTTACAGCTGAATCATGGTGTCTAATCTCTATCTTCTCCCACCTTCTCAAGCAGACCAGGGATCATCGGCAAACTGTAGCTTCCAGCCCTATGTATGGACATTGAAAAAATTTAAAGGGTATTATTCACATAATAGTGATTTCATTTCTAAAAAAATAAATATAGCTCTCAAATAATTTTTTGAAACATTTATAATAACATCCAAACCAAAGCATCTATTTCTTTATGCATTCACTTTAAAAGAAAGCCTCTCCAGGGTCAGCCAGAGGCCAGGCCTAATCCACTTTCAGGTCTTTCCCCACCAGCATGGCCGCCACGGTATGCATGCTGGCTTTGTGCTGCTCATAGGTGCTGACGGCTGCATCTCGGGATCTGTCACCGGCAGCCAGATCCTTAAATAAGGGCTGCATAAACTTCTTCCTTTTTCGGTTGCCATTCTCAGAGCCAGAGGAATCGCTTCTTTCCACTTGGACTGAATGCAGAGCCGTAACCACCTGAATCATATTTCCGAATTGTTAATGGCACTCCAGCTGTACTCTGACTGCATTCGCTTTATGTGCCCCAATGGAAGTGGTGCGTTCTGAAGCATCTTTGCCGGAAACCCACTCAACTGCTGGGAAGAGAGATCCTTCAGGTCTGCTGCGCTGAATGAACGGAAATCACTTTCTTTGGCATTCATCCGTCTTTGACTTAAGGCCCACTCAAGCATTTGTCAGAGTCATATCATAATTGGGTTTTACAGGAGGCAGCCCAGGAGAGTACAGCCTGGCATTCCAATCAACTTGATTGAGAACATCAACCTTGCCTGTGAAGTAGGAGTAGAGGAAATCCTTCCAGTCATCAGTGGTTATGTTCTTGGTCATTTGCTACTTCTTGAGATGGTTGAATATTGAATATTGACTACATTTTTGGTACAGTGACTATGTATTCTTTCCATGTTCTATTGATGCTTCCTGTATCATTCAATATTTTGCCCATAATTGCAACTTAGAGGCTTGAATTTTTTCCTCCGTTCTTTCCCTTTAGGATATGCTGAGTATGTTCTTCCTTTTTTTTTTTTTTTTTTGGTTTTCTGACTCTTCAGTGTTAGCACACTTCCTTACATTTCACTTTGTCTCTGAAGCTGCCCTTTGAAATTTTCTTTACAGCTCTTACTTCATTACTGTAGGGCCCCTCCACTCTGTCTATAAGGCTGCTGTGAATTCGAAGCAACAGCACACAACAGGGGCAACACTATGTCCCTAGAACACCCTTCCAATGCCTCCCCACACACTGCCCCTTACACGTTTCCCCCTGGCGTCCAAGTCTTATGTCTTGGATGTGAGCCATTTCTGCTTCTCTTGTACTCTCGTCTTATACTATATCCCTATTAGAATTCTCACAAACTTCTCAGCATCTTTCATTTTCAGTCCACTTCCCAAACTGATTACATGATCTTTTAAATATTTCCTTAATCCAGCGACTTCTCACACTGACTCCACGCTAGTCCAAACCATCATTTCTGACTTAGTTTCAAATTCAATCTTGAACATTTATTCATGCATTTATTCACTCTCTTCACATGCATCCACTGATTTCTCCAGGATTTCCCTGGTTCCTAGCGGTGGCAGGAGCGACTCCTTAGGTTAACCACTTTAGGTTGGAGTCACAGGTGTTTTTGACATTGCCCATCATCCCCTTGTAGTAACTCGAAATCCAGGTAGGATTGGTGATTTTGTACATCAGTCAGTGAGTGAGAGTGGTCATTCTACCTATTTATTCACTTACAATCCCCATTTCCATGTATGTAGCTCTAGTTCATTCATTTATTTTTACTTCAGGGTAGCATTCCATTATATGGACTTTTTAAAGGGAAGGTTCCTTTGAGAAGATTCCAATTCTTAGAGACCCCATGTAGGGTTTTTAGTGGCTGATTTTTCTTAAGTAGGTTGCCAGGCTTTATTCCTTAGGTGGCTCTGGATGGTCTTGAATCTACAACCTTTCAGTTAGCAGCTGAGCATGTTAACCATGTGTATTGCCAACGAACTCCGTTGTTTGAAGTACTATAATACATCCATCTTCCTGTACTTGAACATTTAGATTATTTTCCGGTTTTTCTGCTATCACGAACTGTTTCGGTTATTAGCATCTTATAAATATATGTTTGTATCCCTGTGTGATAGGTTCTTAGGGTATGTTTTGTGGGAGGGGTATGTGTTGTTTTTAGGGACCATCGAGTCAGCTTTGACTCATACCAGATGTACAAGACAAGTGAAACACTACCTGGGCCTGCGCCATTCTCACGATTGTTCCTTGTGTTTGAGCCTATTGTTGCAGCCATGCTATCAAGCCATCTTGATGAGGGCCTTCCTCTTTTCACTGACTCTGCGTTATCGAGCTTGGTGTCTTTCCCAAGGAACTTATCCCTCCTCAGAACATTTCCAAAGTACCTGAGATCAAAGTCCCACGTTCTTGCTTCTAAGAGTCACTCTTAATTGCATTTATTCCAAGACAGATGTGTTTGTTGTTCTGGCATCAATGGTATATTCAATATTCTTTGCCAATATCATAATTCAAGCGCATCAGTTCTTGTTCAGTCTTCCAGGTTTATTGTCCAACATTGATATATATTTCTTGCTGTGTACACACACACACACACACATACGACAAGGCTTCAAAATAGTAGTGGAAATAGCCCATTATCTTTTAGTTCTATTTTTCCAGGAATGTTTTGAAGCCTCCTTTGTATGAGTGAGGTCCCTAAATGAGTGGTGTGAGTGGTTTGCAATCTGCTGCTAATTTAAAGGTTGTCCGTTCTAATTCACCCAGCAGCACTGCAAAGGCAAAGTCTGGAGATCTGCTTCCAGAAAGGTTACGGCCAAGAAAAGAAAGCCTGATGAAGAAGTTCTGCTCTACAGCACACAAGGACATCCTGAATTAGAGTTGACTCAGTGACAACAGTTCTTTTTTGTTTGTTTTTAATCTCCATGTAGGAGTGGTTATGTATGTCTTCAATTTCATTAGCATATGCTCAAACTCCTTGAAAGATTATACCAGGTTATACCCTCATTTACAGTGAGTTTATTTTGTTCCATTTCCTAACACTTGGTATTATCAGAAATTTATTTTCTGGTGTGAGTAATATTTGCATGAGGAATTTACCTATATACAGAAATCATGTTTTTAAAATTACATTCTAAAATAGTAATGAAAAATATAAGAGTCTAGGTATAGATCAGTAGTAGGTAATACTTTTAAAATTCAACGTGGAAAAATAAATAAATGGAAAACAATATATATTCACGGTTAGAGTCTACTATGCTTAAAAGGTGAAAGCTCCCTCCATTGATCTGGAAATTCAGTACAATTCCAATAAAAATCCAAACAGGATTTATATGGAGCAACAATTTTTATAGAAGAGCAAAGGGCCCAAAAGGGCTCAGAAATTTTGAAGGTGGTCTCTTGTCCATTCTGATGCAAGCAGATAAACTCATGAAGACCCCATGTGTGTCAGGATAGAACTGTGCCCCATAGTTTTCAATGACTGATTGAAAGTAGATCGCCATGCCTGCCTTCTGAGGAGCCCATGGCTGGTCTTGAACTGGCAGCCTTTTAGTCAGCAGCCAAGCCCTTAACTTTAGTACTACCCAAGGAACATGTTATCAGATTGTAAGCTATAATTATTAAAACACTATTGTATTGTCATAAGGATAGGAGGTTAGGTGAGCAGAACAGAATACAGAAGCCAGATCCTGTACATCAGAACCCGAGAGGAGAGCCCAGAAATCTTTATTTTTAATATGGTGATTGTTCCAGTTTACTAAAATAGAGTTATTAGAACCAGAGGTATTTCTATGAATTATTTTAAGCTTTGGTATCCATAGCCTTTTCCCCTTCATATCCTAACTACCAGAGTATCCAGCCATCTCCCATCATCAAGAGCTTACTATGGATGTTTGCCTAAGGGTAGGAGAAGTTGCTTCTCCGGATGGACTGCTGTCATCTTCTCGTGTATTTTTTGTGATACCTCCAACATTCATCCATCTGGTCTCTATGAACTTAAGTGTTTTCCTATGGAGTTGTTGATTTATCGTTACAGATGCAATCCAATTGCAATTCAATCGCTTTAATCAAATGTTGCAAATATGAAAGGAAGGAATAATAGAAACTCTTAGAATTGTTCCATACTGACTGACTTTATAACTCTTATTTTTAGTAAATTTAGGGAGCTTTGACCCATTTAGATGCTAACAATAGTCTGGAAAATAGGATGGCCATCTCCTCCTTTATTTTTTAGGTTACTTACTAAGAAATTGTGATGAGAATATTAGATAAGATTTGCTTTTAACTTTAAATGTCACCAGGTTTACTCACCTTTAATATTTAAATAAAAACCTTTTATTGTTAATGTAATCCCTTTTAAAATAATAAACATTAGGAGGACGTGCTAACTCCATTATTATAAACAGCCTCATGCACACCATTAGCATACTCACAGTCAGAGCCCTCATGCCGCCCGCAGGGTGAGGGGACTGGGTGGGAATGAGATCACAGAGGAGGCTTCCAGCAAAGTGAGCACACCAGGGTCAGATATGCCAAGATGTGCCAAAGGAGGAATTTGAGGTCTTTTAACACGTGCAAGGTTTATTTCTCAATGGTTAGCAGATATTTGTTAGCTTTATTTTCATGGGAGTGGGCGGGAGATACAAAGCACACAAGTTCTAAATGGCTAAAATTTGGGAGATGCCAAAGAATTTTAGTTTGGTGTTTGCAGCCTTTGGGCTGATGGTCCTAGCCCACTGTGAAGAAATAAATAACATGGGTGACCTGTGGCTCCTTTCTGTACTGCCATGCAACAGGTTAACAGTATGTATAGCCTCCTTATTGTAGAAAGGAAATGTCTTTGTTTGGATTTTTTTCTTTCTTTTAGTTTGGCTTCTTTTGAAAAGCAAAACTAGTAACAAGTATTTATATCAGAAAAGGGAGAGGAATTAGTTGGGTCACACAGTTGTGGGCCTGGCAAGTCTAAAACTTTTAGGTGAGGCAGCAGGCTGGGGACTTCTGCGGGCTTACATTCCAAGATCTGTAGGTCAGACGTTGAGAAGGCTGTAAGTCCTAAAAGAGAGTGTGAGTTCTGTCAGGAGATCTGTGTACATTCTGGAGCCAGGCCAGACCCCGAAGGCAACTACTCCTATGATCACATCAGATCATATCATGGAAGGCGGTCATTTACATCAATCGCATCAGGATCCAGGCAAGTGTCTGGCCAACGCACTGAGAATTGTAGTGTAGCCACATTGACACACAAAATGAAGCATCTTAGAAACCTTTATATAGACTAAAAAATTAAGTTCAGTTCCTGATCTATAGTAGGTAGTCAGTAAATCTAGTAAGGCTCTCTCTGATCCCCATTATATTACGATCTGCTAACGTTTACTTTTCTGTTTCCTCTTCCATTTCCTCTACTTAACACATTCATTCTTTAAAATTCAGCTTCTTTTAAGTCTTACAGTTTAGACTAGTTCCCCTAAGGTAGCTCTAAGTTAGCTTGTCAAGGTAACTGCTTATGCAATGCCTTTATAGTTTTGTTTGTTTTCTTGGGAAATAATTCACTGTGCTTTCCTTACACAGGCATAGGAAATCCTTAAGAAGCAGTAGATGGTGTGTGCTGGTAGTAGGATGAAGCAGACATGTGGGAAAGGGCAATTGCTCACACGGCTTCTTTGCCTGTAAGCAGCTTTCCTTGAGATAGGGAGGGAAGGTGAAGCTTCCTGTAAAGCAGTGTGTGCCAAAATGGGCAATCCACCCCCTGGGGATACTCAAACAACCCAGGGGCTGGGGTCCCAAAAGCAAATTGTGAGCATAAACAACAGATTTCCATTGCCCTGGGGCACGGATTAATTTATTGTCTGAAGGGGGACAGTGGGCACATGAACTTTGGGAACCTTTGAGAAATTTACAGCTTCAAAATCCTATGTAGACTGAATAGACTGGGAGTCGGTTTGGGGTTTTGCTCTTGTTAAGCAAGCAAGAAAGAGCTCTGCTTGCCTAATGAACTACATGTTGGGCTGCTAACTGAAAAATCAACAGTTTTAACCCACCAGCTGCTCTGCAGGAGAAAAATGCGCTACCTTCTACCATGGAACCCCAGGGAACAGGTCTTCTCTGTCCCGTAGGGTCACTGTGAGTAGAAATTACTTACATAGCAGTGGGTTTCTAGGTCAAGCAAGAAAGAAGAGCACTCTTAGTGGTCTAGAATTGAGAAGTAGCCTCGGGGCTAAGTTATAAAACATTTGTGAGGGAGTCTTTGCACTGATGTTTATGTTAAAGGTATGGCTTTATCATTTGAATAGAAGGCCCTCACCAAGGTTCCAGCTCTGTCTCTATGTTAAAGGCTGTTACATCTGAAAATGACCTTCCTGCTCCATTCCCAGCATCTCCATTCTCCTGGTTTTACCTAGTACTAATAGCTTTAGAGCCATCCAGGATGCTTCCTTTCCACACACATTCACCAATTCTGCCAGCCCTGCGTTCGAAACAGCTTCTCACTACCTCCGCTGTTACCACTGTGAGCCCAGCCATCATCGCATCTCTGCTCTGCTTTTGCTCCAAGGGCTTCCTAACCCGTGTCCTTGCTTAACCTTGCTCTTCGACTAAAACACACAAAAACTAGCGTGTTCCTCTTTGAATTCTTGTCAGGTCATCTGCAAGTAAAGTCCATACAGAGCTAATATGTTTATAAGGATTGGTAGCATTAGAAAGTCATGATTTTGCCCCCTCTAATGAAATAATGGGAAGCCCAGAGGTGTGGGTGGTGAAAACAGCACCATGAGTTGGAATCAACTCAATAGCAACTGGTTTGGGGTTTTTTGGGTTACTGAAATAATGGAGCTGAGCAGTAATTATTAATGGATGTTACATCCATTAGGTAAAATGTTGATGGGGAACTTTATAATGGATGTACAACACTGACATATTGAACCTGTAGATCAATCTTAGATTACGTAAAAGTGGGGTCAGGCAAGAATGCAGTTCTTCAGGACTTGATGTAATAGTGAGTACATAATACCACTTAAGACCATTTCTTGCCTTGAAAAGACCGAACTCAATATACTCAACTTCTTACATCACATTAGCAGTTTACGAAGAATGCAGGGGGGGCATTTGATGTGGTGAGGTGCCACAGCTTGCCTGAAGCAAATGATGCCACTGAGAAGTGCACTAAGGAGCTCTTGTGGTGCTGTCAGGCAAGCTGCTAACCACAAGGTCAATAGTTCAAACCCACCAGCTGCTTGATGGGAAGAAGATGAGGCTATCTGCTCCCATAACATTTTACAGCCTCAGAAACCCTATATATTGCTGTGAGTCAGAAATAACTTGGTGGCAAGGGTTTTTGGTTTTCTTAAGAAGCATACAAGAGACAATGACATTTTGTGAAAGGATATGACAATATAGTTTTCAACAATACCAACACTAATGAAAATGTGCGTGGTTACACAAGCACATATATAGTTATAGATGTATTTGGGTATGATATGTGAGTACTTATGCTTACACAGATAGACTTATACATAGGTATATGTATAGATATCGGTATGTGTGTGCATGTATGTATGTCCATATAGGAGGGTAAGTCAAAGTGTATTGCCCCTAGCTGTCCAATTTACATATGCATGGTTTTTTTCCAAGTAAACCATGTTTAAATATGTCTCTGGGGTCAGTGGATGGCTGCGGCGACATTGTCTCAGAAAGCACCACTTGTCATCTCAGAAGGTCCAGTCAAAACCATGGCTTCCTGGAGGCTCTGTTGGCCAGTTAAATTCAAGGCAGAGAGGTCAGCTGAGGAGGTTATGGTGACGTGACTGTTTTGGGGGGAGTCCCAAAAGAATAATCTTGATAGATTTTCTCAGAAGGACATGGTGAGTACAGGGGCTTATTAGGAAGAAGTTTTTGAAAATTGAAAATAGTAGTGGTCAGGAAAGTCACACTAAGGAACTATTTTCCATCACAGCAGTGCACCTGCTTAGTCTTTCAGGGTAGCAAGGGCTGCCCTACGGCGAATTTGTTGGGAAACTTTTCGTTTTGTTCCTCAACTCAAGGAACGCTGAAAAGGAACACGATGCGTCCCTGAAGGATACTGAGACTTCCCTTTTGAATGAAGAGTACAGAATTCTTAGAGGCGGGGTTAGAGATGAAAGCGCCACTGTCTGAAGTGTACAGATGTAGATGTAGGATATGTCAGGAAACAATAGCTTCACATTTTAAAATTTTAACAAGATCTCTGTGATTGTGCACCACTGCTTATTTACTTCATATACAATGAGTCATGTAAGGGACATAGTTATGGTACTTAAACATAACAACACCTTGCGAGAGATTTGAGGATTTAGGACTAGTCTCATGAAAGCTCTTATCCCAATGTAGTGAGTAGCATCTGAGGTCTTCAAAGCTTGCAAGCAGCCATCTAAGATACAACTATTGGTCTCCACTCATTTTGAACAAAAGAGAAAGAAGAAAACCACTCAAAGAATGGAGGCTCCGGGCAGAGCCTCATCTACCCTGAGACCAGAACAGCTAGATGCTGCCCCGCTACCCTGACCAACAACATTCTCAGGCCATAATAGGTGGATAGATAGAACAGTAGAAAAACATGTATAACAAAACTCAAATTCTTAAACAGTCCAGAATTACTGGGCCAGTTGAGACTAGAAGTTTCCCCAAGACTCTCACTCTCGCTTGTTGGTCCACGTGGAGGGAGGGAGAGAATCTTTAATGCTAACCAAGGCTTTTATATTTTCTGGGAACATGTAAGCTCCCTAATTACAGGTGAAGACATACATCACAGGAAGGGGTTATGCTATAGGTAATGCAGTAATGGAAGGGGGTGATCTAGGGGCAATAGGAAGAGGAGGGATTGGGGGTATTCGTGTGGCAAGAGACGGGTGGATTGTAGATACAGGATGGCAACCGCAACCTAACTTTGGATGTCACAGAGCCGCTTTGGCCTGTTCCCTGGCTCAGCTGACACAGACCATTATGGTAGGGTGTGAACTCCACCTATAGGAACCAAGCTAATGGTCTCTAGTGTCAGGGAGAAGTAATCCATTGTCTCCAGCAGCAAGGAGCAGCCCCACCCTGTGGTGTGGAGAGACAGCAGTCTGGCAGCAACTGCCTTCAGGGAGGAGGCCTGTAAGTATCTGACCTCCCCCCACAGGGATGATATATTATGCAAACGTAATTAGCATCCTAGAATAGTTTCTGTGGGAATTATTATGTGGGAATCTAATTTGCTCTGTGAACTTTCTCCTAAAATACCATAAAGTATTTAAAAAACAAACAAACAAAGAAAAGAAATACAGGGGATAGAGGCAAAAGTTAGACAATATTAAGAAGAAGGAAAGAAACACAGCCAAATCCAGCATGTGAGAATTTTTCTATGACAAGTTGATGGCACCCGGTGAGACAGGCCCTTGGTCTTTCAAGAAGAGAGGCTGACCAAGCCAATGCAGTGTGTGCCCTGATTTTGAATCCTGAAGTGAACAAAGCAAGTGGAAAAACAATCAGGGAGACTGGGTCTTGGATGATACTAAAGAATTTATTTTTAAAATTGTTAGGTATGATAAACGTGATTTAAAATTTTCTTTAAAGACTCTTCACAATTACGAATTAAAAGTGAGCAAAAAGTAAAATACCTTTTCTAGGATTTGCTTTAAAATACTTTAAGCAAAACAAAGAAGTTAAGGTGGGGTGGGGCTGGTATAAATGTAGTAAGTTGGACAATGGACCATTTTTAACTTGTCTGAGACTTGATGGGGTCATCGTGGGTTCGTAACCACCAGGAGAAAGATGAGCCTTCTTACTTCTGTCTCAGTTGCTGACAGGCGGTTCTACTCTGTCACCATGAGTGAATGGACCCAGTGGCCGTGGAGTGTGGTTTTTTGTTCATTTGTTTAGTTCGATACAAGAAGGTTTGTGATACTCTTCTGTTCTGGAGAGCATTTGAAATCTTCTGCGTGGTGGGCGGGTAGGGGAGACAGCTGAACAGAAGCCTCTGCTCTGAGCCACTCCTCACCACCCTTCCTTCGTCCCCACTCCAGCCATCCTGCCCCCGCCGGAGTGTGGAGCTGTGCTGGTGCTCCTCTTCTGCTCAGACATTTCTCCTCCAGGCATTTGTGTTCTTTGTTTCCTTGCGGAGGGGGCGGTCCCTTCATTTTTATTTCACTCTAGCAGGAAGGCCTTCCCTGACCGCCATAAATGAAATGACCCCTTCCCCTCGGTCCCGACATTAGACTTACTCAGGTATTTTTCATTGTTTTTGGAAGCAGTTCCCAGCACGCATTTATCACTTTACTTATGGTCATTCATCGCCAAGAGTGTTTCTACCAAGGTAGGGCTGTTTTGTAGGTACTCGTATTGCCAGCAGCTAGAACATTGCCACTACCCGTCACTTAGGAGACAAACAATAAGTATTTTTGAAATAAACCTATAAACATGAGGCCATTTATAATAGTTAAGCATCTCCCTTCCTTTGTCCACTTGCTCTGCTTACCCTTTGGTTGCATTCCCATGTGTACCTACCAAGAAGCAGTAATAGTGATCGCCAAGAGTCTCCCTCCAGGACAAAGCTGAGATGGAAAAGACAAAATCTCAAGGACAGCTTGTAACAGGAAACGCTGAAAAAAACCCACGTCCCACATTTGTCTGGCTTTTAAGCCTTCGGGAAGATGGGAAGATTTTGCTTTTGATTTCTTTCCATTGTTACGTACGTAATGGAGAGCTCTTGGCTGGAATGGCAGTTTCAAGCCATTGGGTTTCTAATTACGTCCAAAATATATGTCACTGTTGCTCAACTTCTTTTCAGATACATCCCAGGGTAAAGCTCCTCTTAACAATGTCGCTCCGTCTTTGCCAAATTCAATATCTACTTAAATCTATCGATATAATCTTAGCATTGTGATAGTAGAAACCAATCTTTGCCTTTTGTGAGTGATGAGGTCTCAATCTAATTTGTTTGAAAAGGAGCACTTAAATGCTTCCCAAACTTATTTGTGTTTTTCTGCTTACCTTCTACTTAAACCTCCAATCTGAATTGTTTATTGGTATTTGCTCATATGCCCTTTTGACATTATATCAGAGAGCCATGTTTATGCATTAGCCAAGACTAGTGTGGAGATGCACTTTCGAGATGTTATCAGGAGAGACCAGTCCCTGGAAAAAGGACATCCTGTTTGGTAAAATAGAGGGACAGCTAAAGAGAGGAAGGCCCTCGGCAAGATAGATGGACACAGTGGCTGCAACAATGGCTCACACAGGACAATTACGAGGATGGTGCAGGACCGGGCGGTGTTTCATTCTGTTGTCCCTGAGGTCACTGTGAGTCTGAACAAATGCCCTGGCACCTAACCAGGGCAACACTTGTGGGACAGAAACCCAAATTGAGCCCCTTGGGCTCAAGGGGACATTTCTTTCACAGAACCTTGGTGGCACAATCAGACAAGCACTGGGCTGCGAGCTGCAAGGTCAGCAGTTGGAAAGCACATGGTTCCATGGAAGGAAGATTCAGCGTCTTGAATCTCCGGTCAGGATTTCCAGTCTTGGGAACCTGCTCTGTCCTATAAGGTCACCGTGAGTTGGGATTGACTGGATGGCAATTAGTTTGTTTTGGGGCTTTGAGTGTCTTCAGTAACACCAGCAGGAATATGGCTAGCCCTCGGGAATAACCTACTGTATATACTCGTGTATAAGCCAAGTTTTTCAGCACAAAAAAATGTGCTGAAAAATGGGTTCGGCTTATACATGGGTCAGTGGCATGAATGGATGTCATCTGGTGAAGCCCGACTAACAAAAGGAAGAAATCTCATGAAGCCTGACATACAGTTAATAGCAAAGTGGGTTCAAGATGCATGGGAAGACATTCCAGAAGAGAGGGTGTGACGTGCCTTCCAGAAATGTAGTATTAGCAATGCTATGGATGGCAGTGAAGACTGCACTTTGTATGAAAATGACAGCAGTGATGGTGATGACGGCGATCTCAGTGAGGACAGTGTCTATGATGACCTCACACCAGCTGAAGCTCTGCATTGGGATACGGATGATGATGAGGAATCCAGTTTTGAAGGATTTTAACTCTTTACATTTTAGCTTGGTTGTTGATTGAGCTCAGAGAATAGTACTATTAAGGTATCATTGTTGATACCTTATTGTTTTTGTTGAACCTATTTTCCACTTACTGTGCTGGTTTACTAATGTTAAATGACTTGTCCTTTTATTTATGTTTTATATTTACCCCACTGATGTCTCAATTTTTAGCAATTTTATTTTCATTTGTTTTTATTATTGAAACACACCAATAGCTTCTGCATTTTCCACCCTAGGCTTATACTTGAGTTAATCAGTTTTTCTGGTTTCCCAGGTAATAATTAGGAGCCTCGGCTTATACTCTGGTCGGCTTATATATTCGACCATATTATGGTAAATGCTGTCAGGGCACTCTGTAAAATAAAAACAAAAACTTTTATTGTGAATTGGTTAAAGGTTTACAGAGTGAATCAATTTTCCAGGCAGCAAACCTTACATTTATTGTTCCATGTCATTGATTACAACTCCCGCCATGGACTATCATTTACCCCACTTTTACCCTGGGGTTCTCATTTCCATTTTTCCTCCTTTCCTACCCTTTTCAGCCTTCTGAATTTTGTCCTCAGGAAAAAGCTACCCTTTTGGTCTCCAGTGCTTGATTGTTCTAAGGAGTGGGTACCTCAGTACTATTGTTGTTCGCTATGTAGGTCTATTTATTGTTTGGCTAAAATTGAGCCCTTGGGTGAATTCAGTTCCAGGCCTGAAAGGTAACTAAAGACCATTTTCTTGGGCGTTCCAATCAGTAAGGCAGTCTTTTTATGGTTTTGAATTTTGTTCCAAACTTTTCTGCTATACAGGACTTTCTGATGTGGCCCCTTTCAGAACCATTCATCAGCAGTGGTAGCCAGGCACCGAGGTGGTGGAGTCTGGTTCACATGCACCATCAGTCCTTTAGACCAGGTGTTTACATGCATCTTTGATTTTCTTCATTCCTCTTTGCTCAGGGCACTCTTTGATTTTCCCTTATTGGAGATCATGAGGGAGCATAATCTTTGGCAGTTACCTAGAAGCATCTTGACTCTCCCCTCTGAGGTTCCATGTAAGACTCCATTTCCAGCCTCATGAGGTCTGGGGATGGCGCTGGTCTAGTCTAGTATGGTCAGATGGCGAGTTAGAGTCAGGCAGTAACATGATTGTCTTCACTGCAGCAGGATCCCAGAAAGAGGGAGGTATTTGTAACAGACCATCCCGTGGGCCGTAGATCTCTGTCCATTTGGCACAGAGCACAGGGTCCTGTGGTCTCCTCATCTAAGTGTGGTGCACCGATGAGAGCCCTTGCTTTGGACAGTATGCTCCTTAGCTCTAGCTTTAGGCTGTGCTTCAGCAGTGAAGTCATACTCATGGCTCATATTAAGACGCTCTACTTAGTATTACCGAACCTTATTCCACTTTTCAGCTGTTCAATTCAGTGGCCTGGGTGGGGAAATGGATTAGTCAGAGACAGATGCTTCATTCGGGGAAAAGAATGATCATTGCAAGGAAAGAAGCACGTAGCACTTTTAAACAGCAATCTGAAGGCCCGAACACAGTGCTACTCGGAGGTTCAACTCATGCTTCTGGTTTGGGAAATGGGGAAGCTAGGAAAGAGTAGGCACACAGAATGGATAGGGAGCTAAGGGCACTAGATTTTTTTCTGGAAATGTTCATAATGTAATAACATTAAATATGTGTCAGTGGGTGGAAAGAGAATGAAGGAAGCCCTTCACAATGTTGTTTTGCATAACTTTAACAAAATTGACAACATACTCTTATTATACATTATATTGCGCAGTATTTTAACAAGCTATTTTTCTTGGTACAATAAAACAAATGAGATAACTTGGAGGCTTAATTATATTTTGTACTGTTCAGCGACTGTTAATATGAGTAGGAAGAAATATTGGTTAACTAGACAGTATTTATATACTCTAAAATTTTAAAAATCTGGATTACTTTTATTCTTAAGTAAATTTGATGTTTCCTTTTTATAAATATAAGATACTATATGTCAGAGAATTTAAAGTTGCTCTTGAAAAAGTTATCTCATGTCACTTTGTTAATTCTGTTTTAGGCTTAAATGTGCTTTCTGAAGTTAATTTTCTTCTCTTTCTTTCCAGATCCAAGTATTTTAGAACATGCTCAAGAGGTGAGCACTTAACTATAGAGGTAAGTAGAGTCACAAATTTGATTGGATTAAAAGAACCCTCAAGAGAGCAGAAGGGACTTGTGGTTTTCCCTTTTTTTAGGAGCAAGGTATTTGGACTGAAATTTAGTATAGATTTTAATATTTCAAAATTGGTGGTGATGAACAAGGAAAGGGGTCAAACAGAGTGGGGGATAGAGAGAACTATCGTTTGAAACTGCTTTAGGGCACAAAAGATATCCCGAATCTCAAGTGTCATTTAAAGAGAACACTTATTAGGCCTTGCCTAAGACAAAGGCATATCTTCCTGAGAAGGGAAACTCTTAACATGGGTCATAATGGTACCTAAGAGTTTGCTGAGTTACAGAGCTTTAAAAAGCACATGGGAAGGCAAAGGAACTGTCACAAAAGCGTAGTTGGCAGCAGATTGATACATCATGGTTACTGGTGGGACTAAAGAAGTGGGAATGGGACCGTGATGGGACACATGCATTACGTTAGACAGAAGACCTTACAAGATTGGTCCAGGGCCTTCTGACCAAAGCAGTCAGGGCATGATTCATGACTATGCAAGACCAAGAACCCACACAGGCAAGCCCCTAAGTGACACTGCCCCTCCCTGGACTGGCTAGAGAAGCAGCAGTAGTAATCATGTTCTGATGCACTCTGTCCAAGAGCAAGACAAGTCACACCCAAAGGTCAAAGGTCAGAAGGAATTCAATGAAGGCTTTAATCCGTGTGGGGAAAGCCAACTGGATTTTGTTTTCATTGTCAGCTTTGGCCGTCTGCACATGGGGTGCTCAGAATTTGAGCTCTAATGTACGATTACTACTTAAGGCCCTGTTCTTTTTATAGAGTTGGTATATGTACTTAAGTATCCGCTTCTCATTCGTCCTCCTTCACCCTGAAAACTCCGGTCGAGAATACTGTCTTATTAGTCAATGCTTCACCAAGGCCGTGATCATGGAGCTAGATGGTTGCCTGTTCCTCTTTTTCCTAAACATGGCGTCCTGAAAGCATGTCCAAAGTATGTAAGACAACGGTCTTGCCATGTTTGTCTCTAAAGAGTACTCTGGGCATACTTCTTCCCGAACAGATCAGTTTATCCTTTTAGCCGCTGATGGTGCTTTCAATATTCTTTGCCAGCACCACAATTCAAATGCATCGATTCTTCTTTGGTCTTGTTTATCCAGTGTCCAATTTTCACATGCATATGAGGCTAATGAAAATATCATGACTTGGGTCAGGCACACATTAGTCCTCAAAGTAACATTCTTGCTTTTTAGTATTCTAAAAGAGGTCTGGGGCAGCAGACTTACCTAATGCAATATCTTTGAACTCTTTACTCCGGGCCCTATGATCATTGATTGTGGTTCCACATAAGACAAAATCCTGGACAACTTGAACCCTTTCTTCATTTATCATATTGTTACTTATTGGTCCAGTTGTGAGGATTTTAGTTTTTCTTGATGTTGATTTATAATCCATACTGAAGGCTGCAATCCTTGATCTTCATCAGCAAGTGCTTCAAGTCTTTCTCACTTTCAACAAGTAAGGTTGTGTCATCTGCATATCTCAAGTTATTAATAAGTTTCCCTCCAATCCTGTTGCCACATTCTTCTTCATATAATCTAGCTTCTTTGATGATTTGCTCAGCATATTGATTGAATCAGTATGGTGAGAGGATATCCTAATTCATACCTTTCCTGAGTTTAAACCATGTAGTATCCCTTTATTCTGTTTGCACACTGCTTCTTGATCCATGGACAAGTTCCACCTGAGCACGTTGAAGCATTCTGGTAGTACCATTCTTCTCAAAGTTTCCAGTGTTTCAGAGCCACACAGTTAAATGGCTTTGCTTAGTCGATGAAACACAAATAAACATCTTTCTGGTATTCTTTGCTTCGAGCCAAGCCCATCTGACATCAGCAATGATATCCCTTGTTCCATGGACTCTCCTGAATCCGGCTTGTACCTCGGGCAACTCCCCGTCAGTGTACTGCTCCAACAGAGAGCATATGTGAGACTAAATGGCAAAATTTACTATAAAATAAAGACGAGAAGATAAGGGGCTAGACAAACTAGAGTCCTGGAAACAACACAACTTAAATGGATGAATGTGAATGATGACACATTCTTGAATCATTTTTGTAGAGATTGTTAAATAGGAACCTATGTGGGGGTACCCCCAAAAATATACCAGAAAGACACTCCACCGGGTGGAACTTTCGAAGTACTCATTTTCCCCACTAGGAGAGCATTGAGCAACTCACTCTGAGTTAGTGCACCCAGTGGCATTGCCCAGGAAGGTTCTCTCTAGTCACAGTGAATTTTTTTCGCAAAGCAGTTTCACTTGAACCTCGCTTTTTGTGATGGCTGATTTCAGAGAACAGCGTGGGGCTGTGAATTTTGTTTCCAGCTCTGGAAAAATGCCACAAAAACTGTTGCGGTATTGAACCCAGCTTACAACGATAGCGCTACGGGAAAAACTCAAGTGTGCGAGTGGCTTTCTCCTTTCAAAAGTGAAATGTCAATTAAAGACAACCTAGCTCTGGACAAACAGATGAAAATGTTGATTCGTAGTGCATGTGGAGTTTGTTCCACAATGTCAGACTGTTAATCAAGCTTTCAATTTAGAGGTTCTGAAAAGATTGCATAATAGTGAGCAACCAAAAAGGCCTGATTTGTAGCAGATGGAGGGCGGATGCCACTGTTGACGCAGCCATCTCAGTGCACCAGTTTTGGCAAAAAACAGCATGCCTCTCTTGCCCATGCACCTGACTCACCTGACCTCGCTTAGTGAGACACCTTTTTGTTTCCGTGAATGCAGAGGGACATGAAAGGACAGCAATTTGATGACATAGAAGAGATGAAGAACAAAATGAGGGAGGTGCTGTCAACCATCCAAACAGATGAGTTTGAAAACTAGTTCCAAGAATGGAATCACATATTTGGCAAATATATTCAGTGTAATGGAGGGTACTTTGAAGGTGATAAGGTAGTTTTGTAAAAAAAAAAAAAAATTAAATACATAGCTTTTGAAGGAAAAATTCAGGGTTTCGGGGGGTAGGTACCCACTCATATACTTTCAGTTTTGACATGATAAAGCATATTAAACGTAAACATAGGACAGCCAAGAACTATATAGAAAAGTTCATCTCTGAAACATACAGTTTTGGCGTGAGCCAGTCAAACCAGTGTCAGAAAACAATGTCATTCAGTACACTAGATTATCTTTCAGATGGTGGATAAATCCCATTGTGTCTCCAAAAGGCAGAGAACTAAAAGTATTTGGAGAAAAGCACAAACATGCCAAGTTTTATGTCTACTTGGTTCTGTAATTTATTTAACTACCACCAAAGCAACTTTCATGTCTAAAGAGCACTTTGGTTGTACCAGTCCAAGAGAGCTTGTCGTTTTTCTGGTCTTCCATGGTACCCAGTGTTCTTCCCCAGAACCATTATTCAAGGGCATCAGTTCTTCTCTGGTCTTCTTTCTTCATTGTCCAGCTTTCACATGCATATGAAGTGAGTAAAAATATCGTGGTTTGTTGCACCGGAGTTCTCAAGATATGACCTTTTATAATCTGGGAACGTTTTGCTTCAGATTTGCACAAAGCAGAATGTCCATTGATTTCGTTACTGCTTCTTGTAAGGCATTGATTGTAGATGCAAACAAAATGAAATCCTAGACGATTGCAGTAGTTTCTCCATATGTCATGATGTCACTTAGTGGTCGAGTTGGGCAGACTTCTGTTGGCTTCATGCTGAAGGTTGTAGTCTTTGATCTTCAGTACGTGCTTCAAGCCCTCATCACTTTCAGCAAGCAAGGACGCGTCATCTGCCTATCATAAATTGGTAATGAGTCTTAGCTAGTCCAGATGTCATGTTCTTCATATAGTCCAGGTTCTTGAAATATTTGATTAGCAGAGAGATTAAATTGAGGTTCAGTAAAAACCAAAAATCACCCATTGTTGTTGAGCCAGTTTCCAATCATAACAACCCTAAGAACACATTTAAATTGTTCGTTAGGATTTCTAAGACTGTGTTCTCAACCTCTGGGTCGCAACACCTTTGGGGGTTGAAGGATCCTTTCACAGGGGTTGCCCAAATCATGAGAGTAGCAAAATTATAGTTATGAGGTAGCAACGAAAATAATGTTATGGTTGGGGGGTCACCACGGCATGAGGAGCTGTCTGAAAGGGCCGTGGCATCAGAAGGCTGAGAGCAACTGCAAGTGTAGATCTGCCCGGGAGCAGATAGCCTCATCTTTCACCCATGGAGCCAGTGGTGGGTTCAGACTGCCACCAATTAAATGGAATTAAATAAAAATTATTTGTATACTTTTTGAATAATTTGTTATGAACTCAATTGAAGTGAAAATTTTAAAATTATAGATTTAAAACACCAGTATGAAATGTTCTATCCAGTTGATAACTTTTTGTAACATCTATGTAGAAAAATGGTATAATTCTCTTTCATCTTTCATGTAAAGACATAAATACAAAAGGTGTATTGCCCTGTTTTATGAGACTTGAATATATTGAGTAAGCTGATATGTAAAGTCTTTGACAGAACTATCTTATACATATAAAAGTGTGTTATTTTTAAGTTGAAACAGCAGCTTATAGTTTATTATGAGATATATGCCTTTGATAAATACTCCTCCTAACACGTGCTTTCTTGTTTTTTGTTTGTTTGGTTTTTTCAGTTTGAGAATCTAGTAGAAAGTGATGAAGTAAGTATTTCCATAGTAGTGCAAAACCCATATTTGTTTTAATCAGTCCTCTTATTCTCATAGTTTTAATTTGGGGTTTTACCATTGAAATTTTTGCTTTTCATTTTGTTCTGCATAATTTTCTTACTTTATTAATGTATCTGAGTGAATAAATTAAAAGTTTCCACTTTGTAATATTGCATATACGTATGCACAATGTATTTAAAGTATATGTAAACAGGGTTTTAGGCATTTGGCAGAATTCAAGGAACTTCAAAAGGGAATTCTATTCTCTTGCCGTTAGATAAGAAAATATTGCACAGTCCAGAGTAGGCACCTTTTGAAGTATATCGTTCATTGGCACTACTGAGATTTTCAGTGTTATATAACCATCCCCTGTACCTAGCCTCTAGTCACACTGAGCTACTGTGGTCTCAATGTGTTTGCCTAGTATAGACATTTCATGTAAGTGGGGTTATGAAAGATTTGTCTTCCGCGCCTGATTTCACTTAGCATGCAGTTTGCAAGCTCCATTCATGCTGTAGCATTTATCAGAACTGGTTTCACTTTGTGGTTGAACAAGCTTTCGTTGTTTTTTAATTCATTTATCTCTTGATGGACATTTGTATTGGTCCACCTTTTGAAAAGTCCAAACGATGCTGCACTAAACAGTGTTCTTCAGTCCATGCTTTCGGCTCTTTTGAATACATACCTGGGAGTAGAATTGCTGAGTTATAGACGTTCCACATTTAGATTTTTAAGGAATTGCCAAACTGTTTTCTATAATGGTTGTACCATTTTACATTCCCACCAGCAATGTGCAAGGGTTCCAAGTTTTTCCACATCCTCGCCAAAACATGATGTCTTGTTTTTCCAATAATAGCTATCCTAGGGGCAGTGAAGTGGTATGTCACAATGGCCTTGGTTTGTATTTTATTTTGCTAATGACATGACATTGGACTTATTTTCATATGACTGTTACCCATTTGTATGTCTTCCATAGAAAATATCTTTTCAAGTCTTGTGCCCATTTTTTGATTGGGTTGCTTTTTCTTTTTGTTGTTCAGTTATAGGGTAGAACTACCTACTGGGTTTCTAAGACTATAACTCTTTATGGGAGTGGAAAGCCTCATTTTCCTCCCTCAGAGCCACTGGCGGTTTCACACTGCTGACCTTGTGCTTAGCAACCCAACACATACCACTGTGCCACCAAGGCTCCCTTGAGTTAATTGGAATTTTTTATGATTTCTGGCTATTAAGCCTTTCTCAGATACACAACTTCCAAATGTTTTCTTCCATGGGTTATCTTTTCATTTTCTTTAAGTTTGATGAAGTCCCAATTAGTCTATGGGTAGTTGTTTTTGCTCATGCACAAAAGTTCTAAAAATTTACCTTTAGTGCATTTTAAGAGACTTAATGGTATTTGAACCATTCTGAATTTTTTTGACAAATGGTATGAGGCAGGGGTCTAAGCTTTCTTTGGCATGTTGTCCCAATACCATTTGTTGAAAACAGTATTCTCTCTCCATTGAATGGACTCAGTGCCTTCTGAAAAATCAGCCACAAGTGTATGGTTTATGTCTAGACTCTCAGTTCTGTTCACTGATCAGCATGTTTGTCCTTATCTCTCAGCGCTGTGCTGATTTGAGTTTTCTAGCTTAGTCGTACATTTTGAATTCCAGAACTGTAAGTCTGATGCCCTGATTTATTCTGCTCTTTCAAGAGTGTTTTGGTGATTCCAGGTCCTTTGCAATGTGAGTTTAAAATCAGCTTTTCTGTTTCTGTAACAATAACAAAATCCTTTTGATGAGGATTACACGGAACCTGTTGATTTCATGGAGCCTGTAGTCTTCCAGTCCGTAAGCACGCATGTCATTCTATTGACACATTCTCTAGCCATTTTCATGGATTTCTGAGTATGGCACTTGTACATGTTGATCGTACAGTCTGTTTCTACTTTAACTATTGCAGCTCTATTAGCTATTGGATAAAGTAATTTTTTATTCAGTATAAGACCGATTCACTTTATTAAATGTTGATTTCTATATTTCTTCTCATCTAAAACAATTTTCAGATGCATTCCAGAGTCAGTGATATGTGTATATTTCTTACGCACTGGCTGTATAGTTAGGAAGGCCTAGTTTATGTACCATTTTTCAACTTTGTCACCAGACGAATTGTGTGAATTTGCAAATTGGTTAACCTCCCTCGAGTGTACTTCCCACATATCTGAAAAAATCGATCTGATTATAAATTCACAGCAAGCTTTGACCTTTCATCACATTTTTTTGCTGAGGAGAGAGGAAATATACCGAACCTTTCTTTAAAAAAAAAAACCTTAAGATATTCTTTAGCGTGTCCTAGACTGTTTACTATCACAGTATAAAGTAGCACATTAAAGGCTTTCAGAACTATTGTTAAAACACTGTTTAAACTCATTCAACATTTTTCAGATTCATTTAGGCTTAAAACCTTTAAGAAATAATAATACATATTATCATCTGGTAGAACGTGTTAGGACTACCTTTGTTAGTGCATCTACGTTTCTCCCAAATATCTTAATGTTTCACAAAATTTAGTTTCTTTTCATACCCAGTGGTCACTGTAATCGTGGTAATCTTTGTACCTTTTTGTGCTCACTGAACAGTTCTTTTAGGCTCCAATGTAGTTCATCCCAACATCTTGTTATTTCATTTGTGTTTCTAAGGTGCTATTGTTTGTTGGTTGGTTGAGAGAGTTTTTTTCTTTTTCATCTTTTGTCACGTTTGGCATTTGGTTTTGTTGAGAGTCATTTTATATTGTGCTATTTTATAAGTTAATTTAAATCATTCAGAATGAAGTGTCCCCAAAATGAATGTTATGTAATTAAGCTTAAATATTAAACTAACCTTTGCCTTTGAGAAATATGAAAAAATTATTTAGGATACTTAATAATGAATATTTTACAGTGATAAAAATATATGTGTAGAAAATATTTTTGATTACATAAAATTATATTCGTTTGCCTTAAGTAGATTTCAGCTAAGTGAAACTTATCTGTTTAATTAATTTTTATACAGGGAGAAAGCCCAGGAAGCAGTCATAGGTAAGACTTTTAAAAAAAAACCAACAACCTCTTCTTTTATGTGAACTGTAGCAACCTCTTTTAGAGTCCTTGCTCTGTCATTTGTTTGCTTTGATAACATTGAACAGATCACATTTCAGAACTTTGCTTATCCTTTCTGTATTAAACTTGAGACAAATAATAAGTATCTCAAAAGATTATTTTGAGCATGAAAGAATTTAACTTACCTGAGTGCCTTTGTGCTTCCCTATTAAATCTAAGTTATGTCCAAAACAATTTGTAATCTCATATTGATAAATACCTTTCCTATTAAGTTTTTTAAGACTATAATGGTACACGGTGGGTAAGGGTGGGGCTGAAAGGTTGGCTGCTTGAACCTACCGTCTGGTGTGGGAGGAGAAGACGAGTCAGTGCTTCTGTCGAGACTTAGAGCCTCAGGAAGGCATCTGCTGCTCAAGCAAATACCTTTGATTCACTCTGCCCTGTACTGTCGCTGATGAGGTGGAAGTGACTTCACACAGAGGGTTTGGGTTTTTTTAAGTTTTATAACTTTGTCTCTCTTTTCCTTCCTTTTGGACATTCCAAAATTTGTTTTACTCATCGGTTGTTAGCAAATCGTGGTAATATGCCCTTACTCAGGTCATAGCCCTGATCCAATGTAAATGGAGATTTCCTGGGCCCCCGGGGGGCTTACATCACCCTGTATCTTACAAGAGATAAAAGCAGAAAGAAGTGAGTAGAGAGAAGGGACCTGACTACTACCAAAAAGGAAGAAGCAGGAATGGAGAACATCCTTTGAACCCAGGGTCCTGCACTGAGAACCTCCTAGGCCTGGGAAAGATTGATGCCAAGACGCATGGACATCTCTAGGAAACTCTGATCAGTAGATACTGAATGGAGATAAGGGCAGAGAAAGCCTTCCCCAGGAGCTGGCACCCTGAATCCAGACTTCTTGCCTGCTAAACGCGGAGAGAATACATTACAGTTTGGTATTTCTGTTATAGCAACACTAGACACTAAGGAATCGGGTCCTGGAGGAGTGGGATGCCTCACTAATGGATACTGAAATGTGGAAGTATTTTTAGAATTGGGTAGTGGGTAAGGCTTGGTACAGTTTTAAGGTGCATAATAGTAAAGTCTTGAAGAAACTATTGGTAGAATTAAGAATCAAAGGCAGTTGTGGTGAGGATTCAGAAAGATGTGAGGAGAGCTACAGAGAAAGCCTCTACTATCTTGGAACATACGTAGATATAGAGAATGTTGCTAGAAATGTGGATGTTAAATGTGATTTGAGTGAGGCTTTAAAAGAGAATGATGAACGTGTAATCGGAAAATGATGAACGTGTAATCGGAAAATGGAGGGAGCGAGGCACTTCTCATGGAATAGCAAAGGCCTCTCTGACTTATGTTCAAATGGTGACAGGAGAACTTACAAGTCTGATCTGAAAGGCCACATGGGTCCTCCTTGCTGCTTATAATAAAATGCAAAAAGAAAGGAATAAGAATTTGAAAATTGTGCAGAATGAAAATAGATCCTAAATATTTGGAAAATACTATCATACAAACTCAGTACCCATGTCCTTAAATGTTCACCAAGGTCAGTTTCCCAATCCTTTGTTAAAGAGATTAAATCTGTGAGTAATGGATCTAATCAACTACCACAGCAATAAATAGATAGATAGATGATAGATAGATAGATAGATAGATAGATAGATAGATAGATAGATAGATAGATAGATAGATAGAAACCCCAAAACCATCAGTTCAGACTGTAAGGGGCAGAGAAAGAATGAAAGTAAAAAATGTCTGCCTTTTGGCCAGGACCTGATTATCGCTAAGAAAGAAAAAATGTGAACAAACTGTATCCTTTCGATGTGGGATCCCTGGGCTGAGAACCTTGTAGAGCATGGAGATCAAAAGGAATGCTGGACTGATTCATAGATGTTGAAAGAACACAAAAACCCAGGGGCTTATGTGGAGAGCAAATGTTTTGATAATGATGAGGGTAACAAATGTACAAATGTGCTTTATACAATTGATGTACGTATGGATTGTGATAAGAGTTGTATGAGTCCCCAATAAAATGATTTTTTAAATCGTTTTTAATTAAAAAAAAGAAATAACCCAAAAACCTTCTTCCAGAGCCAACAGAGAGAAAAAGCTTTCTCCTAGAGCTGTCAACCTTCATTTGGATGTTAAGCTTATTAACCACATACCCACAAATTAATTTCCTTTTGTTAAACTGATAAAGTAATAAATTTAACAAGTATTATTTAAAATACTTGTAGTATTTGTATTGTAGCAACACTAGATAAATAAGCATTCCAGGGAGGAAATTGAAGTAGACTGACAGATTTTCCTATGAAACTGAAGAAATAAGGACCAAAATTTTATTGTATTTTGTGACATGGAAGCCACTAAATACCTTTCTAGAATTGACTCGGACATTATGGAAACAGAGACAGATGAAGTGGAAGGCAAAAGACTTGCATGTAAAAACAAAAAAGCATAGTAGTAATAGGAAGGAGTTAGACTGACTGAAGGCATTAGTGAAAACAAGTCTCCAGAAATTGACATACTACCAATGGAAATCTTTCAACAAGCTGATGAAGCACTGGAAGCAATCACCCATCTGTGCCAAGAAATTTGGAAGGCAGCCACCTGGTCAACTCACTGAAGAGATCCCTATTTGTGTATATTCCAAAGAAAGAAGACCCAACAGAATGCAGAAATTAACAAACAATATAATTACTATCACATCTGAGTCAAATGCTGCTGAAGATATTTAAAAAACACCTGCAGCAATACACCTCCAGAAAGGTGCCAGAAATTCAAGCCAGATTCAGAAGAGGACATGGCAAGAGAGTATCACTGCTGACATCAAATGCATCGTGCTTGAAAGCAGAGAACACCAGAAAGATGTTTATTTGTGTTTTGTTGACCGTGCAAAGGCAATGGACTTGTGCATCCTAACAAACTGTATAACATTGAGGAGAATAAGAATTCTATTGTGCTCATGCATCATCTATACATGGACCAAGAAGCAATCATTCAAACAGACAAGGGACTACTGTGTGGTTTAAAAATCAGAAAGGTGTGCATCAGGCTTGTATCCACACTTATTTAATCTGCATGCCGAACAACCATGCTGAGGTCGGGCTATAATGAAAGCGAACACGGCATCAGAATTGGAGGAAGGCTTACTAACATGCCGCATGGAGATGACACGCATTTGCTTGCTGAAGGCTAGGAGGACTTGAAGCAAGTGAAGCGAAGAGAAGCATGATAGTTAGTGGTGAGAAGATGGACTAACGAAGTATTAGTGAAAAACAAGTCTCCAGGCATTTGCCTGGCCGATCAAAACAAACTGTGGACAGCATTGAGAAGATTGGGAATTCTGGTTTACTCATGCAGAACCTATACATGAGCCAAGCAGCAGTCATTCACACAGAACCAGAGAATGCGCTGATGAAAATCAAAAACACAACCTGAAGATTCAATTACAACCAATATAAAGAGCAAAAGTCCTCACAACTGGATCTCTATACAGCATCATGATAAATGGGGGAAAGATTCGAGCTATTGAGGATTCCATTTTATTTGGATCCACAATCACTGCTACGGGAAGCAGCAGTGAAGGAATCGTCCGATGAAGTGTAAGTCTGCCTCGGAAGAAGGAGAGCCAGAGCTGCTGCTGAGAAGTGAGGGTGAAGAGAGCGTCTCGCGTACTTTGTGCTATCAGGAGAGAGAAGTTGCTGGCAAAGGGTGGCAGCCTCAGTCAACTAAAAGGTGGTGAAAAGAAAGAAGGCTTTCCCCAAGATGAATTTATCTAGTACCTGCAACAGTGGACTCAGATGTACCATTAATTGTGAGGATGGTGTCGGCTAGGCAGTGTTTTGTTATGTTGTGAGGTTGTTAGGAGCCGAAACTAAATGGCAACTAACAACAACCCAAGCTTTGCCAAAAACGTACATGGGCATATTATTAATCTCTTAGTCTTAATTTCTCATGTGTAATTGGTTTGTGTACCTTATTGAATTGTTAGGAATAAGTTTGGTGAATGTATGAGCACTTACAACAGTATATGGTATGTAGTAAGTACTGGATGTATTACTGATTTTATACATTTAACTGCAGGAATTTTGACTGAATTGGGAAGGAAGGAAGGAAGGAGTAGAAGTAGATGTAGGTTTAAAGAAAGTTTATTCTTTCTTTACATCCTTTCCTCCTTTCTTTACATGGGAGAGATGCAAAAGGGGGGGGGGGAGACAAAAGTATTAGATTAGTGCTAATTGACAGAGCAAGGTCCCAGAGACCTCTCCCATTAAAATTCCTGGAACTGAGCTCCAAGGTAGTCCAGAAACGTCCGTCCCCATCTCTTCAGTGGTCTGTTGTCGGTCTTTGAGCACAAGTGCCGTGGAATCTCTGCTTCGGGTTCTGACCGACCAGGAAAAAGAGCATCCAGTGGAAACATGCCATGCTTTGAAGGAACAGCTCCAAGGCGACCCAGACTTTTTCCAAGGTCATTACTGGTGAGAAGACCTGGTGCTGTTCTTAGAACCCCGAAAGCAAGCATCAGTCAAAGCAGAGGAAGACATCCTTGTTGTCTTGTCCCCCCCAAAACTCATCAAGTGAAATCAAAGATCAAGACGATGCTCGTTTGTTTGTTGTAGTTGTTGTGA
This sequence comes from Tenrec ecaudatus, assembly GCF_050624435.1. Classification (NCBI taxonomy): domain Eukaryota; kingdom Metazoa; phylum Chordata; class Mammalia; order Afrosoricida; family Tenrecidae; genus Tenrec; species Tenrec ecaudatus. Next base: position 108,097,092 of record NC_134532.1, on the reverse strand, counting down.
GGGGGTTACTGCCTTTGGAGTTCGTTCCACCTGGTCAGACTGTTCATCAAGCTTTCTACTTAGAGGTTCTGAAAAGATTGCATAATAGTGCAAGACAAAAAAAGGCCTGATTTGTGGCTGATAGGGGACTGGTTTTGCCACCAAGACAATGCACCCACTCACTCAGCCATCTCAGTGCACCACTTTTTATCCAAGAAAAACCCAGCATGTCTCCCTTGCCCCACGCACCTTACTCACCTGACCTCACTCTGAGCGACCTCTTTTTGTTTCCAT